>NC_086444.1:1181219691-1181819691 GCF_028390025.1 Pseudophryne corroboree
TGAACAGAAGAGAAATCTAAAGCAAATCAGTATCTGGGGTAACCACCCTTTGCCTTCAAATCAACATCAATTCTTCTAGGTACACTTGCACACAGTTTTTGAAGGAACTCGACAGGGAGGTTGTTCCAAACATCTTAGAGAACTAACCACAGATCTTCTGTGGATGTAGGCTTGCTCAAATTCTTCTGTCTCTTCATGTAATCCCAGACAGACCCAAAGAGGTTGAGATCAGAGTTTTGTGGGGCCCATATCATCACTTCCAGGACTCCTTGTTCTTCTTTACGCTGAAGATAGTTCTTAATGAAATTGGCTGTATGTTTGGGGTCGTTGTCCTGCTGCAGAATAAATTTGGAGCCAATCAGATGCCTTCTTGATAGTATAGCATGATGGATAAGTACCTGCCTGTATTTCTCAGCATTGAGGACACCATTAATCCTGACCAAATCCCCAACTCCATTTGCTCAAATGCAGCCCCAAACTTTCAAGAAACCTCCACCATGCTTCACTGATGCCTGCAGACAGTCATTATTGTACCGCTCTCCAGACTGTCAGCGACCAAACTGCCTTCTGTTACAGCCAAATATAAAAAATTTAGACTCATCAGTCCAGAGCACCTGCTGCCATTTTTCTGCACCCCGGTTCCTAAGTTTTCGTGCATAGTTGAGTCACTTGGCCTTCTTTCCAAGTTGAAGTTATGGCCTTTTGGCTGGAATTCTTCCATGAAGACCACTTCTGGCCAGACTTCTCTGGGTGTACATGGGTGTGGCACCCCGGAACTGTGTGTGTGCCCCTTTGAGAGACCTTTATTGGAGCTCCGCAGCAGCATGAGAAGTGATGGTGCAGGAGGAGTTAACTGCAGTCCTGGGTCCGGTCATGTGGCCTCAGTAGAGAAAGCTGATTGGCGAGAGGATGCTGGGAGAAGCAAGAAGTGCTGGGAGGAAGAAGGTAGAGAGCGTGGTGTGTGGGTTTATTCCATCTGACGTACCTAGGGGAGGAGACACGTCACCAGGGGGAGGAGCTACGTCCGAACAGGGTACCCAAAAAGTACCCTCGCGGGCTCGCTTCGCTCGCCACGCTTTGGGCTCGGTGGCTCACTTCGCTCGCCACCAGATTACTAAAGGTAATAGTTGGTGGCGTGGATAGTAGAGCAACTGTCCAGCTGGCCTAGCTCCTCCCCCTTGTGTCATAACTCCTCCCCCTGACAGAAAAGGTCCCTTAGCCCACTTGGATTTAGCTTCAACCGTGGTGTGTGCTGGCAGATGGAGGAACACGGAGCAGAGCAGGATCTGTTAGTGGGAGAGAGAGAGCCGCAGTACGCAGGGTAGTGAGAGTAGTGATGACAGCAGCTGAGTGTTGCCGGGGAGTGTTGCCGGAGAGCGGGAGTTGAGTTGGCACAGCTGGAGGACTGGACACCGCCAGGCCTGGTGGTAGGCACAGATGCCGCAGCCATCTTGAGGGATGAGAGTGAGGAGCCTTTACAGCAGGGATGGCCAGCTTAAAATTCCATTCCCTGGGTCTGAGTGAGTACTGCCACAAACAAGTTTACTTTTCAGCCACCACCACCTGTGTTACAAACTAGCGAGAGATTAAGAAGAGTGCAGCCAGCGGTACCATATTGTACTAGCTACCATAAAACTGAGTTTAGAACAAGTTCAAGAGAAACGTTTGTGTTCCAGAGCAGAGTTCAAACGCAAGGATAAAAGACATAGCTGTGCTAGAGGACTGAGGGGGTAATTCAGATCAGTCACACTGACATGCGGGGGGACGCCCAGCACAGGGCTAGTCCGCCCCGCATGTCAGGCCCTACCACCCCTGCATGGCGGCGATGCTTTTGTACCAGACAAGTAGCTCCCTGCCAGCGCAGCTCCTGCGTGCTGGTAGGGGGCTAACCACCGCGTCCCGGGCAGCAGTGGCTGCATGTGGCATCAAGCAGCTGCTGCGGCCTGCCCACCTAATGGTCTGGACATGCCTCCGTTGTCCAGACCGCACCCCACCAACGGCATTCTAATGCCAGTGGCATGCCCCCTCCCACCCCACGACCACCTCTGCCTGCCATGTGTGCGCACTGCGAATAGTAATTCAGACTGCGATCGCTGGCGCTGCAGCAATGCAGTCTGAATTACCCCCCTGAGCTTGTGCAACGCCGACAAATAGTTATTGCTGGAAGGACTGAGCTAATTAAACAAGTGTTGATCAAGCCCTGCAACTGAAGAGACTGAATTTGTTTCATACACAAAACACCTTATTGTGACATAAGTGCCATTGGCAAGAGACTTTGCTATTCTTACGCTAGGTACTATACATCCTCTTAGCAATAAAGAACTGAGTTATATTGACATTTCCTTTCCCTGGATCCCCTTTTGGTAACTGTGTGCCCATTTCCCCATTCACGCACTGTGGCACAGCAAACTTTAACAAGAACTCCAACAATTATTGCCGGTGAAGATACATGTTACCTTAGCTAGGGAAAGTTAGAAAGTCAGTAGTTAGGATTACTAAAATGCATTGTCTTTATCCTTCTTGTGATCACATTGTAGAATGGAATGCACAGTGCATTTAATTTTCCTGATTCCAATGATTTTATGTTGATTTTGTGATTCAATTGTTTCTCATCCTGATTCTAATTCTTCTTTGTGATTCTAATAATTTGTCTTCTGCAAATTGGATGACCTTTTGAGGTGTGAGCTGTAGAAAAATTGCATATTCCTGTTTTCTTGTATGGCAAAGTCTTCTTTATTGTGATTTACCACCCGAGCAACATTCCTTGATCAACTAATCATCCCAAATCCAGAGTTCATTGCAGATCAATAAAAAGACTTCCTTTGGAATTGCAGACTCACTTCTGATTCGTATCAATCTTTCCTACCTCTCTGAGCATGGTACTACTGCCGTATATATCCAGTGATACTACCGCATATGTCCATTGATACTGCCGTATATGTCTAGCGGTACTGCCGTATATGTCTAGCGGTACTGCCGTATATGTCCAGCGGTACTGCCGTATAATTCCAGTGATCCTGTCGTATAAATCCAGTGATCCTGCCGTATAATTCCAGTGGTACTAGCATATAATTCCAGTGATCCTGCCGTATAATTCCAGTGATCTTGACGTATAATTCCAGTGATCCTGACGTATATTTCCAGTGGTACTGGCTTATAAATCCAGTCCAGTGATACTACATATATGTCCAGTGATACTACCGTATACGTCCAGCGGTACTGCCATATATGTCCAGCATTACTGCCGTATAAATCCAGTGATCCTGCCGTATAATTCCAATGGTACTGGCGTATAAGTCCAGTGATCCTGCCGTATATGTCCATTGATACTGCCGTATATGTCCAGTGGTACTGCCGTATAAATCCAGTGATCCTGCCGTATAAGTCCAGTGATCCTGCCATATAAGTTCAGTGATCCTGCCGTATAAGTCTAGTGATCCTGCCTTATATGTCCATTGATACTGCCGTATATGTTCAGCGGTACTGCCGTATAAATCCAGTGATCCTGCCGTATATTTCCAGTGGTACTGCCGTAAAAATCAAGTCCAGTGATACTGACGTATATGTCCAGTGATATTGCCATATATGTCCAGCGATACTGCCGTATATGTCCAGCGATACTGCCGTATAATTGCAGTGATCCTGCCGTATAAGTCAAGTGATCCTGCCGTATAAGTCCACTGATCCTGCCGTATAATTCCAGTGGTACTGGTGTATAAGTCCAGTGATCCTGCCGTATAATTACAGTGGTACTGGCGTATAAGTCCAGTCCAGTGATACTGCCGTATATGTCCAGTGATACAGCCGTATATGTCCAGGGGTACTGCCGTATATGTCCAGCGGTACTGCCGTATAAATCCAGTAATCCTGCCGTATAATTCCAGTGGTACTGGCATATAGATCCAGTGATCCTGCCGTATAAATCCAGTGATCCTGCCGTATAATTGCAATGATCCTGCCGTATAAGTCCAGTGATCCTGACGTATATTTCCAGTGATCCTGCCGTATAATTCCAGTGGTACTGGCGTATAAGTCCAGTGATCCTGCCGTATAATCACAGTGGTACTGGCGTATAAGTCCAGTCCAGTAATACTGCCGTATATGTCCAGTGATCCTGCCGTATAATTAAAGTGATCCTGCCGAATAACTCCAGTGGTACTGGCGTATAAGTCCAGTGATCCTGCCGTATATGTCCTTTGATACTGCCGTATATGTCCAGCGGTACTGCCGTATAAATCCAGTGATCCTGCCATATAATTGCAGTGATCCTGCCGTATAATTGCAGTGATCCTGCCGAATAATTCCAGTGATCCTGCTGTATAATTCCAGTGATCCTGCCGTATAAGTCCATATAATTCCGTATAAGTCCAGTCCAGTGGTGCTGCCATATAAGTTCAGTGGTGCTGTCCTGTGCTGTATATTATTTACTACAAATAAAGGGGTTATTAATATTTAATCCAAATAATTTTTACAGGGTTTGTCCTGTGTGGTGTAGAGCTACGCTCTCCTGTACCGCATATTGGCCCTCATTCCGAGTTGTTCGCTCGGTATTTTTCATCGCATCGCAGTGAAAATCCGCTTAGTACGCATGCGCAATGTTCGCACTGCGACTGCGCCAAGTAACTTTGCTATGAAGAAAGTAAGTTTACTCACGGCTTTTTCATCGCTCCGACGTTCGCATTGTGATTGACAGGAAATGGGTGTTACTGGGCGGATGCACGGCGTTTTAGGGGCGTGTGGCTGAAAACGCTACCGTTTCCGGAAAAAACGCAGGAGTGGCCGGAGAAACGGTAGGAGTGCCTGGGCGAACGCTGGGTGTGTTTATGACGTCAGCCAGGACCGAAAAGCACTGAACTGATCGCACAGGCAGAGTAAGTCTGAAGCTACTCAAAAACTGCTACCTCGTTTGTGATCGCAATATTGCGCATACATCGGTCGCACATTTAAGAAGCTAAGATTCACTCCCAGTAGGCGGCGGCTTAGCGTGTGTAACTCTGCTACATTCGCCTTGCGAGCGATCAACTCGGAATGAGGGCCATTGTTATATAACTCCAGAACAATAATGTAGAACAAAAATTTGGAGGATAAAATAGGGAATGATCAAGAACCAATTCCTCCTAGTGCTGAAGCTGCTGATAAAGACGATGAAATCCCATCAACATCGTCTGCCAAGGCCGATGCCCAATGTGATAGTAGAGGGCATGTAAAATCCAAAAAGCCAAAGTTCAGTAAAAATACCCCAAAAAACAAATTTAAATGGTGTGAGGAGAAATGTAAACTTGCCAATATGCCATTTACGACACGGAGTGGCAAGGAACGGCTAGGGCCCTGGCCTATGTTCATGACTAGTGGTTCAGCTTCACATGACAATGGAAGCCCTCATCCTCCCACTAGAAAAATGATAAGAGTTAAGCTGGAAAAAGCACAGCAAAGAACTGTGCAAAGATGGTATCACAAATCCCCAAGGAGAGTCCAAGTGTGTCAGTGGTTGCGATGCCTGACCTTCCCAACACTGGACGGGAAGAGGTGGCTCCTTCCACCATTTGCACGCCCCCTGCAAGTGCTGGAAGTAGCACCCACAGTCCAGTTTCTGATATTCAAATTGAAGATGTCACTGTTGAAGTACACCAGGATGAGGATATGGGTGTTGCTGGCGCTGAGGAGGAAGTTGACGATGAGGATTCTGAGGGTGATGTGGTGTGTTTAAATCAGGCACCGGGGGAGACACCTGTTGTCCGTTGGATGAATAAGCCCATTGTGATGCCTGGGCAAAATACCAAAAAAGCCACCTCTTCGTGTGGAATTATTTCTCCACAAATCCGGACAACAGGTGTCAAGCCGTGTGTTGCCTCTGTCAATCTGTAATAAGTAGGGGTAAGGACGTTAACAACCTAGGAACATCCTCCCTTATACGTCACCTGCAGCGCATTCATCATAAGTCAGTGTCAAGTTGTGAAACTTTGGGCAAGAGCATAAGCAGTCCACTGACACCTAAATCCCTTCTTCCTCCTGTACACAAGCTCCTGCAAGCTACACCACCAACTCCCTCAATGTCAACTTCCTCCTCAGTCAGGAACGTCAGTAGTCCTGCAGGCCATGTCACTGGCAAGACTGAGGAGTCCTCTCCTAACCTGGATTCCTCCAGAGGATCCTTGAGTGGTACGCCTACTGCTGCTGTTGCTACCGCTGCTGTTGTTGCTGCTGGGAGTCGATCGGCATCCCAGAGGGGAAGTTGGAAGACCACCCGTACTACTTCAACTAAGCAATTGACTGTCCAACAGTCCTTTATGAGGAGGATGAAATATGACAGCAGTCATCCTTTTGCAAAGCGGATAACTGAGGCCTTGACAGCTATGTTGGTGTTAGACGTGCGTCCGGTATCCGCCATTAGTTCAGTGGGACTTAGAGAATTGTTTGAGGTACTGTGTCCATGGTATCAAACCCCATCTAGGTTCCACTTCACTAGGCAGGCGATACTGAGAATGTACAGAGACGTCAGAAAAAGTGTCCTCAGTGTCCTATAAAATGCAGTTGTACCCACTGTTCACTTAACCACGGACATGTGGACAAGTGGAACAGGGCAGACTAAGGACTATATGACTGTGACAGCCCACTGGGTAGATGTATGTCCTGCCGCAGCAACAACAGCTGCGGCACCAGTAGCAGCATCTCGCAAACACCAACTCGTTCCTAGGCAGGCTACGTTATGTATCACCGCTTTCCGCAAGAGGCACACAGCTGACAACCTCTTATGGAAACTGAGGGACATCATTGCGAATGGCTTACCCCAATTAGACTCTTCAGGGGATTTGTGATATCGGACAACGCCACCAGTATTGTGCGTGCATTACATCTTGGCAAATTCCAGCATGTCCCATGTTTTGCACATACAATTAATTTGGTGGTGCAGAATTTTTTGAAAAATGACAGGGGCGTGCAGGAGATGTTGTCTGTGGCCCGAAAAATTGCGGGCTACTTTCGGCATTCAGCCACCGCGTGCCAAAGACTGGAGCGACATCAAACACGCCTGAACCTGCCCTGCTATCACCTGAAGCAAGAGGTGGTAACGAGGTGGAATTCAACACTCTATATGCTTCAGAGGATGGAGGAGCAGCAAAAGGCCATTCAAGCCTATACATCCACCTACGATATAGGCAAAGGAGGGAAAATGTACCTTACTCAAGTGCAGTGGAGAATGATTTCCGTCTTGTGCAAGGTTCTCCAACCCTTCGAACTTGCTACACGTGAAGTCATTTCAGACACTGCCAGTTTGAGTCAGGTCATTACCCTCATCAGGCTTTTGCAGAAGCATCTGAAGAAATTGAAGGAGGAGCTAAGACAGAGCGATTCCGCAAAGTATTTGGGACTTGTGGATGGAGCCCTTAATTCGCTTTGCCAGGATTCAAGGGTGGTCAATCTGTTGAAATCAGAGCACTATGCTGTATCTCTCTTTCCGGCAGACACAAGTCTGCAGAGGTTCAAAGACCTGCTGGTGAGAAAATTGTCAACTCAAGCGGAACGTGACCTGTCTACAGCTCCTCCTTCACTTTCTCCCGCAACTGAGGTTGCGAGTAAAAGGATAAGATTTCCTAGCCCACCCGCTGGCGGTGATGCAGGGCAGTCAGGAGCGAGTGCTGACATCTGGTCAGTACTGAAGGACCTGCCAATGATTACTGACATGTCTACTGTCACTGCATGTGATTCTGTCACCATTGAAAGAATGGTGGACGATTATATGAGTGACAGCATCCAAGTAGGCATGTCAGACAGTCCGTACATATACTGGCAGGAAAAAGAGGCAATTTGGATGCCCTTGCACAAACTGGCTTTATTTTACCTAAGTTGCCTCTCCTCCAGTGTGTACTGCGAAAGAATGTTTAGTTCAGCCGGTAACCTTGTCAGCGATCGGCATAGGAGGTTACTTCCACAAAATGTGGAGAAGATGATGTTCATCAAAATGAATTATACATTCCTCCGGGAAGACCTTGACCAGCAATTGCCTCCAGAAAGTACACAGGGACCTGTGATGGTGGATTCCAGTGGGGACGAATTAATACTCTGTGAGGAGGGGGATGTACACAGTGAAAGGGGTGAGGAATCGGAGGATGAGGTCAAAATCTTGCCTCTGTAGAGCCAGTTTGTGCAAGGAGAGATTGATTGCTTCTTTTTTGGTGGGTCCCAAACAAACCAGTCATTTGAGCCACAGTTGTGTGGCAGACCCTGTCGCTGAAATGATTGGTTTGTTAAAGTGTGCATGTCCTGTTTATACAACATAAGGGTGGGTGGGAGGGACAAAGGACAATTCCATCTTGCACCTCTTTTTCTTCTTTGCATCATGTGCTGTTTGGGGCCTAGTTTTTTTAAGTGCCATCCTGTCTGCCACTGCAGTGCCACTCCTTGATGGGCCAGGTGTTTGTGCCGCACACTTGTGTCGCTTAGCTTAGTCATACAGCCACTTCGGTGCAACCTTTGGCCTAAAAACAATATTGTGAGGTGTTCAGAATAGACTGGAAATGAGTGGAAATGAATGTTATTGAGGTTAATAATACAGTAGGATCATAATTACCCCTCAATTCTGTGATTTTAGTTGTTTTTATGTTTTAAAAAAAAATCATCTAGATCCAAAACCAAAAATAAAACACGAAAGGGTGGTTTTGGCAAAACCAACCCAAAACCAAAACACAAGTGGGGAATTAGAACCAAAACCAAAACACAAAACACGAAAAGTGCCCGCCGCACATCTCTAGTTATCAGTACATACATAGAGGGTAATTCCAAGTTGATCGCAGCAGGAATTTAGTTAGCAATTGGGCAAAACCATATGCACTGCAGGGGAGGCAGATTTAACATGTGCAGAGAGAGTTAGATTTAGGGTGGGTTATTTTATTTCTGTGCAGGGTAAATACTGGCTGCTTTATTTTTACACTGCAATTTAGATTGCAGATTGAACACACTCCACCCAAATCTAACTCCCTCTGCACATGTTATATCTGCCCCCCCCCTGCAGTGCACACGGGCCAGTATTTACTAAAAATCCAAATTTGTCCGATTTGTGTTTTTTTTTCTAAGTCCCAATTCGGGAATTCACTAAGCACCAATCTCGGCAGTGTTTGGACTATTCGTAATGGTTTGATTTGCAAAGTTCCGAAATACGAATGAATAGACCATCGGTCAAACACGGCTGTTATTTCATACAATACGGGCATTCACTATTCATTCGTATTTGGGTGTTAGTTTCTGAGTGCTCAAGTGCGGGTCTGTTTTTTTAGATACGTTAAAAAAAGCAGCAAAAAAATAGACCTGCTTTTTCCAGTCGAGTTTGGATAACCATGCACGGATCAGTGAGATCTGTGCATGGTTATCTATGGGAAAGGGTCTGTTTAGTGTAAAAACTGAAAAAAAAATTGCAAGGGGTCCCCCCTCCTAAGCATAACCAGCCTCGGGCTCTTTGAGCCGGTCCTGGTTGGAAAAATATGGGGGGGAAAATGACAGGGGTTCCCCCATATTTAATCAACCAGCACCGGGCTCTGCACCTGGTCCTGGTTCCAAAAATACGGGGGACAAAAAGCGTAGGGGTCCCCCGTATTTTTGAAACCAGCACCGGGCTCCACTAGCCAGGTACATAATGCCACAGCCGGGGGACACTTTTATACTGGTCCCTGCGGCCCTGGCATTACATACCCAACTAGTCACCCCTGGCCGGGGTACCCTGGAGGAGTGGGAACCCCTTAAATCAAGGGGTCCCCCCCTCCAGCCACCCAAGGGCCAGGGGTGAAGCCCGAGGCTGTCCCCCCATCCAAGGGCAGCGGATGGGGGGCTGATAGCCTTTTGAAAAAATGTGAATATTGTTTTTAGTAGCAGTACTACAAGTACCAGCAATCCTCCCCCGCAAGCTGCTACTTGGAGAACCACAAGTACCAGCATGCGGTGGAAAACCGGGCCCGCTGGTACCTGTAGTACTACTACTAAAAAAATACCCCAAAAAAACAGGACACACACACCGTGAAAGTATAAGTTTATTACATACATGCACACCTCCATACATACATACTTACCTATGTTCCCACGAGGCTCGGTCCTCTTCTCCATGTAGAATCCTTGGGGTACCTGTGAAAAAAATTATACTCACATAATCCAGTGTAGAATCAGACCTTTGTATAATCCACGTACTTGGCAAAATAATAAAACGGAAACCCGACCACGCACTGAAAGGGGTCCCATGTTTACACATGGGACCCCTTTCCCCGACTGCCAGGACCCCCCCTGACTCCTGTCAAAGAGGGTCACTTCAGCCAATCAGGGAGCGCCACGTCGTGGCACTCTCCTGATTGGCTGTGTGCTCCTGTAGTGTCTGTGAGGCAGCACACGGCAGAGATACAATGTTGCGCCTATGCGCTCCATTGTAGCCAATGGTGGGAACTTTGTGGTCAGCGGTTGACCGAAAGTAACCTCACCGCTGACCGCAAAGTTCCCACCATTGGCTACAATGTGTTTTGTGATTCCTTGTGTTTTGTCAGGCAGTGTTTTACTCATCACTCCCGTAAAACACTGCCTGATATTACGAATCACATCGACATCGGAAAAAACGATTGTGCAAAACTCGGCAGCTTAGTGAATGATCGTATCAGGATTCAAAAAGTTGCAGTAAAATGCACCCGATACTATTCGAGTTCAAACACCCTTCAAAACGGCCAAAACACGAATCTTTGTAAATATACCCCATGGTTTTGCCCAATTGCTAACTGAATTCCTGCTGCGATCAACTTGGAATTACCCCCATAGCCTCTGGTATAAGTCTTAGCAATTATACGTACATCAGAATTCATTCCAGATTCAGAGGCAGTATCTAACCATACGACCATCTGTGGCACCATCGATAGTGGTGGATTGTACTTTTGGTTCCATTGGTTAGTTGCTGAAGCCTATGCTGATTTCCTGGTGGTTGAGCCAGTACTTGGCGCTGAGGTGTTGGTCCTGGGTTGTGTTCCTATTTAAGAGACACATCCCAGCTGCCCAGAGTTTTTGGGAAGTGCACAGTTTACCGAATTCCAGTTAGTTCTCTGAGTTCCACCAGTTCAGCTGTCTGAGTTTCTGGCTGGGGGTTCCAGCCTCACGGTTCTGGGGTCCAGGCCTGAAGCTGAGTTCCTCTCACTAGTTCCTGGGGCTGACTAGTGAGTTCTAGTTTCCTTGTTCAGTAACCATGTGTGGTGCACACGACCCAAGTGTAGATGTAATTTACCTTATCGGTGCGGGGAATACCCCAGTTCTTGTTATCCGGCAGTTCAGAGACACCTGCCGGGGACTCAAGGAGCAAGTAACACTAGGGCTATGCAATCAGGGGCTTTTATTATTCCACAAATGTTACACTCTGCCTGTGTACTATGTCACTGGGGCGAGAACCCCTGAATTTCTCTATGCTGTCAGACATCTGGTTAATAAACAGGTCACTTCAATAATGCTTCTGCACTTGTAACAAACACAACACGTTTAGTACAGTGGTCTCATCAACAGTAAGTGAGTTACTTTATCTATAGCTTATATAACATATCACAATAGTGCTATTAATACTAGTATGTCCCACTCACTATTTTAGGCTAGCAACGGAATACCTTTTATTACTAACACTTGCAAGTGTGTGGTAAACAAAACCCGACCTGTGCACAGGGATTTAAGTCTCTATTCCTGTAAATAGGGTTTACACTAGAGATGAGCGGGTTCGGTTTCTCTGAATCCGAACCCGCCAGAACTTCATGTTTTTTTTCACGGGTCCGAGCGACTCGGATCTTCCCGCCTTGCTCGGTTAACCCGAGCGCGCCCGAACGTCATCATGACGCTGTCGGATTCTCGCGAGGCTCGGATTCTATCGCGAGACTCGGATTCTATATAAGGAGCCGCGCGTCGCCGCCATTTTCACACGTGCATTGAGATTGATAGGGAGAGGACGTGGCTGGCGTCCTCTCCATTTAGATTATAAGAGACTGAGAGAGATTTACTGGAGCTGACTAGGAGGAGTACTGTTACTGTAGAAGTGTAGAGACTGAGTGGAGAGAGTTTACTAGTGAGGACAGTGCAGTTTACTTTATAATCCGTTCTCTGCCTGAAAAAAGCGATACACAGCACACAGTGACTCAGTCACATACCATATCTGTGTGCACTGCTCAGGCTCAGGCCAGTGTGCTGCATCATCTATTATCTATATATAATATTATATATATCTGTCTGACTGCTCAGCTCACACAGCTTATAATTGTGGGGGAGACTGGGGAGCACTACTGCAGTGCCAGTTATAGGTTATAGCAGGAGCCAGGAGTACATAATATATTATATAGTGAGTGACCACCAGACACACAGTGCAGTTTATTTAATATATCCGTTCTCTGCCTGAAAAAAGCGATACACACAGTGACTCAGTCAGTCACATACCATATCTGTGTGCACTGCTCAGGCTCAGGCCAGTGTGCTGCATCATCTATATATATTATATATCTGTCTGACTGCTCAGCTCACACAGCTTATAATTGTGGGGGAGACTGGGGAGCACTACTGCAGTGCCAGTTATAGGTTATAGCAGGAGCCAGGAGTACATATTATATTAAAATTAAACAGTGCACACTTTTGCTGCAGGAGTGCCACTGCCAGTGTGACTGACCAGTGACCTGACCACACTGACCACCAGTATAGTTAGTAGTATACTTATATTGTGATTGCCTGAAAAAGTTAAACACTCGTCGTGTGACTTCACTTGTGTGTTTTTTTTTTTTTTATTCTATAAAAATAAAACTCATTCTGCTGACAGACAGTGTCCAGCAGGTCCGTCATTATATAATATATAATATATACCTGTCCGGCTGCAGTAGTGATATATATATATTTTTTATATCATTTATCATCCAGTCGCAGCAGACACAGTACGGTAGTTCACGGCTGTGGCTACCTCTGTGTCTCTGCACTCGGCAGGCAGTCCGTCCATAATTGTAATACCACCTAACCGTGGATTTTTTTCATTCTTCTTTATACATACATAGTTACATAGACATCTTCTCTTTATCAACCAGTCTATATTAGCTGCAGACACAGTACAGTACGGTAGTTCACGGCTGTGGCTACCTCTGTGTCTGCACTCGGCAGGCAGTCCGTCCATAATTGTATACCACCTAACCGTGGATTTTTTTCAGTCTTCTTTATACATACATAGTTACATAGACATCTTCTCTTTATCAACCAGTCTATATTAGCTGCAGACACAGTACAGTACGGTAGTTCACGGCTGTGGCTACCTCTGTGTCTGCAGTCGGCAGGCAGTCCATAATTGTATACTAGTATCCATCTCCATTGTTTACCTGAGGTGCCTTTTAGTTGTGCCTATTAAAATATGGAGAACAAAAATGTTGAGGTTCCAAAATTAGGGAAAGATCAAGATCCACTTCCACCTCGTGCTGAAGCTGCTGCCACTAGTCATGGCCGAGACGATGAAATGCCAGCAACGTCGTCTGCCAAGGCCGATGCCCAATGTCATAGTACAGAGCATGTCAAATCCAAAACACCAAATATCAGAAAAAAAAGGACTCCAAAACCGAAAATTAAATTGTCGGAGGAGAAGCGTAAACTTGCCAATATGCCATTTACCACACGGAGTGGCAAGGAACGGCTGAGGCCCTGGCCTATGTTCATGGCTAGTGGTTCAGCTTCACATGAGGATGGAAGCACTCAGCCTCTCGCTAGAAAAATGAAAAGACTCAAGCTGGCAAAAGCAGCACAGCAAAGAACTGTGCATTCTTCGAAATCCCAAATCCACAAGGAGAGTCCAATTGTGTCGGTTGCGATGCCTGACCTTCCCAACACTGGACGTGAAGAGCATGCGCCTTCCACCATTTGCACGCCCCCTGCAAGTGCTGGAAGGAGCACCCGCAGTCCAGTTCCTGATAGTCAGATTGAAGATGTCAGTGTTGAAGTACACCAGGATGAGGAGGATATGGGTGTTGCTGGCGCTGGGGAGGAAATTGACCAGGAGGATTCTGATGGTGAGGTGGTTTGTTTAAGTCAGGCACCCGGGGAGACACCTGTTGTCCGTGGGAGGAATATGGCCGTTGACATGCCAGGTGAAAATACCAAAAAAATCAGCTCTTCGGTGTGGAGGTATTTCACCAGAAATGCGGACAACAGGTGTCAAGCCGTGTGTTCCCTTTGTCAAGCTGTAATAAGTAGGGGTAAGGACGTTAACCACCTCGGAACATCCTCCCTTATACGTCACCTGCAGCGCATTCATAATAAGTCAGTGACAAGTTCAAAAACTTTGGGTGACAGCGGAAGCAGTCCACTGACCAGTAAATCCCTTCCTCTTGTAACCAAGCTCACGCAAACCACCCCACCAACTCCCTCAGTGTCAATTTCCTCCTTCCCCAGGAATGCCAATAGTCCTGCAGGCCATGTCACTGGCAATTCTGACGAGTCCTCTCCTGCCTGGGATTCCTCCGATGCATCCTTGCGTGTAACGCCTACTGCTGCTGGCGCTGCTGTTGTTGCCGCTGGGAGTCGATGGTCATCCCAGAGGGGAAGTCGTAAGCCCACTTGTACTACTTCCAGTAAGCAATTGACTGTTCAACAGTCCTTTGCGAGGAAGATGAAATATCACAGCAGTCATCCTACTGCAAAGCGGATAACTGAGTCCTTGACAACTATGTTGGTGTTAGACGTGCGTCCGGTATCCGCCGTTAGTTCACAGGGAACTAGACAATTTATTGAGGCAGTGTGCCCCCGTTACCAAATACCATCTAGGTTCCACTTCTCTAGGCAGGCGATACCGAGGCTTTCCAGAATACGCACACAGCTGAAAACCTCTTACGGCAACTGAGGAAGATCATCGCGGAATGGCTTACCCCAATTGGACTCTCCTGTGGATTTGTGGCATCGGACAACGCCAGCAATATTGTGTGTGCATTAAATATGGGCAAATTCCAGCACGTCCCATGTTTTGCACATACCTTGAATTTGGTGGTGCAGAATTTTTTAAAAAACGACAGGGGCGTGCAAGAGATGCTGTCGGTGGCCAGAAAAATTGCGGGACACTTTCGGCGTACAGGCACCACGTACAGAAGACTGGAGCACCACCAAAAACTACTGAACCTGCCCTGCCATCATCTGAAGCAAGAAGTGGTAACGAGGTGGAATTCAACCCTCTATATGCTTCAGAGGTTGGAGGAGCAGCAAAAGGCCATTCAAGCCTATACAATTGAGCACGATATAGGAGGTGGAATGCACCTGTCTCAAGTGCAGTGGAGAATGATTTCAACGTTGTGCAAGGTTCTGATGCCCTTTGAACTTGCCACACGTGAAGTCAGTTCAGACACTGCCAGCCTGAGTCAGGTCATTCCCCTCATCAGGCTTTTGCAGAAGAAGCTGGAGGCATTGAAGAAGGAGCTAAAAGGGAGCGATTCCGCTAGGCATGTTGGACTTGTGGATGCAGCCCTTAATTCGCTTAACAAGGATTCACGGGTGGTCAATCTGTTGAAATCAGAGCACTACATTTTGGCCACCGTGCTCGATCTTAGATTTAAAGCCTACCTTGGATCTCTCTTTCCGGCAGACACAGGTCTGCTGGGGTTGAAAGACCTGCTGGTGACAAAATTGTCAAGTCAAGCGGAACGCGACCTGTCAACATCTCCTCCTTCACATTCTCCCGCAACTGGGGGTGCGAGGAAAAGGCTCAGAATTCCGAGCCCACCCGCTGGCGGTGATGCAGGGCAGTCTGGAGCGACTGCTGATGCTGACATCTGGTCCGGACTGAAGGACCTGACAACGATTACGGACATGTCGTCTACTGTCACTGCATATGATTCTCTCAACATTGATAGAATGGTGGAGGATTATATGAGTGACCGCATCCAAGTAGGCACGTCACACAGTCCGTACTTATACTGGCAGGAAAAAGAGGCAATTTGGAGGCCCTTGCACAAACTGGCTTTATTCTACCTAAGTTGCCCTCCCACAAGTGTGTACTCCGAAAGAGTGTTTAGTGCCGCCGCTCACCTTGTCAGCAATCGGCGTACGAGGTTACATCCAGAAAATGTGGAGAAGATGATGTTCATTAAAATGAATTATAATCAATTCCTCCGCGGAGACATTGACCAGCAGCAATTGCCTCCACAAAGTACACAGGGAGCTGAGATGGTGGATTCCAGTGGGGACGAATTGATAATCTGTGAGGAGGGGGATGTACACGGTGATATATCGGAGGGTGAAGATGAGGTGGACATCTTGCCTCTGTAGAGCCAGTTTGTGCAAGGAGAGATTAATTGCTTCTTTTTTGGGGGGGGTCCAAACCAACCCGTCATATCAGTCACAGTCGTGTGGCAGACCCTGTCACTGAAATGATGGGTTGGTTAAAGTGTGCATGTCCTGTTTTGTTTATACAACATAAGGGTGGGTGGGAGGGCCCAAGGACAATTCCATCTTGCACCTCTTTTTTCTTTTCTTTTTCTTTGCATCATGTGCTGATTGGGGAGGGTTTTTTGGAAGGGACATCCTGCGTGACACTGCAGTGCCACTCCTAGATGGGCCCGGTGTTTGTGTCGGCCACTAGGGTCGCTAATCTTACTCACACAGTCAGCTACCTCATTGCGCCTCTTTTTTTCTTTGCGTCATGTGCTGTTTGGGGAGGGTTTTTTGGAAGGGACATCCTGCGTGACACTGCAGTGCCACTCCTAGATGGGCCCGGTGTTTGTGTCGGCCACTAGGGTCGCTAATCTTACTCACACAGCTACCTCATTGCGCCTCTTTTTTTCTTTGCGTCATGTGCTGTTTGGGGAGGGTTTTTTGGAAGGGACATCCTGCGTGACACTGCAGTGCCACTCCTAGATGGGCCCGGTGTTTGTGTCGGCCACTAGGGTCGCTAATCTTACTCACACAGCTACCTCATTGCGCCTCTTTTTTTCTTTGCGTCATGTGCTGTTTGGGGAGGGTTTTTTGGAAGGGCCATCCTGCGTGACACTGCAGTGCCACTCCTAGATGGGCCCGGTGTTTGTGTCGGCCACTAGGGTCGCTAATCTTACTCACACAGCTACCTCATTGCGCCTCTTTTTTTCTTTGCGTCATGTGCTGTTTGGGGAGGGTTTTTTGGAAGGGACATCCTGCGTGACACTGCAGTGCCACTCCTAGATGGGCCCGGTGTTTGTGTCGGCCACTAGGGTCGCTAATCTTACTCACACAGCTACCTCATTGCGCCTCTTTTTTTCTTTGCGTCATGTGCTGTTTGGGGAGGGTTTTTTGGAAGGGCCATCCTGCGTGACACTGCAGTGCCACTCCTAGATGGGCCCGGTGTTTGTGTCGGCCACTAGGGTCGCTAATCTTACTCACACAGCTACCTCATTGCGCCTCTTTTTTTCTTTGCGTCATGTGCTGTTTGGGGAGGGTTTTTTGGAAGGGACATCCTGCGTGACACTGCAGTGCCACTCCTAGATGGGCCCGATGTTTGTGTCGGCCACTAGGGTCGCTTATCTTACTCACACAGCGACCTCGGTGCAAATTTTAGGACTAAAAATAATATTGTGAGGTGTGAGGTATTCAGAATAGACTGAAAATGAGTGTAAATTATGGTTTTTGAGGTTAATAATACTTTGGGATCAAAATGACCCCCAAATTCTATGATTTAAGCTGTTTTTTAGTGTTTTTTGAAAAAAACACCCGAATCCAAAACACACCCGAATCCGACAAAAAAAATTCGGTGAGGTTTTGCCAAAACGCGGTCAGGCGCTCATCTCTAGTTTACACCCACAGTCACTGTCCCATTCACCGTTGCTGGGTATCAGAATCTGCCTTTGAGCAGGTAACCCAGTGTTAATATGGGGATCCGGTCTGAAGATCGACAGTGTCTAGGTCGACAATGTTTAGGTCGACCACTATAGGTCGACAGTCACTAGGTCGACATGGATGGAAGGTCGACAGGGTTTCTAGGTCGACATGTGCTAGGTCGACAGGTCTAAAGGTCGACATGAGTTTTTCACATTTTTTTTTGGGATTTATTCATACTTAACAATCCACGTGGACTACGATTGGAACGGTAAAGTGTGACGAGCAAAGCGGTAGCGGAGCGAAGGCACCATGCCCGAAGCATGGCGAGCGAAGCGAGCCATGCGAGGGGACGCGGTGCACTAATTTGGGATCCCGGTCACTTTACGAAGAAAACGACACAAAAAAAAAATAAAAATCCTCATGTCGACCTTTAGACCTGTCGACCTAGCACATGTCGACCTAGAAACCCTGTTGACCTTCCATCCATGTCGACCTAGTGACTGTCGACCTATAGTGGTCGACCTAAACATTGTCGACCTAGACACTGTCGATAAAACGAACCACACCCGTTAATGTGAGGTATGGAAGGAGAGAAGGGGAGTCACGTGTCTTTGTAATAGCCCTGGCTCAGTTCTGCGGTGGCTGAGAGGGTACCCAATAGCACTGGTTCAAATCCGCGATGGCGGTGCTGATGCCCAGTGTCCTTGGCTAAAATCTGCGGTATTGTGAGGGTGCCCAGTACCTTCCCCAGTTGCCAGCTCCAGCTGGATGTCGCGGTCCCTGGCCCACACAGTATCCCGTGGTCACTGTAGTCTCATGTAGACGTGCCCGCACGGCAGCTGCCTGTGCGTAGTAGGCCTCTGTGGAAGTGATCACTGCCTGGCTGTCTCCAATCCTGGGTCACGCTAGTGTGGGCGCTATGCATTGCCGCACTCAGCTCTGACCCCTTGTCATGCTCCGGGAACACCCCCGCCGCGTCACTCTTGGTCCGCGCCACGTGTGTCCACATGTGTCCTCTTCTGCATGCTGTCCACACTGCAGCACCTGCTCCTTCCCGCAGCGCTCAGCACACTCTCTTCACTCAGGTCAGAGGTTATCAACACAGGGGCTTCTTCTCTTCCTGCTTTACAGAGCTGAGTCTGCCTTCCCTGGCTCCTAGTGTCCCTCTTGTTCCATTAACCCTGTGTTATCAGGATCTCTAATAGTCTGAGGGAATCTCTGAGGTCTCTAGGACAATCTTGCTGGGACTGGGATACCACACATGGTGGAGCAGAGTCATTCCCACTTCTTGGTCCACGCAAGCCTATGCACGGATGTCACATTCAACCTCCCAAGTTCCAGTTTTTCTCGTCAGTCCAGCCTCAGGGTCCTGACTGGGAAGTCTGTGACAAATAACCTATATGTATAAGAGAGGTTTCTGGCCACCCAATACATCAGTCAGTGCTGCAGCCTGGAAGCAGCAGGACCTGTCAGCTGGAGGGCTCTAAGGAAGGAGGGGGTGCAGTTATATGAGAGAAGGTACGATTCATGGGGGTTATTATTAAGGGGTCTATTCATGAAGCAGTGAAAAGAGTGGAGAAGTGAGACAGTGGAGAAGTTGCCTATGGCAGCCAATGAGCTGCTCTGTATAATTTTAAAGTATGCAAATTCTAAATGTTACTTCAATGCTGACTGTTTATACTGAGACCACTGAAGAGCATATATCACCAATCTGGCCTTTTTCTTTACCATGATGGCTTCCAAGTTAGTCTTATCATAGGATAGAAAAGAGACCGGTACGATGTAACACCTTTTTTTATGTGTTTTCAAACTTAACGGGTTTGGTGTTAACAGTCATAATGTTGATATTTATCATGGCGAAGTGAGAAGGTCGACATTTCGTTCTGGAGGCTCCAGTGGCATCTTCACGGGTTCCGGCGGTCATGTGACCATCACTTCTGGGTCAGACCTCTGGTAAGTATTTGACCGCTTTCTCTAACCCTTATCTCTACCCTCTACCACCTACCGCCTAACCTTGTCCCTCCCAGCAGCAATATGTCACCTCTAGACATCATGAGAGTGTTGACACGTTGCTTATTGACATTTCAACGATGTTGATATCATAACTGTTGACATTGTGGTTCTGCTATTATCAACCTTTGATCACATTCCAACCTCATAATATAGAGGTGTCTCACTGGCAATAATGGAGGTCATTCCGACCCATTCGCATGCTGAAGTTTGTCGCAGCGGTGCGAACGGGTCGGAACTGCGCATGCGCTGTGGATGCATTGCGCATGCGCGTCGTTGCCCGGCGACAGCCGTCGCCGGCCAGAGGCTTCGCTAGCGGAAAAAGTGATCGCAGCGGCGATCGCAGGAAGACTGACAGGCGGGAGGCATTCCGGGGCATCAACTGTCCGTTTTCCAGGCGTGGTGAGGCGAACGCAGGCGTGTCCAGGCGTTTGGAGGGCGGATGTCTGACGTCAATTCCGGGACCTTTGTCGCTGGATCTGTCGCACAATGTAAGTAAGTCTGACCCTGGTCTTGTTTTGCAGGAAACTTTTTTAGCATAGCAGCCCTGCTATGCTAAAATACACTCCCCCATAGGCGGCATCAAGTTGATCGCATGAGCAACAAAAAGTTGCTTAGTGCGATCAACTCGGAATGAGGGCCAATGTTGCCTGTTTTAACAAGATCTACAGACCCATCAATCAATATCAATTCTTAATTTGGTGTTTATAAATACTGAAAAACATCTTAAAACTAGGTGCTTCATTGCGACCTACGGGCGCTCCTCACACCGTCGGATGGGGCTGCGCCCCCTTAACCCCTGCAGAGACGTGGGGCGTCAGGGAGGGGACGCAGAGACGCGGGGTGTCAGGGAGGGGACACAGAGACATGGGGCGTCAGGGAGGGGACACAGAGACGCGGGGCGTCAGGGAGGGGACACAGACGGGGAGGGGACACAGAGACGCAGGGCGGGGACACAGATGCAGGGAGGGGACACAGAGACACGGAGGGGACACGAAGACGCGGGCGGCAGGGAGGGGATACAGAGATGCAGGACGGCAAGGAGGGGACACAGACGTGGGGTGGCAGGGAGGGGACACAGACGCAGGGTGGCAGGGAGGGGACACAGACGCGGAGCGGCAGGGAGGGGAAACAGACGCGGGGAGGCAGAGAGGGGACACAGAGACGCGGAGCGGCAGGGAGGGGACACAGAGACACAGGGAGGGAACACAGAGGCAGGTCGGCAGGGAGGGGACAGGGCGGCAGGAAGGGGACACAGAGGCAGGGTGGCAGGGAGGGGACACAGAGGCAGGGAGGGGATACAGAGACGCAGGGCGGTAGGGAGGGGACGCAGAGACTCAGGGCGTCAGGGAGGGGACGCAGAGACGCGGGGCGGCAGGGAGGGAACGCGGAGACGCGGGTGGCAGGGAGGGGACTCAGAGACGCGGGCAGCAGGGTGGGGACTCAGAGACGCAGGGCAGCAGGAAGGGGACGCAGAGACGCGGGGCGGCAGGGAGGGGATGCAGAGATGCGGGGCAGCAGGGAGGGAACGCAGAGGCGCGGGCGACAGGGAGGGGGCGCAGAGATGTGGCGCGCAGAGAGGGGACACAGGCAGGTCGGCAGGGAGGGGACACGGGGGCAGGGCGGCAGGGAGGGGACACAGAGACGCAGGGCGCCAGGGAGGGGACACAGAGACGCAGGGAGGGGACACAGAGACGCGGGGCGCCAGGGAGGGGACACAGAGACGCGGGGCACCAGGGAGGGGATACAGAGACGCGGGGAGGCAGGGAGGGGACACAGAGATGCGGGGCGGCAGGGAGGGGACACAGAGACGCGGGACGGCAGGGAGGGAACACAGAGATGCGAGGCGGCAGGGAGTGGACACAGAGACGCAGGGAGAGGACACAGAGGCAGGTCGGCAGGGAGGGGGCACGGCGGCAGGGAGGTGACACAGAGACAGGACGGCAGGGAGGGGATGCAAAGGCGCGGGGCGGCAGGGAGGGGACGCAGAGACTCGGGCGGCAGGGAGGGGACGCAGAGACGCGGGGCGGCAGTGAGGGGATGCAGAGAGGCGGGGCGGCAGGGAGGGGACACAGAGACGTGGGTCGGCAGGGAGGGGACGCAGAGATGCGGGGTGGCAGGGAGGTGTCGCAGAGACGCGGGACGACAGGGTGGGGACGCAGAGACGTGGGGCAGCAGGGCGGGGATGCAGAGACGCGGGGCGGCAGGGAGGGGACGCAGAGTCGCAGTGCTGCCTGTGCACTCTCTCTCACCTGTGAAGTTGGTGCAGCGTCCACAGTACCACGCGTGCTGTCCCCCGTCTCTGGCCTGTGGAGCCGGCAGCCCAGTCCCTGTGGTGTGTAGTCCGGGGATGGTGGGAGGCAGCGTTGTCTTAGGTGTGCGGAGGAGGCTGCAGGTGTCTGTACGCGGCGCAGGGAGGGCTATGAAGCCTTCTCCTGCGCCACCCGTCCCTCCTAATGTGTATGGCGGCGGCAGCAGTCAGGCGCAGGTGATGATGCGCCGTAACTGCACTGTCTTCATCCGTTGTGCGGACGGCGTCTGGCGGGACAGTGGGTCCCAGGCGCGGCTGCAGTGCGGGAGCTGCCGCTTGGGTGTGCAGAGGGCGGGAGGGGTGGTGCGGGCTGCGGCTGTCTGGTCGGCCGTGGTGCGGGCGGCGGGGTCCGGCCACCGTGTCCGTGGCACGGATGGCTGTGAGAGATGCTGGGCTTGTGCGGCGGGTGGGATCGGTGCTGTGGGGTTAGGCTAGGCAGTGTGTGCTGGTCCGTTATGCGTCAGGTGTGGGGGTGTCTGGGCCGTCAGTGGCTGCATGTGGGAGCTGGTGGAGGGTGGGTTTGGAGGTGTGTGGTGCGGGTGGCATTGGGGTGTAGGTGGCTGTGTTTGTGGGGAAACCAAGGGAGGGTCCATTTTTACCTGGCACTGTGGTGGGTCCGTCCCCTGGCGGCTTCTGTGTGGGGATGGTGGGTGGATTCTGTGCCTGCTGCTCCGTTCTGCTAGTGGTGTGCTGGGACAGGGCAGGAGCTGCTAACTCCACCCAGCCCTGTGACTCCACCCAGCGTTAGAGGGCCAGGCACAGAGTCACAGGGCTAATATATAGGAGATAGATTAGCTGGTTCTTCTAGTCCCTCCCATTTTCAGTCCAAACTTTGTGGAGTGTGCATTTTATATCTTATCCATTATGATCGCAAATGATCTGTTTGCACCATCTGCCTGCTTATTTGACATACAGGATTTAATGAATAAGGATTAGCATATAGGAGGGGAGTGGAGGCAGCAGGAAGCCGCAGACTGAGAGTTATATAGATGAAGGAGCAGGGTCCCCCAGCAGCACAGAGTATATCAGGAGATGAGTGATATGCTATTGCAGACAAAGCTATATGTGGTAGGGGCAGTGACATGATGTGAGGAGGGGAATAGATGCAGCAGGGAGCCACAGACTGAGAGTTATACAGAAGAAGGAGCAGGGTCCCCCAGCAGCACAGAGTATGTCAGGAGATGAGTGATGTGTTATTGCGGACAAAGCTGTATGTGGTAGGGGCAGTGACATGATGTGAGCAGGGGAATGGAGGCAGCAGGAAGCCACAGACTCAGATTTATATAGTGGAAGGTGTAGGTCCCCCAGCAGCACAGAGTATATCAGGAGATGAGTGATGTGTCAGTGAGGACACGGCTGCATGTGACAGCGGCAGTGACATAATGTGAGGAAGGGAATGGAGGCAGCAGGAAGCCACAGACTGAGAGTTATATAGAGGAAGGTGCAGGGTCCCCCAGCAGCACAGAGTATATCAGGAGATGAGTGATGTGTCAGTGAGGACAGGGCTGCATGCGACGGGTAGTGAGATGACGAGAGGACTGAGAGTTATATAGAGGAAGGTGCAGGGTCCCCCAGCAGCACAGAGTATATCAGGAGATGAGTGATGTATCAATAAGGTCATGGCTGCATGTGACGGGTAGTGAGATGACGAGAGGACTGAGAGTTATATAGTGGAAGGAGCAGGGTCCTCAGCAGCACAGAGTAGTGATGATGACAATTCTGTCTGAAAGTTGATACATTTCCAGTAGCTTGTATAAAAGTATATATCAAAGTGTCATGTAAGTAGGCCTATGAAATACAGTAATCCTAATATTATTTACAGTATATCAATCTATAATATGTATGTGCAATCACATTTCTAAATTGTAGGTAGTTTATTTTGTTCAACCCAGCGAATGACCGGCATAATGATTGTAATAACGCCATGTTATCAGGCCTCTTGCTAACCCACCTGAAGCCCCGTTAGCAGAGCTTCTCCAATATAATGAGCTCTGGCAGGTAACCCTCCTATGACCCAGGCTCCTGTTGCTTCAGAAGGAAAATGACAGAAAGATAAAACGTCAATGGAAACAATTTAATGGGCTCTGCTCGTTCTGCTTAGAAAAACCTTTCCCAGCTTGAAATCTTTGCTGTGAAACAGAGTTAAATTGGGCCCCCATGTGGAGGAGCTGCCTAATCAGATGTCTGCTGGAGGAGAGCTGGCTTTGAACTGTGCCCCGGCCACTCTGTAGCTTCTCCTGTACCGTGTCTCTCCTAAATGAGAGCAGGAACTCCGTTCTTCTAAGGCTGCGTAGCTGGCAGAGCGGCCCATTGCCCAGTCATCCCGAAAGAACCGGCTGTGAGCCAAAGTCAGCCACTTGCTCTATGGTCACCCTGTGTGACCCGGCTTAGCAGGGAGCTGATGACCCAGCATTAGTCTCAACACTGTCAGATGACCCGACAGCAGGATAGGTCTCAAGTTCACGTTCAATGAAATCGTCCTCAATATAAACCGGTGAAGCAGGCATTACCTTAACCCATATATAATTGCTGAGGGGCTGGCGCATCGGGAGTATTACACCTGTGGCATAAAATCACTGTGAACTCCCAGAACGTGGACACATAAACGCCTGCCACCAACGCTAATCTGCGCCTGAAGAGGGAGGGAAGCTGCGCTCTAACATAGGCTGAGTATAGTGCTGGGAACTGTACAGGAGAGGTGGGAGAGGGAGAGAAGCTGCGCTCTATCATAGGCTGAGTATAGTGAGGGAACTGTACAGGAGAGGTGGGAGAGGGAGGGAAGCTGCGCTCTAACATAGGCTGAGTACAGTGAGGCGAACTGTACAGGAGAGGTGGGAGAGGGAGGGAAGCTGCGCTCTAACATAGGCTGAGTACAGTGAGGGGAACTGTACAGGAGAGGTGGGAGAAGGAGAGAAGCTGCGCTCTAACATAGGCTGAGAACAGTGAGGGGAACTGTACAGGAGAGATTGGAGAGGGAGGGAAACTGCACTCTAACATAGGCTGAGTACAGTGAGGGGAACTGTACAGGAGAGATTGGAGAGGGAGGGAAACTGCACTCTAACATAGGCTGAGAACAGTGAGGGGAACTGTACAGGAGAGATTGGAGAGGGGAGGGAAGCTGCGCTCTAACATAGGCTGAGTACAGTGAGGGGAACTGTACAGGAGAGGCGGGAGAGATAGAGAAGCTGCACTCTAACATAGGCTGAGTACAGTGAGGGGAACTGTACAGGAGAGGTGGGAGAGGGAGGGAAGCTGTGCTCTAACATAGGCTGAGAACAGTGAGGGGAACTGTACAGGAGAGGTGGGAGAGGGCGGGAAGCTGCGCTCTAACATAGGCTGAGTACAGTGAGGGGAACTGTACAGTAGAGATGAGCGGGTTCGGTTTCTCTGAATCCGAACCCGCCAGAACTTCATGTTTTTTTTCACGGGTCCGAGCGACTCGGATCTTCCCGCCTTGCTCGGTTAACCCGAGCGCGCCCGAACGTCATCATGACGCTGTCGGATTCTCGCGAGGCTCGGATTCTATCGCGAAACTCGGATTCTATATAAGGAGCCCGCGTCGCCGCCATTTTCACACGTGCATTGAGATTGATAGGGAGAGGACGTGGCTGGTGTCCTCTCCGTTTAGAATTAGAATAGATTAGAGAGACACTTGATTTACTAATTTTGGGGAGCATTAGGAGTACTCAGTAGTGTACAGTGCAGAGTTTTGCTGATAGTGACCAGTGACCACCACTTTTATTTATAATCCGTTCTCTGCCTGAAAAAAGCGATACACAGCACACAGTGACTCAGTCACATACCATATCTGTGTGCACTGCTCAGGCTCAGGCCAGTGTGCTGCATCATCTATTATCTATATATAATATTATATATATCTGTCTGACTGCTCAGCTCACACAGCTTATAATTGTGGGGGAGACTGGGGAGCACTACTGCAGTGCCAGTTATAGGTTATAGCAGGAGCCAGGAGTACATAATATATTATATAGTGAGTGACCACCAGACACACAGTGCAGTTTATTTAATATATCCGTTCTCTGCCTGAAAAAAGCGATACACACAGTGACTCAGTCAGTCACATACCATATCTGTGTGCACTGCTCAGGCTCAGGCCAGTGTGCTGCATCATCTATATATATATTATATATCTGTCTGACTGCTCTGCTCACACAGCTTATAATTGTGGGGGAGACTGGGGAGCACTACTGCAGTGCCAGTTATAGGTTATAGCAGGAGCCAGGAGTACATAATATTATATTAAAATTAAACAGTGCACACTTTTGCTGCAGGAGTGCCACTGCCAGTGTGACTAGTGACCAGTGACCTGACCACCAGTATATAATATTAGTAGTATACTATCTCTTTATCAACCAGTCTATATTAGCAGCAGACACAGTACAGTGCGGTAGTTCACGGCTGTGGCTACCTCTGTGTCGGCACTCGGCAGCCCGTCCATAATTGTATATACCACCTAACCGTGGTTTTTTTTTCTTTCTTTATACATACATACTAGTTACGAGTATACTATCTCTTTATCAACCAGTCTATATATTAGCAGCAGACACAGTACAGTGCGGTAGTTCACGGCTGTGGCTACCTCTGTGTCGGCACTCGGCAGCCCGTCCATAATTGTATATACCACCTAACCGTGGTTTTTTTTTCTTTCTTTATACATACATACTAGTTACGAGTATACTATCTCTTTATCAACCAGTCTATATATTAGCAGCAGACACAGTACAGTGCGGTAGTTCACGGCTGTGGCTACCTCTGTGTCGGCACTCGGCAGCCCGTCCATAATTGTATATACCACCTAACCGTGGTTTTTTTTTCTTTCTTTATACATACATACTAGTTACGAGTATACTATCTCTTTATCAACCAGTCTATATATTAGCAGCAGACACAGTACAGTGCGGTAGTTCACGGCTGTGGCTACCTCTGTGTCGGCACTCGGCAGCCCGTCCATAATTGTATATACCACCTAACCGTGGTTTTTTTTTCTTTCTTTATACATACATACTAGTTACGAGTATACTATCTCTTTATCAACCAGTCTATATATTAGCAGCAGACACAGTACAGTGCGGTAGTTCACGGCTGTGGCTACCTCTGTGTCGGCACTCGGCAGCCCGTCCATAATTGTATATACCACCTAACCGTGGTTTTTTTTTCTTTCTTTATACATACATACTAGTTACGAGTATACTATCTCTTTATCAACCAGTCTATATATTAGCAGCAGACACAGTACAGTGCGGTAGTTCACGGCTGTGGCTACCTCTGTGTCGGCACTCGGCAGCCCGTCCATAATTGTATATACCACCTAACCGTGGTTTTTTTTTCTTTCTTTATACATACATACTAGTTACGAGTATACTATCTCTTTATCAACCAGTCTATATATTAGCAGCAGACACAGTACAGTGCGGTAGTTCACGGCTGTGGCTACCTCTGTGTCGGCACTCGGCAGCCCGTCCATAATTGTATATACCACCTAACCGTGGTTTTTTTTTCTTTCTTTATACATACATACTAGTTACGAGTATACTATCTCTTTATCAACCAGTCTATATATTAGCAGCAGACACAGTACAGTGCGGTAGTTCACGGCTGTGGCTACCTCTGTGTCGGCACTCGGCAGCCCGTCCATAATTGTATATACCACCTAACCGTGGTTTTTTTTTCTTTCTTTATACATACATACTAGTTACGAGTATACTATCTCTTTATCAACCAGTCTATATATTAGCAGCAGACACAGTACAGTGCGGTAGTTCACGGCTGTGGCTACCTCTGTGTCGGCACTCGGCAGCCCGTCCATAATTGTATATACCACCTAACCGTGGTTTTTTTTTCTTTCTTTATACATACATACTAGTTACGAGTATACTATCTCTTTATCAACCAGTCTATATATTAGCAGCAGACACAGTACAGTGCGGTAGTTCACGGCTGTGGCTACCTCTGTGTCGGCACTCGGCAGCCCGTCCATAATTGTATATACCACCTAACCGTGGTTTTTTTTTCTTTCTTTATACATACATACTAGTTACGAGTATACTATCTCTTTATCAACCAGTCTATATATTAGCAGCAGACACAGTACAGTGCGGTAGTTCACGGCTGTGGCTACCTCTGTGTCGGCACTCGGCAGCCCGTCCATAATTGTATACTAGTATCCAATCCATCCATCTCCATTGTTTACCTGAGGTGCCTTTTAGTTGTGCCTATTAAAATATGGAGAACAAAAATGTTGAGGTTCCAAAATTAGGGAAAGATCAAGATCCACTTCCACCTCGTGCTGAAGCTGCTGCCACTAGTCATGGCCGAGACGATGAAATGCCAGCAACGTCGTCTGCCAAGGCCGATGCCCAATGGCATAGTACAGAGCATGTCAAAACCAAAACACCAAATATCAGTAAAAAAAGGACTCCAAAACCTAAAATAAAATTGTCGGAGGAGAAGCGTAAACTTGCCAATATGCCATTTACCACACGGAGTGGCAAGGAACGGCTGAGGCCCTGGCCTATGTTCATGGCTAGTGGTTCAGCTTCACATGAGGATGGAAGCACTCAGCCTCTCGCTAGAAAACTGAAAAGACTCAAGCTGGCAAAAGCACCGCAAAGAACTGTGCGTTCTTTGAAATCCCAAATCCACAAGGAGAGTCCAATTGTGTCGGTTGCGATGCCTGACCTTCCCAACACTGGACGTGAAGAGCATGCGCCTTCCACCATTTGCACGCCCCCTGCAAGTGCTGGAAGGAGCACCCGCAGTCCAGTTCCTGATAGTCAGATTGAAGATGTCAGTGTTGAAGTACACCAGGATGAGGAGGATATGGGTGTTGCTGGCGCTGGGGAGGAAATTGACCAGGAGGATTCTGATGGTGAGGTGGTTTGTTTAAGTCAGGCACCCGGGGAGACACCTGTTGTCCGTGGGAGGAATATGGCCGTTGACATGCCAGGTGAAAATACCAAAAAAATCAGCTCTTCGGTGTGGAGGTATTTCACCAGAAATGCGGACAACAGGTGTCAAGCCGTGTGTTCCCTTTGTCAAGCTGTAATAAGTAGGGGTAAGGACGTTAACCACCTCGGAACATCCTCCCTTATACGTCACCTGCAGCGCATTCATAATAAGTCAGTGACAAGTTCAAAAACTTTGGGTGACAGCGGAAGCAGTCCACTGACCAGTAAATCCCTTCCTCTTGTAACCAAGCTCACGCAAACCACCCCACCAACTCCCTCAGTGTCAATTTCCTCCTTCCCCAGGAATGCCAATAGTCCTGCAGGCCATGTCACTGGCAATTCTGACGAGTCCTCTCCTGCCTGGGATTCCTCCGATGCATCCTTGCGTGTAACGCCTACTGCTGCTGGCGCTGCTGTTGTTGCCGCTGGGAGTCGATGGTCATCCCAGAGGGGAAGTCGTAAGCCCACTTGTACTACTTCCAGTAAGCAATTGACTGTTCAACAGTCCTTTGCGAGGAAGATGAAATATCACAGCAGTCATCCTACTGCAAAGCGGATAACTGAGTCCTTGACAACTATGTTGGTGTTAGACGTGCGTCCGGTATCCGCCGTTAGTTCACAGGGAACTAGACAATTTATTGAGGCAGTGTGCCCCCGTTACCAAATACCATCTAGGTTCCACTTCTCTAGGCAGGCGATACCGAGAATGTACACGGACGTCAGAAAAAGACTCACCAGTGTCCTAAAAAATGCAGTTGTACCCAATGTCCACTTAACCACGGACATGTGGACAAGTGGAGCAGGGCAGGGTCAGGACTATATGACTGTGACAGCCCACTGGGTAGATGTATGGACTCCCGCCGCAAGAACAGCAGCGGCGGCACCAGTAGCAGCATCTCGCAAACGCCAACTCTTTCCTAGGCAGGCTACGCTTTGTATCACCGCTTTCCAGAATACGCACACAGCTGAAAACCTCTTACGGCAACTGAGGAAGATCATCGCGGAATGGCTTACCCCAATTGGACTCTCCTGTGGATTTGTGGCATCGGACAACGCCAGCAATATTGTGTGTGCATTAAATATGGGCAAATTCCAGCACGTCCCATGTTTTGCACATACCTTGAATTTGGTGGTGCAGAATTTTTTAAAAAAACGACAGGGGCGTGCAAGAGATGCTGTCGGTGGCCAGAAAAATTGCGGGACACTTTCGGCGTACAGGCACCACGTACAGAAGACTGGAGCACCACCAAAAACTACTGAACCTGCCCTGCCATCATCTGAAGCAAGAAGTGGTAACGAGGTGGAATTCAACCCTCTATATGCTTCAGAGGTTGGAGGAGCAGCAAAAGGCCATTCAAGCCTATACAATTGAGCACGATATAGGAGATGGAATGCACCTGTCTCAAGTGCAGTGGAGAATGATTTCAACGTTGTGCAAGGTTCTGATGCCCTTTGAACTTGCCACACGTGAAGTCAGTTCAGACACTGCCAGCCTGAGTCAGGTCATTCCCCTCATCAGGCTTTTGCAGAAGAAGCTGGAGGCATTGAAGAAGGAGCTAAAAGGGAGCGATTCCGCTAGGCATGTGGGACTTGTGGATGCAGCCCTTAATTCGCTTAACAAGGATTCACGGGTGGTCAATCTGTTGAAATCAGAGCACTACATTTTGGCCACCGTGCTCGATCCTAGATTTAAAGCCTACCTTGGATCTCTCTTTCCGGCAGACACAGGTCTGCTGGGGTTGAAAGACCTGCTGGTGACAAAATTGTCAAGTCAAGCGGAACGCGACCTGTCAACATCTCCTCCTTCACATTCTCCCGCAACTGGGGGTGCGAGGAAAAGGCTCAGAATTCCGAGCCCACCCGCTGGCGGTGATGCAGGGCAGTCTGGAGCGACTGCTGATGCTGACATCTGGTCCGGACTGAAGGACCTGACAACGATTACGGACATGTCGTCTACTGTCACTGCATATGATTCTCTCAACATTGATAGAATGGTGGAGGATTATATGAGTGACCGCATCCAAGTAGGCACGTCACACAGTCCGTACTTATACTGGCAGGAAAAAGAGGCAATTTGGAGGCCCTTGCACAAACTGGCTTTATTCTACCTAAGTTGCCCTCCCACAAGTGTGTACTCCGAAAGAGTGTTTAGTGCCGCCGCTCACCTTGTCAGCAATCGGCGTACGAGGTTACATCCAGAAAATGTGGAGAAGATGATGTTCATTAAAATGAATTATAATCAATTCCTCGCGGAGACATTGACCAGCAGCAATTGCCTCCACAAAGTACACAGGGAGCTGAGATGGTGGATTCCAGTGGGGACGAATTGATAATCTGTGAGGAGGGGGATGTACACGGTGATATATCGGAGGGTGAAGATGAGGTGGACATCTTGCCTCTGTAGAGCCAGTTTGTGCAAGGAGAGATTAATTGCTTCTTTTTTGGGGGGGGGGTCCAAACCAACCCGTCATATCAGTCACAGTCGTGTGGCAGACCCTGTCACTGAAATGATGGGTTGGTTAAAGTGTGCATGTCCTGTTTTGTTTATACAACATAAGGGTGGGTGGGAGGGCCCAAGGACAATTCCATCTTGCACCTCTTTTTTCTTTTCTTTTTCTTTGCATCATGTGCTGATTGGGGAGGGTTTTTTTGGAAGGGACATCCTGCGTGACACTGCAGTGCCACTCCTAGATGGGCCCGGTGTTTGTGTCGGCCACTAGGGTCGCTAATCTTACTCACACAGTCAGCTACCTCATTGCGCCTCTTTTTTTCTTTGCGTCATGTGCTGTTTGGGGAGGGTTTTTTGGAAGGGACATCCTGCGTGACACTGCAGTGCCACTCCTAGATGGGCCCGGTGTTTGTGTCGGCCACTAGGGTCGCTAATCTTACTCACACAGCTACCTCATTGCGCCTCTTTTTTTCTTTGCGTCATGTGCTGTTTGGGGAGGGTTTTTTGGAAGGGACATCCTGCGTGACACTGCAGTGCCACTCCTAGATGGGCCCGGTGTTTGTGTCGGCCACTAGGGTCGCTAATCTTACTCACACAGCTACCTCATTGCGCCTCTTTTTTTCTTTGCGTCATGTGCTGTTTGGGGAGGGTTTTTTGGAAGGGACATCCTGCGTGACACTGCAGTGCCACTCCTAGATGGGCCCGGTGTTTGTGTCGGCCACTAGGGTCGCTAATCTTACTCACACAGCTACCTCATTGCGCCTCTTTTTTTCTTTGCGTCATGTGCTGTTTGGGGAGGGTTTTTTGGAAGGGCCATCCTGCGTGACACTGCAGTGCCACTCCTAGATGGGCCCGGTGTTTGTGTCGGCCACTAGGGTCGCTAATCTTACTCACACAGCTACCTCATTGCGCCTCTTTTTTTCTTTGCGTCATGTGCTGTTTGGGGAGGGTTTTTTGGAAGGGACATCCTGCGTGACACTGCAGTGCCACTCCTAGATGGGCCCGGTGTTTGTGTCGGCCACTAGGGTCGCTAATCTTACTCACACAGCTACCTCATTGCGCCTCTTTTTTTCTTTGCGTCATGTGCTGTTTGGGGAGGGTTTTTTGGAAGGGACATCCTGCGTGACACTGCAGTGCCACTCCTAGATGGGCCCGGTGTTTGTGTCGGCCACTAGGGTCGCTTATCTTACTCACACAGCGACCTCGGTGCAAATTTTAGGACTAAAATAATATTGTGAGGTGTGAGGTATTCAGAATAGACTGAAAATGAGTGTAAATTATGGTTTTTGAGGTTGATAATACTTTGGGATCAAAATGACCCCCAAATTCTATGATTTAAGCTGTTTTTTAGTGTTTTTTGAAAAAAACACCCGAATCCAAAACACACCCGAATCCGACAAAAAAAATTCGGTGAGGTTTTGCCAAAACGCGGTCGAACCCAAAACACGGCCGCGGAACCGAACCCAAAACCAAAACACAAAACCCGAAACATTTCAGGCGCTCATCTCTACTGTACAGTAGAGGTGGGAGAGGGAGGGAAGCTGCACTCTAACATAGGCTGAGTACAGTGAGGGGAACTCTATAGGAGAGGTGGGAGAGGGAGGGAAGCTGCACTCTAACATAGGCTGAGAACAGTGAGGGGTACTGTACAGGAGAGGTGGGAGAGGGAGAGAATCTGCGCTCTAACATAGGCTGAGAACAGTGCAGGGAACTGTACAGGAGAGGTGGAGAGGGAGGGAAGCTGCGCTCTAATATAGGCTGAGTACAGTGAGGGGAACTGTACAGGAGAGGTGGGAGAGATAGAGAAGCTGCGCTCTAACATAGGCTGAGTACAGTGAGGGGAACTGTACAGGAGAGGTGGGAGAGGGAGGGAAGCTGTGCTCTAACATAGGCTGAGAACAGTGAGGGGAACTGTACAGGAGCGGTGGGAGAGGGAGGGAAGCTGCGCTCTAACATAGGCTGAGTACAGTGAGGCGAACTGTACAGGAGAGGTGGGAGAGGGAGGGAAGCTGCGCTCTAACATAGGCTGAGTACAGTGAGGGGAACTGTACAGGAGAGGTGGGAGAGGGAGAGAAGCTGCGCTCTAACATAGGCTGAGAACAGTGAGGGGAACTGTACAGGAGAGATTGGAGAGGGAGGGAAACTGCACTCTAACATAGGCTGAGTACAGTGAGGGGAACTGTACAGGAGAGATGGCAGAGGGGAGGGAAGCTGCGCTCTAACATAGGCTGAGTACAGTGAGGGGAACTGTACAGGAGAGGTGGGAGAGGGAGGGAATCTGCGCTCTAATATAGGCTGAGTACAGTGAGGGGAACTGTACAGGAGAGGTGGGAGAGGGAGAGAAGCTGCGCTCTACATAGGCTGAGTACAGTGAGGGGAACTGTACAGGAGAGATGGGAGAGGGGAGGGAAGCTGCGCTCTAACATAGGCTGAGTACAGTGAGGGGAACTGTACAGGAGAGGTGGGAGAGATAGAGAAGCTGCACTCTAACATAGGCTGAGTACAGTGAGGGGAACTGTACAGGAGAGATGGGAGAGGAGGGAAGCTGTGCTCTAACATAGGCTGAGAACAGTGTGGGGAACTGTACAGGAGAGGTGGGAGAGGGAGGGAAGCTGCACTCTTACATAGGCTGAGTACAGTGCGGGGAACTGTACAGGAGAGGTGGGAGAGGGGAGGGAAGCTGCACTCTATCATAGGCTGAGTACAGTGAGGGGAACTGTACAGGAGAGATGGGAGAGGGAGGGAAGCTGCACTCTAACATAGGCTGAGTACAGTGCGGGGAACTGTACAGGAGAGGTGGGAGAGGGAGGGAAGCTGCGCTCTAACATAGGCTGAGAACAGCGAGGGGAACTGTACAGGAGAGGTGGGAGAGGGAGGGAAGCTGCGCTCTAACATAGGCTGAGTACAGTGAGGGGAACTGTACAGGAGAGGTGGGAGAGATAGAGAAGCTGCACTCTAACATAGGCTGAGTGCGGGGAACTGTACAGGAGAGGTGGGAGAGGGAGGGAAGCTGCGCTCTAACATAGGTTGAGTACAGTGAGGTGTACTGTACAGGAGAAGTGGGACAAAGTCACATGATCTGTGACGAAACGCGTCAGGACCCCGTCTCTTTGCACACCTTGATCATTCTACCTATTAGGTAGCAAGCTGCACACTGAGCCACGGACATCCCGGTTCCACACCGGCCTCACATCTTGGCTCAGACTGCCCACTGAACCACAGACATCCCGGCCCCACACCTGCTGTATTTCTCGGCTCATCATACGTACAGTGAGGGGAACTGTACAGAAGAGGTGGGAGAGGGAGGGAAGCTGCGCTCTAACAAAGGCTGAGAACAGTGAGGGGAACTGTACAGGAGAGGTGGGAGAGGGAGGGAAGCTGCGCTCAAACATAGGCTGAGTACAGTGAGGGGAACTGTACAGGAGAGATGGGAGAGATAGAGAAGCTGCACTCTAACATAGGCTGAGTGCGGGGAACTGTACAGGAGAGGTGGGAGAGGGAGGGAAGCTGCGCTCTAACATAGGTTGAGTACAGTGAGGTGTACTGTACAGGAGAAGTGGGAGAGGGGAGGGATAGCTGCACTCTAACATACGCTAAGTACAGTTAGGGGAACTGTACAGGAGAGGTGGGAGAGGGCGGGAAGCTGCGCTCTAACATAGGCTGAGTACAGTGCGGGGAACTGTACAGGAGAGGTGGGAGAGGGAGGGAAGCTGCGCTCTAACATAGGCTGAGAACAGTGAGGGGAACTGTACAGGAGAGGTGGGAGAGGGAGGGAAGCTGCGCTCTAACATAGGCTGAGTACAGTGAGGCGAACTGTACAGGAGAGGTGGGAGAGGGGAGGGAAGCTGCGCTCTAACATAGGCTGAGTACAGTGCAGGGAACTGTACAGGAGAGGTGGGAGAGGGAGAGAAGCTGCGCTCTAACATAGGCTGAGTACAGTGAGGGGAACTGTACAGGAGAGATGGGAGAGGGGAGGGAAGCTGCGCTCTAACATAGGCTGAGTACAGTGAGGGGAACTGTACAGGAGAGGTGGGAGAGATAGAGAAGCTGCACTCTAACATAGGCTGAGTACAGTGAGGGGAACTGTACAGGAGAGATGGGAGAGGGAGGGAAGCTGTGCTCTAACATAGGCTGAGAACAGTGTGGGGAACTGTACAGGAGAGGTGGGAGAGGGAGGGAAGCTGCACTCTTACATAGGCTGAGTACAGTGCGGGGAACTGTACAGGAGAGGTGGGAGAGGGGAGGGAAGCTGCACTCTATCATAGGCTGAGTACAGTGAGGGGAACTGTACAGGAGAGATGGGAGAGGGAGGGAAGCTGCACTCTAACATAGGCTGAGTACAGTGCGGGGAACTGTACAGGAGAGGTGGGAGAGGGAGGGAAGCTGTGCTCTAACATAGGCTGAGAACAGCGAGGGGAACTGTACAGGAGAGGTGGGAGAGGGAGGGAAGCTGCGCTCTAACATAGGCTGAGTACAGTGAGGGGAACTGTACAGGAGAGGTGGGAGAGATAGAGAAGCTGCACTCTAACATAGGCTGAGTGCGGGGAACTGTACAGGAGAGGTGGGAGAGGGAGGGAAGCTGCGCTCTAACATAGGTTGAGTACAGTGAGGTGTACTGTACAGGAGAAGTGGGGCAAAGTCACATGATCTGTGACGAAACGCGTCAGGACCCCGACTCTTTGCACACCTTGATCATTCTACCTATTAGGTAGCAAGCTGCACACTGAGCCACGGACATCCCGGTTCCACACCGGCCTCACATCTTGGCTCAGACTGCCCACTGAACCACAGACATCCCGGCCCCACACCTGCTGTATTTCTCGGCTCATCATACGTACAGTGAGGGGAACTGTACAGAAGAGGTGGGAGAGGGAGGGAAGCTGCGCTCTAACAAAGGCTGAGAACAGTGAGGGGAACTGTACAGGAGAGGTGGGAGAGGGAGGGAAGCTGCGCTCAAACATAGGCTGAGTACAGTGAGGGGAACTGTACAGGAGAGATGGGAGAGATAGAGAAGCTGCACTCTAACATAGGCTGAGTGCGGGGAACTGTACAAGAGAGGTGGGAGAGGGAGGGAAGCTGCGCTCTAACATAGGTTGAGTACAGTGAGGTGTACTGTACAGGAGAAGTGGGAGAGGGGAGGGATAGCTGCACTCTAACATACGCTAAGTACAGTTAGGGGAACTGTACAGGAGAGGTGGGAGAGGGCGGGAAGCTGCGCTCTAACATAGGCTGAGTACAGTGCGGGGAACTGTACAGGAGAGGTGGGAGAGGGAGGGAAGCTGCGCTCTAACATAGGCTGAGTACAGTGAGGCGAACTGTACAGGAGAGGTGGGAGAGGGAGGGAAGCTGCGCTCTAACATAGGCTGAGTACAGTGAGGGGAACTGTACAGGAGAGGTGGGAGAGGGAGAGAAGCTGCGCTCTAACATAGGCTGAGTACAGTGAGGGGAACTGTACAGGAGAGATGGGAGAGGGGAGGGAAGCTGCGCTCTAACATAGGCTGAGTACAGTGAGGGGAACTGTACGAGAGGTGGGAGAGATAGAGAAGCTGCACTCTAACATAGGCTGAGTACAGTGAGGGGAACTGTACAGGAGAGATGGGAGAGGGAGGGAAGCTGTGCTCTAACATAGGCTGAGAACAGTGTGGGGAACTGTACAGGAGAGGTGGGAGAGGGAGGGAAGCTGCACTCTTACATAGGCTGAGTACAGTGCGGGGAACTGTACAGGAGAGGTGGGAGAGGGGAGGGAAGCTGCACTCGATCATAGGCTGAGTACAGTGAGGGGAACTGTACAGGAGAGATGGGAGAGGGAGGGAAGCTGCACTCTAACATAGGCTGAGTACAGTGCGGGGAACTGTACAGGAGAGGTGGGAGAGGGAGGGAAGCTGCGCTCTAACATAGGCTGAGAACAGCGAGGGGAACTGTACAGGAGAGGTGGGAGAGGGAGGGAAGCTGCGCTCTAACATAGGCTGAGTACAGTGAGGGGAACTGTACAGGAGAGGTGGGAGAGATAGAGAAGCTGCACTCTAACATAGGCTGAGTGCGGGGAACTGTACAGGAGAGGTGGGAGAGGGAGGGAAGCTGCGCTCTAACATAGGTTGAGTACAGTGAGGTGTACTGTACAGGAGAAGTGGGACAAAGTCACATGATCTGTGACGAAACGCGTCAGCACCCCGACTCTTTGCACACCTTGATCATTCTACCTATTAGGTAGCAAGCTGCACACTGAGCCACGGACATCCCGTTCCACACCGGCCTCACATCTTGGCTCAGACTGCCCACTGAACCACAGACATCCCGGCCCCACACCTGCTGTATTTCTCGGCTCATCATACGTACAGTGAGGGGAACTGTACAGAAGAGGTGGGAGAGGGAGGGAAGCTGCGCTCTAACATAGGCTGAGAACAGTGAGGGGAACTGTACAGGAGAGGTGGGAGAGGGAGGGAAGCTGCGCTCAAACATAGGCTGAGTACAGTGAGGGGAACTGTACAGGAGAGATGGGAGAGATAGAGAAGCTGCACTCTAACATAGGCTGAGTGCGGGGAACTGTACAGGAGAGGTGGGAGAGGGAGGGAAGCTGCGCTCTAACATAGGTTGAGTACAGTGAGGTGTACTGTACAGGAGAAGTGGGAGAGGGGAGGGATAGCTGCACTCTAACATACGCTAAGTACAGTTAGGGGAACTGTACAGGAGAGGTGGGAGAGGGCGGGAAGCTGCGCTCTAACATAGGCTGAGTACAGTGCGGAACTGTACAGGAGAGGTGGGAGAGGGAGGGAAGCTGCGCTCTAACATAGGCTGAGAACAGTGAGGGGAACTGTACAGGAGAGGTGGGAGAGGGAGGGAAGCTGCGCTCTAACATAGGCTGAGTACAGTGAGGCGAACTGTACAGGAGAGGTGGGAGAGGGAGGGAAGCTGCGCTCTAACATAGGCTGAGTACAGTGAGGGGAACTGTACAGGAGAGGTGGGAGAGGGAGAGGAAGCTGCGCTCTAACATAGGCTGAGTACAGTGAGGGGAACTGTACAGGAGAGGTGGGAGAGATAGAGAAGCTGCGCTCTAACATAGGCTGAGTACAGTGAGGGGAACTGTACAGGAGACGGTGGGAGAGGGAGGGAAGCTGTGCTCTAACATAGGCTGAGAACAGTGAGGGGAACTGTACAGGAGAGGTGGGAGAGGGAGGGAAGCTGCGCTCTAACATAGGCTGAGTACAGTGAGGCGAACTGTACAGGAGAGGTGGGAGAGGGAGGGAAGCTGCGCTCTAACATAGGCTGAGTACAGTGAGGGGAACTGTACAGGAGAGGTGGGAGAGGGAGAGAAGCTGCGCTCTAACATAGGCTGAGAACAGTGAGGGGAACTGTACAGGAGAGATTGGAGAGGGAGGGAAACTGCACTCTAACATAGGCTGAGTACAGTGAGGGGAACTGTACAGGAGAGATGGGAGAGGGGAGGGAAGCTGCGCTCTAACATAGGCTGAGTACAGTGAGGGGAACTGTACAGGAGAGGTGGGAGAGGGAGGGAAGCTGCGCTCTAACATAGGCTGAGTACAGTGAGGGGAACTGTACAGGAGAGGTGGGAGAGGGAGAGAAGCTGCGCTCTAACATAGGCTGAGAACAGTGAGGGGAACTGTACAGGAGAGATTGGAGAGGGAGGGAAACTGCACTCTAACATAGGCTGAGTACAGTGAGGGGAACTGCACAGGAGAGATGGGAGAGGGGAGGGAAGCTGCGCTCTAACATAGGCTGAGTACAGTGAGGGGAACTGTACAGGAGAGGTGGGAGAGATAGAGAAGCTGCACTCTAACATAGGCTGAGTACAGTGAGGGGAACTGTACAGGAGAGATGGGAGAGGGAGGGAAGCTGTGCTCTAACATAGGCTGAGAACAGTGAGGGGAACTGTACAGGAGAGGTGGGAGAGGGAGGGAAGCTGCACTCTTACATAGGCTGAGTACAGTGCGGGGAACTGTACAGGAGAGGTGGGAGAGGGGAGGGAAGCTGCACTCTATCATAGGCTGAGTACAGTGAGGGGAACTGTACAGGAGAGATGGGAGAGGGAGGGAAGCTGCACTCTAACACAGGCTGAGTACAGTGCGGGGAACTGTACAGGAGAGGTAAAAGAGGGAGGGAAGCTGCGCTCTAACATAGGCTGAGTACAGTGCGGGGAACTGTACAGGAGAGGTGGGAGAGGGAGGGAAGCTGCGCTCTAACATAGGCTGAGAACAGCGAGGGGAACTGTACAGGAGAGGTGGGAGAGGGAGGGAAGCTGCGCTCTAACATAGGCTGAGTACAGTGAGGGGAACTGTACAGGAGAGGTGGGAGAGATAGAGAAGCTGCACTCTAACATAGGCTGAGTGCGGGGAACTGTACAGGAGAGGTGGGAGAGGGAGGGAAGCTGCGTTCTAACATAGGTTGAGTACGGTGAGGTGTACTGTACAGGAGAAGTGGGACAAAGTCACATGATCTGTGACGAAACGCGTCAGAACCCCGCCTCTTTGCACACCTTGATCATTCTACCTATTAGGTAGCAAGCTGCACACTGAGCCACGGACATCCCGGTTCCACACCGGCCTCACATCTTGGCTCAGACTGCCCACTGAACCACAGACATCCCGGCCCCACACCTGCTGTGTTTCTCGGCTCATTATACGTACAGTGAGGGGAACTATACAGGAGAGGTGGGAGAGGGAGGGAAGCTGCGCTCTAACATAGGCTGAGTACAGTGAGGGGAACTGTACAGGAGAGGTGGGAGAGGGAGAGAAGCTGCGCTCTAACATAGGCTGAGAACAGTGAGGGGAACTGTACAGGAGAGATTGGAGAGGGAGGGAAACTGCACTCTAACATAGGCTGAGTACAGTGAGGGGAACTGCACAGGAGAGATGGGAGAGGGGAGGGAAGCTGCGCTCTAACATAGGCTGAGTACAGTGAGGGGAACTGTACAGGAGAGGTGGGAGAGATAGAGAAGCTGCACTCTAACATAGGCTGAGTACAGTGAGGGGAACTGTACAGGAGAGATGGGAGAGGGAGGGAAGCTGTGCTCTAACATAGGCTGAGAACAGTGAGGGGAACTGTACAGGAGAGGTGGGAGAGGGAGGGAAGCTGCACTCTTACATAGGCTGAGTACAGTGCGGGGAACTGTACAGGAGAGGTGGGAGAGGGGAGGGAAGCTGCACTCTATCATAGGCTGAGTACAGTGAGGGGAACTGTACAGGAGAGATGGGAGAGGGAGGGAAGCTGCACTCTAACACAGGCTGAGTACAGTGCGGGGAACTGTACAGGAGAGGTAAAAGAGGGAGGGAAGCTGCGCTCTAACATAGGCTGAGTACAGTGCGGGGAACTGTACAGGAGAGGTGGGAGAGGGAGGGAAGCTGCGCTCTAACATAGGCTGAGAACAGCGAGGGGAACTGTACAGGAGAGGTGGGAGAGGGAGGGAAGCTGCGCTCTAACATAGGCTGAGTACAGTGAGGGGAACTGTACAGGAGAGGTGGGAGAGATAGAGAAGCTGCACTCTAACATAGGCTGAGTGCGGGGAACTGTACAGGAGAGGTGGGAGAGGGAGGGAAGCTGCGCTCTAACATAGGTTGAGTACAGTGAGGTGTACTGTACAGGAGAAGTGAGACAAAGTCACATGATCTGTGACGAAACGCGTCAGAACCCCGCCTCTTTGCACACCTTGATCATTCTACCTATTAGGTAGCAAGCTGCACACTGAGCCACGGACATCCCGGTTCCACACCGGCCTCACATCTTGGCTCAGACTGCCCACTGAACCACAGACATCCCGGCCCCACACCTGCTGTGTTTCTCTGCTCATTATACGTACAGTGAGGGGAACTGTACAGGAGAGGTGGGAGAGGGAGGGAAGCTGCGCTCTAACATAGGCTGAGAACAGTGAGGGGAACTGTACAGGAGAGGTGGGAGAGGGAGGGAAGCTGCGCTCTAACATAGGCTGAGTACAGTGAGGGGAACTGTACAGGAGAGGTGGGAGAGATAGCGAAGCTGCACTCTAACATAGGCTGAGTGCGGGGAACTGTACAGGAGAGGTGGGAGAGGGAGGGAAGCTGCGCTCTAACATAGGTTGAGTACAGTGAGGTGTACTGTACAGGAGAAGTGGGAGAGGGGAGGGATAGCTGCACTCTAACATACGCTAAGTACAGTTAGGGGAACTGTACAGGAGAGGTGGGAGAGGGCGGGAAGCTGCGCTCTAACATAGGCTGAGTACAGTGCGGGGAACTGTACAGGAGAGGTGGGAGAGGGAGGGAAGCTGCGCTCTAACATAGGCTGAGAACAGTGAGGGGAACTGTACAGGAGAGGTGGGAGAGGGAGGGAAGCTGCGCTCTATCATAGGCTGAGTACAGTGAGGGGAACTGTACAGTAGAGGTGGGAGAGGGAGGGAAGCTGCGCTCAAACATAGGCTGAGTACAGTGCGGGGAACTGTATAGGAGAGGTGGGAGAGGGAGGGAAGCTGCGCTCTAACATAGGCTGAGAACAGCGAGGGGAACTGTACAGTAGAGGAGGGAGAGGGAGGGAAGCTGCGCTCTAACATAGGCTGAGTATAGTGAGGGGAACTGTACAGGAGAGGTGGGAGAGGGAGGGAAGCTGCGCTCTAACATAGGCTGAGAACAGCGAGGGGAACTGTACAGTAGAGGTGGGAGAGGGAGGGAAGCTGCGCTCTAACATAGGCTGAGTACAGTGAGGGGAACTGTACAGGAGAGGTGGGAGAGATAGAGAAGCTGCACTCTAACATAGGCTGAGTGCGGGGAACTGTACAGGAGAGGTGGGAGAGGGAGGGAAGCTGCACTCTAACATAGGCTGAGTATAGTGAGGGGAACTGTACAGGAGAGGTGGGAGAGGGAGGGAAGCTGCGCTCTAACATAGGCTGAGAACAGCGAGGGGAACTGTACAGTAGAGGTGGGAGAGGGAGGGAAGCTGCGCTCTAACATAGGCTGAGTACAGTGAGGGGAACTGTACAGGAGAGGTGGGAGAGATAGAGAAGCTGCACTCTAACATAGGCTGAGTGCGGGGAACTGTACAGGAGAGGTGGGAGAGGGAGGGAAGCTGCACTCTAACATAGGCTGAGTATAGTGAGGGGAACTGTACAGGAGAGGTGGGAGAGGGAGGGAAGCTGCGCTCTAACATAGGCTGAGAACAGTGAGGGAACTGTACAGGAGAGGTGGGAGAGGGAGGGAAGCTGCGCTCTAACATAGGCTGAGTACAGTGAGGGGAACTGTACAGGAGAGGTGGGAGAGGGAGGGAAACTGCGCTCTAACATAGGCTGAGTACAGTGAGGGGAACTGTACAGGAGAGGTGGGAGAGGGGAGGGAAGCTGCGCTCTAACATAGGCTGAGTACAGTGAGGGGAACTGTACAGGAGAGGTGGGAGAGATAGAGAAGCTGCACTCTAACATAGGCTGAGTACAGTGAGGGGAACTGTACAGGAGAGATGGGAGAGGGAGGGAAGCTGTGCTCTAACATAGGCTGAGAACAGTGAGGGGAACTGTACAGGAGAGGTGGGAGAGGGAGGGAAGCTGCACTCTTACATAGGCTGAGTACAGTGCGGGGAACTGTACAGGAGAGGTGGGAGAGGGGAGGGAAGCTGCACTCTATCATAGGCTGAGTACAGTGAGGGGAACTGTACAGGAGAGATGGGAGAGGGAGGGAAGCTGCACTCTAACACAGGCTGAGTACAGTGCGGGGAACTGTACAGGAGAGGTAAAAGAGGGAGGGAAGCTGCGCTCTAACATAGGCTGAGTACAGTGCGGGGAACTGTACAGGAGAGGTGGGAGAGGGAGGGAAGCTGCGCTCTAACATAGGCTGAGAACAGCGAGGGGAACTGTACAGGAGAGGTGGGAGAGGGAGGGAAGCTGCGCTCTAACATAGGCTGAGTACAGTGAGGGGAACTGTACAGGAGAGGTGGGAGAGATAGAGAAGCTGCACTCTAACATAGGCTGAGTGCGGGGAACTGTACAGGAGAGGTGGGAGAGGGAGGGAAGCTGCGCTCTAACATAGGTTGAGTACAGTGAGGTGTACTGTACAGGAGAAGTGGGACAAAGTCACATGATCTGTGACGAAACGCGTCAGAACCCCGCCTCTTTGCACACCTTGATCATTCTACCTATTAGGTAGCAAGCTGCACACTGAGCCACGGACATCCCGGTTCCACACCGGCCTCACATCTTGGCTCAGACTGCCCACTGAACCACAGACATCCCGGCCCCACACCTGCTGTGTTTCTCTGCTCATTATACGTACAGTGAGGGGAACTGTACAGGAGAGGTGGGAGAGGGAGGGAAGCTGCGCTCTAACATAGGCTGAGAACAGTGAGGGGAACTGTACAGGAGAGGTGGGAGAGGGAGGGAAGCTGCGCTCTAACATAGGCTGAGTACAGTGAGGGGAACTGTACAGGAGAGGTGGGAGAGATAGAGAAGCTGCACTCTAACATAGGCTGAGTGCGGGGAACTGTACAGGAGAGGTGGGAGAGGGAGGGAAGCTGCGCTCTAACATAGGTTGAGTACAGTGAGGTGTACTGTACAGGAGAAGTGGGAGAGGGGAGGGATAGCTGCACTCTAACATACGCTAAGTACAGTTAGGGGAACTGTACAGGAGAGGTGGGAGAGGGCGGGAAGCTGCGCTCTAACATAGGCTGAGTACAGTGCGGGGAACTGTACAGGAGAGGTGGGAGAGGGAGGGAAGCTGCGCTCTAACATAGGCTGAGAACAGTGAGGGGAACTGTACAGGAGAGGTGGGAGAGGGAGGGAAGCTGCGCTCTATCATAGGCTGAGTACAGTGAGGGGAACTGTACAGTAGAGGTGGGAGAGGGAGGGAAGCTGCGCTCAAACATAGGCTGAGTACAGTGCGGGGAACTGTATAGGAGAGGTGGGAGAGGGAGGGAAGCTGCGCTCTAACATAGGCTGAGAACAGCGAGGGGAACTGTACAGTAGAGGAGGGAGAGGGAGGGAAGCTGCGCTCTAACATAGGCTGAGTATAGTGAGGGGAACTGTACAGGAGAGGTGGGAGAGGGAGGGAAGCTGCGCTCTAACATAGGCTGAGAACAGCGAGGGGAACTGTACAGTAGAGGTGGGAGAGGGAGGGAAGCTGCGCTCTAACATAGGCTGAGTACAGTGAGGGGAACTGTACAGGAGAGGTGGGAGAGATAGAGAAGCTGCACTCTAACATAGGCTGAGTGCGGGGAACTGTACAGGAGAGGTGGGAGAGGGAGGGAAGCTGCACTCTAACATAGGCTGAGTATAGTGAGGGGAACTGTACAGGAGAGGTGGGAGAGGGAGGGAAGCTGCGCTCTAACATAGGCTGAGAACAGCGAGGGGAACTGTACAGTAGAGGTGGGAGAGGGAGGGAAGCTGCGCTCTAACATAGGCTGAGTACAGTGAGGGGAACTGTACAGGAGAGGTGGGAGAGATAGAGAAGCTGCACTCTAACATAGGCTGAGTGCGGGGAACTGTACAGGAGAGGTGGGAGAGGGAGGGAAGCTGCACTCTAACATAGGCTGAGTATAGTGAGGGGAACTGTACAGGAGAGGTGGGAGAGGGAGGGAAGCTGCGCTCTAACATAGGCTGAGAACAGTGAGGGAACTGTACAGGAGAGGTGGGAGAGGGAGGGAAGCTGCGCTCTAACATAGGCTGAGTACAGTGAGGGGAACTGTACAGGAGAGGTGGGAGAGGGAGGGAAACTGCGCTCTAACATAGGCTGAGTACAGTGAGGGGAACTGTACAGGAGAGGTGGGAGAGGGGAGGGAAGCTGCACTCTTACATAGGCTGAGAACAGTTAGGGGAACTGTACAGGAGAGGTGGGAGAGATAGAGAAGCTGCACTCTAACATAGGCTGAGTGCGGGGAACTGTACAGGAGAGGTGGGAGAGATAGAGAAGCTGCACTCTAACATAGGCTGAATACAGTGAGGGGAACTGTACAGGAGAGGTGGGAGAGGGAGGGAAACTGCGCTCTAACATAGGCTGACTACAGTGAGGGGAACTGTACAGGAGAGGTGGGAGAGGGGAGGGAAGCTGCACTCTTACATAGGCTGAGTACAGTGCGGGGAACTGTACAGGAGAGGTGGGAGAGGGGAGGGAAGCTACACTCTATCATAGGCTGAGTACAGTGAGGGGAACTGTACAGGAGAGATGGGAGAGGGAGGGAAGCTGCACTCTAACATAGGCTGAGTACAGTGCGGGGAACTGTACAGGAGAGGTAAAAGAGGGAGGGAAGCTGCGCTCTAACATAGGCTGAGAACAGCGAGGGGAACTGTACAGGAGAGGTGGGAGAGATAGAGAAGCTGCACTCTAACATAGGCTGAGTGCGGGGAACTGTACAGGAGAGGTGGGAGAGGGAGGGAAGCTGCGCTCTAACATAAGTTGAGTACAGTGAGGTGTACTGTACAGGAGAAGTGGGACAAAGTCACATGATCTGTGACGAAACGCGTCAGGACCCCGCCTCTTTGCTCACCTTGATCATTCTACCTATTAGGTAGCAAGCTGCACACTGAGCCATGGACATCCCGGTTCCACACCGTCTGTATTTCTCGGCTCATCATACATACAGTGAGGGGAACTGTACAGGGGATGTGGGAGAGGGAGGGAAGCTGCGCTCTAACATAGGCTGAGTACAGTGAGGGGAACTGTACAGGAGAGGTGGGAGAGATAGAGAAGCTGCACTCTAACATAGGCTGAGTACAGTGAGGGGAACTGTACAGGAGAGGTGGGAGAGATAGAGAAGCTGCACTCTAACATAGGCTGAGTACAGTGAGGGGAACTGTACAGGAGAGATGGGAGAGGGAGGGAAGCTGTGCTCTAACATAGGCTGAGAACAGTGAGGGGAACTGTACAGGAGAGGTGGGAGAGGGAGGGAAGCTGCACTCTTACATAGGCTGAGTACAGTGCGGGGAACTGTACAGGAGAGGTGGGAGAGGGGAGGGAAGCTGCACTCTATCATAGGCTGAGTACAGTGAGGGGAACTGTACAGGAGAGATGGGAGAGGGAGGGAAGCTGCACTCTAACACAGGCTGAGTACAGTGCGGGGAACTGTACAGGAGAGGTAAAAGAGGGAGGGAAGCTGCGCTCTAACATAGGCTGAGTACAGTGCGGGGAACTGTACAGGAGAGGTGGGAGAGGGAGGGAAGCTGCGCTCTAACATAGGCTGAGAACAGCGAGGGGAACTGTACAGGAGAGGTGGGAGAGGGAGGGAAGCTGCGCTCTAACATAGGCTGAGTACAGTGAGGGGAACTGTACAGGAGAGGTGGGAGAGATAGAGAAGCTGCACTCTAACATAGGCTGAGTGCGGGGAACTGTACAGGAGAGGTGGGAGAGGGAGGGAAGCTGCGTTCTAACATAGGTTGAGTACGGTGAGGTGTACTGTACAGGAGAAGTGGGACAAAGTCACATGATCTGTGACGAAACGCGTCAGAACCCCGCCTCTTTGCACACCTTGATCATTCTACCTATTAGGTAGCAAGCTGCACACTGAGCCACGGACATCCCGGTTCCACACCGGCCTCACATCTTGGCTCAGACTGCCCACTGAACCACAGACATCCCGGCCCCACACCTGCTGTGTTTCTCGGCTCATTATACGTACAGTGAGGGGAACTATACAGGAGAGGTGGGAGAGGGAGGGAAGCTGCGCTCTAACATAGGCTGAGTACAGTGAGGGGAACTGTACAGGAGAGGTGGGAGAGGGAGAGAAGCTGCGCTCTAACATAGGCTGAGAACAGTGAGGGGAACTGTACAGGAGAGATTGGAGAGGGAGGGAAACTGCACTCTAACATAGGCTGAGTACAGTGAGGGGAACTGCACAGGAGAGATGGGAGAGGGGAGGGAAGCTGCGCTCTAACATAGGCTGAGAACAGTGAGGGGAACTGTACAGGAGAGGTGGGAGAGATAGAGAAGCTGCACTCTAACATAGGCTGAGTACAGTGAGGGGAACTGTACAGGAGAGATGGGAGAGGGAGGGAAGCTGTGCTCTAACATAGGCTGAGAACAGTGAGGGGAACTGTACAGGAGAGGTGGGAGAGGGAGGGAAGCTGCACTCTTACATAGGCTGAGTACAGTGCGGGGAACTGTACAGGAGAGGTGGGAGAGGGGAGGGAAGCTGCACTCTATCATAGGCTGAGTACAGTGAGGGGAACTGTACAGGAGAGATGGGAGAGGGAGGGAAGCTGCACTCTAACACAGGCTGAGTACAGTGCGGGGAACTGTACAGGAGAGGTAAAAGAGGGAGGGAAGCTGCGCTCTAACATAGGCTGAGTACAGTGCGGGGAACTGTACAGGAGAGGTGGGAGAGGGAGGGAAGCTGCGCTCTAACATAGGCTGAGAACAGCGAGGGGAACTGTACAGGAGAGGTGGGAGAGGGAGGGAAGCTGCGCTCTAACATAGGCTGAGTACAGTGAGGGGAACTGTACAGGAGAGGTGGGAGAGATAGAGAAGCTGCACTCTAACATAGGCTGAGTGCGGGGAACTGTACAGGAGAGGTGGGAGAGGGAGGGAAGCTGCGCTCTAACATAGGTTGAGTACAGTGAGGTGTACTGTACAGGAGAAGTGGGACAAAGTCACATGATCTGTGACGAAACGCGTCAGAACCCCGCCTCTTTGCACACCTTGATCATTCTACCTATTAGGTAGCAAGCTGCACACTGAGCCACGGACATCCCGGTTCCACACCGGCCTCACATCTTGGCTCAGACTGCCCACTGAACCACAGACATCCCGGCCCCACACCTGCTGTGTTTCTCTGCTCATTATACGTACAGTGAGGGGAACTGTACAGGAGAGGTGGGAGAGGGAGGGAAGCTGCGCTCTAACATAGGCTGAGAACAGTGAGGGGAACTGTACAGGAGAGGTGGGAGAGGGAGGGAAGCTGCGCTCTAACATAGGCTGAGTACAGTGAGGGGAACTGTACAGGAGAGGTGGGAGAGATAGCGAAGCTACACTCTAACATAGGCTGAGTGCGGGGAACTGTACAGGAGAGGTGGGAGAGGGAGGGAAGCTGCGCTCTAACATAGGTTGAGTACAGTGAGGTGTACTGTACAGGAGAAGTGGGAGAGGGGAGGGATAGCTGCACTCTAACATACGCTAAGTACAGTTAGGGGAACTGTACAGGAGAGGTGGGAGAGGGCGGGAAGCTGCGCTCTAACATAGGCTGAGTACAGTGCGGGGAACTGTACAGGAGAGGTGGGAGAGGGAGGGAAGCTGCGCTCTAACATAGGCTGAGAACAGTGAGGGGAACTGTACAGGAGAGGTGGGAGAGGGAGGGAAGCTGCGCTCTATCATAGGCTGAGTACAGTGAGGGGAACTGTACAGTAGAGGTGGGAGAGGGAGGGAAGCTGCGCTCAAACATAGGCTGAGTACAGTGCGGGGAACTGTATAGGAGAGGTGGGAGAGGGAGGGAAGCTGCGCTCTAACATAGGCTGAGAACAGCGAGGGGAACTGTACAGTAGAGGAGGGAGAGGGAGGGAAGCTGCGCTCTAACATAGGCTGAGTATAGTGAGGGGAACTGTACAGGAGAGGTGGGAGAGGGAGGGAAGCTGCGCTCTAACATAGGCTGAGAACAGCGAGGGGAACTGTACAGTAGAGGTGGGAGAGGGAGGGAAGCTGCGCTCTAACATAGGCTGAGTACAGTGAGGGGAACTGTACAGGAGAGGTGGGAGAGATAGAGAAGCTGCACTCTAACATAGGCTGAGTGCGGGGAACTGTACAGGAGAGGTGGGAGAGGGAGGGAAGCTGCACTCTAACATAGGCTGAGTATAGTGAGGGGAACTGTACAGGAGAGGTGGGAGAGGGAGGGAAGCTGCGCTCTAACATAGGCTGAGAACAGCGAGGGGAACTGTACAGTAGAGGTGGGAGAGGGAGGGAAGCTGCGCTCTAACATAGGCTGAGTACAGTGAGGGGAACTGTACAGGAGAGGTGGGAGAGATAGAGAAGCTGCACTCTAACATAGGCTGAGTGCGGGGAACTGTACAGGAGAGGTGGGAGAGGGAGGGAAGCTGCACTCTAACATAGGCTGAGTATAGTGAGGGGAACTGTACAGGAGAGGTGGGAGAGGGAGGGAAGCTGCGCTCTAACATAGGCTGAGAACAGTGAGGGAACTGTACAGGAGAGGTGGGAGAGGGAGGGAAGCTGCGCTCTAACATAGGCTGAGTACAGTGAGGGGAACTGTACAGGAGAGGTGGGAGAGGGAGGGAAACTGCGCTCTAACATAGGCTGAGTACAGTGAGGGGAACTGTACAGGAGAGGTGGGAGAGGGGAGGGAAGCTGCGCTCTAACATAGGCTGAGTACAGTGAGGGGAACTGTACAGGAGAGGTGGGAGAGATAGAGAAGCTGCACTCTAACATAGGCTGAGTACAGTGAGGGGAACTGTACAGGAGAGATGGGAGAGGGAGGGAAGCTGTGCTCTAACATAGGCTGAGAACAGTGAGGGGAACTGTACAGGAGAGGTGGGAGAGGGAGGGAAGCTGCACTCTTACATAGGCTGAGTACAGTGCGGGGAACTGTACAGGAGAGGTGGGAGAGGGGAGGGAAGCTGCACTCTATCATAGGCTGAGTACAGTGAGGGGAACTGTACAGGAGAGATGGGAGAGGGAGGGAAGCTGCACTCTAACACAGGCTGAGTACAGTGCGGGGAACTGTACAGGAGAGGTAAAAGAGGGAGGGAAGCTGCGCTCTAACATAGGCTGAGTACAGTGCGGGGAACTGTACAGGAGAGGTGGGAGAGGGAGGGAAGCTGCGCTCTAACATAGGCTGAGAACAGCGAGGGGAACTGTACAGGAGAGGTGGGAGAGGGAGGGAAGCTGCGCTCTAACATAGGCTGAGTACAGTGAGGGGAACTGTACAGGAGAGGTGGGAGAGATAGAGAAGCTGCACTCTAACATAGGCTGAGTGCGGGGAACTGTACAGGAGAGGTGGGAGAGGGAGGGAAGCTGCGCTCTAACATAGGTTGAGTACAGTGAGGTGTACTGTACAGGAGAAGTGGGACAAAGTCACATGATCTGTGACGAAACGCGTCAGAACCCCGCCTCTTTGCACACCTTGATCATTCTACCTATTAGGTAGCAAGCTGCACACTGAGCCACGGACATCCCGGTTCCACACCGGCCTCACATCTTGGCTCAGACTGCCCACTGAACCACAGACATCCCGGCCCCACACCTGCTGTGTTTCTCTGCTCATTATACGTACAGTGAGGGGAACTGTACAGGAGAGGTGGGAGAGGGAGGGAAGCTGCGCTCTAACATAGGCTGAGAACAGTGAGGGGAACTGTACAGGAGAGGTGGGAGAGGGAGGGAAGCTGCGCTCTAACATAGGCTGAGTACAGTGAGGGGAACTGTACAGGAGAGGTGGGAGAGATAGAGAAGCTGCACTCTAACATAGGCTGAGTGCGGGGAACTGTACAGGAGAGGTGGGAGAGGGAGGGAAGCTGCGCTCTAACATAGGTTGAGTACAGTGAGGTGTACTGTACAGGAGAAGTGGGAGAGGGGAGGGATAGCTGCACTCTAACATACGCTAAGTACAGTTAGGGGAACTGTACAGGAGAGGTGGGAGAGGGCGGGAAGCTGCGCTCTAACATAGGCTGAGTACAGTGCGGGGAACTGTACAGGAGAGGTGGGAGAGGGAGGGAAGCTGCGCTCTAACATAGGCTGAGAACAGTGAGGGGAACTGTACAGGAGAGGTGGGAGAGGGAGGGAAGCTGCGCTCTATCATAGGCTGAGTACAGTGAGGGGAACTGTACAGTAGAGGTGGGAGAGGGAGGGAAGCTGCGCTCAAACATAGGCTGAGTACAGTGCGGGGAACTGTATAGGAGAGGTGGGAGAGGGAGGGAAGCTGCGCTCTAACATAGGCTGAGAACAGCGAGGGGAACTGTACAGTAGAGGAGGGAGAGGGAGGGAAGCTGCGCTCTAACATAGGCTGAGTATAGTGAGGGGAACTGTACAGGAGAGGTGGGAGAGGGAGGGAAGCTGCGCTCTAACATAGGCTGAGAACAGCGAGGGGAACTGTACAGTAGAGGTGGGAGAGGGAGGGAAGCTGCGCTCTAACATAGGCTGAGTACAGTGAGGGGAACTGTACAGGAGAGGTGGGAGAGATAGAGAAGCTGCACTCTAACATAGGCTGAGTGCGGGGAACTGTACAGGAGAGGTGGGAGAGGGAGGGAAGCTGCACTCTAACATAGGCTGAGTATAGTGAGGGGAACTGTACAGGAGAGGTGGGAGAGGGAGGGAAGCTGCGCTCTAACATAGGCTGAGAACAGCGAGGGGAACTGTACAGTAGAGGTGGGAGAGGGAGGGAAGCTGCGCTCTAACATAGGCTGAGTACAGTGAGGGGAACTGTACAGGAGAGGTGGGAGAGATAGAGAAGCTGCACTCTAACATAGGCTGAGTGCGGGGAACTGTACAGGAGAGGTGGGAGAGGGAGGGAAGCTGCACTCTAACATAGGCTGAGTATAGTGAGGGGAACTGTACAGGAGAGGTGGGAGAGGGAGGGAAGCTGCGCTCTAACATAGGCTGAGAACAGTGAGGGAACTGTACAGGAGAGGTGGGAGAGGGAGGGAAGCTGCGCTCTAACATAGGCTGAGTACAGTGAGGGGAACTGTACAGGAGAGGTGGGAGAGGGAGGGAAACTGCGCTCTAACATAGGCTGAGTACAGTGAGGGGAACTGTACAGGAGAGGTGGGAGAGGGGAGGGAAGCTGCACTCTTACATAGGCTGAGAACAGTTAGGGGAACTGTACAGGAGAGGTGGGAGAGATAGAGAAGCTGCACTCTAACATAGGCTGAGTGCGGGGAACTGTACAGGAGAGGTGGGAGAGATAGAGAAGCTGCACTCTAACATAGGCTGAATACAGTGAGGGGAACTGTACAGGAGAGGTGGGAGAGGGAGGGAAACTGCGCTCTAACATAGGCTGACTACAGTGAGGGGAACTGTACAGGAGAGGTGGGAGAGGGGAGGGAAGCTGCACTCTTACATAGGCTGAGTACAGTGCGGGGAACTGTACAGGAGAGGTGGGAGAGGGGAGGGAAGCTACACTCTATCATAGGCTGAGTACAGTGAGGGGAACTGTACAGGAGAGATGGGAGAGGGAGGGAAGCTGCACTCTAACATAGGCTGAGTACAGTGCGGGGAACTGTACAGGAGAGGTAAAAGAGGGAGGGAAGCTGCGCTCTAACATAGGCTGAGAACAGCGAGGGGAACTGTACAGGAGAGGTGGGAGAGATAGAGAAGCTGCACTCTAACATAGGCTGAGTGCGGGGAACTGTACAGGAGAGGTGGGAGAGGGAGGGAAGCTGCGCTCTAACATAAGTTGAGTACAGTGAGGTGTACTGTACAGGAGAAGTGGGACAAAGTCACATGATCTGTGACGAAACGCGTCAGGACCCCGCCTCTTTGCTCACCTTGATCATTCTACCTATTAGGTAGCAAGCTGCACACTGAGCCATGGACATCCCGGTTCCACACCGTCTGTATTTCTCGGCTCATCATACATACAGTGAGGGGAACTGTACAGGGGATGTGGGAGAGGGAGGGAAGCTGCGCTCTAACATAGGCTGAGTACAGTGAGGGGAACTGTACAGGAGAGGTGGGAGAGATAGAGAAGCTGCACTCTAACATAGGCTGAGTGCGGGGAACTGTACAGGAGAGGTGGGAGAGGGAGGGAAGCTGCGCTCTAACATAGCTTGAGTACAGTGAGGTGTACTGTACAGGAGAAGTGGGAGAGGGGAGGGATAGCTGCGCTCTAACATACGCTAAGTACAGTGAGGGGTACTGTACAGGAGAGGTGGGAGAGGGAGTGAAGCTGCGCTCTAACATAGGCTGAGTACAGTGCGGGGAACTGTACAGGAGAGGTGGGAGAGGGAGGGAAGCTGCGCTCTAACATAGGCTGAGAACAGTGAGGGGAACTGTACAGGAGAGGTGGGAAAGGGAGGGAAGCTGCGCTCTATCATAGGCTGAGTACAGTGAGGGGAACTGTACAGGAGAGGTGGGAGAGGGAGAGAAGCTGCACTCTAACATAGGCTGAGTATAGTGAGGGGAACTGTACAGGAGAGGTGGGAGAGGGAGGGAATCTGCGCTCTAACATAGGCTGAGTACACTGCGGGGAACTGTACAGGAGAGGTGGGAGAGGGAGGGAAGCAGCGCTCTAACATAGGCTGAGTACAATGAGGGGTACTGTACAGGAGAGGTGGGAGAGGGGAGGGAAGCTGCGCTCTAACATAGGCTGAGTAAAGTGAGGGGAATTGTACAGGAGAGGTGGGAGAGTGAGGGAAGCTGCGCTCTAACATAGGCTGAGTACAATGAGGGGTACTGTACAGGAGAGGTGGGAGAGGGGAGGGAAGCTGCGCTCTAACATAGGCTGAGAACAGTGAGGGAATTGTACAGGAGAGGTGGGAGAGAGGGAAGCTGCGCTCTAACATAGGCTGAGTACAGTGCGGGGAACTGTACAGGAGAGGTGGGAGACGGAGGGAAGCTGTGCTCTAATACAGGCTGAGTATAGTGAGGGAACTGTACAGGAGAAGTGGGAGAGGGAGGGAAGCTGCACTCTAACATAGGCTGAGTACAGTGAGGGGAACTGTACAGGAGAGATGGGAGAGGGGAGGGAAGCTGCGCTCTAACATAGGCTGAGTACAGTGAGGGGAACTGTACAGGAGAGGTGGGAGAGGGAGGGAAACTGCGCTCTAACATAGGCTGAGTACAGTGAGGGGAACTGTACAGGAGAGGTGGGAGAGGGGAGGGAAGCTGCACTCTTACATAGGCTGAGTACGGTGCAGGGAACTTTACAGGAGAGGTGGGAGAGGGGAGGGAAGCTGCACTCTATCATAGGCTGAGTACAGTGAGGGGAACTGTACAGGAGAGATGGGAGAGGGAGGGAAGCTGCACTCTAACATAGGCTGAGTACAGTGCGGGGAACTGTACAAGAGAGGTAAAAGAGGGATGGAAGCTGCGCTCTAACATAGGCTGAGTACAGTGCAGGGAACTGTACAGGAGAGGTGGGAGAGGGAGGGAAGCTGCGCTCTAACATAGGCTGAGAACAGCGAGGGGAACTGTACAGGAGAGGTGGGAGAGGGAGGGAAGCTGCACTCTAACATAGGCTGAGTACAGTGAGGGGAACTGTACAGGAGAGGTGGGAGAGATAGAGAAGCTGCACTCTAACATAGGCTGAGTGCGGGAACTGTACAGGAGAGGTGGGAGAGGGAGGGAAGCTGCGCTCTAACATAGGTTGAGTACAGTGAGGTGTACTGTACAGGAGAAGTGGGACAAAGTCACATGATCTGTGACGAAACGCGTCAGGACCCCGCCTCTTTGCACACCTTGATCATTCAACCTATTAGGTAGCAAGCTGCACACTGAGCCATGGACATCCCGGTTCCACACCGGCTGTATTTCTCGGCTCATCATACATACAGTGAGGGGAACTGTACAGGAGAGGAGGGAGAGGGAGGGAAGCTGCGCTCTAACATAGGCTGAGAACAGTGAGGGGAACTGTACAGGAGAGGTGGGAGAGGGAGGGAAGCTGCGCTCTAACATAGGCTGAGTACAGTGAGGGGAACTGTACAGGAGAGGTGGGAGAGATAGAGAAGCTGCACTCTAACATAGGCTGAGTGCGGGGAACTGTACAGGAGAGGTGGGAGAGGGAGGGAAGCTGCGCTCTAACATAGGTTGAGTACAGTGAGGTGTACTGTACAGGAGAAGTGGGAGAGGGGAGGGATAGCTGCACTCTAACATACGCTAAGTACAGTGAGGGGTACTGTACAGGAGAGGTGGGAGAGGGAGGGAAGCTGCGCTCTAACATAGGCTGAGTACACTGCGGGGAACTGTACAGGAGAGGTGGGAGAGGGAGGGAAGATGCGCTCTAACATAGGCTGAGAACAGTGAGGGGAACTGTACAGGAGAGGTGGGAGAGGGAGGGAAGCAGCGCTCTATCATAGGCTGAGTATAGTGAGGGGAACTGTACAGGAGAGGTGGGAGAGGGAGAGAAGCTGCACTCTAACATAGGCTGAGTATAGTGAGGGGAACTGTACAGGAGAGGTGGGAGAGGGAGGGAATCTGCGCTCTAACATAGGCTGAGCACACTGCGGGGAACTGTACAGGAGAGGTGGGAGAGGGAGCGAAGCTGCGCTCTAACATAGGCTGAGTACAATGAGGGGTACTGTACAGGAGAGGTGGGAGAGGGGAGGGAAGCTGCGCTTTAACATAGGCTGAGTAAAGTGAGGGGAACTGTACAGGAGAGGTGGGAGAGGGAGAGAAGCTGCGCTCTAACATAGGCTGAGTACAATGAGGGGTACTGTACAGGAGAGGTGGGAGAGGGGAGGGAAGCTGCGCTCTAACATAGGCTGAGAACAGTGAGGGGAACTGTACAGGAGAGGTGGGAGAGGGGAGGGAAGCTGCGCTCTAACATAGGCTGAGTAAAGTGAGGGGAACTGTACAGGAGAGGTGGGAGAGGGAGGGAAGCTGCGCTCTAACATAGGCTGAGTACAATGAGGGGTACTGTACAGGAGAGGTGGGAGAGGGGAGGGAAGCTGCACTCTAACATAGGCTGAGTACAGTGAGGGGAACTGTACAGGAGAGATGGGAGAGGGGAGGGAAGCTGCGCTCTAACATAGGCTGAGTACAGTGAGGGGAACTGTACAGGAGAGGTGGGAGAGGGGAGGGAAGCTGCGCTCTAACATAGGCTGAGTACAGTGAGGGGAACTGTACAGGAGAGGTGGGAGAGGGGAGGGAAGCTGCGCTCTAACATAGGCTGAGTACAATGAGGGGTACTGTACAGGAGAGGTGGGAGAGGGGAGGGAAGCTGCGCTCTAACATAGGCTGAGTACAGTGAGGGGAACTGTACAGGAGAGGTGGGAGAGGGGAGGGAAGCTGCACTCTAACATAGGCTGAGTACAGTGCGGGGAACTGTACAGGAGAGATGGGAGAGGGGAGGGAAGCTGCGCTCTAACATAGGCTGAGTACAGTGAGGGGAACTGTACAGGAGAGGTGGGAGAGGGGAGGGAAGCTGCGCTCTAACATAGGCTGAGTACAGTGAGGGGAACTGTACAGGAGAGATGGGAGAGGGGAGGGAAGCTGCGCTCTAACATAGGCTGAGTACAGTGAGGGGAACTGTACAGGAGAGGTGGGAGAGGGAGGGAAGCTGCGCTCTAACATAGGCTGAGTACAGTGAGGGGATGTTTGCGCATTTACGGGGAGATGCTGACCGTCACACAGACGCATATACTGTACACCTATTCCTGATAAAGCAGTATTATGTGCAGGTAGTATGGGGCAGAAGCAGAAACTGGATAGTGACTATTGCCAGCTGCTTGTGAAAACTGTACACTGGTTACTGATACTGTATCTTTTATGCCTTATGAATTTGTATATATTATCACTTTAGCAGTATATTTTTTGTACACAGACATAATTTACTTCCTCTGCTTTAAAGAGGTGTTTGAGGCATAATAGGGAATGCATATTTAGCAAGCAAAACAAATAGTAATAAATATGGCTGGAAGTGTATGGCCTGGATATAATGAGGTCCGAGTTGGCCGGAGATGCAGGCAGTGCGGCAACTAGGCATTTTAACGCTGTGTGCAAGAAACGGCATTGGCGCCCCCCATATGCAAGATAGGGGCAGTGCGCGCTGCAGGAGGGCAAAAAATATATAGGGCGTGGCTTCATGGGGAAGGGGCGTGGGCACAAAATAATACCAATTCATACTACGGTGCACAGTAGTCTCCATTATTAAAATTACGCTGCACAGTAGCGCCACTACACCAGGTAGAGCCCCTTTTTACATATTACGGCAGACAGCGTCCCTTTTTTACACTTTACGGCAGCCAGTTCTCCTTTTTACACATTACGGCAGACACTGTCCCCTTATTACACATTACGGCAGATAGCGTCCCCCTTATTACACATTATGGCAGACAGCATCCCCCTTTTTTCACATTATGGCAGACAGCGTCCCCCTTTTTACACATTATGGCAGACAGTCCCCCTTTTTACACATTACGGCAGACAGCGTCCCCTTTTTTACACATTACGGCAGACAGTGTCCCCCTTTTTACACATTACAGCAGACAGCGTCCTCTTATTACACATTACGGCAGACAGCGTCCCCCTTTTTACACATTATGGAAGACAGCGTCCCCCTTTTCACACATTACGGCAGACAGCGTCCCCCTTTTTACACATTACGGCAGACAGCGTCCCCCTTTTTACACAGTACAGCAGTGTCCCCCTTTTTTACACATTACGGCAGACAGCGCCCCCCTTTTTACACATTACGGCAGACAGCGTCCTCTTATTACTCATTACGGCAGACAGCGTCCCCCTTATTACACATTACGGCAGACAGCGTACCCCTTTTTACACATTACGGCAGACAGCGTCCCCTTTTTTACACATTAAGGCAGACAGGCCCCCTTTTTACACATTACAGCAGACAGCGTCCCTTTTTTACACATTACGGTAGACAGCGTCCCCCTTTTTACACATTACGGCAGACAGCGTCCTCTTATTACACATTACGGCAGACAGCGTCCCCCTTTTTACACATTATGGCAGACAGCGTTCTCTTTTCACACATTACGGCAGACAGCGTCCCCCTTTTTACACATTACGGCAGACAGCGTCCCCCTTTTTACACAGTACAGCAGTGTCCCCCTTTTTTACACATTACGGCAGACAACGCCCCCCTTTTTACACATTACGGCAGACAGCGTCCTCTTATTACACATTACGGCAGACAGCGTCCCCCTTATTACACATTACGGCAGACAGCGTCCCCCTTTTTACACATTACGGCAGACAGCGTCCCCTTTTGTTACACATTAAGGCAGACAGGCCCCCTTTTTACACATTACAGCAGACAGCGTCCCCTTTTTTACACATTACGGCAGACAGCATCCCCCTTTTTACACATTACGGCAGACAGCGTCCTCTTATTACACATTAGGCCAGACAGCGTCTCCCTTTTTACACATTATGGCAGCCAGTCCCCCTTTTTACACATTGTGGCAGAAGAGAGAGAGAAAGAAAGAAAGAAAGAAAGAAAGAAAGAAAGAAAGAAAGAAAGAGATATATACTTACCATCTTTCCCCGCTGGCAGTCAGGCTCCTCGTGCTGGCAGAGATCCTGGGCAGTCGCTGGGGAGAAGGAGGAGGAGGGAGGGGGACCTTGCGCAGCAGCCCCCTCTCTTTCCGCATTGGCTACCCGCCGCTGTGAATGCTGGGATGAGGGAACCGCATCCCAGCATTCACAGCAGCGCCGGGCAGCCAATGCGGAAGGAGAGGGGGCTGCTGCAGCAGCGCTACTACCAATGACATAGCGCTGCTGCCACTGGCGTGCGCAGCACATTTTATTAGGGGGTGCACCGTCGGAGGGGTGTGTCTAGCACCACCTTTTGGGCGTGTCTAGCACCATCTATTGATGGTCAACGTATATAAAATATCCACCTTTGTACCAATCCTAATAAAGCAGATGCATTGTCAGATGTTGTGGTGTGCACCAAACAAACACCCCTGATGGCACTCACTGCAATTACACTGCTTGTCCTCAGCCTGGTCTGGCTCCCCCTCTCTTTCCCCTGTAAGCTGCAGCAGCTTACTTACTAGTCAGTCACTCACTGACACTGACAGTCGCAGACAAGTACTGCTGCTGCTGGAAAAACAAGTGACGTGTCAATGCTGCTGCCAACCGCCTTCCAGTATTGAATTTGTCTTCCTAAGAGGAACGCTGGCTGCATGCTGCTCCTCATCAGTGGCTGGCCTTTGCATAGCATAGAAGGAGAGAGGTGTGTATGTGGCGGGTGTGATGGGTGGGCATGCGAGCTGCATGATGTAATCACGTCACATCACGATTACACTGTTTTTGTATATGGAGGTGGTGCCGGAAGTTTGAAAGCCGGTGTCAGTGGCACCCTTGATTAACCCAGGTGTTCGGTCAGTCATGCAGTCCTGACAGGGTGCAGCGCAGAGGGGACAGTAATCAGCCTGCTCGGCGATTGCTGCATCAGGCATGTGAGATCGGGGTGCCAGACATTAGGGGGTGCCTGTGCGACCCAGGCACCCCCCCTGCGCACACTTATGGCTGCTGCGGCTCCAGTCCCCCTCCCTCCTCCTCTTTCCCTGCCTCCGGTGCTGCTGCTTCTCCTCCAGAGCTGCGCACGGCAAAAAAACTGGCGGCTTGTAATGAGTCAATTCACACATTACGGCAGACAGTGCCCCCTTTTTACACATTATGGCAGACAGCGTCCTCTTATTACACATTACGGCAGACAGCGTCCCCCTTATAACACATTGCAGCAGATAGCGTGCCCTTTTTACACATTACAGCAGACAGCGTCCCCCTTTTTACACATTACTGCAGACAGTCCCCCTTTTTACACATTACGGCAGACAGCGTCCCCCTTTTTACACATTACGGCAGACAGTCCCCCTTTTTACACATTATGACAGACAGCGTCCCTCTTTTTACACATTATGGCAAACAGCGTCCTCTTATTACACATTACGGCAGACAGTGTCCCCCTTTTTACACATTACGGAAGACAGCGTCCCCCTTTTTACACATTATGGCAGACAGCGTCCCCCTTTTTACACATTACGGCAGACAGCGTCCCCCTTTTTACACATTATGGAAGACAGCGTCCCCCTTTTTACACATTACGGCAGCCAGTGTCCCCCTTTTTACACATTGTGGCAGAAGAGAGAGAGAGAAAGAGAGAGAGAAAGAGAGAGAGAGATATATACTTACCATCTCTCCCCGCTGGCAGTCAGGCTCCTCGTGCTGGCAGAGATCACGGGCAGCCGCAGGGGAGAAGGAGGAGGAGGGAGGGAGACTGGAGCCGCAGCAGCGCTATGTCATTTGTAGTAGCGCCACTGCAGCAGCCCCCTCTCCTTCCGCATTGGCTGCCCGCCGCTGTGAATGCTGGGATGAGGGAACCGCATCCCAGCATTCACAGCAGCGATGGGCAGCCAATAGAGAAGGAGAGGGGAGTGCTGAAGCGCCGCTACTACCAATGACATAGCGCTGCTGCAGCTCCAGTCCCACTCCCTCCTCCTCCTTCCCTGCCTCCGGTGCTGCTGCTTCTCCTCCAGCGCGGCACACGGCAAAAAACTGGCGGCTTGTAATGGCGGCTTGTAGCACATTAAAAAAAAAGTTGGCACTTCCTTCCCATTGGTGTTGGTTTATACCTTAGGGGACTCGGACGCTCAAACTTATATTTCAAAGGCACGGTATTTTCCACCGCTTTTTCCTCCCCCCATCGCCCTTACCCCCTGGGAGCCTGCACAGGTCATGCAGTAGACAGGGAGGCAGTTCAGGTCATGTGCACTACACAAACGCTGAAGATCTACAGTACTGTTTTGCTCAGTCAGAATACACTCATTTATACTCATTACCGCTGTGTATTTGCATTTAGCGTAAAGAATCGCTCCTGCAGATTACTCTGATTTATGTGAAACTTGTGTGCACCCTTCCATTGAATGTCTTACAAAGAAAAGAAAAAAAATATGTACTGTACTGTAAGTGAAGGTCACGGGAACACATTAAAAAAAATGCCACTTCAGGACTCGAACCCTGGACCCCCAGCGTGGGAGGTGGGAGCCTTCATCGCTAGCCCACGATGCCTCATAAGAGATTCACAATATCATGTATAAAAGTACTGCAAACAGCGACCCCTCCCCATTGGTGTTGGTTTATGCCTTAGGGGATTCGGACGCTCGCATTTCTAAAGCACGGTATTTTCCACCATCCCCATTATGCCTTAGGGTACTCAGACGCTCATGTACATGTATTTCCAAAGCACAATGTTTATGCATTGTACATTCTTCCTTTTCCACAATTAGTTGCGTCTCCATACACATACTCCATACACAAACTTGCATCTGCATACACAAGTGTTTTAACATGTTTGTTTGTGTCTGTATAAACTACAGTATTTACAGTACTGTATATTAAGAATTCTCACCGTCTGACCATTGGTCACCATCTACAGTATTAACATTATAGTCGTCACTGACCAATTGCCAGAGCTGTAGATAAATCCGCCGCTATACGATCGAAAGTACTGGATTAGTGGAGCATTAGCCACCCAGTGGTGGAGATGTGTAATGCATTCTGAGTATCTAGTATCGCCTCAACGCGCCTGCCCGTGATTAAACTCAGCAAGCTAAGCTATCGCCTTAGCGTGACTAAACGCCCGTCTAGGCGGAGAAACAGTCAAGATAACGGAGGCTACATCTGTATATATCTCTGATTTATTTTTTAACCCTAGAATGTAACAGCTGCATAATGGGGATAAGGTGCAATCAGGGAGATTGCTGGTCTATTCAGGGAGTCAGGGAGATTGCTGCTATTCCAGGGAGTCTCCTGCAGAATGTGGGTGGGTAGGTAATTATGCAGTAACGGGGTGCTATGCTGCCCCTGAAGCCTTGCGCACTGGGTACCAGCAGCAGCAATTTATTATTTTATTTACCTACAGCTATTTATATAGCACACATAGGGCCTAATTCAGCAAGGATCGCAAAGCAGCAAAAATCACAGAATCTGCACCATATACCACAAAAACTGAGAAAAAAAATGCAACTTCTGAGACGAAGCAAAAACTGCGTATGCACTACGAAAAGTAGGCGTGTAGGTGCGTACTAAAGGGCTGGACTCGCAAAAACTAAGAGCAGGGGCGTGTTGTGGGGCATGTTGTGGGCGTATGCTGATGTTCGGTGGGCGGTGCATACAATTTTTACAACAGATCGCACATTTATGGTGTGCAGTTTCAGAGTGACTACAGGTCTACCTTAACAACTGCACAAGCTGACCTCAGTTGTAGAATGTTCGATGTATACTGCAATCATTGCTTCATTACACCCAGCTGAAGAAGTTCACACCTCAGACCACAAATCACTTCATTCAGCTGTATTGAAACTTCTAAACATGTAAGGGAGCTTTAAACTCTGTAACACATGTTTACTTATAAAATATAGGTTATTTTTTAAAGCAAACGTTAATTAATTTAAAAGCAAACGTTAATTAACATTTCCAAGCATTTTGTTTTGTAGGATCTGCTTAATGTCTTTTAGCTTCCTAACAGTTTTTCAATGCTTTTTAAGCAACCAACACGTTTTTTTTCAACAAAACATACATACATTTGTTTTGTTTTTTTTGCTGTTTTTTTTATATCGCTACACACACAAACATATGTTCAAGAACAGCAACACCATTTATTTTTTTTGGGCCCGGAAAGTAGGTAGTGCAATATTTGAGATTAAGTCACAGTTGATTGCAAAAATTGCAACATCAGAAACGTGTAAGCAAAAAAGGCGTAAAATTGTAAATTTATACGCAAATAGAGATGTGCACCAGACATTTTTCGGGTTTTGTGTATTGGTTTTGGATTCGGTTCCGCGGCTGTGTTTTGGATTCGGACGCGTTTTGGCAAAACCTCCCTTAAGAATTTTGGTCGGATTCGGGTGTTTTTTTTTTCAAAAAACCCTCAAACACAGCTTAAATCATAGAATTTGGGGGTAATTTTGATCCTATAGTATTATTAACCTCAATAACCATAATTTCCACTCATTTCCAGTCTATTCTGAACACCTCACAATATTATTTTAGTCCTAAAATTTGCACCGAGGTCGCTGGATGACTAAGCTAAGCAACCCAAGTGGCCGGCACAAACACCTGGCCCATCTAGGAGTGGCACTGCAGTGTCAGGCAGGATGGCACTTAAAAAAATTTGGCCCCAACCATCACATGATGCAAAGATAAAAAAAGAGGTGCAAGATGGAATTGTCCTTGGGCCCTCCCACCCACCCTTATGTTGTATAAACAGGACATGCACACTTGAACAAACCCATCATTTCAGCGACAGGGTCTGCCACACGACTGTAGCTGAAATGACTGGTTGGTTTGGGCCCCCACCAAAAAAGAAGCAATCAATCTCTCCTTGCACAAACTGGCTCTACAGAGGCAAGATGTCCACCGCCTCCTCATCGTCCGATTCCTCACCCCTTTCACTGTGTACATCCCCCTCCTCACAGAGTATTAATTTGTCCCCACTGGAATCCACCATCACAAGTGTACTTTCTGGAGGCAATTGCTGGTAAACGTTTCCACGGAGGAATTGATTATAATTCATTTTGATGAACATCATCTTCTCCACATTTTCTGGAAGTAACCTCCTACGCCGATCGCTGACAAGGTTACCGGCTGCCCTAAACACTCTTTCGGAGTACACACTAGAGGGTGGGCAATTTAGGTAAAAAAAAGACAGTTTGTGCAAGGGCCTCGAAATTGCCTCTTTTTCCTGCCAGTATACGTACGGACTGTCTGACATGCCTACTTGGATGCTGTCACTCATATAATCCTCCACCATTCTTTCAATGGTGACAGAATCATATGCAGTGACAGTAGACGACATGTCAGTAATCGTTGGCAGGTCCTTCAGTCCGGACCAGATGTCAGCTATCGCTCCTGACTACCCTGCATCACCGCCAGTGGGTGGTATTGGAAATTCTAGCCTTTTCCTGGCAGCTCCAGTGGCGTGAGTAAATGAAGGAGGAGCTGTTGGCGGGTCACGTTCCGCTTGACTTGACAATTGTCTCACCAGCAGGTCTTTGAACATCTGCAGACTTGTGTCTGCCGGAAAGAGAGATACAATGTAGGCTTTAAACCTAGGATCGAGCACGGTGGCCAAAATGTAGTGCTCTGATTTCAACAGACTGACCACCCATGAATCCTGGTTAAGCGAATGAAGGGCTCCATCTACAAGTCCCACATGCCTAGTGGAATCGCTCCGTTTTAGCTCCTCCTTCAATCTCTCCAGCTGCTTCTGCAAAAGCCTGATGAGGGGAATGACCTGACTCAGAAACTTGCACAACGTTGAAATCATTCGCCACTGCGCTTGAGTCAGGTGCATTCCCTCTCCTTTGCCTATATCGTAGGCAGATGTATAGGCTTGAATGGCCTTTTGCTGCTCCTCCATCCTCTGAAGCATATAGAGGGTTGAATTCCACCTCGTTACCGCCTCTTGCTTCAACTGATGGCAGGGCATGTTCAGGAGTATTTGCTGGTGCTCCAGTCTTCGGCACGCGGTGGCTGAATGCCGAAAGTGGCCCACAATTCTTCAGGCCACCGACAGCATCTCTTGCATGCCCCTGTAATTTTTTTAAAAATTCTTTGTGAGCGGGCACCAGGCTGGGGGAACAAGGGAGGTTTCTTACCTCTGTTTTCCCCGGGCGTGCGGCGGCGGTACGTGGCGGGATGTGGCGGCGCGGAGAGCTTCCGGGACGGAGGGGCTTGCATCCGCTAGGATTCAAGCTCCTCCAATCGCGTCGCGGCCATTTGAGTTTGGCGCCGGGCGTGAGCCAATCGGGGCTCGTGCCCGGTCAGCCAATAGGATCGGGCCGCGACGAGCAAATCAGGGCTTGTCGCATCATAGCTCCGCCCCCTCCCAGCATCATGTGACAGACGCTGCGGAGCGGGAGAGCTCAGTCGGGCGCCGGAGCCGGAGCGGTGGAGAGCTCCAGAAGAGGTGAAGCCGAGAAGCCGGTGGCGGAAGAAGACCTGGCGGCGGAGGAAGATCTGGCGGCGGGAAGAAAAAGAAGAAGAAAAAGAGGCGGCGGCCGTGGAAGAAGAGGAGGCGGAGCCCGGGGTCCAGCGGCGGAGGTCCGGTGGAGAGAGCTGCAGTGTGTGGGCAGCAAAAGAGCTAACAAAGCTCCCCACTTCAGCCTCTCCCTACGGTCCGGGTAGGTGGCCTTGGGCTAACAGCATAAGTCCCCCTACACCACCAGGGTGTCAGGCATTAGGCCTGTGGCCACGGACGGACAATAGGCCCGAGCAGTAGTTAGAAGGAGAGGGGCCACTCATTCATAAGTAGTCTTGGCGTTAGGCCAAGATTACTATTCCCCATTAGGCAGGCGCTAGGCCTGAAGCTGCAGTCAGGCACTAGGCCTGTGTCACAGATAGGAGAAAAGGGGCCATTACTTGTATAAGTAGTCTTGGCGTTAGCCCAATACTACACCATCTTTGGTAGGCAGGCACTATGCCTGCGGCCCTAGATAGGCGGACATTAGGCCCGAGGGGCAATATCGGCATTAGGCCACGGGAGAGTTAGTAAAATAGGATTTGGATTGTGGCCTTTGCTGTAGGGGGCTCTAGGTCCACCAGGTTATTCCAGGGTTGGCACACCCGCCCGTGGGAGAAGTTCACAGTACAGATCCCCCCCTCTCTGGCTGGGTACCCCCCAGCGGGTGGGCTGTACGGTAGCTCGTTTGGGGCCAGTTGCAGGTCGGGTGGCCCTCGTATTCTGTACACCGCTTTAGTGTTGGGGAAGACTGTGGAGAGACTGTCCGGCCTCCCACGGCCTATCCCGTGACTCTGGAGTGGGTGGTAGCCCCCGTAGGGAATTAAATTGCACAGGCAATTGTCCATCGGCGCGAAGCAGCTGAATCTTCCACCAAACTGGACTAGAGAGGTAACTCACATTTTGTTCTATTGTCATTTTGTTATCCTGTATGTGCCTGTTCTGTTTGTAGTAGCTAACCAAGTTACACTGTTTAGAGTTTCTAGTAAATTGGCTCAGTTTCGTTGTTTACCCATTTATTAGTTGTAGGGAGGTTGCTGTCATTCTCTTTCCAGGAACAGAGACCCGCGACGGGCAAACTGACAAGAGTGCCAGTGTGAGTATACTCTGTGTGTGTGTCCTCGTCCGCGTTGAGCGCCGGTTTGCAAGACCCCGCTAGGCCTAGTGGGCTTGCTTTCACCTAGGTGCGCAAGTGCCGAGTAGGTGACATTTGGGTGGCTGAGGCCCGTGGGCCAGTGATGACATTCACCTAACCAGTGAACGTCGCGGCCACCCTGGTGTGCCCTCTTCCCCATCGCGGAAGGAGTGGACACACAGTGATAGTGTTTCTTTTTCCCTTAGCCGTCGGGCCCTCCAGGCTGAGTCCCCGTCTTGAGGTCTAAAGGAAGGATTTCACCAGACGAAGTGAACACACGGTTGGGAACAGAGGAAAACAACTTGTAAGGAGCGTGGTGCACCTGCACGGCAGCAGGCACTACACTGCACCGCCACCCTTACATCTGCACCACCAAATTCATTGTATGTGCAAAACATGGGACGTGCTGGAATTTGACCACATGTAATGCACACACAATACTGGTGGCGTTTTCCGATGTCACAAATCCCCAGGAGAGTCCAGTTGGGGTAAGCAAATCTGCGATGATGTTCCTCAGTTTCCGGTTGTCAGCTGTGTGCCTCTTATGGAAAGCGGTGATACATAGCGTAGCCTGCCTAGGAACGAGCTGGCGTTTGCGAGATGCTGCTACTGGTGCCGCTGCTGCTGCTGTTGTTGCTGCGGGAGGCCATCCATCTACCCAGTGGGCTGTCACAGTCATATAGTCCTGAGTCTGCCCTGCTCCACTTGTCCACATGTCCGTGGTTAAGTGGACATTGGGTACAATTGCATTTTTTAGGACACTGGTGACTCTTTTTCTGACGTCTGTGTACATTCTCGGTATTGCCTGCCTAGAGAAGTGGAACATAGATGGTATTTGGTACTGGGGACGCACTACCTCAAGCAATTCTCTAAGTTCCTGTGAACTAACGGCGGATACCGGACGCATGTCTAACACCAACATAGTTGTCAAGGCCTAAGTTATCCGCTTTGCAACAGGATGACTGCTGTGATATTTCATCTTCCTCGCAAAGGACTGTTGGAAAGTCAGTTGCTTACTGGAAGTAGTACAAGTGGTCTTCCGACTTCCCCTCTGGGATGACGATCGACTCCCAGCAGCAACAACAGCAGAGCCAGGAGCAGGAGTTGTTACACTCAAGGATCCATCGGACGAATCCCAGTTAGGAGAGCACTCGTCAGACTTGCCAGTGACTATTGGCGTTCCTGTCTAAGGAGGAAATTGACACTGAAGGAGTTGGTGGTGTGGTTTGCAGGAGCTTGGGTACAAGAGGAAGAAGGGATTCAGTTGTCAGTGGCCTGCTTCCGCTGTCACCCAAAGTTTTTGAACTTGTCAATGACTTCTGATGAATGCGCTCCAGGTGACGTATAAGGGAGGATGTTCCTAGGTTGTTAACGTCCTTACCCCTACTTATAACAGCTTGACAAAGGCAGCACACGGCTTGACACCAGTTGTCCGCATTTCTGTTGAAATAATTCCACACCGAAGAGGTGATTTTTTTGGTATTTTGACCAGGCATGTCAATGGCCTTATTCATCCCACGGACAACAGGTGTCTCCCCGGGTGCCTGACTTAAACAAACCACCTCTCCATCAGAATCCTCCTTGTCAATTTCCTCCTCAGCACCAGCAACACCCATATCCTCATCCTGGTGTACTTCAATAGTGACATCTTCAATTTGAATATCAGGAACTGGACTGTGGGTACTCCTTCCAGCACTTGCAGGGGGGGTGCAATGGTGGAAGGAGCCACCTCTTCTTGTCCAGTGTTGGGAAGGTCAGGCATCGCAACCGACACAATTGGACTCTCCTTGGGGATTTGTGATTTACAAGAATGCACACTTCTTTGCTGCGCTTTTGCCAGCTTAACTCTTTTCATTTTTCTAGCGGGATGATTGCTTCCATCCTCATGTGAAGCTGAACCACTAGCCATGAACATAGGCCAGGGCCTCAGCCGTTCCTTGCCACTCCGTGTTGCAAATGGCATATTGGCAAGTTTGCGCTTCTCTTCAGACGCTTTTAATTTAGATTTTTGGGTCATTTTTCTGAACTTTTGTTCTTTGGATTTTACATGCTCTCTACTATGACATTGGGCATCGGCCTTGGCAGACGACGTTGATGGCATTGAATCATCTCTGCCATGACTAGTGGCAGCAGCTTCAGCATGAGGTGGAAGTGGATCTTGATCTTTCCCTATTTTACCCTCCACATTTTTGTTCTCCATTTTTTAATGTGTGGAATTATATGCCAGTAATATATCTGGAATTAGATGGCAGTAATTTCTGGAATTAGATACCACTAGATAGATACCAGATACCACTGTGACTGGAATGATGATGACCTATGCACAGTGACAGGACACTACCACAGCACCCTACAGCAGCAATATGCAACACAAGACACTGGACTGTTAGTCACCACAATGCAGCACTGATACTGAGCACAGATATTGAGCACTGTTCAGGATAATAGAACTGACACTGAGCAGCAAAATACAGCACTGGACTACTGTACTGTACTACTATATACTGGTCAGTGGTCACCACAATGCAGCAATGATAATAATGAGCACAGATACTGAGCACTATTCAGGATAATAGAACTGACACTGGGCAGCAAAATACAGCAATGGACTACTGTACTGTAATACCATATACTGGTCAGTCGTCACCACAATGCAGCAATGATAATAATGAGCACAGATACTGAGCACTATTCAGGATAATAGAACTGACACTGGACAGCAAAATACAGCAATGGACTACTGTACTGTACTACTATATACTGGTTACCACAATGCAGCACTGATACTGAGCACAGGTATTGAGCTGAGATTTAGCTGATATTGGGCTATTCAGGCAGAGAACGTAGCCACGTCCTTTCACTATCTCAACAATGCACGAGTGAAAATGGCGGCGATGCGCGGCTCTTTATATGGAATCCGAATCTCGCGAGAATCCGACAGCGGGATGATGACGTTTTCCCCCGTTTGGGTTTTTACGTTTAAGGCGGAAAGAACCGAGGCTGCCTCGGACCCATGTAAACCACGTGAAGTTCGTGGGGGTTTGGATCTCGTTGAACCGAACCCGCTCATCTCTACAAATAATGCATATTTTTTTAGGTCTTCGCAATATTTGCACATTTCACAAGCCCACCTTCTTTTTGTAACATTAAATTAGTGTTGCAGTTTTTCCGTTCGGGCGTGTTTTCTCAATTTTGCAATTGCTCGCAATTTTTGCAAATTTGTAATTTTTTCAATCCTTACTGAATTGGCCCCATAGCCTGCAATGCTTTAATGAGAGTGTTTTAGTCATTCACATCAGTCCCCTGCCCCAGTGGACCTTAAGGGGCAAATGTATCATCTACTGTATACTGCAGTTCCAAGATCCCCTCATGCCTGGGTTGGGGAATTGGGGAAATCCAACATGTTGGATATGCCTGATCTGCTGATCCCGACCAAAAAAATGACATAATTTCATGGATTTGGGGAAAGGCGGCGTAGATTAGTATTATCTTATACTCTATGGGCTTATTTCAGATCTGATCGCTGGGCTGCGTTTTTTGCTGCACAAAAATCAATTTGCGTTTTTCCGGACATTCCTGGAAAACGGTCAGTTGACACCTAAAAACGCCCTCTTCCTGTCAATCACCTTGCGATCGCCCATCGCTAGGCGCTGATGCCTGTTGCTGTTGTGTGACGCAACGGCCTATTGTGGATCAGATGCATGCACAGTTCAGGTCTGATCGTATGCAGGGGTACTGGTTACTAATGGTTGCAAGAACGAGTCAACCATTGCCGATAGATTGGATGTAATACTATTGGTACCGGTAATTATGGGACGTCCCGGGGGGTTGCTCGAATCCTTGTGGATCTTAGGCAATACGTAGATTGTCGGGGTAGAGGGGTCAATAATGTTAATGAACCCCCTTTCATCCTCAGTGATGGCCCCTTTTTCCACTGCTCTAAAAGTGAGGTCATCCAAATTTTTGGTTATCTTAATAAGGGGGTCAGTCTTCAATTCCTTATATGTACTGAGATCACTGAGTTGTCTGTTGATCTCCTTCAATTAATTCTCCTTACTCATGACTGCGACCCCTCCCCCTTTGTCCGCAGGCTTTATAATTATTTCATTATTTGCCTGTAAGGATTGTACTGCAAGTGATTCTTTCCTAGTAAGATTTCTCTTTTTACATTTGGGAATTTTTCTTAATTCTTTGGTGACTATAGAATTGAAGCAATCTATACTGCCCCCTTTTACATGCTGGGGGTAAAAGTGGGATTTTTTCTTAAACTTAGATCTCTCTATTGGTGAAGTTTCATTGGAAATTTCTTTCCCTAGAAAAAAATTCTTTATGCTTAACTTTCTTATGTATTTTTGCAGATCCACAAATGTCTCATCTATGTAAAAGTTCCTAAACACTGGTTCTATAACAATGTTATATATATTCATCATATATTTTATATGTGTACTAATTACATATTTTTTTTAGAGATGAGCGCCGGAAATTTTTCGGGTTTTGTGTTTTGGTTTTGGGTTCGGTTCCGCGGCCGTGTTTTGGGTTCGACCGCGTTTTGGCAAAACCTCACCGAATTTTTTTTGTCGGATTCGGGTGTGTTTTGGATTCGGGTGTTTTTTTCAAAAAACACTAAAAAACAGCTTAAATCATAGAATTTGGGGGTCATTTTGATCCCAAAGTATTATTAACCTCAAAAACCATAATTTACACTCATTTTCAGTCTATTCTGAATACCTCACACCTCACAATATTATTTTTAGTCCTAAAATTTGCACCTAGGTCGCTGGATGACTAAGCTAAGCGACCCTAGTGGCCGACACAAACACCGGGCCCATCTAGGAGTGTCACTGCAGTGTCACGCAGGATGTCCCTTCCAAAAAACCCTCCCCAAACAGCACATGACGCAAAGAAAAAAAGAGGCGCAATGAGGTAGCTGTGTGAGTAAGATAAGCGACCCTAGTGGCCGACACAAACACCGGGCCCATCTAGGAGTGTCACTGCAGTGTCACGCAGGATGTCCCTTCCAAAAAAACCTCCCCAAATAGCACAAGACGCAAAGAAAAAAAGAGGCGCAATGAGGTAGCTGTGTGAGTAAGATAAGCGACCCTAGTGGCCGACACAAACACCGGGCCCATCTAGGAGTGTCACTGCAGTGTCACGCAGGATGTCCCTTCCAAAAAACCCTCCCCAAACAGCACATGACGCAAAGAAAAAAAGAGGCGCAATGAGGTAGCTGTGTGAGTAAGATAAGCGACCCTAGTGGCCGACACAAACACCGGGCCCATCTAGGAGTGTCACTGCAGTGTCACGCAGGATGTCCCTTCCAAAAAACCCTCCCCAAACAGCACATGACGCAAAGAAAAAAAGAGGCGCAATGAGGTAGCTGTGTGAGTAAGATAAGCGACCCTAGTGGCCGACACAAACACCGGGCCCATCTAGGAGTGTCACTGCAGTGTCACGCAGGATGTCCATTCCAAAAAACCCTCCCCAAACAGCACATGATGCAAAGAAAAAAAGAGGCGCAATGAGGTAGCTGTGTGAGTAAGATAAGCGACCCTAGTGGCCGACACAAACACCGGGCCCATCTAGGAGTGTCACTGCAGTGTCACGCAGGATGTCCCTTCCAAAAAACCCTCCCCAAACAGCACATGACGCAAAGAAAAAAAGAGGCGCAATGAGGTAGCTGTGTGAGTAAGATAAGCGACCCTAGTGGCCGACACAAACACCGGGCCCATCTAGGAGTGGCACTGCAGTGTCACGCAGGATGTCCCTTCCAAAAAACCCTCCCCAAACAGCACATGACGCAAAGAAAAATTAAAGAAAAAAGAGGTGCAAGATGGAATTGTCCTTGGGCCCTCCCACCCACCCTTATGTTGTATAAACAGGACATGCACACTTTAACCAACCCATCATTTCAGTGACAGGGTCTGCCACACGACTGTGACTGAAATGACGGGTTGGTTTGGACCCCCACCAAAAAAGAAGCAATTAATCTCTCCTTGCACAAACTGGCTCTACAGAGGCAAGATGTCCACCTCATCATCATCCTCCGATATATCACCGTGTACATCCCCCTCCTCACAGATTATCAATTCGTCCCCACTGGAATCCACCATCTCAGCTCCCTGTGTACTTTGTGGAGGCAATTGCTGCTGGTCAATGTCTCCACGGAGGAATTGATTATAATTAATTTTAATGAACATCATCTTCTCCACATTTTCTGGATGTAACCTCGTACGCCGATTGCTGACAAGGTGAGCGGCGGCACTAAACACTCTTTCGGAGTACACACTTGTGGGAGGGCAACTTAGGTAGAATAAAGCCAGTTTGTGCAAGGGCCTCCAAATTGCCTCTTTTTCCTGCCAGTATAAGTACGGACTGTGTGACGTGCCTACTTGGATGCGGTCACTCATATAATCCTCCACCATTCTTTCAATGGTGAGAGAATCATATGCAGTGACAGTAGACGACATGTCCGTAATCGTTGTCAGGTCCTTCAGTCCGGACCAGATGTCAGCATCAGCAGTCGCTCCAGACTGCCCTGCATCACCGCCAGCGGGTGGGCTCGGAATTCTGAGCCTTTTCCTCGCACCCCCAGTTGCGGGAGAATGTGAAGGAGGAGATGTTGACAGGTCGCGTTCCGCTTGACTTGACAATTTTCTCACCAGCAGGTCTTTCAACCCCAGCAGACTTGTGTCTGCCGGAAAGAGAGATCCAAGGTAGGCTTTAAATCTAGGATCGAGCACGGTGGCCAAAATGTAGTGCTCTGATTTCAACAGATTGACCACCCGTGAATCCTTGTTAAGCGAATGAAAGGCTCCATCCACAAGTCCCACATGCCTAGCGGAATCGCTCCGTGTTAGCTCCTCCTTCAATGTCTCCAGCTTCTTCTGCAAAAGCCTGATGAGGGGAATGACCTGACTCAGACTGGCAGTGTCTGAACTGACTTCACGTGTGGCAAGTTCAAAGGGCATCAGAACCTTGCACAACGTTGAAATCATTCTCCACTGCGCTTGAGACAGGTGCATTCCACCTCCTATATCGTGCTCAATTGTATAGGCTTGAATGGCCTTTTGCTGCTCCTCCAACCTCTGAAGCATATAGAGGGTTGAATTCCACCTCGTTACCACTTCTTGCTTCAGATGATGGCAGGGCAGGTTCAGTAGTTTTTGGTGGTACTCCAGTCTTCTGTACGTGGTGCCTGTACGCCGAAAGTGTCCCGCAATTCTTCTGGCCACCGACAGCATCTCTTGCACGCCCCTGTCGTTTTTTTAAAAATTCTGCACCACCAAATTCAAGGTATGTGCAAAACATGGGACGTGCTGGAATTTGCCCATATTTAATGCACACACAATATTGCTGGCGTTGTCCGATGCCACAAATCCACAGGAGAGTCCAATTGGGGTAAGCCATTCCGCGATGATCTTCCTCAGTTGCCGTATGAGGTTTTCAGCTGTGTGCGTATTCTGGAAAGCGGTGATACAAAGCGTAGCCTGCCTAGGAAAGAGTTGGCGTTTGCGAGATGCTGCTACTGGTGCCGCCGCTGCTGTTCTTGCGGCGGGAGTCCATACATCTACCCAGTGGGCTGTCACAGTCATATAGTCCTGACCCTGCCCTGCTCCACTTGTCCACATGTCCGTGGTTAAGTGGACATTGGGTACAGCTGCATTTTTTAGGACACTGGTGAGTCTTTTTCTGAGGTCTGTGTACATTTTCGGTATCGCCTGCCTAGAGAAGTGGAACCTAGATGGTATTTGGTAACGGGGGCACACTACCTCAAGAAATTGTGTAGTTCCCTGTGAACTAACGGCGGATACCGGACGCACGTCTAACACCAACATAGTTGTCAAGGCCTCAGTTATCCGCTTTGCAGCAGGATGACTGCTGTGATATTTCATCTTCCTCGCAAAGGACTGTTGGACAGTAAATTGCTTACTGGAAGTAGTACAAGTGGTCTTCCGACTTCCCCTCTGGGATGACCATCGACTCCCAGCAGCAACAACAGCAGCACCAGCAGCAGTAGGCGTTACACGCAAGGATGCATCGGAGGAATCCCAGGCAGGAGAGGAATCGTCAGAATTGCCAGTGACATGGCCTGCAGGACTATTGGCATTCCTGGGGAAGGAGGAAATTGACACTGAGGGAGTTGGTGGGGTGGTTTGCGTGAGCTTGGTTACAAGAGGAAGGGATTTACTGGTCAGTGGACTGCTTCCGCTGTCACCCAAAGTTTTTGAACTTGTCACTGACTTATTATGAATGCGCTGCAGGTGACGTATAAGGGAGGATGTTTCGAGGTGGTTAACGTCCTTACCCCTACTTATTACAGCTTGACAAAGGCAACACACGGCTTGACACCTGTTGTCCGCTTTTCTGTTGAAATACCTCCACACTGAAGAGCTGATTTTTTTGGTATTTTCACCAGGCATGTCAACGGCCATATTCCTCCCACGGACAACAGGTGTCTCCCCAGGTGCCTGACTTAAACAAACCACCTCACCATCAGAATCCTCCTGGTCAATTTCCTCCCCAGCGCCAGCAACACCCATATCCTCCTCATCCTGGTGTACTTCAACACTGACATCTTCAATCTGACTATCAGGAACTGGACTGCGGGTGCTCCTTCCAGCACTTGCAGGGGGCGTGCAAATGGTGGAAGGCGCATGCTCTTCACGTCCAGTGTTGGGAAGGTCAGGCATCGCAACCGACACAATTGGACTCTCCTTGTGGATTTGGGATTTCGAAGAACGCACAGTTCTTTGCGGTGCTTTTGCCAGCTTGAGTCTTTTCAGTTTTCTAGCGAGAGGCTGAGTGCTTCCATCCTCATGTGAAGCTGAACCACTAGCCATGAACATAGGCCAGGGCCTCAGCCGTTCCTTGCCACTCCGTGTGGTAAATGGCATATTGGCAAGTTTACGCTTCTCCTCCGACAATTTTATTTTAGGTTTTGGAGTCCTTTTTTTACTGATATTTGGTGTTTTGGATTTGACATGCTCTGTACTATGACATTGGGCATCGGCCTTGGCAGACGACGTTGCTGGCATTTCATCGTCTCGGCCATGACTAGTGGCAGCAGCTTCAGCACGAGGTGGAAGTGGATCTTGATCTTTCCCTAATTTTGGAACCTCAACATTTTTGTTCTCCATATTTTAATAGGCACAACTAAAAGGCACCTCAGGTAAACAATGGAGATGGATGGATACTAGTATACTTATGGATGGACTGCCGAGTGCCGACACAGAGGTAGCTACAGCCGTGGACTACCGTACTGTGTCTGCTGCTAAGATAGACTGGTTGATAATGAGATGAAATCAATATATATATATGTATGTATATATAATATCACTAGTACTGCAGCCGGACAGGTAGATAATATATTTATTAGGTAATGATGACTGATGACGGACCTGCTGGACACTGTCAGCTCAGCAGCACCGCAGACTGCTACAGTAAGCTACTATACTATAGTAGTATGTACAAAGAAGAAAGAAAAAAAAAAACCACGGGTAGGTGGTATACAATTATGGATGGACTGCCGAGTGCCGACACAGAGGTAGCTACAGCCGTGGACTAACGTACTGTGTCTGCTGCTAATATAGACTGGATGATTGATAATGAGATGAAATCAATATATATATGTATGTATATATAATATCACTAGTACTGCAGCCGGACAGGTAGATAATATATTTATTAGGTAATGATGACTGATGACGGACCTGCTGGACACTGTCAGCTCAGCAGCACCGCAGACTGCTACAGTAAGCTACTATACTATAGTAGTATGTACAAAGAAGAAAGAAAAGAAAAAAAAACACGGGTAGGTGGTATACAATTATGGATGGACTGCCGAGTGCCGACACAGAGGTAGCTACAGCCGTGGACTAACGTACTGTGTCTGCTGCTAATATAGACTGGATGATTGATAATGAGATGAAATCAATATATATATGTATGTATATATAATATCACTAGTACTGCAGCCGGACAGGTAGATAATATATTTATTAGGTAATGATGACTGATGACGGACCTGCTGGACACTGTCAGCTCAGCAGCACCGCAGACTGCTACAATAAGCTACTATACTATAGTAGTATGTACAAAGAAGAAAGAAAAAAAAAACCACGGGTAGGTGGTATACAATTATGGATGGACTGCTGAGTGCCGACACAGAGGTAGCTACAGCCGTGGACTAACGTACTGTGTCTGCTGCTAATATAGACTGGATGATTGATAATGAGATGAAATCAATATATATATGTATGTATATATAATATTACTAGTACTGCAGCCGGACAGGTAGATAATATATTTATTAGGTAATGATGACTGATGACGGACCTGCTGGACACTGTCAGCTCAGCAGCACCGCAGACTGCTACAGTAAGCTACTATACTCTATAGTAGTATGTACAAAGAAGAAAGAAAAAAAAAACCACGGGTAGGTGGTATACAATTATGGATGGACTGCCGAGTGCCGACACAGAGGTAGCTACAGCCGTGGACTAACGTACTGTGTCTGCTGCTAATATAGACTGGATGATTGATAATGAGATGAAATCAATATATATATGTATGTATATATAATATTACTAGTACTGCAGCCGGACAGGTAGATAATATATTTATTAGGTAATGATGACTGATGACGGACCTGCTGGACACTGTCAGCTCAGCAGCACCGCAGACTGCTACAGTAAGCTACTATACTATAGTAGTATGTACAAAGAAGAAGAAAAAAAAAAAAACCACGGGTAGGTGGTATACAATTATGGATGGACTGCCGAGTGCCGACACAGAGGTAGCTACAGCCGTGGACTAACGTACTGTGTCTGCTGCTAATATAGACTGGATGATTGATAATGAGATGAAATCAATATATATATGAATGTATATATAATATCACTAGTACTGCAGCCGGACAGGTAGATAATATATTTATTAGGTAATGATGACTGATGACGGACCTGCTGGACACTGTCAGCTCAGCAGCACCGCAGACTGCTACAGTAAGCTACTATACTCTATAGTAGTATGTACAAAGAAGAAAGAAAAAAAAAACCCACGGGTAGGTGGTATACAATTATGGATGGACTGCCGAGTGCCGACACAGAGGTAGCTACAGCCGTGGACTGACGTACTGTGTCTGCTGCTAATATAGAGTCTAGACTGGATGATAAATTATTGATAATGAGATGAAATCAATATAATATCACTAGTACTGCAGCCGGACAGGTACTATATATATTTATTATGTAATGACTGATGACGGACCTGCTGGACACTGTCAGGTCAGCACAGCACCGCAGACTGCTACAGTAAGCTACTATAGTAGTATGTATAAAGAAGAATGAAAAAAAAAAAACCACGGGTAGGTGGTATACAATATTATATATATATATATATATATACTATATACAATTATATATATATATATATATATATATATATTAAACTGGTGGTGATTGATTATTAAACTGGTGGTCACTTCAGGTCACATTGCAACTTGCAACTAGTACTCCGAGGCCTAAGCAGACAATCACAAAATATATTATTATTATACTGGTGGTCAGTGTGGTCACAACAATGGCAGTGTGGCACTGACTCTGGCAGCAAAAGTGTGCACTGTACGTTATATGTACTCCTGAGTCCTGCTCTCAGACTCTAACTGCTCCCCACTGTCAGTGTCTCCCCCACAAGTCAGATAATACACTTACAGTCACACTATCTAATCTATAAATATCACTTCAGCAAGTAGTATAGTAGTATACAGTATAGTAGTACTCCTCCTAATAATGCTCCCCAAAATACTGTGTCTCTCTCTTCTCTAAACGGAGAGGACGCCAGCCACGTCCTCTCCCTATGACTCTCAAAGCACGTGTGAAAATGGCGGCGACGCGCGGCTCCTTATATAGAATCCGAGTCTCGCGATAGAATCCGAGCCTCGCGAGAATCCGACAGCGTGATGATGACGTTCGGGCGCGCTCGGGTTAGCCGAGCAAGGCGGGAAGATCCGAGCATGCTCGGACCCGTGTAAAAAACCTGAAGTTCGGGCGGGTTCGGATTCAGAGGAACCGAACCTGCTCATCTCTAATTTTTTTTCTTTTACATTACATATTTTTTTGATCTTCAATGCATCTGTCTGAGGAAATTCAGATCCCCACCCGGGTAATCAGGGATGGACATGATGGGAATACGAAGTACCATCTAGTTTGGTCAGGTGTGGGGATCAACACATGTGAAAACCTCTGGGCAAACAGAATATATATTCCCTTAAGCAAGATGTCCGCCGGACCATCAGGAAGCCCCGTTGGTTATATGCAGACGGTCTGTGAGAAAAGAAACGGCCGCGTCACTTCCGCTATGAGATCCAGCAAAGTCGGAAATGGCCGCTGGAACGCAACCACGTGACTCCAGTCACGTAATCCCGGAAGTACGGCTCTCGAGGACCTAGGTGGTACGGAAACAGCCGCTGGACCGCAATCATGTGTTTCCGGTCACATGATCCCGGAAACACGTCTGTATGTGATTATGCCATCATTAGAGGATTAGTTAGGGTATAAAAGAAGCATAAGGACCACAGCTCTCTATCCATTTTTGAGAAAGGTCGCCATCTTTGACCGAAACGCGTTATTTGGAGAAGGAGCTGCACACTTCCAGGACTCCCTGCTGATAACACCCGTGGCGGTGGTGCCAGGCCTATCAGCCTTGGACCAACTTGCTTATTTCAAACTAGCCCACCGCACGGGAACCTAACGGTGAGAGATTCATATTTCCACGTACGCACCAGTCACTTTAATTGCCTGCTTTTGCACAGAGACCTAAACCATCACTGCACTATAACCAGGTCTGTGGTGACCAGTCGTGGTACTCACCAGGAAACAACCCATTGGGGTAGCATCCCCTCAGCAGGATTCTATACATCAGTTGATCCGGCTTACCACTGGATGCACGAGTCACTTTCTTTTATTGTTCATGTCACATGTACATGTGTTGTTTGTTTTTTAGCTTAATAAATATTGATTCTTTTTATTCATTGAGTCATATGTATCAGCAAAACTGGCCATCTAGAAATATTTGGCATGCGATATATGGTATTGTTTTTGAGTTGTGCACTTATAATCATCTTTAAAAGACCAAGCGCCAGGGGTACCCTCTACAAACCTCTAGTACTTCACTTGTAGAGAAATAGTGTTTTTTCTCCCCTCAGAGGTGTACCTAGGAAGCTGGTCCTTTTTTACTGCGCAATACTGGTTTGTTATACATCTTCTTTGGTTTCAATTTTTCTAAACACACATACAAAACAGTTTGCTGCAGGGATGTTTGCATTTAGGGATATGAGGAGAAACCTATGTAAGGGTTTCCTGAATGAGTCTATCACTGAATCTAATGTGGATGATGAGGATATCCTCACCCTGTTAAATAAATTGGAGACATCTATGTTAAGGGAAAACAGAATGTGGTGGGAGGTCACTACACTGGAGCATTATTTATCCCATCACCTTATCCCTAGGGGACTGAGGGTGGTGAAGAAACCCTCATTCATTAATGAAAGTGAGTCTTTTATTAAGGAATGGGATAAAATTCTAACCCATTGCAGTTTGTCTTTAATAGAATTAATTATTAAAGAAAGAAAGAATAATCTCATAGATATCAATAAAGAGATCGAAATATCTAAAACCCTCATGGAACCTTTTATGGATTCAGAAGAGGTAAAAGAAAGAGAGAGAAAAATCCTACAGAAATTAGAGAAAGAGAGTAAAGATCTAAGAAGTAGAAAAAAGAGAAAACTCCTCAGAGATCTAAACGAATCTCAAAGTGAGGGACCCATTGAACCCAAAGGACCCATTAAACGGAATAATAAGAAAGACGTCCCCCAGACCCCAACCTGGCGGAAAGGTGTACCGTCCTTTCAGCAAAAGGGTAGAAATTACACGCAAACCACCAACTATGGACAAAATCAGTCACCAGGGGCACCAAAAGGTAGACGATTTGTGGAGGGAAGGGAATACAGAGAAAGGTACATCCCCAAAAATAAAAATAGGGAGCACTGGAAAAAAACCTATGAAGAGCCCCTCAGATCCCCTCACATACAGTTAGGGGAACAATATACTTACAGGAGGGGAAGAGAAAATATAGATAGAAGAAGAGAAAATATAGGAGTCTCAAATTGTAATACACCACGGACCAATCTGAATTTTTTAGACAGGGGACGGTGGATCCCACGAAGGGAATAATTGGTAGACCCACCAAAAGGGGGAAAAGGGGCGGAGTAAAGAAATCCAAACCTAAAAAAGTCCCCAAAGAAAAAATAAGTCTGACCATTGAAACTGTCACTGAAAATGACTCTGAGGGGAAATATTCAAGTAAAATATTCAATCTCAGTAACCACAATTTGTCCGAATCTGAACAGAGGGTGCTCCTTAAAGGGTTAAAATTTGCACCATCTAGCGATCCCAACCCATTTGATTTGTTTGTGGATCTGCAAAAATACATAAGAAAGTTAAGCATAAAGAAATTTTTTCTAGGGAATGAAATTTCCAATGAAACTCCACCAATAGAGAGATCTAAGTTTAAGAAAAAATCCCACTTTTACCCCCAGCATGTAAAAGGGGGCAGTATAGATTGCTTCAATTCTATAGTCACCAAAGAATTAAGAAAAATTCCCAAATGTAAAAAGAGAAATCTTACTAGGAAAGAATCACTTGCAGTACAATCCTTACAGGCAAATAATGAAATAATTATAAAGCCTGCAGACAAAGGGGGAGGGGTCGTAGTCATGAGTAAGGGGAATTATTTGTAGGAGATCAACAGACAACTCAGTGATCTCAGTACATATAAGAAATTGAAGACTGACCCCCTTATTAAGATAACCAAAAATTTGGATGACCTCACTTTAAGAGCAGTGGAAAAAGGGGCCATCACTGAGGATGAAAGGGGGTTCATTAACATTATTGACCCCTCTACCCCGACAATCTACGTATTGCCTAAGATCCATAAGGATTCGAGCAACCCCCCGGGACGTCCCATAATTACCGGTACCAATAGTATTACATCCAATCTATCGGCAATGGTTGACTCGTTCTTGCAACCATTAGTAACCAGTACCCCTGCATTCCTAAAGGACACAGGGGATGTCCTGCGAAAACTTGAGAGAGTCCCTTGGGATCAAGAATGCACTTTAATAAGTGCGGATGTTAGTTCCCTTTACACAATTATTGATTGGGACAAAGGGAAAGTGGCCATAGAATATTTCCTCAATAAAAGTGAATACAGAGAGGAAACAAAATCGTTTTTATTGGAATCCATTGATTTTATTCTAAAGAACAATTATTTTTATTTCAATGGATCCTATTATTTGCAAATAAGGGGGACAGCCATGGGCACCATGTTTGCTCCCAGTTATGCTAACCTGTATATGGCCTACTGGGAAGTCCAGTATGTGGATTCCATACGGGCATTGGGAGTAAACCTGGTGTCCTGGTGGCGTTTTACAGATGATGTTCTTTTTATTTGGCGAGGAGAGAGAGATACCCTGGCTCATTTCCTTGAAAAACTCAATTCCAATGATTTTAACATTGTTTTAACGTTTGTAGAAAGCAAGAAGGATTTAGTGTTTCTGGATCTTAAAATTTATATAGAGAATGAGAAAATAAACACTCAAACTCATAGAAAACCGACGGACTTCAATGCCTACTTGAGTATTAACAGCGAGCACCATGAAAAATGGCTAGAAAATATACCAGTAGGGCAATTCAAACGAGTAAAAAGGAATTGCACGGACCCCATACTTCTGGAAACACAACTTGAGGAAATGGCAGAAAGGTTTAGGGAAAAAGGATATGAGGAGTCCACATTAGAAAAGGCTAAAGAGAAAGTACATCAGCTAGACAGAAAGGAGCTCCTGATAGAGAAGGAAAAACCCATATTGAAAGATAACCCTTACGAATGGGCTTTTATCACCCAGTATGGTGCATACCATAAGAAGGTTGAAAAAGTGTTTAGAGACAATTATCGAATACTGCAGGATGACCCAGTTTTGGGGAAGTCCTTACCGACGAAACCTGTGTTCATATATAAAAAGGCCAGATCTCTGAAGGATAAGTTGGTTAACAGTAGTCTAAAAGAGAACACCATAGGAAGGACATGCACTAAGGGGTTCCATAGATGCGGGGACTGCCTAATGTGCAGAACAACTACGAAAAAAGATATAGTCAGAAAGATCACTGACTTTGAGGTGAATGGCAAGAAATATGTGATAAAAGATTTTGTAACTTGCCATTCTAGGAACGTAATCTACCTATTGGAATGTAACTGTGGCCAAATTTATATTGGAAAAACATCACGGCCACTAAAAACGAGAGCAGCGGAGCATATCTATAATATCCGTAAGGGATTAGAAACTCATCCCCTCTCGGAACATTTTAGTAAAAAACACAATAAGTGTGAGGGACAGATTAAACGTTTCATTGGTCTACAACAGATAAAACCCACTTGGCGTAATAAAAATCTGGAAAAGCGCTTAGCGCAAAGTGAAATGAGATGGATATATGATCTCGATACGCTAAAACCTAAAGGCCATAATGTCGACTTCGAATTAAGGTGGTTTCTTGATTAAATGTCTCATCTATGTAAAAGTTCCTAAACACTGGTTCTATAACAATGTTATATATATTCATCATATATTTTATATGTGTACTAATTACATATTTTTTTTCTTTTACATTACATATTTTTTTGATCTTCAATGCATCTGTCTGAGGAAATTCAGATCCCCACCCGGGTAATCAGGGATGGACATGATGGGAATACGAAGTACCATCTAGTTTGGTCAGGTGTGGGGATCAACACATGTGAAAACCTCTGGGCAAACAGAATATATATTCCCTTAAGCAAGATGTCCGCCGGACCATCAGGAAGCCCCGTTGGTTATATGCAGATGGTCTGTGAGAAAAGAAACGGCCGCGTCACTTCCGCTATGAGATCCAGCAAAGTCGGAAATGGCCGCTGGAACGCAACCACGTGACTCCAGTCACGTAATCCCGGAAGTACGGCTCTCGAGGACCTAGGTGGTACGGAAACAGCCGCTGGACCGCAATCATGTGTTTCCGGTCACATGATCCCGGAAACACGTCTGTATGTGATTATGCCATCATTAGAGGATTAGTTAGGGTATAAAAGAAGCATAAGGACCACAGCTCTCTATCCATTTTTGAGAAAGGTCGCCATCTTTGACAGAAACGCGTTATTTGGAGAAGGAGCTGCACACTTCCAGGACTCCCTGCTGATAACACCCGTGGCGGTGGTGCCAGGCCTATCAGCCTTGGACCAACTTGCTTATTTCAAACTAGCCCACCGCACGGGAACCTAACGGTGAGAGATTCATATTTCCACGTACGCACCAGTCACTTTAATTGCCTGCTTTTGCACAGAGACCTAAACCATCACTGCACTATAACCAGGTCTGTGGTGACCAGTCGTGGTACTCACCAGGAAACAACCCATTGGGGTAGCATCAGTTGATCCGGCTTACCACTGGATGCACGAGTCACTTTCTTTTATTGTTCATGTCACATGTACATGTGTTGTTTGTTTTTTAGCTTAATAAATATTGATTCTTTTTATTCATTGAGTCATATGTATCAGCAAAACTGGCCATCTAGAAATATTTGGCATGCGATATATGGTATTGTTTTTGAGTTGTGCACTTATAATCATCTTTAAAAGACCAAGCGCCAGGGGTACCCTCTACAAACCTCTAGTACTTCACTTGTAGAGAAATAGTGTTTTTTCTCCCCTCAGAGGTGTACCTAGGAAGCTGGTCCTTTTTTACTGCGCAATACTGGTTTGTTATACATCTTCTTTGGTTTCAATTTTTCTAAACACACATACAAAACAGTTTGCTGCAGGGATGTTTGCATTTAGGGATATGAGGAGAAACCTATGTAAGGGTTTCCTGAATGAGTCTATCACTGAATCTAATGTGGATGATGAGGATATCCTCACCCTGTTAAATAAATTGGAGACATCTATGTTAAGGGAAAACAGAATGTGGTGGGAGGTCACTACACTGGAGCATTATTTATCCCATCACCTTATCCCTAGGGGACTGAGGGTGGTGAAGAAACCCTCATTCATTAATGAAAGAGAGTCTTTTATTAAGGAATGGGATAAAATTCTAACCCATTGCAGTTTGTCTTTAATAGAATTAATTATTAAAGAAAGAAAGAATAATCTCATAGATATCAATAAAGAGATCGAAATATCTAAAACCCTCATGGAACCTTTTATGGATTCAGAAGAGGTAAAAGAAAGAGAGAGAAAAATCCTACAGAAATTAGAGAAAGAGAGTAAAGATCTAAGAAGTAGAAAAAAGAGAAAACTCCTCAGAGATCTAAACGAATCTCAAAGTGAGGGACCCATTGAACCCAAAGGACCCATTAAACGGAATAATAAGAAAGACGTCCCCCAGACCCCAACCTGGCGGAAAGGTGTACCGTCCTTTCAGCAAAAGGGTAGAAATTACACGCAAACCACCAACTATGGACAAAATCAGTCACCAGGGGCACCAAAAGGTAGACGATTTGTGGAGGGAAGGGAATACAGAGAAAGGTACATCCCCAAAAATAAAAATAGGGAGCACTGGAAAAAAACCTATGAAGAGCCCCTCAGATCCCCTTACATACAGTTAGGGGAACAATATACTTACAGGAGGGGAAGAGAAAATATAGATAGAAGAAGAGAAAATATAGGAGTCTCAAATTGTAATACACCACGGACCAATCTGAATTTTTTTAGACAGGGGACGGTGGATCCCACGAAGGGAATAATTGGTAGACCCACCAAAAGGGGGAAAAGGGGCGGAGTAAAGAAATCCAAACCTAAAAAAGTCCCCAAAGAAAAAATAAGTCTGACCATTGAAACTGTCACTGAAAATGACTCTGAGGGGAAATATTCAAGTAAAATATTCAATCTCAGTAACCACAATTTGTCCGAATCTGAACAGAGGGTGCTCCTTAAAGGGTTAAAATTTGCACCATCTAGCGATCCCAACCCATTTGATTTGTTTGTGGATCTGCAAAAATACATAAGAAAGTTAAGCATAAAGAAATTTTTTCTAGGGAATGAAATTTCCAATGAAACTCCACCAATAGAGAGATCTAAGTTTAAGAAAAAATCCCACTTTTACCCCCAGCATGTAAAAGGGGGCAGTATAGATTGCTTCAATTCTATAGTCACCAAAGAATTAAGAAAAATTCCCAAATGTAAAAAGAGAAATCTTACTAGGAAAGAATCACTTGCAGTACAATCCTTACAGGCAAATAATGAAATAATTATAAAGCCTGCAGACAAAGGGGGAGGGGTCGTAGTCATGAGTAAGGGGAATTATTTGTAGGAGATCAACAGACAACTCAGTGATCTCAGTACATATAAGAAATTGAAGACTGACCCCCTTATTAAGATAACCAAAAATTTGGATGACCTCACTTTAAGAGCAGTGGAAAAAGGGGCCATCACTGAGGATGAAAGGGGGTTCATTAACATTATTGACCCCTCTACCCCGACAATCTACGTATTGCCTAAGATCCATAAGGATTCGAACAACCCCCCGGGACGTCCCATAATTACCGGTACCAATAGTATTACATCCAATCTATCGGCAATGGTTGACTCGTTCTTGCAACCATTAGTAACCAGTACCCCTGCATTCCTAAAGGACACAGGGGATGTCCTGCGAAAACTTGAGAGAGTCCCTTGGGATCAAGAATGCACTTTAATAAGTGCGGATGTTAGTTCCCTTTACACAATTATTGATTGGGACAAAGGGAAAGTGGCCATAGAATATTTCCTCAATAAAAGTGAATACAGAGAGGAAACAAAATCGTTTTTATTGGAATCCATTGATTTTATTCTAAAGAACAATTATTTTTATTTCAATGGATCCTATTATTTGCAAATAAGGGGGACAGCCATGGGCACCAGGTTTGCTCCCAGTTATGCTAACCTGTATATGGCCTACTGGGAAGTCCAGTATGTGGATTCCATACGGGCATTGGGAGTAAACCTGGTGTCCTGGTGGCGTTTTACAGACGATGTTCTTTTTATTTGGCGAGGAGAGAGAGATACCCTGGCTCATTTCCTTGAAAAACTCAATTCCAATGATTTTAACATTGTTTTAACGTTTGTAGAAAGCAAGAAGGATTTAGTGTTTCTGGATCTTAAAATTTATATAGAGAATGAGAAAATAAACACTCAAACTCATAGAAAACCGACGGACTTCAATGCCTACTTGAGTATTAACAGCGAGCACCATGAAAAATGGCTAGAAAATATACCAGTAGGGCAATTCAAACGAGTAAAAAGGAATTGCACGGACCCCATACTTCTGGAAACACAACTTGAGGAAATGGCAGAAAGGTTTAGGGAAAAAGGATATGAGGAGTCCACATTAGAAAAGGCTAAAGAGAAAGTACATCAGCTAGACAGAAAGGAGCTCCTGATAGAGAAGGAAAAACCCATATTGAAAGATAACCCTTACGAATGGGCTTTTATCACCCAGTATGGTGCATACCATAAGAAGGTTGAAAAAGTGTTTAGAGACAATTATCGAATACTGCAGGATGACCCAGTTTTGGGGAAGTCCTTACCGACGAAACCTGTGTTCATATATAAAAAGGCCAGATCTCTGAAGGATAAGTTGGTTAACAGTAGTCTAAAAGAGAACACCATAGGAAGGACATGTACTAAGGGGTTCCATAGATGCGGGGACTGCCTAATGTGCAGAACAACTACGAAAAAAGATATAGTCAGAAAGATCACTGACTTTGAGGTGAATGGCAAGAAATATGTGATAAAAGATTTTGTAACTTGCCATTCTAGGAACGTAATCTACCTATTGGAATGTAACTGTGGCCAAATTTATATTGGAAAAACATCACGGCCACTAAAAACGAGAGCAGCGGAGCATATCTATAATATCCGTAAGGGATTAGAAACTCATCCCCTCTCGGAACATTTTAGTAAAAAACACAATAAGTGTGAGGGACAGATTAAACGTTTCATTGGTCTACAACAGATAAAACCCACTTGGAGTAATAAAAATCTGGAAAAGCGCTTAGCGCAAAGTGAAATGAGATGGATATATGATCTCGATACGCTAAAACCTAAAGGCCATAATGTCGACTTCGAATTAAGGTGGTTTCTTGATTAAATGTCTCATCTATGTAAAAGTTCCTAAACACTGGTTCTATAACAATGTTATATATATTCATCATATATTTTATATGTGTACTAATTACATATTTTTTTTCTTTTACATTACATATTTTTTTGATCTTCAATGCATCTGTCTGAGGAAATTCAGATCCCCACCCGGGTAATCAGGGATGGACATGATGGGAATACGAAGTACCATCTAGTTTGGTCAGGTGTGGGGATCAACACATGTGAAAACCTCTGGGCAAACAGAATATATATTCCCTTAAGCAAGATGTCCGCCGGACCATCAGGAAGCCCCGTTGGTTATATGCAGATGGTCTGTGAGAAAAGAAACGGCCGCGTCACTTCCGCTATGAGATCCAGCAAAGTCGGAAATGGCCGCTGGAACGCAACCACGTGACTCCAGTCACGTAATCCCGGAAGTACGGCTCTCGAGGACCTAGGTGGTACGGAAACAGCCGCTGGACCGCAATCATGTGTTTCCGGTCACATGATCCCGGAAACACGTCTGTATGTGATTATGCCATCATTAGAGGATTAGTTAGGGTATAAAAGAAGCATAAGGACCACAGCTCTCTATCCATTTTTGAGAAAGGTCGCCATCTTTGACCGAAACGCGTTATTTGGAGAAGGATCTGCACACTTCCAGGACTCCCTGCTGATAACACCCGTGGCGGTGGTGCCAGGCCTATCAGCCTTGGACCAACTTGCTTATTTCAAACTAGCCCACCGCACGGGAACCTAACGGTGAGAGATTCATATTTCCACGTACGCACCAGTCACTTTAATTGCCTGCTTTTGCACAGAGACCTAAACCATCACTGCACTATAACCAGGTCTGTGGTGACCAGTCGTGGTACTCACCAGGAAACAACCCATTGGGGTAGCATCCCCTCAGCAGGATTCTATACATCAGTTGATCCGGCTTACCACTGGATGCACGAGTCACTTTCTTTTATTGTTCATGTCACATGTACATGTGTTGTTTGTTTTTTAGCTTAATAAATATTGATTCTTTTTATTCATTGAGTCATATGTATCAGCAAAACTGGCCATCTAGAAATATTTGGCATGCGATATATGGTATTGTTTTTGAGTTGTGCACTTATAATCATCTTTAAAAGACCAAGCGCCAGGGGTACCCTCTACAAACCTCTAGTACTTCACTTGTAGAGAAATAGTGTTTTTTCTCCCCTCAGAGGTGTACCTAGGAAGCTGGTCCTTTTTTACTGCGCAATACTGGTTTGTTATACATCTTCTTTGGTTTCAATTTTTCTAAACACACATACAAAACAGTTTGCTGCAGGGATGTTTGCATTTAGGGATATGAGGAGAAACCTATGTAAGGGTTTCCTGAATGAGTCTATCACTGAATCTAATGTGGATGATGAGGATATCCTCACCCTGTTAAATAAATTGGAGACATCTATGTTAAGGGAAAACAGAATGTGGTGGGAGGTCACTACACTGGAGCATTATTTATCCCATCACCTTATCCCTAGGGGACTGAGGGTGGTGAAGAAACCCTCATTCATTAATGAAAGTGAGTCTTTTATTAAGGAATGGGATAAAATTCTAACCCATTGCAGTTTGTCTTTAATAGAATTAATTATTAAAGAAAGAAAGAATAATCTCATAGATATCAATAAAGAGATCGAAATATCTAAAACCCTCATGGAACCTTTTATGGATTCAGAAGAGGTAAAAGAAAGAGAGAGAAAAATCCTACAGAAATTAGAGAAAGAGAGTAAAGATCTAAGAAGTAGAAAAAAGAGAAAACTCCTCAGAGATCTAAACGAATCTCAAAGTGAGGGACCCATTGAACCCAAAGGACCCATTAAACGGAATAATAAGAAAGACGTCCCCCAGACCCCAACCTGGCGGAAAGGTGTACCGTCCTTTCAGCAAAAGGGTAGAAATTACACGCAAACCACCAACTATGGACAAAATCAGTCACCAGGGGCACCAAAAGGTAGACGATTTGTGGAGGGAAGGGAATACAGAGAAAGGTACATCCCCAAAAATAAAAATAGGGAGCACTGGAAAAAAACCTATGAAGAGCCCCTCAGATCCCCTTACATACAGTTAGGGGAACAATATACTTACAGGAGGGGAAGAGAAAATATAGATAGAAGAAGAGAAAATATAGGAGTCTCAAATTGTAATACACCACGGACCAATCTGAATTTTTTTAGACAGGGGACGGTGGATCCCACGAAGGGAATAATTGGTAGACCCACCAAAAGGGGGAAAAGGGGCGGAGTAAAGAAATCCAAACCTAAAAAAGTCCCCAAAGAAAAAATAAGTCTGACCATTGAAACTGTCACTGAAAATGACTCTGAGGGGAAATATTCAAGTAAAATATTCAATCTCAGTAACCACAATTTGTCCGAATCTGAACAGAGGGTGCTCCTTAAAGGGTTAAAATTTGCACCATCTAGCGATCCCAACCCATTTGATTTGTTTGTGGATCTGCAAAAATACATAAGAAAGTTAAGCATAAAGAAATTTTTTCTAGGGAATGAAATTTCCAATGAAACTCCACCAATAGAGAGATCTAAGTTTAAGAAAAAATCCCACTTTTACCCCCAGCATGTAAAAGGGGGCAGTATAGATTGCTTCAATTCTATAGTCACCAAAGAATTAAGAAAAATTCCCAAATGTAAAAAGAGAAATCTTACTAGGAAAGAATCACTTGCAGTACAATCCTTACAGGCAAATAATGAAATAATTATAAAGCCTGCAGACAAAGGGGGAGGGGTCGTAGTCATGAGTAAGGGGAATTATTTGTAGGAGATCAACAGACAACTCAGTGATCTCAGTACATATAAGAAATTGAAGACTGACCCCCTTATTAAGATAACCAAAAATTTGGATGACCTCACTTTAAGAGCAGTGGAAAAAGGGGCCATCACTGAGGATGAAAGGGGGTTCATTAACATTATTGACCCCTCTACCCCGACAATCTACGTATTGCCTAAGATCCATAAGGATTCGAGCAACCCCCCGGGACGTCCCATAATTACCGGTACCAATAGTATTACATCCAATCTATCGGCAATGGTTGACTCGTTCTTGCAACCATTAGTAACCAGTACCCCTGCATTCCTAAAGGACACAGGGGATGTCCTGCGAAAACTTGAGAGAGTCCCTTGGGATCAAGAATGCACTTTAATAAGTGCGGATGTTAGTTCCCTTTACACAATTATTGATTGGGACAAAGGGAAAGTGGCCATAGAATATTTCCTCAATAAAAGTGAATACAGAGAGGAAACAAAATCGTTTTTATTGGAATCCATTGATTTTATTCTAAAGAACAATTATTTTTATTTCAATGGATCCTATTATTTGCAAATAAGGGGGACAGCCATGGGCACCAGGTTTGCTCCCAGTTATGCTAACCTGTATATGGCCTACTGGGAAGTCCAGTATGTGGATTCCATACGGGCATTGGGAGTAAACCTGGTGTCCTGGTGGCGTTTTACAGACGATGTTCTTTTTATTTGGCGAGGAGAGAGAGATACCCTGGCTCATTTCCTTGAAAAACTCAATTCCAATGATTTTAACATTGTTTTAACGTTTGTAGAAAGCAAGAAGGATTTAGTGTTTCTGGATCTTAAAATTTATATAGAGAATGAGAAAATAAACACTCAAACTCATAGAAAACCGACGGACTTCAATGCCTACTTGAGTATTAACAGCGAGCACCATGAAAAATGGCTAGAAAATATACCAGTAGGGCAATTCAAACGAGTAAAAAGGAATTGCACGGACCCCATACTTCTGGAAACACAACTTGAGGAAATGGCAGAAAGGTTTAGGGAAAAAGGATATGAGGAGTCCACATTAGAAAAGGCTAAAGAGAAAGTACATCAGCTAGACAGAAAGGAGCTCCTGATAGAGAAGGAAAAACCCATATTGAAAGATAACCCTTACGAATGGGCTTTTATCACCCAGTATGGTGCATACCATAAGAAGGTTGAAAAAGTGTTTAGAGACAATTATCGAATACTGCAGGATGACCCAGTTTTGGGGAAGTCCTTACCGACGAAACCTGTGTTCATATATAAAAAGGCCAGATCTCTGAAGGATAAGTTGGTTAACAGTAGTCTAAAAGAGAACACCATAGGAAGGACATGTACTAAGGGGTTCCATAGATGCGGGGACTGCCTAATGTGCAGAACAACTACGAAAAAAGATATAGTCAGAAAGATCACTGACTTTGAGGTGAATGGCAAGAAATATGTGATAAAAGATTTTGTAACTTGCCATTCTAGGAACGTAATCTACCTATTGGAATGTAACTGTGGCCAAATTTATATTGGAAAAACATCACGGCCACTAAAAACGAGAGCAGCGGAGCATATCTATAATATCCGTAAGGGATTAGAAACTCATCCCCTCTCGGAACATTTTAGTAAAAAACACAATAAGTGTGAGGGACAGATTAAACGTTTCATTGGTCTACAACAGATAAAACCCACTTGGCGTAATAAAAATCTGGAAAAGCGCTTAGCGCAAAGTGAAATGAGATGGATATATGATCTCGATACGCTAAAACCTAAAGGCCATAATGTCGACTTCGAATTAAGGTGGTTTCTTGATTAAATGTCTCATCTATGTAAAAGTTCCTAAACACTGGTTCTATAACAATGTTATATATATTCATCATATATTTTATATGTGTACTAATTACATATTTTTTTTCTTTTACATTACATATTTTTTTGATCTTCAATGCATCTGTCTGAGGAAATTCAGATCCCCACCCGGGTAATCAGGGATGGACATGATGGGAATACGAAGTACCATCTAGTTTGGTCAGGTGTGGGGATCAACACATGTGAAAACCTCTGGGCAAACAGAATATATATTCCCTTAAGCAAGATGTCCGCCGGACCATCAGGAAGCCCCGTTGGTTATATGCAGATGGTCTGTGAGAAAAGAAACGGCCGCGTCACTTCCGCTATGAGATCCAGCAAAGTCGGAAATGGCCGCTGGAACGCAACCACGTGACTCCAGTCACGTAATCCCGGAAGTACGGCTCTCGAGGACCTAGGTGGTACGGAAACAGCCGCTGGACCGCAATCATGTGTTTCCGGTCACATGATCCCGGAAACACGTCTGTATGTGATTATGCCATCATTAGAGGATTAGTTAGGGTATAAAAGAAGCATAAGGACCACAGCTCTCTATCCATTTTTGAGAAAGGTCGCCATCTTTGACAGAAACGCGTTATTTGGAGAAGGAGCTGCACACTTCCAGGACTCCCTGCTGATAACACCCGTGGCGGTGGTGCCAGGCCTATCAGCCTTGGACCAACTTGCTTATTTCAAACTAGCCCACCGCACGGGAACCTAACGGTGAGAGATTCATATTTCCACGTACGCACCAGTCACTTTAATTGCCTGCTTTTGCACAGAGACCTAAACCATCACTGCACTATAACCAGGTCTGTGGTGACCAGTCGTGGTACTCACCAGGAAACAACCCATTGGGGTAGCATCCCCTCAGCAGGATTCTATACATCAGTTGATCCGGCTTACCACTGGATGCACGAGTCACTTTCTTTTATTGTTCATGTCACATGTACATGTGTTGTTTGTTTTTTAGCTTAATAAATATTGATTCTTTTTATTCATTGAGTCATATGTATCAGCAAAACTGGCCATCTAGAAATATTTGGCATGCGATATATGGTATTGTTTTTGAGTTGTGCACTTATAATCATCTTTAAAAGACCAAGCGCCAGGGGTACCCTCTACAAACCTCTAGTACTTCACTTGTAGAGAAATAGTGTTTTTTCTCCCCTCAGAGGTGTACCTAGGAAGCTGGTCCTTTTTTACTGCGCAATACTGGTTTGTTATACATCTTCTTTGGTTTCAATTTTTCTAAACACACATACAAAACAGTTTGCTGCAGGGATGTTTGCATTTAGGGATATGAGGAGAAACCTATGTAAGGGTTTCCTGAATGAGTCTATCACTGAATCTAATGTGGATGATGAGGATATCCTCACCCTGTTAAATAAATTGGAGACATCTATGTTAAGGGAAAACAGAATGTGGTGGGAGGTCACTACACTGGAGCATTATTTATCCCATCACCTTATCCCTAGGGGACTGAGGGTGGTGAAGAAACCCTCATTCATTAATGAAAGTGAGTCTTTTATTAAGGAATGGGATAAAATTCTAACCCATTGCAGTTTGTCTTTAATAGAATTAATTATTAAAGAAAGAAAGAATAATCTCATAGATATCAATAAAGAGATCGAAATATCTAAAACCCTCATGGAACCTTTTATGGATTCAGAAGAGGTAAAAGAAAGAGAGAGAAAAATCCTACAGAAATTAGAGAAAGAGAGTAAAGATCTAAGAAGTAGAAAAAAGAGAAAACTCCTCAGAGATCTAAACGAATCTCAAAGTGAGGGACCCATTGAACCCAAAGGACCCATTAAACGGAATAATAAGAAAGACGTCCCCCAGACCCCAACCTGGCGGAAAGGTGTACCGTCCTTTCAGCAAAAGGGTAGAAATTACACGCAAACCACCAACTATGGACAAAATCAGTCACCAGGGGCACCAAAAGGTAGACGATTTGTGGAGGGAAGGGAATACAGAGAAAGGTACATCCCCAAAAATAAAAATAGGGAGCACTGGAAAAAAACCTATGAAGAGCCCCTCAGATCCCCTCACATACAGTTAGGGGAACAATATACTTACAGGAGGGGAAGAGAAAATATAGATAGAAGAAGAGAAAATATAGGAGTCTCAAATTGTAATACACCACGGACCAATCTGAATTTTTTAGACAGGGGACGGTGGATCCCACGAAGGGAATAATTGGTAGACCCACCAAAAGGGGGAAAAGGGGCGGAGTAAAGAAATCCAAACCTAAAAAAGTCCCCAAAGAAAAAATAAGTCTGACCATTGAAACTGTCACTGAAAATGACTCTGAGGGGAAATATTCAAGTAAAATATTCAATCTCAGTAACCACAATTTGTCCGAATCTGAACAGAGGGTGCTCCTTAAAGGGTTAAAATTTGCACCATCTAGCGATCCCAACCCATTTGATTTGTTTGTGGATCTGCAAAAATACATAAGAAAGTTAAGCATAAAGAAATTTTTTCTAGGGAATGAAATTTCCAATGAAACTCCACCAATAGAGAGATCTAAGTTTAAGAAAAAATCCCACTTTTACCACCAGCATGTAAAAGGGGGCAGTATAGATTGCTTCAATTCTATAGTCACCAAAGAATTAAGAAAAATTCCCAAATGTAAAAAGAGAAATCTTACTAGGAAAGAATCACTTGCAGTACAATCCTTACAGGCAAATAATGAAATAATTATAAAGCCTGCAGACAAAGGGGGAGGGGTCGTAGTCATGAGTAAGGGGAATTATTTGTAGGAGATCAACAGACAACTCAGTGATCTCAGTACATATAAGAAATTGAAGACTGACCCCCTTATTAAGATAACCAAAAATTTGGATGACCTCACTTTAAGAGCAGTGGAAAAAGGGGCCATCACTGAGGATGAAAGGGGGTTCATTAACATTATTGACCCCTCTACCCCGACAATCTACGTATTGCCTAAGATCCATAAGGATTCGAGCAACCCCCCGGGACGTCCCATAATTACCGGTACCAATAGTATTACATCCAATCTATCGGCAATGGTTGACTCGTTCTTGCAACCATTAGTAACCAGTACCCCTGCATTCCTAAAGGACACAGGGGATGTCCTGCGAAAACTTGAGAGAGTCCCTTGGGATCAAGAATGCACTTTAATAAGTGCGGATGTTAGTTCCCTTTACACAATTATTGATTGGGACAAAGGGAAAGTGGCCATAGAATATTTCCTCAATAAAAGTGAATACAGAGAGGAAACAAAATCGTTTTTATTGGAATCCATTGATTTTATTCTAAAGAACAATTATTTTTATTTCAATGGATCCTATTATTTGCAAATAAGGGGGACAGCCATGGGCACCAGGTTTGCTCCCAGTTATGCTAACCTGTATATGGCCTACTGGGAAGTCCAGTATGTGGATTCCATACGGGCATTGGGAGTAAACCTGGTGTCCTGGTGGCGTTTTACAGACGATGTTCTTTTTATTTGGCGAGGAGAGAGAGATACCCTGGCTCATTTCCTTGAAAAACTCAATTCCAATGATTTTAACATTGTTTTAACGTTTGTAGAAAGCAAGAAGGATTTAGTGTTTCTGGATCTTAAAATTTATATAGAGAATGAGAAAATAAACACTCAAACTCATAGAAAACCGACGGACTTCAATGCCTACTTGAGTATTAACAGCGAGCACCATGAAAAATGGCTAGAAAATATACCAGTAGGGCAATTCAAACGAGTAAAAAGGAATTGCACGGACCCCATACTTCTGGAAACACAACTTGAGGAAATGGCAGAAAGGTTTAGGGAAAAAGGATATGAGGAGTCCACATTAGAAAAGGCTAAAGAGAAAGTACATCAGCTAGACAGAAAGGAGCTCCTGATAGAGAAGGAAAAACCCATATTGAAAGATAACCCTTACGAATGGGCTTTTATCACCCAGTATGGTGCATACCATAAGAAGGTTGAAAAAGTGTTTAGAGACAATTATCGAATACTGCAGGATGACCCAGTTTTGGGGAAGTCCTTACCGACGAAACCTGTGTTCATATATAAAAAGGCCAGATCTCTGAAGGATAAGTTGGTTAACAGTAGTCTAAAAGAGAACTCCATAGGAAGGACATGTACTAAGGGGTTCCATAGATGCGGGGACTGCCTAATGTGCAGAACAACTACGAAAAAAGATATAGTCAGAAAGATCACTGACTTTGAGGTGAATGGCAAGAAATATGTGATAAAAGATTTTGTAACTTGCCATTCTAGGAACGTAATCTACCTATTGGAATGTAACTGTGGCCAAATTTATATTGGAAAAACATCACGGCCACTAAAAACGAGAGCAGCGGAGCATATCTATAATATCCGTAAGGGATTAGAAACTCATCCCCTCTCGGAACATTTTAGTAAAAAACACAATAAGTGTGAGGGACAGATTAAACGTTTCATTGGTCTACAACAGATAAAACAGCCTTACACTCTTTCTTAACTCGCACAACTTATTGGATCCACTTCAGTCAGGCTTTCGTGCCCAACACTCCACAGAGACGGCACTGACCAAAGTAGTGAATGATCTAGTCACTGCTAGATCAAAAGGCCATTACACACTACTTATTCTTCTAGATCTCTCTGCTGCTTTTGACACTGTTGACCACTCTCTTCTCATACAAACACTACAATCCCTAGGTCTTCAGGACACAGCCCTTTCTTGGTTCTCATCCTACCTATCTAATCGCTCTTTCAGTGTTCACTTCTCTGATTCTACCTCCTCTTCTCTACCTCTATCAGTTGGAGTACCGCAAGGCTCAGTCTTAGGTCCTCTGCTTTTCTCAATCTATACCTCCTCTCTTGGTAAACTAATCAGCTCCTTTGGATTTCAGTATCATTTGTATGCTGATGATACTCAAATCTACCTATCCTCCCCAGATTTGTCACCACCAGTATTGGCTCGTGTCACTGGATGCCTGTCTGCCATTTCATCTTGGATGTCATCTCGCCACCTCAAACTCAACATTTCCAAAACCGAATTAATTATTTTCCCACCAGCTAAGAGTAGTTACCAACCTGATATCTCTATAACTGTTGACAATGCAACTATCCACCCCACCCCACAAGCTCGTTGCCTAGGTGTCACCCTTGACTCTGAACTGTCCTTTGTTCCACACATTCAATCTGTCTCTAAATCATGTTACATGCACCTTAAAAACATATCCAAAATACGCCCTTATCTTACACAAGACACTGCAAAAACTCTAATCCATGCACTCATCATCTCCCGCATTGATTATTGTAATAGTCTCCTTACTGGTCTTCCCAAACATAGGCTATCACCACTTCAATCCATTTTAAATGCAGCTGCGAGGCTAATCTTCCTCGCCAGACGTTCTTCATCTGCTGATCCGCTCTGTCAGTCCCTCCATTGGTTACCGGTATTCTACCGTGTCAAATATAAAATACTTTTACTTACATACAAGGCTATTAACCAAACTGCACCATCATACATCTCCTCACTCATCTCAAAATATCTCCCTACCAGACCTCTCCGCTCTGCACAAGATCTGCGTCTCTCATCCACATGTATTACCTGTTCCCACTCAAAATTACAGGACTTTACCCGGGCTTCACCCACTCTGTGGAATGCACTCCCACGCACAATAAGACTCTCCTCTAGTCTCCAAACCTTTAAACGTTCTCTGAAAACTCATCTCTTCAGACAAGCCTACCAAATTTCAGACCCACACACATAACCTTCACAGCTTCCCTATCAAGTTACATCCCCTCTGTACAGTCCACATAAACTCACATTTTGTCTTCCAACATTGCTGGGTGATCATATCATATAAGAACCTAGCAACCTGGGGAACCATTATGTGACAGGTAGCATCTATCCTTGTGTATCAATGCCTATTTCCCTATAGATTGTAAGCTTGCGAGCAGGGACTTCCTACCTCTGTCTGTCTGTCTGTCTTTGCCCAGTTTTGTTCTATAATTGTTGTTCTAATTGTAAAGCGCAACGGAATATGCTGCGCTATATAAGAAACTGCTAATAAATAAATAATAAATAAATAAAACCCACTTGGCGTAATAAAAATCTGGAAAAGCGCTTAGCGCAAAGTGAAATGAGATGGATATATGATCTCGATACGCTAAAACCTAAAGGCCATAATGTCGACTTCGAATTAAGGTGGTTTCTTGATTAAATGTCTCATCTATGTAAAAGTTCCTAAACACTGGTTCTATAACAATGTTATATATATTCATCATATATTTTATATGTGTACTAATTACATATTTTTTTTCTTTTACATTACATATTTTTTTGATCTTCAATGCATCTGTCTGAGGAAATTCAGATCCCCACCCGGGTAATCAGGGATGGACATGATGGGAATACGAAGTACCATCTAGTTTGGTCAGGTGTGGGGATCAACACATGTGAAAACCTCTGGGCAAACAGAATATATATTCCCTTAAGCAAGATGTCCGCCGGACCATCAGGAAGCCCCGTTGGTTATATGCAGATGGTCTGTGAGAAAAGAAACGGCCGCGTCACTTCCGCTATGAGATCCAGCAAAGTCGGAAATGGCCGCTGGAACGCAACCACGTGACTCCAGTCACGTAATCCCGGAAGTACGGCTCTCGAGGACCTAGGTGGTACGGAAACAGCCGCTGGACCGCAATCGTGTCTTTCCGGTCACATGATCCCGGAAACACGTCTGTATGTGATTATGCCATCATTAGAGGATTAGTTAGGGTATAAAAGAAGCATAAGGACCACAGCTCTCTATCCATTTTTGAGAAAGGTCGCCATCTTTGACCGAAACGCGTTATTTGGAGAAGGAGCTGCACACTTCCAGGACTCCCTGCTGATAACACCCGTGGCGGTGGTGCCAGGCCTATCAGCCTTGGACCAACTTGCTTATTTCAAACTAGCCCACCGCACGGGAACCTAACGGTGAGAGATTCATATTTCCACGTACGCACCAGTCACTTTAATTGCCTGCTTTTGCACAGAGACCTAAACCATCACTGCACTATAACCAGGTCTGTGGTGACCAGTCGTGGTACTCACCAGGAAACAACCCATTGGGGTAGCATCCCCTCAGCAGGATTCTATACATCAGTTGATCCGGCTTACCACTGGATGCACGAGTCACTTTCTTTTATTGTTCATGTCACATGTACATGTGTTGTTTGTTTTTTAGCTTAATAAATATTGATTCTTTTTATTCATTGAGTCATATGTATCAGCAAAACTGGCCATCTAGAAATATTTGGCATGCGATATATGGTATTGTTTTTGAGTTGTGCACTTATAATCATCTTTAAAAGACCAAGCGCCAGGGGTACCCTCTACAAACCTCTAGTACTTCACTTGTAGAGAAATAGTGTTTTTTCTCCCCTCAGAGGTGTACCTAGGAAGCTGGTCCTTTTTTACTGCGCAATACTGGTTTGTTATACATCTTCTTTGGTTTCAATTTTTCTAAACACACATACAAAACAGTTTGCTGCAGGGATGTTTGCATTTAGGGATATGAGGAGAAACCTATGTAAGGGTTTCCTGAATGAGTCTATCACTGAATCTAATGTGGATGATGAGGATATCCTCACCCTGTTAAATAAATTGGAGACATCTATGTTAAGGGAAAACAGAATGTGGTGGGAGGTCACTACACTGGAGCATTATTTATCCCATCACCTTATCCCTAGGGGACTGAGGGTGGTGAAGAAACCCTCATTCATTAATGAAAGTGAGTCTTTTATTAAGGAATGGGATAAAATTCTAACCCATTGCAGTTTGTCTTTAATAGAATTAATTATTAAAGAAAGAAAGAATAATCTCATAGATATCAATAAAGAGATCGAAATATCTAAAACCCTCATGGAACCTTTTATGGATTCAGAAGAGGTAAAAGAAAGAGAGAGAAAAATCCTACAGAAATTAGAGAAAGAGAGTAAAGATCTAAGAAGTAGAAAAAAGAGAAAACTCCTCAGAGATCTAAACGAATCTCAAAGTGAGGGACCCATTGAACCCAAAGGACCCATTAAACGGAATAATAAGAAAGACGTCCCCCAGACCCCAACCTGGCGGAAAGGTGTACCGTCCTTTCAGCAAAAGGGTAGAAATTACACGCAAACCACCAACTATGGACAAAATCAGTCACCAGGGGCACCAAAAGGTAGACGATTTGTGGAGGGAAGGGAATACAGAGAAAGGTACATCCCCAAAAATAAAAATAGGGAGCACTGGAAAAAAACCTATGAAGAGCCCCTCAGATCCCCTCACATACAGTTAGGGGAACAATATACTTACAGGAGGGGAAGAGAAAATATAGATAGAAGAAGAGAAAATATAGGAGTCTCAAATTGTAATACACCACGGACCAATCTGAATTTTTTTAGACAGGGGACGGTGGATCCCACGAAGGGAATAATTGGTAGACCCACCAAAAGGGGGAAAAGGGGCGGAGTAAAGAAATCCAAACCTAAAAAAGTCCCCAAAGAAAAAATAAGTCTGACCATTGAAACTGTCACTGAAAATGACTCTGAGGGGAAATATTCAAGTAAAATATTCAATCTCAGTAACCACAATTTGTCCGAATCTGAACAGAGGGTGCTCCTTAAAGGGTTAAAATTTGCACCATCTAGCGATCCCAACCCATTTGATTTGTTTGTGGATCTGCAAAAATACATAAGAAAGTTAAGCATAAAGAAATTTTTTCTAGGGAATGAAATTTCCAATGAAACTCCACCAATAGAGAGATCTAAGTTTAAGAAAAAATCCCACTTTTACCCCCAGCATGTAAAAGGGGGCAGTATAGATTGCTTCAATTCTATAGTCACCAAAGAATTAAGAAAAATTCCCAAATGTAAAAAGAGAAATCTTACTAGGAAAGAATCACTTGCAGTACAATCCTTACAGGCAAATAATGAAATAATTATAAAGCCTGCAGACAAAGGGGGAGGGGTCGTAGTCATGAGTAAGGGGAATTATTTGTAGGAGATCAACAGACAACTCAGTGATCTCAGTACATATAAGAAATTGAAGACTGACCCCCTTATTAAGATAACCAAAAATTTGGATGACCTCACTTTAAGAGCAGTGGAAAAAGGGGCCATCACTGAGGATGAAAGGGGGTTCATTAACATTATTGACCCCTCTACCCCGACAATCTACGTATTGCCTAAGATCCATAAGGATTCGAGCAACCCCCCGGGACGTCCCATAATTACCGGTACCAATAGTATTACATCCAATCTATCGGCAATGGTTGACTCGTTCTTGCAACCATTAGTAACCAGTACCCCTGCATTCCTAAAGGACACAGGGGATGTCCTGCGAAAACTTGAGAGAGTCCCTTGGGATCAAGAATGCACTTTAATAAGTGCGGATGTTAGTTCCCTTTACACAATTATTGATTGGGACAAAGGGAAAGTGGCCATAGAATATTTCCTCAATAAAAGTGAATACAGAGAGGAAACAAAATCGTTTTTATTGGAATCCATTGATTTTATTCTAAAGAACAATTATTTTTATTTCAATGGATCCTATTATTTGCAAATAAGGGGGACAGCCATGGGCACCAGGTTTGCTCCCAGTTATGCTAACCTGTATATGGCCTACTGGGAAGTCCAGTATGTGGATTCCATACGGGCATTGGGAGTAAACCTGGTGTCCTGGTGGCGTTTTACAGACGATGTTCTTTTTATTTGGCGAGGAGAGAGAGATACCCTGGCTCATTTCCTTGAAAAACTCAATTCCAATGATTTTAACATTGTTTTAACGTTTGTAGAAAGCAAGAAGGATTTAGTGTTTCTGGATCTTAAAATTTATATAGAGAATGAGAAAATAAACACTCAAACTCATAGAAAACCGACGGACTTCAATGCCTACTTGAGTATTAACAGCGAGCACCATGAAAAATGGCTAGAAAATATACCAGTAGGGCAATTCAAACGAGTAAAAAGGAATTGCACGGACCCCATACTTCTGGAAACACAACTTGAGGAAATGGCAGAAAGGTTTAGGGAAAAAGGATATGAGGAGTCCACATTAGAAAAGGCTAAAGAGAAAGTACATCAGCTAGACAGAAAGGAGCTCCTGATAGAGAAGGAAAAACCCATATTGAAAGATAACCCTTACGAATGGGCTTTTATCACCCAGTATGGTGCATACCATAAGAAGGTTGAAAAAGTGTTTAGAGACAATTATCGAATACTGCAGGATGACCCAGTTTTGGGGAAGTCCTTACCGACGAAACCTGTGTTCATATATAAAAAGGCCAGATCTCTGAAGGATAAGTTGGTTAACAGTAGTCTAAAAGAGAACACCATAGGAAGGACATGTACTAAGGGGTTCCATAGATGCGGGGACTGCCTAATGTGCAGAACAACTACGAAAAAAGATATAGTCAGAAAGATCACTGACTTTGAGGTGAATGGCAAGAAATATGTGATAAAAGATTTTGTAACTTGCCATTCTAGGAACGTAATCTACCTATTGGAATGTAACTGTGGCCAAATTTATATTGGAAAAACATCACGGCCACTAAAAACGAGAGCAGCGGAGCATATCTATAATATCCGTAAGGGATTAGAAACTCATCCCCTCTCGGAACATTTTAGTAAAAAACACAATAAGTGTGAGGGACAGATTAAACGTTTCATTGGTCTACAACAGATAAAACCCACTTGGCGTAATAAAAATCTGGAAAAGCGCTTAGCGCAAAGTGAAATGAGATGGATATATGATCTCGATACGCTAAAACCTAAAGGCCATAATGTCGACTTCGAATTAAGGTGGTTTCTTGATTAAATGTCTCATCTATGTAAAAGCTCCTAAACACTGGTTCTATAACAATGTTATATATATTCATCATATATTTTATATGTGTACTAATTACATATTTTTTTTCTTTTACATTACATATTTTTTTGATCTTCAATGCATCTGTCTGAGGAAATTCAGATCCCCACCCGGGTAATCAGGGATGGACATGATGGGAATACGAAGTACCATCTAGTTTGGTCAGGTGTGGGGATCAACACATGTGAAAACCTCTGGGCAAACAGAATATATATTCCCTTAAGCAAGATGTCCGCCGGACCATCAGGAAGCCCCGTTGGTTATATGCAGATGGTCTGTGAGAAAAGAAACGGCCGCGTCACTTCCGCTATGAGATCCAGCAAAGTCGGAAATGGCCGCTGGAACGCAACCACGTGACTCCAGTCACGTAATCCCGGAAGTACGGCTCTCGAGGACCTAGGTGGTACGGAAACAGCCGCTGGACCGCAATCATGTGTTTCCGGTCACATGATCCCGGAAACACGTCTGTATGTGATTATGCCATCATTAGAGGATTAGTTAGGGTATAAAAGAAGCATAAGGACCACAGCTCTCTATCCATTTTTGAGAAAGGTCGCCATCTTTGACCGAAACGCGTTATTTGGAGAAGGAGCTGCACACTTCCAGGACTCCCTGCTGATAACACCCGTGGCGGTGGTGCCAGGCCTATCAGCCTTGGACCAACTTGCTTATTTCAAACTAGCCCACCGCACGGGAACCTAACGGTGAGAGATTCATATTTCCACGTACGCACCAGTCACTTTAATTGCCTGCTTTTGCACAGAGACCTAAACCATCACTGCACTATAACCAGGTCTGTGGTGACCAGTCGTGGTACTCACCAGGAAACAACCCATTGGGGTAGCATCCCCTCAGCAGGATTCTATACATCAGTTGATCCGGCTTACCACTGGATGCACGAGTCACTTTCTTTTATTGTTCATGTCACATGTACATGTGTTGTTTGTTTTTTAGCTTAATAAATATTGATTCTTTTTATTCATTGAGTCATATGTATCAGCAAAACTGGCCATCTAGAAATATTTGGCATGCGATATATGGTATTGTTTTTGAGTTGTGCACTTATAATCATCTTTAAAAGACCAAGCGCCAGGGGTACCCTCTACAAACCTCTAGTACTTCACTTGTAGAGAAATAGTGTTTTTTCTCCCCTCAGAGGTGTACCTAGGAAGCTGGTCCTTTTTTACTGCGCAATACTGGTTTGTTATACATCTTCTTTGGTTTCAATTTTTCTAAACACACATACAAAACAGTTTGCTGCAGGGATGTTTGCATTTAGGGATATGAGGAGAAACCTATGTAAGGGTTTCCTGAATGAGTCTATCACTGAATCTAATGTGGATGATGAGGATATCCTCACCCTGTTAAATAAATTGGAGACATCTATGTTAAGGGAAAACAGAATGTGGTGGGAGGTCACTACACTGGAGCATTATTTATCCCATCACCTTATCCCTAGGGGACTGAGGGTGGTGAAGAAACCCTCATTCATTAATGAAAGTGAGTCTTTTATTAAGGAATGGGATAAAATTCTAACCCATTGCAGTTTGTCTTTAATAGAATTAATTATTAAAGAAAGAAAGAATAATCTCATAGATATCAATAAAGAGATCGAAATATCTAAAACCCTCATGGAACCTTTTATGGATTCAGAAGAGGTAAAAGAAAGAGAGAGAAAAATCCTACAGAAATTAGAGAAAGAGAGTAAAGATCTAAGAAGTAGAAAAAAGAGAAAACTCCTCAGAGATCTAAACGAATCTCAAAGTGAGGGACCCATTGAACCCAAAGGACCCATTAAACGGAATAATAAGAAAGACGTCCCCCAGACCCCAACCTGGCGGAAAGGTGTACCGTCCTTTCAGCAAAAGGGTAGAAATTACACGCAAACCACCAACTATGGACAAAATCAGTCACCAGGGGCACCAAAAGGTAGACGATTTGTGGAGGGAAGGGAATACAGAGAAAGGTACATCCCCAAAAATAAAAATAGGGAGCACTGGAAAAAAACCTATGAAGAGCCCCTCAGATCCCCTCACATACAGTTAGGGGAACAATATACTTACAGGAGGGGAAGAGAAAATATAGATAGAAGAAGAGAAAATATAGGAGTCTCAAATTGTAATACACCACGGACCAATCGGAATTTTTTAGACAGGGGACGGTGGATCCCACAAAGGGAATAATTGGTAGACCCACCAAAAGGGGGAAAAGGGGCGGAGTAAAGAAATCCAAACCTAAAAAAGTCCCCAAAGAAAAAATAAGTCTGACCATTGAAACTGTCACTGAAAATGACTCTGAGGGGAAATATTCAAGTAAAATATTCAATCTCAGTAACCACAATTTGTCCGAATCTGAACAGAGGGTGCTCCTTAAAGGGTTAAAATTTGCACCATCTAGCGATCCCAACCCATTTGATTTGTTTGTGGATCTGCAAAAATACATAAGAAAGTTAAGCATAAAGAAATTTTTTCTAGGGAATGAAATTTCCAATGAAACTCCACCAATAGAGAGATCTAAGTTTAAGAAAAAATCCCACTTTTACCCCCAGCATGTAAAAGGGGGCAGTATAGATTGCTTCAATTCTATAGTCACCAAAGAATTAAGAAAAATTCCCAAATGTAAAAAGAGAAATCTTACTAGGAAAGAATCACTTGCAGTACAATCCTTACAGGCAAATAATGAAATAATTATAAAGCCTGCAGACAAAGGGGGAGGGGTCGTAGTCATGAGTAAGGGGAATTATTTGTAGGAGATCAACAGACAACTCAGTGATCTCAGTACATATAAGAAATTGAAGACTGACCCCCTTATTAAGATAACCAAAAATTTGGATGACCTCACTTTAAGAGCAGTGGAAAAAGGGGCCATCACTGAGGATGAAAGGGGGTTCATTAACATTATTGACCCCTCTACCCCGACAATCTACGTATTGCCTAAGATCCATAAGGATTCGAGCAACCCCCTGGGACGTCCCATAATTACCGGTACCAATAGTATTACATCCAATCTATCGGCAATGGTTGACTCGTTCTTGCAACCATTAGTAACCAGTACCCCTGCATTCCTAAAGGACACAGGGGATGTCCTGCGAAAACTTGAGAGAGTCCCTTGGGATCAAGAATGCACTTTAATAAGTGCGGATGTTAGTTCCCTTTACACAATTATTGATTGGGACAAAGGGAAAGTGGCCATAGAATATTTCCTCAATAAAAGTGAATACAGAGAGGAAACAAAATCGTTTTTATTGGAATCCATTGATTTTATTCTAAAGAACAATTATTTTTATTTCAATGGATCCTATTATTTGCAAATAAGGGGGACAGCCATGGGCACCAGGTTTGCTCCCAGTTATGCTAACCTGTATATGGCCTACTGGGAAGTCCAGTATGTGGATTCCATACGGGCATTGGGAGTAAACCTGGTGTCCTGGTGGCGTTTTATAGACGATGTTCTTTTTATTTGGCGAGGAGAGAGAGATACCCTGGCTCATTTCCTTGAAAAACTCAATTCCAATGATTTTAACATTGTTTTAACGTTTGTAGAAAGCAAGAAGGATTTAGTGTTTCTGGATCTTAAAATTTATATAGAGAATGAGAAAATAAACACTCAAACTCATAGAAAACCGACGGACTTCAATGCCTACTTGAGTATTAACAGCGAGCACCATGAAAAATGGCTAGAAAATATACCAGTAGGGCAATTCAAACGAGTAAAAAGGAATTGCACGGACCCCATACTTCTGGAAACACAACTTGAGGAAATGGCAGAAAGGTTTAGGGAAAAAGGATATGAGGAGTCCACATTAGAAAAGGCTAAAGAGAAAGTACATCAGCTAGACAGAAAGGAGCTCCTGATAGAGAAGGAAAAACCCATATTGAAAGATAACCCTTACGAATGGGCTTTTATCACCCAGTATGGTGCATACCATAAGAAGGTTGAAAAAGTGTTTAGAGACAATTGGCGAATACTGCAGGATGACCCAGTTTTGGGGAAGTCCTTACCGACGAAACCTGTGTTCATATATAAAAAGGCCAGATCTCTGAAGGATAAGTTGGTTAACAGTAGTCTAAAAGAGAACACCATAGGAAGGACATGTACTAAGGGGTTCCATAGATGCGGGGACTGCCTAATGTGCAGAACAACTACGAAAAAAGATATAGTCAGAAAGATCACTGACTTTGAGGTGAATGGCAAGAAATATGTGATAAAAGATTTTGTAACTTGCCATTCTAGGAACGTAATCTACCTATTGGAATGTAACTGTGGCCAAATTTATATTGGAAAAACATCACGGCCACTAAAAACGAGAGCAGCGGAGCATATCTATAATATCCGTAAGGGATTAGAAACTCATCCCCTCTCGGAACATTTTAGTAAAAAACACAATAAGTGTGAGGGACAGATTAAACGTTTCATTGGTCTACAACAGATAAAACCCACTTGGCGTAATAAAAATCTGGAAAAGCGCTTAGCGCAAAGTGAAATGAGATGGATATATGATCTCGATACGCTAAAACCTAAAGGCCATAATGTCGACTTCGAATTAAGGTGGTTTCTTGATTAAATGTCTCATCTATGTAAAAGTTCCTAAACACTGGTTCTATAACAATGTTATATATATTCATCATATATTTTATATGTGTACTAATTACAGATTTTTTTTCTTTTACATTACATATTTTTTTGATCTTCAATGCATCTGTCTGAGGAAATTCAGATCCCCACCCGGGTAATCAGGGATGGACATGATGGGAATACGAAGTACCATCTAGTTTGGTCAGGTGTGGGGATCAACACATGTGAAAACCTCTGGGCAAACAGAATATATATTCCCTTAAGCAAGATGTCCGCCGGACCATCAGGAAGCCCCGTTGGTTATATGCAGATGGTCTGTGAGAAAAGAAACGGCCGCGTCACTTCCGCTATGAGATCCAGCAAAGTCGGAAATGGCCGCTGGAACGCAACCACGTGACTCCAGTCACGTAATCCCGGAAGTACGGCTCTCGAGGACCTAGGTGGTACGGAAACAGCCGCTGGACCGCAATCATGTGTTTCCGGTCACATGATCCCGGAAATACGTCTGTATGTGATTATGCCATCATTAGAGGATTAGTTAGGGTATAAAAGAAGCATAAGGACCACAGCTCTCTATCCATTTTTGAGAAAGGTCGCCATCTTTGACCGAAACGCGTTATTTGGAGAAGGAGCTGCACACTTCCAGGACTCCCTGCTGATAACACCCGTGGCGGTGGTGCCAGGCCTATCAGCCTTGGACCAACTTGCTTATTTCAAACTAGCCCACCGCACGGGAACCTAACGGTGAGAGATTCATATTTCCACGTACGCACCAGTCACTTTAATTGCCTGCTTTTGCACAGAGACCTAAACCATCACTGCACTATAACCAGGTCTGTGGTGACCAGTCGTGGTACTCACCAGGAAACAACCCATTGGGGTAGCATCCCCTCAGCAGGATTCTATACATCAGTTGATCCGGCTTACCACTGGATGCACGAGTCACTTTCTTTTATTGTTCATGTCACATGTACATGTGTTGTTTGTTTTTTAGCTTAATAAATATTGATTCTTTTTATTCATTGAGTCATATGTATCAGCAAAACTGGCCATCTAGAAATATTTGGCATGCGATATATGGTATTGTTTTTGAGTTGTGCACTTATAATCATCTTTAAAAGACCAAGCGCCAGGGGTACCCTCTACAAACCTCTAGTACTTCACTTGTAGAGAAATAGTGTTTTTTCTCCCCTCAGAGGTGTACCTAGGAAGCTGGTCCTTTTTTACTGCGCAATACTGGTTTGTTATACATCTTCTTTGGTTCCACATATGGTTTACATCACAATAAGTATTTTGCAAAAACATTGATAAAAAAAAATATGTTCATAAGGTCATTCTTCATATTTTTACAGTACGAAAGAGAAGCAGCACAGCCAGGCCACATCCAACACTGCCAAGTGATGCAGATGGTGGGAATGCAGGTAAGATTTAACTGAAAACACATATTCAGCAAACACATAGAAACACAAAATGTTAATGTTTATCTTATCACATAGGTTCTTCTTCTGCAAACCCCCCTCCACTAAGGCGCCCATCACAGGGCTCGGTGACTGTGCCTAGGAGGCCAACCAAGAGACGCCGTCTTGAGGCTGAATCAGCAGCACCATCATCACCACCCCAACGGCGCATCTCCGCAGTGTTGTCCCTGCCACCACAAGCAATTTTGGCCAGTCCACAAAGCGAGGATCCACAATCACCTCAGCTGTCTGGTGAGTAAACATAAAAGTTAATTGTAAAATTTTTTAAAAACAGTGTGGTCGATGAATTAACCTGGATAAGGCATAATGAAGTGATAAACCACTGATATGTGCAAGGTGATAAAGGCAGAAGCAAAACAGATCCTAACAGTTAAATTACAGATTAAAGCTGTTTGGCTTGTGCCTTTATCACCTTGCACATATCACTGGTTTATCACTTCCTTATGCCTTCTCCAGGTTAATTAATCTGCACCACTGTTTGTGTACAGCCAAAAATAATGTATTTGTAAAAAAAAAAACATCCTGGTAATAATCACAAACAACAAGCACATGGGCTTTACGTTATTTTTGTGGTTACATTTTCAGATGTGATGTTGCCCATAGCAACCAATTTAGAATTATATTTAATTTGCAAAAAACAGCAACATAAATGTAATCTATAATCCAATTTTTTTGCATGGCCAACATCACCAGTTCTAAACATAGGCCACCTTAAGACATTTACATGCATTTTTACAGAATAATTTGTATTTTACTTCATTTGTCAAATTTTTGCACAGAACACTGACTGCCTTGAACAATGTTAAACACATTTAATGTATTGTGTGTATTTAACAAAAGGAAGGTTCATACACAATCTGTAAATGCAGTAAAATTGATAGAGTTCTTCGTGTTAGCACATTAATTATGGCTCAGAGTCCGACAATTCCCTAAATCATTTTTCAACTGAGTATGGAACGTTCGAAGCCACATATGTCTACAAAAAGGTGAGCTACATAGTTAATTTTAGGCCACAATCTCTGTATCATTTACAACATGAATAATATTAAGTAAGGCATGTTGACGTAAAGCAAAAAAAAAATAAATGCGAAATATTGACTAAATAGTGGCTGTATTCAACCCCATACAGAACCACCCATCATGGACGAGGACGCCGAGCAGGAAAGTGACCAGCAGGATACCTACACACTACACCTGCAGCCCATCGATCCTACCCAGCCAACCACGCCGCAGGACATAACCCAATCACCCCAAACATCCCACAGCCCCCAATTGAGGCCAACACCACCCCAGCAACAAATAGCCCCAGAGTTTTGGAGCAGTTGGGCCACACAACAGGCGCAACACTATTGCCTGCCTGAACACCCACACCCAATACCTTGCCAGTCTGCCCCATCATCTGCCTCGCCTCAGTCGGAACTCAGGCAGACTGATAGTTCAGGTTGGCAGAATTGCCAATTCAATGGAGCAGATGAGGGCAGGCAACAGTCAAATGCAAGCCAATTTACTCCGAATCATGGATGAACAACAGCGGCAGCAACAAGCCCTCATACAAATTATCCAACACAACCAACTGATAAACGAAAACCTCTCCCGAATTATTGCCAACAACACTGCCGCAAATACACAACTGACTGCAAGCATACACAACCTGAGCCAAAGCATTAATGTGTTGGCATCCCAACAAATAAGCTCAAGCTCGGGAACAACCACACCAAGCCAGACCCCAGTTACCTCCCCTGTTAGACGCTCCAGCAGAACACGGACCAACGAACCAGGCCAAACCTCTGCACCCAGCACACACAAAAAAAAAAAAAAATGAAGGCTGCAGCAAATCGTGGTTTACCAATAAAGTTTTGGCAATTGTTACACCAAAAATGCCTGTGTTCAAGCAAATAATTTTTTAACACGCAATATGTGTATGGTTTAATGTGCTAATGAGCGACAGTGTAAGTTATTCAAATTATAGTATAACTGTAAAGAACAGTATAAATAACAAACACTAACGCAACACAAACAAAATTCACACCTACAATACATTTTAGAAAAGTGGTTAGGCAAGGTTATTTATACATAAATAATACTTACCGTTAAAATAACGCCGAATCACTTCTTGCCTTACCTGCCTCCCTACATCTGTACTCACACTGTCACCAGATGTATCTAACTCACCTACTTGCTGGCTGTTTTCTTCATCACCAACATGTGGCAGATGTTGGCGCAAACACATGTTATGAAGAAAACAGCAGCAGAACACAATCCTAGTCACCTTTGAGGGACTATACAACAAAAGCCCAGCAGACTTATCCAGACACCGAAACCTAGATTTCAGCACCCCAAAACATCTTTCTATCACACTCCGCGTAGACTTATGTGCATTATTATAATTGTGTTCAGCAGGAGAATCAGGTTGGGACAATGGAGTAAGGAGCCAAGAGTAGCAGCCATAACCACCATCACCTGAAAGACAGATATAGGCAACATTAAGACGTGGATTATGGTAAATAACATAACAAAATCAGGAGGTTGAAGTTACCACACATACACACAACACACTTGGAACATACCCAGCAGCCAGCCATCAGGCATTTGTCCGTCCTCAAACTAATCGAAGAGGGATGACTGACTGAGGATGAAGGAGTCATGGCAGCCACCAGGGTAACCTGCAACCACACTCATAATTTTTAGATTTGCATCACATACCACCTGGACATTAGTGGATTGGCCCATATGTCTATTTGTATAAATATATTGCCGGCCCCTAGGTGGTCTCAGCTCAACGTGTGTGCAATCTATGGCACCCAGCACATTGGGCATGCCAGCAAGCTCATAGAAAGCTACCCTGACTGCATGCCACTGCGACTCCTGGGTAGGGAAGCAGATAGAGGCATCTATGTGGGGTTCCAAGACATCCAAAACCTGAGTGGACATTACAAAATATAAGGTGAGTGTCATGATCTGTAAGCAATACAATACTGTGTTATATTACATAACAGAAGCACCACTTAGACATAGACGTGTATGTATGTTTAATCTCACCTGATTTAAATATTTTGAAAAGGTGGGCTGGGAGATACCAATTACATCGCCAGTCACAGCCTGGAAGCTCCCAGTAGCCCTAAAGTGAAACACAGCCAGGAGTTTGTGCAGGCCTGAGACAGAGCGAGAGCGTGCTGTCTCAGGGTCTAGGTCCAGTTTGACAAGGTCATACAGACGGAAAATGTTTGTTCTATTTAGCCGGAACATCTGTATGACCATATCATCGGCCAATGCGTTCAAGTTTAATCGCCCCCTAAAAAAACGCCTGCGCAGCCTCCGCGGCACCTGTACAACCTGCTGACCATGTTCACTTACCTGGCCCTGGTTTATTGTAGCCTCATGGAGCACTCTCAGGTATCCCGCAGCAAACAAGAAATCTGTAGTACACACGGCAGCAGCCATTTCAGAGTGAGAGTTGCTCAAAATGTGCTTGGGTCCCTTTTAAAGGGCCAAAAATGCAGGTGTGACTAATGTATAATTGAAAACACATGTAAACACGCTTCTCAAAAGCAGGTCTACTTTTTTTTAGGACTTTTTTACGATTTGTATTTTTTCACGGCCGCAAATGCTTTTTCACGGTAGAGATTTCAAATACGAATGTTTAGTAAATGACCGTGTTCCATACCTAAACAGCCGCGTTTGACCGATGGTGTATTCATTCATATTTTTTTTCTTGGACTTCCAAAAAAATACGAATGCCCTCATCACTGCCGTGATTTGAGTTTGGTAAATTCCCGAGATGACACTTTGAAGAAAAAACACCATCTCGGTCAAAATCGGGACCTTAGTAAATATAATGGCCCTCATTCCGAGTTGTTCGCTCGGTATTTTTCATCGCATCGCAGTGAAAATCCGCTTAGTACGCATGCGCAATGTTCGCACTGCGACTGCGCCAAGTAACTTTACTATGAAGAAAGTATTTTTACTCACGGCTTTTTCTTCGCTCCGGCGATCGTAATGTGATTGACAGGAAATGGGTGTTACTGGGCGGAAACACGGCGTTTCAGGGGCGTGTGGCTGAAAACGCTACCGTTTCCGGAAAAAACGCAGGAGTGGCCGGGGAAACGGTGGGAGTGCCTGGGCGAACGCTGGGTGTGTTTGTGACGTCAACCAGGAACGACAAGCACTGAAATGATCGCACAGGCAGAGTAAGTCAGGAGCTACTCTGAAACTGCTAAGTAGTTAGTAATCGCAATATTGCGAATACATCGGTCGCAATTTTAAGAAGCTAAGATTCACTCCCAGTAGGCGGCGGCTTAGCGTGTGTAACTCTGCTAAATTCGCCTTGCGACCGATCAACTCGGAATGAGGGCCAATATACCCACGTGTTTTGCTATTGCCATTTTACATTTTGGGCTTAAAAACGGCAGAAAGCAACGGCTTTTACAGACCAATAATCCAGTGACACCAACTGTGAGACAGGAGGAAACACGATGGTTTGGGGATCTCTCTCTCTCTCTCAAAAAAATATCACAGCTCTTCTGTCCCCTGCCTCTGTGTCATCTTCGGCTCCACTCTGTTTTCACTCCTCACTTTTTGCAATCTTACCATTTCTAGCTCCGGAAAGTCACCAATATAATTTCCCGCTTGTACTACTGTAATCTCCTCCTGTCTATAATCTTCCTCTCATGTCTTTCCCCACTTTAGTCTATTCTTAAAGCTGCTGATCTTATTTTCCTCTCCTGTTTCCCACCTCTGCAATGATACTAGCTACATAGGGCGTGATTCAGACCTGATTGTTTTCGTACAGCCTGCGATCAGATCTGAACTGCGCATGCATATGCACCGCAATGTGCAGGCATGACAGGGAGCGCCGGGCAGCAATGGAATTTGCGAGAAAAATGAACGCATGGGCGATCGCAAGGTGACTGACAGGAAGACGGCGTTTGTGGGTGGCAACTGACCGTTTTCAGGGAGTGTCCGGAGAAACGTAGGAGGGACCAGGCATTTGAAGGGAGAGTTTCTGACGTCAGCTCCGTCCCCCGATAATCGCACTGGAAGAGTAAGTCCTGGGCTGTGCAGAGACTAGCTCTTCTGTACATACGATCGCACCCCTGCACAGTGATTTCCCCCTCCCCCTGTAGGCGGCGACTACCTGATCTCAGGGATGCAAAATACGCCCCCTACCGATCAGGTCAGAATTAGGCCCATAGTGCTGTCCCAGGCACCATGCTAGCCAGAAGCAAGGGCTATGGGGGCAGCAACGATGGCACCCACAGAACCCTGAGCTCTGTACAGTGGACCCGTGAGCACACAGCCCTAGTTACAGCCCTGGAGCCTGAGGCACGCTGAGCTAACATGGATGCATGTTTTGCTGGACGACTGCGGTGTGCTGAGGGAATTGAGTTTTGATTTTTGTTACCTGTTGCTCTGATTTACATTGTGTGGACTTTGTATTGTCAGATGTGTGAAATAAGCAGTAGTGCTGTACTTTTGCACGATGGGAAAATGCAGAACTGAAATGATATCCTCCTAGGATTAGTCCCGTTTATCTCCTGCCTGGGGTTACCTGACTCTAGGAGCGAGCTTAACAAGCTGGAACGTCTCCTGAGGATAATCCAATGAGGTAGACAGCAGGCTCTGAACTTCACAGCATGAAGCTCAGGCAAGCGACATGTCAGCTGCGTCCGCTGTGAGGCCTCACCGCTTCATTATAAGTTAATCCTCTAGGTAAGAAGATGGAATTCCTTCTTAATTTGCAGCCAACATATCTGTGTGACTACAGTATGTAAAATAGAGGTTAGGAAATCTCTTCTGTCCATGACCTGTAGTGTATGTTACTGTATGTAGTAGTCACCATACTGGGGTATCTACCAACCAACCAACCAACCAACCAACATTGCCAAACGGTGACGATTGTACCCAGAATTAGCCGATAACACCTACTGCACCACTTCAGCAATACCGGGCTCACACTCCAGGCTGTTCCCCTGCTGGCAGTATTGCTAGTATGGATGATTGTATGCCCAGTAAGTCATCTGAATAAGAACAAAAAGGTTTTTACAAACAAAGATTACCAACAGAGCTATAATATTAAGTCAAAAGCTCAACATGGTCAAAAGGTCGACACAATTTTTTTTCTTCGTTTTTCATACTTTACCATAGTGATGAGCGCCTGAAATTTTTCGGGTTTTGTGTTTTGGTTTTGGGTTCGGTTCCGCGGCCGTGTTTTGGGTTCGACCGCGTTTTGGCAAAACCTCACCGAATTTTTTTTGTCGGATTCGGGTGTGTTTTGGATTCGGGTGTTTTTTTCAAAAAACCCTAAAAAACAGCTTAAATCATAGAATTTGGGGGTCATTTTGATCCCATATTATTATTAACCTCAAAAACCATAATTTCCACTCATTTTCAGTCTATTCTGAATACCTCACACCTCACAATATTATTTTTAGTCCTAAAATTTGCACCGAGGTCGCTGGATGACTAAGCTAAGCGACCCTAGTGGCCGACACAAACACCTGGCCCATCTAGGAGTGGCACTGCAGTGTCACGCAGGATGTCCCTTCCAAAAAACCCTCCCCAAACAGCACATGACGCAAAGAAAAAAAGAGGCGCAATGAGGTAGCTGTGTGAGTAAGATTAGCGACCGTAGTGGCCGACACAAACACCGGGCCCATTTAGGAGTGGCACTGCAGTGTCACGCAGGATGTCCCTTTCAAAAAACCCTCCCCAAACAGCACATGACGCAAAGAAAAAAAGAGGCGCAATGAGGTAGCTGTGTGAGTAAGATTAGCGACCCTAGTGGCCGACACAAACACCGGGCCCATCTAGGAGTGGCACTGCAGTGTCACGCAGGATGGCCCTTCCAAAAAACACTCCCCAAACAGCACATGACGCAAAGAAAAAAAGAGGCGCAATGAGGTAGCTGACTGTGTGAGTAAGATAAGCGACCCTAGTGGCCGACACAAACACCGGGCCCATTTAGGAGTGGCACTGCAGTGTCACGCAGGATATCCCTTCCAAAAAACCCTCCCCAAACAGCACATGACGCAAAGAAAAAAAGAGGCGCAATGAGGTAGCTGTGTGAGTAAGATTAGCGACCGTAGTGGCCGACACAAACACCGGGCCCATTTAGGAGTGGCACTGCAGTGTCACGCAGGATGTCCCTTCCAAAAAACCCTCCCCAAACAGCACATGACGCAAAGAAAAAAAGAGGCGCAATGAGGTAGCTGTGTGAGTAAGATTAGCGACCCTAGTGGCCGACACAAACACCGGGCCCATCTAGGAGTGGCACTGCAGTGTCACGCAGGATGGCCCTTCCAAAAAACCCTCCCCAAACAGCACATGACGCAAAGAAAAAAAGAGGCGCAATGAGGTAGCTGACTGTGTGAGTAAGATAAGCGACCCTAGTGGCCGACACAAACACCGGGCCCATTTAGGAGTGGCACTGCAGTGTCACGCAGGATGTCCCTTCCAAAAAACCCTCCCCAAACAGCACATGACGCAAAGAAAAAAAGAGGCGCAATGAGGTAGCTGACTGTGTGAGTAAGATAAGCGACCCTAGTGGCCGACACAAACACCGGGCCCATTTAGGAGTGGCACTGCAGTGTCATGCAGGATGTCCCTCCCAAAAAACCCTCCCCAAACAGCACATGACGCAAAGAAAAATAAAAGAAAAAAGAGGTGCAAGATGGAATTGTCCTTGGGCCCTCCCACCCACCCTTATGTTGTATAAACAAAACAGGACATGCACACTTTAACCAACCCATCATTTCAGTGACAGGGTCTGCCACACGACTGTGACTGATATGACGGGTTGGTTTGGACCCCCCCCAAAAAAGAAGCAATTAATCTCTCCTTGCACAAACTGGCTCTACAGAGGCAAGATGTCCACCTCATCATCATCCTCCGATATATCACCGTGTACATCCCCCTCCTCACAGATTATCAATTCGTCCCCACTGGAATCCACCATCTCAGCTCCCTGTGTACTTTGTGGAGGCAATTGCTGCTGGTCAATGTCTCCGCGGAGGAATTGATTATAATTCATTTTAATGAACATCATCTTCTCCACATTTTCTGGATGTAACCTCGTACGCCGATTGCTGACAAGGTGAGCGGCGGCACTAAACACTCTTTCGGAGTACACACTTGTGGGAGGGCAACTTAGGTAGAATAAAGCCAGTTTGTGCAATGGCCTCCAAATTGCCTCTTTTTCCTGCCAGTATAAGTATGGACTGTGTGACGTGCCTACTTGGATGCGGTCACTCATATAATCCTCCACCATTCTTTCAATGGTGAGAGAATCATATGCAGTGACAGTAGACGACATGTCCGTAATCGTTGTCAGGTCCTTCAGTCCGGACCAGATGTCAGCATCAGCAGTCGCTCCAGACTGCCCTGCATCACCGCCAGCGGGTGGGCTCGGAATTCTGAGCCTTTTCCTCGCACCCCCAGTTGCGGGAGAATGTGAAGGAGGAGATGTTGACAGGTCGCGTTCCGCTTGACTTGACAATTTTCTCACCAGCAGGTCTTTCAACCCCAGCAGACTTGTGTCTGCCGGAAAGAGAGATCCAAGGTAGGCTTTAAATCTAGGATCGAGCATGGTGGCCAAAATGTAGTGCTCTGATTTCAACAGATTGACCACCCGTGAATCCTTGTTAAGCGAATTAAGGGCTCCATCCACAAGTCCCACATGCCTAGCGGAATCGCTCCGTGTTAGCTCCTCCTTCAATGTCTCCAGCTTCTTCTGCAAAAGCCTGATGAGGGGAATGACCTGACTCAGGCTGGCAGTGTCTGAACTGACTTCACGTGTGGCAAGTTCAAAGGGCAGCAGAACCTTGCACAACGTTGAAATCATTCTCCACTGCGCTTGAGACAGGTGCATTCCACCTCCTATATCGTGCTCAATTGTATAGGCTTGAATGGCCTTTTGCTGCTCCTCCAACCTCTGAAGCATATAGAGGGTTGAATTCCACCTCGTTACCACTTCTTGCTTCAGATGATGGCAGGGCAGGTTCAGTAGTTTTTGGTGGTGCTCCAGTCTTCTGTACGTGGTGCCTGTACGCCGAAAGTGTCCCGCAATTCTTCTGGCCACCGACAGCATCTCTTGCACGCCCCTGTCGTTTTTTAAATAATTCTGCACCACCAAATTCAAGGTATGTGCAAAACATGGGACGTGCTGGAATTTGCCCATATTTAATGCACACACAATATTGCTGGCGTTGTCCGATGCCACAAATCCACAGGAGAGTCCAGTTGGGGTAAGCCATTCCGCGATGATCTTCCTCAGTTGCCGTAAGAGGTTTTCAGCTGTGTGCGTATTCTGGAAGGCGGTGATACAAAGCGTAGCCTGCCTAGGAAAGAGTTGGCGTTTGCGAGATGCTGCTACTGGTGCCGCCGCTGCTGTTCTTGCGGCGGGAGTCCATACATCTACCCAGTGGGCTGTCACAGTCATATAGTCCTGACCCTGCCCTGCTCCACTTGTCCACATGTCCGTGGTTAAGTGGACATTGGGTACAGCTGCATTTTTTAGGACACTGGTGACTCTTTTTCTGAGGTCTGTGTAAATTTTCGGTATCGCCTGCCTAGAGAAATGGAACCTAGATGGTATTTGGTACCGGGGACACAGTACCTCCAACAAGTCTCTAGTTGGCTCTGCAGTAATGATGGATACCGGAACCACGTTTCTCACCACCCAGGATGCCAAGGCCTCAGTTATCCGCTTTGCAGTAGGATGACTGCTGTGATATTTCATCTTCCTCGCAAAGGACTGTTGGACAGTCAATTGCTTGGTGGAAGTAGTAAAAGTGGTCTTACGACTTCCCCTCTGGGATGACCATCGACTCCCAGCAGCAACAACAGCAGCGCCAGCAGCAGTAGGCGTTACACGCAAGGATGCATCGGAGGAATCCCAGGCAGGAGAGGACTCGTCAGAATTGCCAGTGATATGGCCTGCAGGACTATTGGCATTCCTGGGGAAGGAGGAAATTGACACTGAGGGAGTTGGTGGGGTGGTTTGCGTGAGCTTGGTTACAAGAGGAAGGGATTTACTGGTCAGTGGACTGCTTCCGCTGTCACCCAAAGTTTTTGAACTTGTCACTGACTTATTATGAATGCGCTGCAGGTGACGTATAAGGGAGGATGTTCCGAGGTGGTTAACGTCCTTACCCCTACTTATTACTGCTTGACAAAGGGAACACACGGCTTGACACCTGTTGTCCGCATTTCTGTTGAAATACCTCCACACCGAAGAGCTGATTTTTTTGGTATTTTCACCAGGCATGTCAACGGCCATATTCCTCCCACGGACAACAGGTGTCTCCCCGGGTGCCTGACTTAAACAAACCACCTCACCATCAGAATCCTCCTGGTCAATTTCCTCCCCAGCGCCAGCAACACCCATATCCTCCTCATCCTGGTGTACTTCAACACTGACATCTTCAATCTGACTATCAGGAACTGGACTGCGGGTGCTCCTTCCAGCACTTGCAGGGGGCGTGCAAATGGTGGAAGGCGCATGCTCTTCACGTCCAGTGTTGGGAAGGTCAGGCATCGCAACCGACACAATTGGACTCTCCTTGTGGATTTGGGATTTCGAAGAACGCACAGTTCTTTGCGGTGCTACTGCTTTTGCCAGCTTGAGTCTTTTCATTTTTCTAGCGAGAGGCTGAGTGCCTCCATCCTCATGTGAAGCTGAACCACTAGCCATGAACATAGGCCAGGGCCTCAGCCGTTCCTTGCCACTCCGTGTGGTGAATGGCATATTGGCAAGTTTACGCTTCTCCTCCGACAATTTTATTTTAGGTTTTGGAGTCCTTTTTTTACTGATATTTGGTGTTTTGGATTTGACATGCTCTGTACTATGACATTGGGCATCGGCCTTGGCAGACGACGTTGCTGGCATTTCATCGTCTCGGCCATGACTAGTGGCAGCAGCTTCAGCACGAGGTGGAAGTGGATCTTGATCTTTCCCTAATTTTGGAACCTCAACATTTTTGTTCTCCATATTTTAATAGGCACAACTAAAAGGCACCTCAGGTAAACAATGGAGATGGATGGATACTAGTATACAATTATGGACGGACTGCCGAGTGCCGACACAGAGGTAGCTACAGCCGTGAACTACCGTACTGTACTGTGTCTGCTGCTAATATAGACTGGTTGATAAAGAGATGTAGTAGTATGTATAAGTATAAAGAAGAAAGAAAAAAAAAACCACGGGTAGGTGGTATACAATTATGGACGGACTGCCGAGTGCCAACACAGAGGTAGCTACAGCCGTGGACTACCGTACTGTACTGTGTCTGCTGCTAATATAGACTGGTTGATAAAGAGATGTAGTAGTATGTATAAGTATAAAGAAGAAAGAAAAAAAAAACACGGGTAGGTGGTATACAATTATGGACGGACTGCCGAGTGCCGACACAGAGGTAGCTACAGCCGTGGACTACCGTACTGTACTGTGTCTGCTGCTAATATAGACTGGTTGATAAAGAGATGTAGTAGTATGTATAAGTATAAAGAAGAAAGAAAAAAAAACCACGGGTAGGTGGTATACAATTATGGACGGACTGCCGAGTGCCGACACAGAGGTAGCTACAGCCGTGGACTACCGTACTGTACTGTGTCTGCTGCTAATATAGACTGGTTGATAAAGAGATGTAGTAGTATGTATAAGTATAAAGAAGAAAGAAAGAAAAAACACGGGTAGGTGGTATACAATTATGGACGGACTGCCGAGTGCCGACACAGAGGTAGCTACAGCCGTGGACTACCGTACTGTACTGTGTCTGCTGCTAATATAGACTGGTTGATAAAGAGATGTAGTAGTATGTATAAGTATAAAGAAGAAAGAAAAAAAAACCACGGGTAGGTGGTATACAATTATGGACGGACTGCCGAGTGCCGACACAGAGGTAGCTACAGCCGTGGACTACCGTACTGTACTGTGTCTGCTGCTAATATAGACTGGTTGATAAAGAGATGTAGTAGTATGTATAAGTATAAAGAAGAAAGAAAAAAAAACCACGGGTAGGTGGTATACAATTATGGACGGACTGCCGAGTGCCGACACAGAGGTAGCTACAGCCGTGGACTACCGTACTGTACTGTGTCTGCTGCTAATATAGACTGGTTGATAAAGAGATGTAGTAGTATGTATAAGTATAAAGAAGAAAGAAAAAAAAACCACGGGTAGGTGGTATACAATTATGGACGGACTGCCGAGTGCCGACACAGAGGTAGCTACAGCCGTGAACTACCGTACTGTACTGTGTCTGCTGCTAATATAGACTGGTTGATAAAGAGATGTAGTAGTATGTATGTATAAAGAAGAAAGAAAAAAAAACCTCGGGTAGGTGGTATACAATTATGGACGGACTGCCGAGTGCCGACACAGAGGTAGCTACAGCCGTGAACTACTGTACTGTACTGTGTCTGCTGCTAATATAGACTGGTTGATAAAGAGATGTAGTAGTATGTATGTATAAAGAAGAAAGAAAAAAAAACCTCGGGTAGGTGGTATACAATTATGGACGGACTGCCGAGTGCCGACACAGAGGTAGCTACAGCCGTGAACTACCGTACTGTACTGTTTCTGCTGCTAATATAGACTGGTTGATAAAGAGATGTAGTAGTATGTATGTATAAAGAAGAAAGAAAAAAAAACCTCGGGTAGGTGGTATACAATTATGGACGGACTGCCGAGTGCCGACACAGAGGTAGCTACAGCCGTGAACTACCGTACTGTACTGTGTCTGCTGCTAATATAGACTGGTTGATAAAGAGATGTAGTAGTATGTATGTATAAAGAAGAAAGAAAAAAAAACCACGGGTAGGTGGTATACAATTATGGACGGACTGCCGAGTGCCGACACAGAGGTAGCTACAGCCGTGGACTACCGTACTGTACTGTGTCTGCTGCTAATATAGACTGGTTGATAAAGAGATGTAGTAGTATGTATGTATAAAGAAGAAAGAAAAAAAAACCACGGGTAGGTGGTATACAATTATGGATGGACTGCCGAGTGCCGACACAGAGGTAGCTACAGCCGTGAACTACCGTACTGTGTCTGCTGCGACTGGATGATAAATAATGATATAAAAAATATATATATATCACTACTGCAGCCGGCAGGTATATATTATATAATGACGGACCTGCTGGACACTGTCTGTCAGCAGAATGAGTTTTTTATAGAATAAAAAAAAAAACACCACACAAGTGAAGTCACACGACGAGTGTTTAACTTTTTCAGGCAATCACAATATAGTATACTACTAACTATACTGGTGGTCAGTGTGGTCAGGTCACTGGTCAGTCACACTGGCAGTGGCACTCCTGCAGCAAAAGTGTGCACTGTTTAATTTTAATATAATATGTACTCCTGGCTCCTGCTATAACCTATAACTGGCACTGCAGTGCTCCCCAGTCTCCCCCACAATTATAAGCTGTGTGAGCTGAGCACAGTCAGATATATACATAGATGATGCAGCACACTGGGCTGAGCAGTGCACACAGATATGGTATGTGACTGAGTCACTGTGTGTATCGTTTTTTCAGGCAGAGAACGGATATATTAAATAAAACTGCACTGTCTGGTGGTCACTGTGGTCAGTCACTAGTAAACTCTGCACTCTCTACACTTCTACAGTACTCCTAAGCTCCAGTAAATCAGGTCAATCTCTCTCTCTCTCTCTCTCTTCTAATCTAAATGGAGAGGACGCCAGCCACGTCCTCTCCCTATCAATCTCAATGCACGTGTGAAAATGGCGGTGACGCGCGGCTCCTTATATAGAATCCGAGTCTCGCGAGAATCCGACAGCGTCATGATGACGTTCGGGCGCGCTCGGGTTAACCGAGCAAGGCGGGAGGATCCGAGTCTGCTCGGACCCGTGAAAAAAACCATGAAGTTCGGGCGGGTTCAGATTCAGAGAAACCGAACCCGCTCATCTCTACTTTACCAACCAGGTGGACTATGATTGGGAATAGCAACCTTGCCCGGGGACGCGGTACACTAATGAGGCTTTTTTTGTGGTAGAAAAGTGACAAAACACCCAAAAAAGCAAAAAAAAAAAAAAAAAAAACAAGTGTCAACCTTTTTTGTGTTGACCATTTTCATGTTGACCATTTGACCCTGTCAACCTTTTGACCATGCTGACATAATGCATGTCGACCTTTGTAGTGTAGATCTAATAATCCACACTCGCTTTGTAGATCATGGTCAGGTTAGTCCTGTGTGCTCCAATCAGTCTCTTGGCAACCAGTCAGCTGTACAGACTGTGGGGTTTATTTACTAATGGGTGATTCTTTGCTTTTTTTTTTTCAAATCAATTAAAATTGCTCTAAAGCAATGTTTTGTTTCCAGGGCTAAAACACATTTACTAACATTTAACAATATTAAAAAAAATCTGTAAATGCATGTTTTAGCCCAGTTATTTAAATTCTTGGACATCTTGCTGTGAGTTGTAATCAGTCTGATCCTATCTTGCACTGATACATACATGGATTTCTGCGCTGAACTCTGAAGTTCATTTGCCTGTATCATTTGGAAAGTCTGCTAGCTGCTGATATTTCTCTATGGTGAAGCTAAATCGGACTCTGAAAGGACTGCTAAGTACAGTGTCTTGCTACAGTGCTAATGATTTGTGCCTAATAAAAAGAACTGTGTACAGTATTTCGATGTTACACCGACGTTATTAGATATATTGGTCACATCTTCAACTGATATTGATTGTGAAGTGACTCCTCCTCCTTCTTCCTTTTTTTCAACAGGTAATTCCTTCTACTACACTCCTGCAGAACATTGCACTCAAATAACTGCTGGTAATTCCTTCTACTTCACTCCTGCAGAACATTGCACTCAAATAACTGCTGGTAATTCTTTCTACTACACTCCTGCAGAACATTGCACTCAAATAACTGCTGGTGAATATATACTTGTCTAGGTTTATTGTAAATGAGAGCTGTAGATTATCACTACTGATTGCACTGAAATAGTAAATCGCAAATTGGGTGATAAGAATTATAGCATTGCTATAGTCATAATTAATCTGCTTTTATATTAGATTGCTTATGCACATGATGGGTTGCTATTGATAAATTGGAATGTTATCTCCCGAGTATAGGCATTAGGAGGGCATGACTCTGAAAAATCTCAGTGGTTGGTTTATTAGCTTGTTTTCTTAAAACTGTTTTATTACTAGTCATTGCTGGGGGAGGGTTCATTGGAGTTTGGGTGTATTCACATTGGGTGTTTTAACATGCTTGGTCCATTACTTAAAGAGCATTAAGGAGGCTTGGGCCGTTGGCTTGTGGCTATTAATTCAAAGGACATTATTCAAAGGATAACTACAAGTTTAAAAATTATTTCGACGTTACACCAACGTTAAACCGAAGGAAAACAGAAGGACAACAATCAATCCACAATCTGGACCACTAAAGGACAGCTTTCAAACAAATGTGAGTCCAATTCCACTACACATCAAACTACTCCAGCCTGAGTAACCTATAACTTATAACTTAAATCTGTGATAGGAACGCTGCAAGACCTTTCCACTTCATCCGCAACTACTCAAATTTATGTCTGTAGCTTACCAAAACCATCTGAATTCTCACCTGTACCAATGTTATCTGGCTTTTTACACTATGAATAGACATCCCCAAATTGGTCACTACAGCTCTCTCTTATGCAAACTCATGTATGTTTTATGATGTAATGATTGGCTTGTAATTGGCATAAGTTGCATAGTGAAACATAGTTTATTACTGCATGCTCTCTGGTGTTTACCTCCTTTGATCATTTGGCCATTGTGGTCAGGTGTACTATATGTTTACATTTAGGGAGGTGTATTCATGGTGTAAAGGACACAGTGTGAATCCTGATTAGTAATATATATATATATATATATATATATATATATATATATATACTGTGTGTGTGTATATATATATATATATATACCAAACACTGAGCAACATCCCCAAACAGGTAATTTCAACTTTAAACTTGTCATTTATTTTGTACAGTCTTGACATGGCTACTAATAACAAATGCACAGACAAAATTCTTAAAGCTATGTGTGCAAATGCTAGAAGCTTAGGAGACAAAATTCCAGAGCTAATTGCGATAATGACAAGGGATAACCTGGATTTTGTGGCAATTACAGAGTCATGGTGCAATGAAAATCATGACTGGGACATAGCTATACCAGGATACAATTTATTTAGGAAGGTTAGAATAGGAAGAATAGGTGGAGGGGTAGCAATGTATGTGAAAAAAAGCATAAATGCTACTTTAATACAAAATACTGAAGACAAAACTGAGGCCCTTTGGGTCACCATAGAAACCAGGGAGAAGGACATTATTCGCATTAGTGTGATCTATAGACCACCAGGCCAGGGGCAGGATTTGGACAGGAACCTATTGTTGCACATCACTAAAATGGCTTTAAAGGGAGAAGTCATAATCATGGGAGACTTTAATCTACCTGCTGTAAATTGGGAGGGGTCTTTTGCAAGTTCAGCTACAAGTGGCAAATTTCTACATTCCTTACAGGGAGCATCTCTCAAGCAATTGGTGAGGGAGCCCACTCGCAAAGTCTCAATATTAGATTCCATTCTTACAAACGGTGATTGGATATCCGACATATATGTGGGTGAGCACCTGGGATCCAGTGATCATCAAGCAGTATGGTTTAGTATAAAGACAGGATCCAACTCCTGTCACACAAAAACAAAGGTGTTGGATTTTAGAAATGCTGACTTTGCAAAAATGGGAGATGTTTAAGTGATTCATTGGCGGACTGGTGGAACTTGGAAGGAGTGCAGGAGAGGTGGGAAACTGAAAAGTGCAATACTAAGTGCAACTAACCTTTGTACCAAAAGGGTTAGGAAAAGCACCAGGAAAAGGAAGCCAGTGTGGTTCACAAAAGAAGTATCAACTAGTGTGAAAGCAAAAAAGGAAATACAAACAGACTCACAATAATAATGACAAAGAGGTGTATTTTGACAGATGGAAGGATGCTAAGAAAGTGATCAGACGTGCAAAAGGAGAAGCTGAGGAGAAAATGGCCCAGTCAGTAGATAAAGGGGGCAAAACTTTTTTAAGTATATAATGAAAGGAGAAAATCAAATGGAGGAATAATAAGACTTAAGGCAGAGAGTGAGCATTTGGTGGAGGGAGACAAGGCAATAGCAGATCACCTAAATAATTATTTTTGCTCAGTATTTACTACAGAAGAAGGGATGGGGCTACAGTTAAGTTGCAAGGACATTCATAAAAATAAGGTAGATGAAAGTACATTTACAGAGGAGAAGGTCCTAACAGAACTTTCACAACTAAAAGTGGATAAGTCAATGGGACCAGATGGGATACTCCCAAGGATACTCAAGGAGCTAAAAGGTGTGCTGGTTACACCTTTAACAAAATTATTTAACCAGTCACTAAATACAGGCGCTATTCCAGAGGACTGGAAAAGAGCAAATGTAGTTCCACTGCACAAAAGTGGAAGCAAGGAAGAAGCAAGTAACTACAGACCAGTAAGCCTTACATCAGTAGTAGGGAAAGTAATGGAAAAACTATTAAAAGAAAGAGTTGTGGAATATCTTAAATCAAACCACTTACAGGATCCAAAACAGCATGGATTTACTGGTGGGAGATCATGCCAAACAAATCTTATTGACTTTTTTGACTCTGTGACGAAAATTATAGATCAAGGGGGAGCTGTATATGTAGCATAGCTAGACTTTAGTAAGGCATTTGACACTGTCCCACATCGCAGACTGCTAAATAAACTTGAAAGCGTGGGGGTGGATTATAGAACAGTTAAATGGATAAGAACCTGGTTGCAGGATAGGAAACAGACAGTTGTAGTTAATGGAGTGCAATCTATGGAGGGAAATGTTACCAGTGGAATACCCCAGGGATCTGTACTTGGTCCAGTTATCTTTAATATCTTTGTTGGTGACATTGCAGATGGTATTGAAGGGAAGGTATGCCTTTTTGCAGATGATACAAAGATATGCAAAGGGTAGACACACCAGGAGGGGTAAAACAAATGATTGATGACTTAGGTCAAGAACGTGGCAACTACAGTTTAATGCTAAAAAATGCAAACTCATGCACTTGGGTCTCAAAAACCAAAAGGCTAACTTCAGTATCAAGGGTACTATAATGGAAACTACTGAGGAGTAAAGGCATTTAGGAGTCACTATTTCAAGTGGCTTGAAGGCAGGAAAGCAATGCAACAAAGCAAGTCAGATGCTTGGTTGCATAGGGAGAGGAATCAGTAGCAGGAAAAAAGAAGTGATAATGTCACTGTATAGGTCATTGGTGCGGCCCCATCTCGAATACTGTGTCCAGTTCTGGAGACCATATCTCCAGAAGGATATAAATACATTAGAGAGTGTACAAAGAAGGGCAACTAAAATGGTGCATGGCCTACATCACAAAACGTACCCGGAAAGGGTAAAAGATCTTAACATGTATAGTTTGGAGGAGAGAAGGGAAAGGGGGGACATGATAGAAACTTTCAAATATATCAAGGGTCTTAACAAAGTTCAGGAGGGAAACATTCTTCAAAGGAAGAAAAATCTTAGAACTCCAGGACATACACTGAGACTGGAGGGGGGGGGGTTCAGTGGAAATTTAAGGAAAAATTACTTTACAGAAAGGGCAGTGGATAAGTGGAATAGTCTCCCATCAGAGGTGGTAGAGGCTAAGACTGTAGAGCAATTTAAACATGCTTGGGACAGGCATATGAATATCCTTACAAAGAATTAAGGTTCAAAAAGGGTTGAGATTGCCTAAAGGATAAAAAAAAGTGGGCAGACTAGATGGGCCAAGTGGTTCTTATCTGCCGTCAAATTCTATGTTTCTATGTTTCTATGTATATAAAGCATTTATCTATACATTCTGGAATTTTTGTTAAACCGAGCGCTTGTGTGTGTTGCTACCTGGTGTTGTATGGAAAATGCTTAAAGTAATATAAATAAAAATAAAAAACAGCTTTAAAAAATTAAAAATAAAATTAGAATAGAAATAAAATTAGAATAAAAATAAAAATAAAAAACAATTGGGGAAGGGGAGGGAGGGGGGTAAAGTGCAATGTTTACAGCTCCTTTCAGAGTAATTGGTTAGGAGCTTGGGGACACTTTATCGAAGGGCAAAGTCTTTTAGGGTGTAACTGACCCTATTATTTAAGTGCGAGCGTGGCTGGAGGTTCCTGTATGTGGTGGCAGTAATCAGGCTGGTGCGCGGGCTGGCCTCTCTCCTGCTTGGTAAGCTGTAACTGCCCTCCTTCTTCCTCCTCCTGCTGGCCGCACTTTAGCCGCTGCTCCGTCTTCTCCGCTGCAACCGGAAGTGCGGGTCCTTACTTCCGGTATTGCGAACGCTGGCGGCGACGGAGTAAGTGTCCTTGCAGTTGCTTCTAATCTTCTCCAACGCGTTTCGAATCCAAATCGGACAAGTTCAACCCTGGGAGAACAATCTTCATGATGGTATCTCCTATGCAAAATAATACGGAGCAGCGGCTAAAGTGCGGCCAGCAGGAGGAGGAAGAAGGAGGGCAGTTACAGCTTACCAAGCAGGAGAGAGGCCAGCCCGCCCACCAGCCTGATTACTGCCACCACATACAGGAACCTCCAGCCGCGCTCGCACTTAAATAATAGGGTAAGTCAGGGACAGTTACACCCTAAAAGACTTTGCCCTTCGATAAAGTGTCCCCAAGCTCCTAACCAATTACTCTGAAAGGAGCTGTAAACATTGCACTTTACCCCCCCCCCCTCCCTCCCCTTCCCCAATTGTTTTTTATTTTTATTTTTATTCTAATTTTATTTCTATTCTAATATTATTTTTAATTTTTTAAAGCTGTTTTTTATTTTTATTTATATTACTTTAAGCATTTTCCATACAACACCAGGTAGCAACACACACAAGCGCTCGGTTTAACAAAAATTCCAGAAAGCACCAACAAACAACCTGAGCAGCATTTTTTTCACTCACAGCGCAGCAAACTATACCAAATTTATTTATCTATACATACTATTCTCTATTGTAGAAAAGACTTGTATTATTTGAGAGAAATGCCCAGCAAAACACTTATTAGTGCTATTTGGAATACTGGCGAGCATATGCTTCAGTGAAGATAGCCCATGCTATACTGCATGTCACACTCCGACGAATTAAAACTGGTTTCGTACTGCTACGGTGTCTGTTCCTTCCAAACCGGACCTGGGCGCTGCCATCTTGGTTTCTGTCAACTGATTCTTTGCTGACCAATCCAGGAGCTTCTTTGCATCAACTGACCGTAGCTTCCAATCATTGCACATTCTTTGCTAAAAAGGGTACTTCCTGTTAACAGCAAGCTGCCAGTACAACAGTCTCTTCTTTGGAAGTAACAGCTCTGCTGAGCTCCTAGATGCATCCTAGATGTCTATTCGGTTTCTAACTGTGCTATTCCAGTTCCAGTCTGGTAATACGTCTGTAGTGGGGAAATTACTGGAAGGTATAATAAGGGATAGCATTCAGGAATACTTGGAAACCTCCAAGGTTATTAATAGAAACCAACATGGTTTTGTGAGGGATAGGTCATGTCAAACTAACTTAATTAGCTTTTATGAGAAAGTGAGCAAAAGTATTGATCAGGGAAAGGCAGTGGATGTGGTCTATTTAGATTTTGCAAAAGCCTTCGACACAGTGCCATACATGAGACTGATTTTCAAATTAAGAGACCTTGGTTTAGGAAACAATGGGGGTCATTACGAGTTGATCGCTCACTAGCAGTTTTTAGCAGCCATGCAAACGCTATGCCGCCACCCACTGGGGAGTGTATTTTAGCTTAGCAGAAGTGTGAACGCATGTGCAGCCGAGCTCTGCAAAAAGAGTTTGTGCAGTTTCAGAGTAGCTCTGAACCCTCTCAGCGCTTGCAATGACTTCAGCCTATTCGTGTCCGGATTTGACGTCATACACCCGCCCAACAAACTCCCAGCCACGCCTGCATTTTTTCAGACACTCCCTGAAAACGGTCAGTTGACACCCAGAAACGCCCCCTCCCTGTCAATCTTCTTGCGACCCCCACTGCGAAGGAAAACTTTGCTAGAACCTGAGCACAACCACAAAGAGCTTTGTACCCGTACGTCGCGCGTGCGCATTGTGGGCCATACGCATGAGCATAAATGCCGTTTTTTGACCTGATGGCTGTGCTGCGAAAATCGGCAGCGAGCGATCAACTCGGAATGACCCCCAATATTTGTAATTGGGTAAGTAATTGGCTGGATAACAGGGAACAGCGAGTGGTGGTTAATGGGATGTTTTCTGACTGGGCCCCATTACTCAGTGGAATACCACAAGGGTCCGTGTTTGGGCCACTAATGACCAAGGAGAAGGTCTGGAAAGCAGTGTAAATTTTTGCAGATGATATTAAACTGTGTAGAATAATTAGTTCAGACAACTATATTGAGTCTCTACACAACAACCTCTTTAAATTGGAAGCTTAGGGGGTCATTCCGAGTTTATCGTAGCTGTGCTAAATTTAGCACAGCTACGATCGTAAACTCAGATATGCGGGGGGACGTCCAGCTCAGGGCTAGTCCGCCCCGCATGTCAGTGCCGGCCCCCCCTGCACAAATACAAAAGTATCGCGCAGAGGCGATGCCTTTGTATCAGTGGAGTAACTCCCGGCCAGAGCAGCTCCTGCGGCTGGCCGGGTGTTCTGTCTCGCTGCCGCTGGCCGCAGCGGTTGCGTGATACGTCACGCAGCCGCCGCGCCCCCCCAATGGTCCGGCCACGCCTGCGTTGGCCGGAACGCACCTACTAAACGGCGGCTTCATGCCGCCGTTCAGCCCCCTTCCGCCCAGCGACCGCCTCTGTCTCAGAGGCGAACACTAGGCACCGACGACTGCCATGCGCCGGCGCACTGCGGCGCCGGCACATACGCAGTTCCGACCTGATGGCTGCGCTGCAACAAACTGCAGCGAGCGATCGGGTCGGAATGACCCCCTTAGGCAGATAATTGGAGAATGAGGTTCAATATAGAAAAATTTAAAGTTATGCACTTTGAGACTAGAAACAATCATGCAATCTATAAACTAGATGGGAAAAATGGAGGGGAAACGGTAGTTGAAAATGATTTGGGGGTGCTCATTAATAATAGACTTAGTAGCAGTACCCAGTGTCATAGTGCAGCATCGAAAGCAAGTAAGATGTTAGCATGCATAAAGCAGGGAATTGAGTCAAGGGATGAGAGCGTAATCCTGCAATTGTACAAATCATTGGTATGTGCAGAGGAGAGACACCATATTGATTAAGGGGTTAGAGGCACTGGATTATGAGGAAAGGCTTACCAGGTTAGATATGTTCACACTCAAAAAAAGGCGGCTAAGAGGAGACATTATTAATATTTACAAGTATATAGAGGGACAATACAAGGATCTATCAGGAGATTTTTTATATTGACAAATCTTTACACAGGACACGTGGACAACGTCTGAGGTTAGAGGAGAGAAAATTTCATACCCAACAAAGGAAAGGGTTCTTCACAGTAAGGGCAGTAAGGATTTGGAATTCACTGCCTGAGAAGGTAGTAATGGTGGACTCAATTAATATGTTTGAAAATGTATTAGATAGATTTCTAACTGAAAGAAATATCCAAAGATAAGGAGATTTATGGTAGACTTACCATAGTTAAATCTCTTTCTGCGAGGTACACTGGATTCCACAGGGAATACATTGGGGTGTAGAGTTGGATCTTGATCCGAGGCACCAACAGACTAAAGCTTTGACACTTCCCAGAATGCACTGCACCGCCTCCTCTATAACCTCCGGGCACTGGAGCTCAGTTTCGTTAACCAGTCCAATGCAGTAGCAGGTAAAAGAGATGGCAGATGTTAGTCACATAAAACCACATTCTCACGACAGGAGAAGGGACCAGCGGCTAATGCCATACAAACCCAAAGAAGCTAAGTGTGTCATGGTGGGCGCCGTGTGAAATCCAGTGTACCTCGCAGAAAGAGATTTAACTATGGTAAGTCTACCGTAAATCTCCTTTTCTGCAGCGGGGTACACTGGTATTCCACAGGGAATACATAGGGGATGTCTTAAAGCAGTTCCTCGTGGGAGGGGATGCACCATAGCGGGCACAAGAACCCAGCATCCAAAGGAAGCATCCTGGGAGGAGGAAGTATCAAAGGCATAGAACCTAATGAACGTGTTCACGGAGGATCACGTTGCCGCTTTGCACAATTGTTTAGCAAACGTGCCATGGCGGGCCACCCAAGAAGGTTCAACAGATCGAGTAGAATGGGCTTTGATAACAGCAGGAGCTGGAAGACCAGCCTGCGCATAAGCTTGTGCAATCACCATTCTTATCCATCTGGCCAAGGTTTGCTTATTCGCAGGCCAGCCACATTTGTGAAAACCAAAAAGTACAAAAAGGGTATCTGACCTCCGGATAGAGGCAGTCCTCTCCACGAGGATACAGAGAGCCCATACCACATCCAAAGACCGTTCTTTAGAAGACAAACCAGAAGAGATAAAAGCCGGAACCACAATCTCTTGGTTAAGATGGAAAGAAGATACCACTTTAGGTAGATAACCGGGGTGAGTTCGAAGAACTGCCTGATCACGATGAAAAATCAAAAAGGGTGGACGACAGGACAAAGCACCTAAGTCCGACACCCTCCTAGCAGAGGCAATAGCCAGCAGAAACATGACCTTAAGCGTAAGGCATTTAAGGTCCATAGACTCAAGAAGTTCAATTGGAGACTCTTGCAGGGCATTTAAGACAACAGACAGATCCCATGGAGCCACAGGAGGGACATAGGGAGGCTGAAGCCGTAAAACACCCTGAGTGAAAGTATGAACAAAAGGAATAGACACAATTTTTCTCTGAAACCACACCGACAAGGTAGATATATGAACCTTGAGGGAGGCCAGACGAAGGCCTAAATCTAGGCCTTGTTGCAGAACACCCAAAAGCCTGGAACTTCTGTAGTACCCTAGGCAGGAGTGACACTGAAGGGAACATGTATGGCAGCCAAAAGTTCCATGGAATTGCCAGTGCGTCCACGAACGCTGCTTGAGGATCCCTTGTCCTTGTTCCAAAGACCGCAACCTTGTGATTGTGTCAAGACGCCATCAGGTCTAAATATGGTAGGCCCCACTTGTCCACTAGAAGTTGAAAGACTTCTGGATTAAGACTCCACTCTCCGGCGTGAATGTCCTGACGACTTAAGAAATCCACTTCCCAGTTGAGGACTCCGGGAATGAACACTGCCAATATTGCTGGCAGATGGCGTTCCGCCCAACGGAGGATTTTTGATACCTCCAACATTGCCATGTGGCTTCAAGTGCTACCTTGATGATTTATGTATGCCACTGTGGTGGCGTTGTCTGATTGTACTTGAACAGGCCTGTTCTATACCAGAGGCAGGGCAAGCATCAATGTATTGAACACTGCCCGCAATTCCAGAATGTTTATCGGGAGGAGAGATTCCTCCCTGGTCAACCGACCCTGGAGAGAGTGTTGCTCCTACACCATGCCCCAACCCCGCAGACTGGCGTCCGTTGTCCGGAAGTCCCACTTAGAGATCCAGAACAGCTCAGTGACAGACGAACATCCGGAGTCAAGGAGATCATTTGAGACCTGATCCGATGGGGCAGGCTGTCCCACTTGGTAAGGATTAACCTCTGCAGAGGGTGGGAATAAAATTGAGTGTACTCTACAATTTCGAAAGCTGACACCATGAGGCCTAGTACTTGCATCGTCGAGTGTATCGACACTTTTGGGCAAGAGAAGTAGTAACTGATCCTGTCCTGAAGCTTCAGGACTTTCTCTGGAGACAGGAACAATCTCTGGCCGTGTGTGTCCAGCAGTGCCCGCAAGTGCACCATGCTCTAAACAGGGACCAGCGAGGACTTTTTCCAGTTGATGATCCACCCATGGGCCTGTAGGAATTGGACCGTCAGTTCCAGATGACTGATACGGCAGGATCCTGATTCCCTGACGGCAGAGAAGGGCCGTCATCACAGTCATGACCTTGGTGAAGATCCGAGGGGCAGTGGCCAGTCCAAATGCAGAGCCTGGAACTGATAATGGAGGTTGCCAATAGCAAACCGCAGATATTTTTGATGCAAGACGGCAATAGGTATATGCAGGTAAGCATCCTGTATGTCCGGGGATACCATATAGTCGTCGGGTTCTATGGCCAGTACAAAAGAGCACAGAGTTTCCATATGGAATTTGGACACTCTCACAAAGCTGTTCAATGCTATGAGGTTGAGTATAGGCCAGAAGGACCCATTTGGCTATGGAACTAGAAACAGGGTCGAATAGTATCCCCTGCCTCTCTGTGACAGAGGTACCGGCACTACCACTCCTTTGTCCAGGAGGGATTGCACAACCAAGTGTAGAACTTGCACTTTCAAGGGATCTGAATGTATAACTGTCGAGCAGAACTGGCGAGGGGGACGTCTTTTGAAAGAGATTGCGCACCCGTGAGAGACAACTTCCCGCACCAAGGCGTCCCAAGTGGTCTTTAACCAGGCCTGGGCGAACTGCAGAAGTCGGCCTCCTACCCTGAGGTCCCCCAGGGGGAGGCCCACCCTGTCATGCAGCAGGCTTGTCTTGTTTGGAAGCAGGCTGATGGGTGGCCCAGGATTGTTTAGGTTTGGGTTTAGTGGTTTTGGAAGTACGATCCTGTCTCAGCTACGCCTGACCCTTTGCTTTCACTGGAGGTCGAAAGGAATGAAAAGTGGTACTCTTTGCCTTCAGTGCAGAAGGATTAGTACTTGGGAGAAACGCAGTCTTAGCAGTTGCCAAGTCAGTCACAATCTTATTCAGATCCTCCCCAAAAAGGATGTCTCCCTTAAAAGGGAGCACCTCCAAGGTCTTTTTAGAGTCTAGGTCCACCTTCCAGGACCTCAACCACAGAATTCGGCGAGCCAGTATAGACGTAGTAGATGCCTTGCCTGCCATTACACCTGCCTCAGAGGCAGCCTCCTGAATCTAGTGGGAGACTGTGGTAATATGAGACAGATATTGGCTGGCAGTGTCAGAAATATCCTGGGGCAGCTCATCCTCAATTGCCTGAACCCATGCTTCAATTCCTTTCGCGGCCCAGGAGGCTGCTTTGGTGAGTCTATGTACAGCACCGGTAGATGACACCACAAGATGGACGACATGAGAGTTCACTGGCGATGGAGTTTCCCATTTGTTACTCAACTCCGCAGAGATAGGGTAACGAGCTAGCATCTTTTTAGACAGGGAAAATGTATTTCCTGGAGACAACCAGGATTCGTGACGTATGTCAATTAAATGGTCAGAATGTGGTAAGACTACTTTAGTAACCTTCTGACGTTTTTTGAATCAGGTTTCTTAGATGCAGTAGTGGGATCGATCTCATCATCAATTTGGAGAATCAGCTTAATAGCCTCCACTAGGTCAGGAACATCAACCTGGGTTGTAGATTCCTCACCAGAAGCGACTGTATCAGTGTCTGACGGATCAGTATATTCCCCATCCTCATCAGAAGAATTATCTGAAATATTAGTGGATTGTGAGGAAGAAATGGCCTGCTTAGATGATCCCTTGACCCCAGAGGGGCGTGGGGTAGACTTTTGTCTAACCAAAGATTGATTTAATTGTTGTAACTGGGTAGGCAGGACGGATTAACTACAGGGACAATATGTGGCTGCAATGGCACAGGAGGTCCCACAGGGGGCATAAGATATGTCACAAGCATATTCAGCATACTTGAGAACGCTGCCCAAGGTGGTTCCTGATTGGCCACAGGTGCCGCAAGCTGACTGGGAGATGTATGGCACCCAGTGCCTGAACCATCAGCTAAAACTTCCCCCTCAGGTAAATCCTTGGTGCCAGCACTGTATGATGCAGAAGTGTCTGCAGATTTCCCGCCCTGTGTGGCAGACATTATAGGAAATGTATCCTTAAAGCCACTGGCGTATCTCTAATGGGTGCAGTGTGTGCGGTGCACGCGGGGTCCCTTGGTCCAGAGGGGGCCCACACCACACACACTGCACCCATTTCTCCTATACTTACCTTTCCAGAGTCCATCGCTGACCGTGTGTGGGCCCCCTCCTCTCCCGTAGCCGTCACCACCGCTGCTAGCGCACTGAGCGCTAGAGACTCTGGCACACGGTGCCAGAGTCTACAGCGCATGCGCAGAACTCCGGAAAAATGGCGCGGCAGCCATTTTTCGGAGTCCTGCGCATGCGCTGTAGACTCTGGCACTGTGCCAGAGTCTCAGCACTGAGAGCGCTAGCAGCGGCGGTGACGGCTACAGGAGAGGAGGGGGCCCACACATGGAGTCTGCACATGGGTCCCCTCCTCTCTAGGGATGCCGCTGTTTAGAGCGTAACAGTACAATATAGCCAGACAAACACAATACCTGCAAACAAATAGCCCCCTGATTTATGTGACAGAAAATACAGGTCACAAACAGAGGTTTAAAGTGGTATGAGGTGACTGAAGTACACAGTAAAAAACCAATAATATATACTGTGTAGCACTATATATATATTTATAGATATATATAGAGATATATATAGATATATATATATATATATATATATATATATGAGACCCTGACGCACCTGGCCCCCCAGGATACAGAATATAGTGATAGCAAGAAGTGTGATACACGAGAATGAAATCCACACAGCAGCTACAGGCACAGTCACAGGGTACAATGCAGACGTTATTACAGATAAACAATAAAACTGCACTGGACTAGTAAAATTACATATAGACAGTGCTTAAAGTGGTCCTGGGGAGGTGGTGGAACTCACCCCCCTCCCCACGGTGCCCAAGTAATAAAGGGGCGTGGTCTCCAAAAGAATTGGGCGTGGTCAGACAATAGTAATAATGCCCACAGTAGTAGTGCTCATTATGCACTGTCCACTGTACTCGTAGTGCCCACAGTGGACAGTGCCCCTTATATAGACCCCATAGTAGTGGTGCCCCATATGCAATGCCCACAATAGTAGTGCCCCTTATGTCCCCAGGAGTGATGCCCCTTATGAAGTGCCCCCTTTACAATGCCCTCATTAGTAGGGCCCCCAGTAGTAATGCCCTTAATGGTAATGCCCCTGTGTAGTATTGCCCCCAGTATTAATGTTGCCTGTAGTAATGATCCCCCAGTCATTTAGCGCCCTAGTAGTTATGCCCCCAGTGGTAATGCCCCTGCAGTTATAACCCCAGTAGTTTATCCCCCTTTAGTTTAGCCTCCCAGTGGTAACGCCCCCAGTAGTTTGCCTTCGTGTAGTTTAGCCGCCAGTAGTATTGCCCCCCTGTAGTTTGCCCCATTGTATTTTAGCCACTGTAGTTATGCCTCCAGTAGTTTAGCCCCTGTAGTTATGCCCCCCTTGTAGTTTAGCACCCAGTAGTAATGCCCCCAGTAGTTTGGCCCATGTAGTTATGCCCCCAGTAGTTTAGCCCCCAAGTAGTAATGCCCCTGTAGTTACACCGCCAGTAGTTAGCCCCTTTGTAGTTTGCCCCCAGTAGCTTGCCCCCAATAGCTTGCACCCTTGTAGCTTACCCCCAGTAGTTTGCCCCCTTGTAGTTGGCCCCCAGTAATAATGTCCCCCAGTAGTTTACCCCTAGTAGATGCCCTCCAGAAATAATGTCCCCCAGTAGTTTGCCCCCAGTAGTAATGCCCCCCAGGAGTTTGCCCCCAATAGATGACCCCCCAGTAGTAATGCCCCCAGTAGATGCCCCCCCAGTAATAATGCCACCAGTAGTTTGCCCCCAGTAGTATTGCCCCCCTCAGTAGTAATGCCCCTTGTTGATGCCCCCCAGTAGTAAATGTCCCCTCATAGTTTGCCCCCAGTAGATGCCCCCGCTGCACTAAGGAAGAAAAAAAAGGAAGAAAAACCACACCATACTCACGAGCCCCGCTCCCGCTTCCAGACCGCTGCAGTCCTCCTCTCTTGGCGTTCTCTCCTCAGCACTATGAGAGAGACGTCAGTACTGAGCTCCTGCCTCCGGCTTTCGGTGGAGAGACGGGCGCCCGCTGGTAACACAATCTCAGCGGGCACCCGTAATCTCCCTGTGTGGCGTCTGGGACACATAGGAATAGGTGAGCCGAAGGAGGCGGAACTTCATTATGAAGGCCCATTGAGAAGAGAAAATGGACTTTCAAAATATTCAGAACTACATCTCCCAGCATGCCTAACGGCCCTCTTATCAGAGTCAAACATCATTGACATTTTTTCATCGCTATCTCCTTAGAAATGGTTAAAAAAGATATAAAGAAGACATCACTTTAGTCCCTCAATTTAAGATCCCTTGAAACTCTTTTTATTTAAAGAAAGATCACGAAAGACTCCAGGAACTACATTTCCCACAAGTCTCAAAAGTTACTTTCGGTTTAAACTCCTCCCTACCGGGGGACAACCTTTTTCAACAGCAGTATCTAATTTTTTTTGATACCATCCCGACGGAACTACAGTCCCCATGATGCCTGGCGGTCACTTCCGCTAAAGAGACTCGAGCGCAGCCCATTGCGGATCGCGTCATCCATCACACCCGCCGGCCACTTCCGCAGACAGAACTTCCAAGTCTGAAAACTACACTACCCATAATACCAGACGGTCACTTCCGGTCGCGGCCGAAAACACTGCGAACACTTAAGGAAATCCCCTTTTCCCTTCATATCTGCAACACTAAAAGATGACTTAATGTTAAAGATTGCCAGCTTTATGTCTAATACATTATTATCCAGCCAGGTGGTGTCCCTTTGCGGCGGACATGCACTTCCGGTCAGTTCCGAAACTGTAAGTGACGCAATTGGGAGGCCACTTGGACATTTATTATAAATATGTATCCTTAAGAACAGACCCCCAGCCTTGATAAAGAGAGTCTTCTCGAAACGCGTTGGATGGGAGGAGGATCTTGGTCCACTTAGATTGGAAGCCTGCACGGCCGGGGAAAGGTACGACCTTCTCAAATTTTTTTCAAGTTCTCTTGGTACCGGGCCATGTGAGCTTTTTGGATGGTCCTACAGATTTTCCCTGTCTGGCGGCTCCTTCCTCGTGGCCAAAACCCCCCTTGTGTTTTCATTCATTTGTTTTTATTCATTTGTTTTTATCCAATAAACCCTTTTTTAAATATGGGAGGCTGAATAAGCATGCTGATTGGATAAAAGAAACCTTGATGCGCAGACTGAAAACACCCCCTACAGTGAGTACCGGTACGCAGTACAGCTTACAAAGATACATTGATGTGTTTATACCTATACTTTTTATTGTAAGTTAGGTACGCTGAAAATTCTAGCACCATTTTCTAAAGAAACCCTTCTGTGCTTCCAACCTCTCTCACTTTTGTAAGTGAGGTACGATTGATCTACCCGAGATTCTTCCCTACCCATAAAAAAGTGTTCACCATCCCCATTGAGGCTTCCCAAAACCCCAAATTTGTTATTTTGTGTTTTTCATAATATCACGCCGTTTGACTGCATCACCCCTGGAGGAAAAACCATCCTTCCCTCAGAAATCAGAAATTCACTGAAAACATCTAAGGCCGTTTGACTGTATCATTCCTGGAGGAAAAACCATCCTTCTCTCAGAAATCAGGATTTCACTGAAAACTCCTAAGATAAGTATTTTTTTCCATTCCTCCAAAAAACCCCATAACTCCCCAGCTGAATCATCAGCTTCATTTCCCACCCCTTCCAGCGCCCACTCCCTGCACCCACACCCTTTACTCAGTTTTACCTCTTTGGATTATTTTTGGGATTAATCCAGTGGTGCAAGAGAGAGGCAGCAGGTACATCCATTCACCAGGAGCGCCTCCTTCATTCTACCAAATCTCTTTCCAAATGGCTCTACAGAGAAGACAGTGCAGTACAGTGTCCATGCCAGCGGCGCGGTCCATCTCCTGGGACCGCGAACGGACCGCAATTTACCGGCGGGTCCCACCTGGGGGACCCTCTTACCTCCTCCCTGATGTGCAGCCATGCAATCCAGGAGAGCATCAGCGGTGGTGTGCCTGAAGACCGGTGCGTCTCTGCTGCAAGTGCCCGGGAACCCGACCGCGGGAGTATGCAGCGCTGCTTGGGAGGTGATGGAACCGCAGCACAGTATGTCAGAATGACATAAATAGTGCTGAGGCCCTTGAATCTTCTTAAAAAGCTCTTTACAGGGCTGCCTAGCACAGCCATCCCTGTTAGTGACCTGCTCTGCAGGCACCAACTTACAAACTGAGCTCCAGTGCACGGAGGCAGGGTTATAGAGGAGGTGGTGCAATGCATCCTGGGAACAGTCAAAGCTTTAGCCTGTTGGTGCCTCGGATCAAGATCCAACTCTACACCCTGATGTTTTCCCTGTGGAATCCCAGTGTACCCCGCTGCAGAAATAGCATTTAAAGTGAGTGTATTTTAGAAAAGCATGATTTTTAGTGGGTCAGTATAGTTAAATAGTGTTAATCACAGATTAGTGTAAGAATTATAAAAAAGGTTGAACTAGATGGGCATTTTGTCTTTTGTCAACCTCAATAACTATGTTACTATGTTAAACTATGTTACTATGTTACTAATACCAATACTCTGGTATTTCCTGCAATACCATCTGCAACCACTGGAGACCAGTGGCGGTTCCAGAGGTAGAGCTGCAGCACACTCCAAAATTCAAATAGGGCAGTCACACCAACTGCCACCACAACACACGGCTACACATAGCAATCCAGGACTCACTGGCAGTTGATGTGTTCCAGTCCAGTTACCATTTGATTCCAGTCCAGTCTCCAATCACTCCCAGATCTATAGCAGTGACCTACAGTGACTCTACAATAAAGTTATTATTCTTTCATTCCCGTGAATGATTCTTCACTACGACTAATACCTGCAGTATCTACCTTCCACTAATTCTATGAGAAGAATATGGATAAAGCTTTCTCAGAATCAGCTTCACCCACAAATGCCTGCCCAAGCCAAACCTAACTCTCAGGTGTGACAGTTTGTACTGGCCCAATGGATCCAACCAAGGATCAGGCTCAGCCTGCAGGACCTGTCCAGAACCTGGCAGCACACCTAGAACACCAAGAGGTTGCTGAGGGTCAAGTTATCCATTTCCTGCAAGAATTGTCCAGTAGCCTGGATAGTATTCAGATTTAACTGCTGGGGCTCTGGAGCTACTCATCCTCCCTTTTCAAGTCCAGGAGCACCAGTACCATCCACTGCACCTTGTCCCCGGCTTCCTACCCCTGACAAGTATGATGGTGTCAAAGTCAGAAAAATATCATGATGCACACTGCCATATTTGCACCTCATACAGGTCCGCGCTGCGCATGCGTGCGCTCTCCCGTGCGTACGCATACCCGCTGTTACGTGCACCCGCAGGCGCACGGTATGCGCATTTACGGTAGAGTTTATGTGCGCCTAGCGTGCGACTCGATCGTTACATATTTTAACCATATAATGTATTTTGTAGATTATGGTCCCTTTGATAGAATCTGAAAGTTTAGTTAATGTAGCATGTTCATGAACAAAGAGATCCCTCTTTGTTTGATATGAAGGGTCAGACAAGGGTTATACAGAGGTGTTTAGTATCCATCGGAAGAGTATTTAATTAGCAATATTCCGGTGTTGGTTTGAAGCGGATTAATCGCTCGTGCGAATAGTTATGGACATAAGAAGTTTATGTACTTTTACTATTATTTGCACTCACTTATCCATGCGGCGGGAAACCTAGTTTCCCACCCACCTGAGCAGATGGAAATAGTCACAGCCCACCTGTATGAATCAACCTATGACCTTTTGTTATAATGCGAAGACGAATTCCTGTGTCCAATGAACAATGAGATTGTAGGGACCATTGTATTGTATTGTGTGTGGGGCATAAATAGACAAGCCGATCTGATCCAGCTCACTCTCTTCAACGGTTCTCAACACTGATAATCGGGAGCTGGATATTCAGAAAGGCGCATGCGATCGTTCCCTTTGTGCGTAAGTTTTCTCCGCAATCATATTGTCTTTATTGTTATTGTGAGCCATATCTCTCTCTCTCTCTCCTCTCCTCTTTCTCTCTCTTTTCCCTTAAACGTAATTGCATTGTATTGTATTTCATGTGTAGTTATCTGGTTAGTTAGTCTATGTTATATTGGTAGTGTATGACTTGTATTGTATTATTCTTTTGCAAATAGAACGTTCATAGAAGGTGTTAGAACCTAAGATCGGTATCTGTGTATTTCTTATATTTCTAAGTATTCTCAGAGCGTCGGAGACGCTCGAACAGCTTTTAAGTTAATAAGGTTACACTGTGTTACATCTACACCCTATCACTACACCAAGGTTTACTGCATAATACATTGTTTTATGGTATAGATATAAAGGTTTTACACTGTGAGCGTCAGCGCCGCTTGTGATCTCCTCGTGGTCCCGAGCGTCCGCTACGCTAATAGCGTATCATTACGTTAGTCGGCAGCCAATAGCGTGCCTGCCTGTGATCTCTTGGCCGTGAGCGAACGTGATGCTTGAGCGTCTCGACTACGGCTAAGCGATTGTTACGCGACGTGCGTACCCTTACGGTTTTCCATACGTCAATAGCGTACAGTGTTCTTAGACCTCTTATAGGGTTTTAAGTAAGATAAATATTTAGCTTTATCAATTGGCGGCTCGTCCGTCCTTCACATATCTGTACTAGGTAATTTCAGCAGACATTATCCATCAGCAAAGGGCGGGAGATCATAGTCCTCGTAGTGCTGCCTGGATAAGCGTCTGCTTCACTTAGTAAAGGGTGCTGAGGGAATCCGGAACCGGAGGTAAGAACAACACGCTAGTGTCTTTTAAAAACTGTTTATTTCTGTTTTGCGTACGCACGCACACGCATATATCTGCATTTCTTTTCATTCGTGTATTTTCATATCACTCTCCTGTTTGCCATTTTATAATTGATAAACGTGCTAAGAGAGATTTGTCGCTATTTAATAGTTAAAGAGTAAAAGTAATACATTAAGGGATAAATTGCAAAGCACGCACACAGCTCTGCCTAAAGATACAAGGAGAGATCTGTGTGGTGCTCGGTAGATGATCGAGGATCGTCTACATTGATAAACGTGTAAATTGTGTTACGGTGGATATCTGCTTTGCGTACACGTGTCTCTAACAAAAGGCTGAGACTCGCGTACGCAACCCAAAGGCCGACGCACGCAGCGTATATTACGCAACGGAGCGTCCGGGTACGCCCACGTAACTCAAATCACACGATAGTGTTATTTTAACAGGCGAAAAAGTGGCAACGCGATAAATGGCGCAAGTTGATTTTAGTGTCCGAAATTTAAGCTAATAGATCCTTCTCCAATTTACAACTCATTTGGTCTAAAGGAAAGAAATTTCTGCGCAGAAATAGAAATAGAAACAAAAGTGTACATGTGGTGAGTGAGTGTTTGCAATTATATAAGTTATACAATTTTTGAGGTTGAACCACAAGAAGTCGAGTTCTCGTGAGGTACATGCATGTAAGTGACGTACATGGTGGCTAGGGAGGCATCCCTTGTTAAACATAAAATTTGAGCATTAGAGTATAGCAGACCAGGAGGTCTACTGTAGCACAGACCAGGAGGTCCGGAACAGACCAGGAGGTCTAGGTACAGCAGACTAAGAAGTCCGCTATAGAGAAAAGTAGCACAACACCAAGAAGGGTTGGTGCGGAACCCATATAGGCCATAAAGCTCTGGCTGAAGGATATTGCAGCCGTAATTTTCGATTCCGTTGGTCGCTCCGTACATAAGATTAGTTGCTTATGTACTGAACGATTGTACCGCACGTAATTGTGTGCATTAGTTAGTAATCTGACCTAGTGCCATTTGTGTACGAAAGGGGTCATAAACGCTATTTGTACATTCTAACGTGATTTGTGTAATTTTTTTATTTTAAGGGAGGTTCGCCAGTCACTTGGGAACTATCCAGCAACCAATAGTTACTGGAAAGAGTAAGTGCTCTGCGGATCACCCTCGCATGTTCCAGTAAATAGAGGTTCAGGTCGCAGGGGCCCTGGGTCGAGTACGCCAGCACTAGGGCAGTGTGTAGGTCGTATTGGTCGGCGTGGGCGAGTGAGTGGGGTACTCGGTAAACCGCCACCGTCAGCCTATCTTGAACATTTTGGTTTTTGTAAGGGTTCGCTGAAAGACCCTGATTAAGGTCAGAGGTAGTGAAAGCAACACCTGCAGGTATGGGGGCCAATTGTTCAGGTAGGGGGCGATCAACCTCGGTTCGGGTTGATTCAGTAAACCGACCAATCGGGTCGGCAAGGTATGTAATGTGTGAAAAATACGGTTCACACACAGAGGTTTTATGTGATGAATGGGAGAGAATGACGGTACATGACGGGGAGAAGTTCCCAAGAGTAGGCAGCTTTAGCCCAGATGTGTTACTGAATCTAAGGAGGAGGATATGTCTCATTAAATCAACAAAGAGACGGATCAAACATTATGATTATTTACAGTTATGGCAACAGGAGGGTGACATACAGAGAGGATTGGCTCAGGCGGCGGGATCCAACCCTATCAGGAAACTGATAGCCACGGCACCGCCGCCACCATATATATCAGGAGAGAAATTGGTTGCGGAGAATGACGCACTAGGGTGTAACAAACAAACACTTAGCAACTGTATAAATGTTAAAGATAATGTTAATAAGTTTACCAATGCAAATATTAACCCGTGCAAGTTGTACCCTGTTTTAAACTTTCCCCAGGAGTGTGATCAAGAGGACGAATCGGCAACAATATCGGCGCTCTCTCTAGCAGCCACCTTATCAGAAACAACAGTAGGCACGGCCCAACCCTTAAGATTAGTAGCAAAGGCCCCTAGCGGAGGGACAGGTGAGGTCGTATCAACGGGTAAGTACGGCACCTTACACTATGCTGAAACCATTTCACCACAGGCTGTAGAATCTACTCAGAATGATGTTGTTAGGCTTAATCCCGTTAGGGTAATAGCTGTGCCAAATGGGAAAACTGACACTACAGGAGTCACTCCTATCAGAAACATTGCCATGTACAGCCCATTTTCCCGAATGGAATTAAGAACCATAGTGTCTGAATTCCCTGATCCTAGAAAAGATCTAGTTGCTAGCCAGAAATACATCAGAGACCTAGGGAACACTGTAGAGCCCAATAACAAAGACTGGCAGATATTGCTGAGGGCATGTTTACCCTCCAATGTCGACTCAGCTCAATTTTTAGCTGACTGTGGATTGGATCAGGATGTACCCCTTACAGATGTGTACAACCAAGACAATGTAAAAAGAATAAATTTACAGTTAAAAGAGTATTTTCCAGCTGTAGTTAAATGGAACAAAATTTTCTCCATTAAACAAAAGGAGTCAGAAACAGCTGCAGAATATTTTCACAGGGCATTACTAGATATGGCTAAATACACAGGCATAGAGGACATTAAAACCAACATAAATCATAGAGAAGTAGCAGTATCTGTGCTAATGGATGGTTTAAAAGAAGCATTAAAGACAAGGGTACAGACCACGCAACCATGTTGGCGAGGTCTGTCGGTGGCTACTTTGAGAGAGGCAGCTATTGATCACGATCGGAATATCACCAGACACAGGGAATTACAAGGTGATAAGTTAATGGCCGTAAGTATACAGGCCCTGACCACAAGGCAGCCTTTGTATAAATCACCAAACCCTGTGGGTAAGTCAAATGTGGTAACTTGTTATTCTTGTCATAGACAGGGACACATGGCACGAGACTGTAGAGTGAAAAATTCACAAAAATCATACCAACCCCCTAGACCACGACATGACACACGACATTGGGATCAGGGTCCGCAGAGACGGAGTTATGAGCCACATGCAGGGGAAACAAAAAGATATCCCCCAAAAGGAGACTGGCAAGCTTCTGGCAGTTCCCAGTTAACCCCTTCACAAGTAGTTTCTGCCAGCAGGATTCAGGGAGGTCACCATACCCAATAGGGGTGTGGCCATACCTGTAATCTGCAGCCAGTAAAATTGATTACAAGTCTTGGAAGTGAACCCGAAATTGCAATTGATGTAGCTGGTAAAACATTAAACTTTCTTGTAGATACGGGGGCGGCCAAATCAGTGATAAATTCGACAGTGGGCATGAGAACCACTGGTAAGACAATTCCAGCCATGGGAGTAACGGGAGTAGTCCAGCATTACCCTGTTAGCAAACCAGCAGAGATTACAATAGGGCCTTTACATACCAAGCATTCCTTTTTGCTGGCTGCATCGGCACCGACTAATCTCCTGGGAAGAGACTTATTGTGTAAAATGGGGTGCGTCATTTATTGTACTCCTGAAGGTGTATTCTTGGACATACCTGAGAATCACGCACAGGAAGTGCGAGACATGTTAGACTCCCCATCAAAATTAATGACACATACCGTTATGACAAATAGGACTCCATCCCAAGTAGAAGAAATGACATCCCAGATACCAGAGTCACTGTGGACTAAAGATGGACAAGACACTGGATTAATGGCAAATGTAGCTCCGGTAGTTGTGCAAGTAAAAGATGGTAGGATAGCTCCAAAAATCCCACAATACCCTCTGAAGCCAGAGGTGGAGTTAGGAGTGTATCCCGTAATAGAGCGCTTGCTACAACAGAGCATTCTGGTAAGAACATCCAGCACTGCCAATAGTCCCATCTTCCCTGTGAAAAAGAGTGGGGGGAGGGGTTACAGGCTAGTGCAGGATCTAAGGGGGATTAACAAAATAGTTGAGAGTCAGTTCCCCGTAGTGCCAAATCCAGCTGTCATCCTTATGCAGATCCCTCCCACTGCGAAATTTTTCACTGTTATTGACCTCTGCTCCGCTTTCTTTTCGGTACCCCTACATCCTGACAGCCAATATTTGTTTGCATTTACATACAGAGGAGTCCAATACACATGGACTCGATTACCACAAGGTTTCATAGACAGTCCAAGTATATTTTCCCAGGCTTTGCATGATTGTTTACAGTCTTTCCAACCAGAGAGTGGATCAATATTGATACAGTACGTGGATGATTTACTACTGTGTTCAGATTCATTGGAAGCGTCCCTGAAGGATACGAAACAGCTCCTATTTCATCTTTCAGACACAGGACACAAGGTTTCCAAAGACAAATTACAATTATGCCAAACTAAAGTAAAATATCTAGGACACTGTCTAACACAAGGACTGAGACACCTGACCGCTGATAGAATCCAAGCAATTAGAGACATGACTCTGCCACAAACCCAGCAACAGATCAGAACGTTTTTAGGAATGTGTGGGTATTGCCGTAACTGGATCCCAGGATTTTCCATTCTAGCGTTACCTTTGCAGGAGATGGTCTCCTCAAACAAACCTGATCGGATTTCGCATACAGACGAGTCCGAGATGGCATTTGAGAGACTTAAACAGTGCCTAACGCAGGCGCCAGCATTAGGTATGCCAGACTATGGGAAACCCTTTGAGCTGTACGGAACAGAAAGTGCTGGTTGCGCGGCAGGCGTCCTAACCCAAAAGCACGGTGATGCCAGCAGGCCGGTAGCATACTACAGCGCTCAGCTAGATACGGTAGCGCGATCCCTCCCCACATGCTTGCGAAGCGTTGCTGCGATAGCATTGCTAGTAACAAAAAGCGAAGATGTAGTGCTAGGTCACAACCTCACAATTCATACACCACATGCAGTGTCAGCCTTGCTAAATTCTGCCCAAACCAGACACGTCTCATCAGCGCGGTTTACAAGATGGGAATTGGCACTAATGGCCCCCGTAAACATCACCATAAGGAGATGCAGTGCATTAAATCCTGCAACATATCTCCCAGGTGTGCCTGGACAGGCACAAAGGGTGGAGGATGAGAGTGGTGGGGAAGGAGGATTTAATACAAAAGATGACATGCATGATTGTATGGAATATTTGACCCAAAATTTCACGGCAAGGCCTGACATCAGTGACAACCCACTGGAAGATGTAGATCTTACTTTTCTACACTGACGGTAGTTGTCACACACAGTCAGACTCGGGAGACTTGTGTACTGGATACGCAGTCGTAGATGACCAAGGCACCATAGAAGCAGAACCGCTAGGCCCACCTCACTCAGCCCAGGTTGCTGAACTGGTCGCCCTAACCAGAGCATGTGAATTGGCTAAGAGCAAGTCAGCCAATATCTACACCGACTCTAGATACGCATTCGGGGTAGTCCATGATTTCGGAGCCCTATGGCGCCTCAGAAATTTCATGACGGCAGCTGGTACACCGGTAGCGCATGCAGCTCACATCAAAAGGCTTCTAACAGCGATACAGGAACCCGACAGAGTGGCTGTTATCAAGTGTAAAGCACACACATATAGCCAGGACCCAGTATCACTTGGTAACAGCCGAGCAGACGAAGCTGCTAAGTTAGCAGCTGGTACCCCCAGACAGACAGACACCACACAATTGATGGTATTTAAAACCATCAACACACAAAAGTTGTGTGAAATGCAAAATTTGTGTTCCACACAGGAAAAGGCAGTCTGGAAGGCAAAAGGATATGGCCAGGAGTCCTCTGGACTCTGGACGGATGGACAAGGTAAACCAGTGGCCCCCAAAGCATACCTTCCATGTTTAGCTGAGGCAGCACACGGGCTGACTCATCTGGGCAAGGAGGGAATGTGTAAGTTGGTAAGAGCATATTGGTGCGCCCCAGGATTTCATCTCATGCAGGTAAAAGAGCAATGTCATGCCTTACCTGTTTGAGGAAGAATATCGGAGAGGCAATACCAACAGAACCATCTCATATCCCACCTACAGGCGGCCCTTTTCAGGTAATACAGATTGACTTTATACAATTACCCCCTTGTCGAAATTTGAAATATGTACTCGTTTGTATAGATGTATTCTCAAATTGGGTCGAAGCATTTCCTGCGGCCACAAATACCGCTATGTTTACTGCTAAGAAAATTGTGCAGGAATTTGTATGTAGATACGGTATCCCTAGAATAATTGAAAGTGATAGGGGTACCCATTTTACAGGTCATGTCTTTCAAGGAATGTGTAAGTTAATGGGAATTGATAGTAAGCTGCACACTCCATACCGCCCCCAGGCGAGTGCGAAGGTGGAAAGAGTGAACAGCACTATTAAAAATAAACTGAGCAAAGTTATGGCAGAGACAGGATTGACATGGCCAGAAGCTTTACCCATTGTACTATACAGCATCAGAACCACTCCCAGGTCCCCTCTTAATCTGTCTCCCTTTGAGATCTTATTTGGTCGACAACCACATGTTATGATTAACCCTCAGGATGATTTGAAGTGTAACGATGAAGTGACTGTAAAGTACCTGGTTAACATGAGTAAACAGCTAAGGAATCAAAATGATAATTTGAAGTTAGTGATTCCTGATTTACCAGATAGTAATTGTCATGACATTGAACCTGGGGATTATGTAATGATACGGAATTTTCTACGCTCAGGTTGCCTTATTGACAGATGGGAAGGACCATACCAAGTCTTATTGACTAGCACTACAGCATTGAAGGTTGCCGAGAGAGAGACTTGGGTTCATTCGTCCCATTGTAAGAAGGTTGCTGATCCAGAGAGGTCCCGTGATAAAGAACAGACGGTAGAGGAAGTTGTATCACTGGAGTGTCTGTTTCAGGAGGACTGAGGCGGCACCTGAGCATTGAAAATCATAAGACCAAAAGCAGTTGTCGATTCCCTGTTCCCTTTTATTGTTTTTCTCCAAACTTCCCATCCCATCTCCCTCAAATTATTTCTTTCCCCCTTCTCATTCTTCTCCGTTTCCTCCTATAAGATGGACTTGCCTCAAGAGACTGTGATCCGGATTTTCCTGTTGACCATGATGTTGACCAGAGCAGTCTGTTCCGGCGAGAGTACCATGGAGGTCGAGAGAGGTTCTGGAATGGGTTCTGATGACAAAGATGAAGGCGTAGTTTTCCAAGAACAACTTAATCAACAAGTAAAGGCGAGTATCAGAAAACGATCCGATAGCATTGACAATAGAAGGAATTGTGAAGGATTGTTAGCTGAAGAAAACTGTATCTGTAGGCTCTGTGACAATGTAGTTGAGGATGGGTGCATCAAGAAATGCCAATCCAGTTTTAATATCCACATGGACCGGCATCCATTGAGTGACTATCCCTCCTTAGTGGGTAAAGTGTTAAATCAGACAGATTGTTGGGTATGCTCTCAAGTACCTCAAGGCCATAGCAAATCAGGATGAGTACCATTTCCTTTAACGAAGTGTCATGGAGTAACCAAACCATGACCTTTTCATATAGAGCAGATAGAATGCCTACAGATACAGAGCTTATACGCCACATAGCCAGTAGAGAAAAATCTTTCCGATATAGGTATACCCTAGGAAGTAGGATTACGAGAGTTGGAGAGGTATCACCAGGATACTGTGCACATATCATACAAACTGATACGTGTACTAGACAGATGGGAGAATTAGGGTTAGGAGATTTCACATGGAAGATGTGTAATATGGTTATGTCTTACTCCGTCCCATATGTTCTCCCCGATGATGCATATTTCATATGCGGGAGGAAGGCGTATAAGTGGCTTGCACCAAACTCTGAAGGATTGTGTTATATTGGAAAAGTACTGCCTGAAGTAATGACTGTATCACATGCCAAAATGAAAGATATACACCGTGGTGCCCAAGCTCCTTATACTCACACTCATTACGAGCACATCGTTAAAAGGCAACTGACAGAAAGGACAGAGCACCCGGCCTCTGATCTGATCCATGAATCCACCGGGATTCAATTCCTAATCGCGTTAGATATCACTCGCACCGCTAGAGGAGTGCTGAACTATAGGTATATCTCTGCGCTTGCAAATTTATTAGACAATATCACAGAAATGTATGATGACACTTTTAGGTATACTGGGAGAGAGCTTCAAGCTTATAAAACAGAACTGGTTCAGCATAGAATGGTTCTTAATTATCTCACAGCAGTGACAGGTGGATATTGTGTCACACTGGCAACGCAGTACGGCGTGAAATGCTGCACATATATTACGAATAGTACCGAGGATCCGGTCGAGGTCATAGACCAAAAGATGGACGATATTCTCCAATTAAAGTGGGAATTTCGCAGGAGACACAATCTCACCCTTGCTGCTGTGGGTAATGAGCTGACTGGTTGGGTGTCATGGTTGAACCCGCGAAATTGGTTCTCTGGTTTAGGAGAATGGGCTCAAGGAGTCATAATGGATGTAGGGAAGTTTCTCCTATGTATCTTGGGTGTTGTCATATCGATTGGCTTGATATTTAGATGCGGTCAGGTTTTAATGAAGTGCAAACGTAGTACCAGGGTAATGAGTCTAAGGAGTGAGGAAATTGTAATTCCAATGGATTTGATTTATGACCCAACGGTAGAGACAATGATGTGATGAAAATGCTATTATACGGTCCGTTTCTTTCACCTGTTTCTCCGTTTTCTCCAAGGTAAAAAGACCCACTTGGACGAGGAATTTGATGATCCTGTACACAGACAACAGATGGATTAAAGAAGAAGTTTTGACAACCTTATACACAGATAATTGATGAACTATGCCATAGACCCCCAGTTTCCCTAGAAATTTTTAATTTACGCTAGCCCAATACTTTTGTAAGTCTATGGACATTGACAAAGCTTTTTGCCCACACTTTTTGGCAAAAGCCCAAAGAAGACTGCATTCAACAGACACCAGACAAGACTTCAACCGACAAATGTTCATTAACCTGACATAGAATACCACTGCATTTACCATAATTGTTCTTTATCTTCATCTCTACAACCTTCAGGTAATGACACACATAGTCGATAGGGAATACAGGCACAGATATCAGCAATCACATATTCCCCCCCATTCATGTATCATCAACTAAAATGTGCTCCCCCATTTTGTTGCAACCAAAAGCCGAAAAGAGCTCGGTAACTTTTGACAGCCCATCCACAGACCCGTACCGCGGGATAAGAAGGAATTCAAATGTATACTTCGCAATACCTCGAAGCTTGATTTAAGACACGTACGGCACGATGATACATGACCCCCCAAACATGGATTCATACACACATGCTTCTGCTATCTCACTAGGTCATACCCTTTTCACACCTTCTTCTCTCCTCCCCTACCCAACCATAGAAATGTATTTACACATGACATATATTTTTCTCTTTTTGAAATGTTTTAGGAAGTGGCAGTTATTGGTGACTGCCAAAGGGTGGACTGTCAAAGTCAGAAAAATATCATGATGCACACTGCCATATTTGCACCTCAAACAGAGTGTTCTTTGAATTAAATTTATGGTTAATCGATGCACACACTTTCTATTTAGCTGTTAGCGCCAAGCCAATTTTGTTTGTTTGCACCTCATACAGGTCCGCGCTGCGCATGCGTGCGCTCTCCCGTGCGTACGCATACCCGCTGTTACGTGCACCCGCAGGCGCACGGTATGCGCATTTACGGTAGAGTTTATGTGCGCCTAGCGTGCGACTCGATCGTTACATATTTTAACCATATAATGTATTTTGTAGATTATGGTCCCTTTGATAGAATCTGAAAGTTTAGTTAATGTAGCATGTTCATGAACAAAGAGATCCCTCTTTGTTTGATACGAAGGGTCAGACAAGGGTTATACAGTGGTGTTTAGTATCCATCGGAAGAGTATTTAATTAGCAATATTCCAGTGTTGGTTTGAAGCGGATTAATCGCTCGTGCGAATAGTTATGGACATAAGAAGTTTATGTACTTTTACTATTATTTGCACTCACTTATCCATGCGGCGGGAAACCTAGTTTCCCACCCCCCTGAGCAGTTGGAAATAGTCACAGCCCACCTGTATGAATCAACCTATGACCTTTTGTTATAATGCGAAGACGAATTCCTGTGTCCAATGACCAATGAGATTGTAGGGACCATTGTATTGTATTGTGTGTGGGGCATAAATAGACAAGCCGATCTGATCCAGCTCACTCTCTTCAACGGTTCTCAACACTGATAATCGGGAGCTGGATATTCAGAAAGGCGCATGCGATCGTTCCCTTTGTGCGTAAGTTTTCTCCGCAATCATATTGTCTTTATTGTTATTGTGAGCCATATCTCTCTCTCTCTCTCCTCTCCTCTTTCTCTCTCTTTTCCCTTAAACGTAATTGCATTGTATTGTATTTCATGTGTAGTTATCTGGTTAGTTAGTCTATGTTATATTGGTAGTGTATGACTTGTATTGTATTATTCTTTTGCAAATAGAACGTTCATAGAAGGTGTTAGAACCTAAGATCGGTATCTGTGTATTTCTTATATTTCTAAGTATTCTCAGAGCGTCGGAGACGCTCGAACAGCTTTTAAGTTAATAAGGTTACACTGTGTTACATCTACACCCTATCACTACACCAAGGTTTACTGCATAATACATTGTTTTATGGTATAGATATAAAGGTTTTACACTGTGAGCGTCAGCGCCGCTTGTGATCTCCTCGTGGTCCCGAGCGTCCGCTACGCTAATAGCGTATCATTACGTTAGTCGGCAGCCAATAGCGTGCCTGCCTGTGATCTCTTGGCCGTGAGCGAACGTGACGCTTGAGCGTCTCGACTACGGCTAAGCGATTGTTACGCAACGTGCGTACCCTTACGGTATTCCATACGTCAATAGCGTACAGTGTTCTTAGACCTCTTAAAGGGTTTTAAGTAAGATAAATATTTATCTTTATCAATGGGAACCCCAAAAATTGTAGGGGAGTTTTAAACCAATGTGAAATCCACTTTGCGTTGCAACCCAGTAACTTTCCTACTGAGCATAACAGAGTGGAATATATTATTTCCCTTGACTGGGCATCACATCTCTGGGAGAAGTCCGATGCACTACTGTTTTCCTTCAGATTTTCAATGAACCAGGGAGAGTGTCATCTGCTTGGCCAATACCTGGTCCAATTCCAAACATTGGCTTCTGAGTTAAGCTGGAATGATGAGGCACTCTATGCATATTTCTGGAATGGTTTATCTGAGAAGATCATGGACAAGCTTGCCACTTCAGATCTTCCTGACAAGCTGGAGGAATTGATATCTGTATGCAAAAGGTGGATCAACATTTTCGGGAGCTCATCCTAAAGTGCAAGTGGTACCTGTACCCCTCAAGGACTCTCCTTCTAAGGAGGAAGCGATGCAAGTTAACCGCTCTCACCTGTCTTAAGAAGAACGTTGAAGGTGACGCTCCGAGAATCTCTGCCTCTACTGTGTGGGCCCTTCCCACCAACTCAATTCCTGTATGAAGCATCCGGGAAATGCCTGTTCCTAGTCAGGCAGGGAGAGGCCAGGCTAGGAATACTCAATTCCTCTCCACAAAAATGTGATTGTATTTTTTCTGTTAATCTGCAAGTCACCCAGTGATTGAAGAAAGTCTTGGCTCTGCTTGACTGTGCTAGAAATGTCATCAATACAGCTCAGTCCGGCAACTGGCACTGCCTACTAAGAGTCTGACCAATGCTAACTGCTGTTGTTGCATCCTGGGTGGCACTATTACCTACCAGACTCAGCCTCTACGAGTCAAGATTGGGGTCTTGCAATCCAAACTTTTGAGTTTTCTTATTATTCCCAGGGCATCACATTCCATGGTTCTGGGCCTACCCAGGCTCCGCCAACATAACCTCCAAATTGATTGGAAGAACTCTCAAATAACTGCCTAGGATTTCTCTTGCTTCAAGTCCTGCCTGCAACAAGTTCTTCCAGCACGTTCTACTACTCATCCTGATGCTCCTCGTCATCCCTATGAATAATTCATGGACATGTTCAGCAAAGCAGGCTCAGACATTCATCCCCCCTATCATGAATGGGATTTTCCAATTGATCTGGTCCCAGGTAAATTTCCACCTCGAGGCCACACTTATCCACTCTCCATACAAGGGACCAAAGCTATGGTGGAATATATCTGGGAAAACCTTGAGAAAGGTTTCATATACCCCACCCGCTGGTGTGGGGTTCTGAAGATCTGGTATCGGGGGCTACCTCACCCGCTGGTGCAGGGTTCTGAAGATCTTACTTTGGACGCCTAAATCCCACCTTTTTATCAAAGCATACCCTTCCGCTTAACCTAGTCTCGAGGCTGCTCTCCCAACCCCATGCCTCATGCCTTGGCCATCTCTGCCTCGCTTACTTCCTGCCATCAGGCCACCTTTCGCTTGATCGCACCTCATGTGAATTCAGTAGGATTTCCCGACAGTTGGGATTCCGACGGTCGAAATACCGACGCCGGAATCCCGCCAGTAAAAATCCCACCACCAAGCGCAGCGTGTCCCCTTGCAGGCTCGCTGCATTCGCCGCGCTTTGGGCTCGGTGGCAAGCATTGCTCGCCACACCTCTATATTCCCCCTCAGATGGTGGCGTGGACCTCATCTGCAATGACATCAATCTCATCTGCAATGACATGCCGGTGACAAAACCTAAATCAGCGGCCAGGACAAATGTCAGAAACAGTCCAAGGTCAAAATACGCAGGATTGGGGCAAAGAAGTTTAGGAATGACAGAGCACAAGTAAGATCCTAGTACTCTGGCACAGATCTGTGCTCAGAGCAGCTTTAAATACTGTAGGTTGGATAATTTTACATTAGGCAGTAATATGCTGTCTTTGTGTTCTTACCAAATGCATGTGCTTGGTAAGCTTGGTCATTTATAAATGCAACAGAAATTAAAATTAAAGGCCTGATTCACAGATACTGTAAACGAGATGTTCATGTACATCTTGGATGATTTTTGATCTACGCATGCGCATGATCAGTACTGTTCATGTGCAGATCTAGGGTTACAATGAAGGTCACAGTGCCCCCTGAGCCATTTAGGGGTATGGACCGTGGAGACTGGCAGCGTTCTTGAAAACTCAGCATTTCGGCCCTGATTTTCAAGGGATTCCGAGGGCAGTGTCTGCATCTGTCGATGCAGCTTTTTTACTTCCCAGAAGCGTTAAAATCTCGGAGATCCTGAGGAATCTGAGGGTTCCTCAGATGACTGATGTTCGCACAGATGATCTGTTGCTGCATCTTCGGACCCAGCAGCAGATCACAAAAGCATTCAATGAGTGTCTTTTTACTACAGGCATCTCCTGCCGCATTTACATATTTTAGCACATCCGTTGCACAGAAAGATAACATTTTTGGGATTTATTAGGGTGCATGTGATAAACAGGAGCGGGAAGGGGGTAGGTGGGGTAAATAATACTGCTAGAATCGCCAGGTGGGCTTCGTATGATTAACCCTTTGTTACACATACACACGTCACGCAGGCTCAAGCAAGTGCTGAAGTGACAATAAGCAACACACTTGAATATTGGCTGCTTGCAGCACCAGTCTTGTTAATGCACCCACAGTTCTGTTGGTGGCGCTTGTGTTACTACAAGGGAAGAGACTCCAATCTCTGAGCTTCAAATTGCACGGAATTAAAATTGATGCCTGGAAGAAAGAAATTATACTATGACTGCGCAGTCAACGAAGCTGCCACAGCATGGACTGTGATTCTCTATCACAAAACGGAGAAGAAAATAGGCCCACTCTGCAACAAGCCTGAAAGGTAGCACAGACCATGGATGCAGTGTTCCAGAGAAAGCTTTATTATACTGAAAGTGATGTCTCCTTTGTCTGCCTGTCAACAGCTCCCTGCCCAGCCACTTGGGCCTAAGTATCATTGTCTCCGAAGGCCAAATGTGGAATGGAGCAAGAAGAAAATCATCTTATCCAACTCCCCTTCTCACAAGCCGCAACAAAGGTGAAGCAGAGAAAATAAGAATGTCCTAATCAGATAAACATTGTTGAAACAGGTCTATTAGAGGCCAGTTTAAGCGGAATGATAGTAAATAGACACAAGGATTACGTTTTCAGCCTCCAATAAACACCAAAGGATGTCTCTGTAAGCCAAAAAGAACAAGAGGGCTAGAGGACACCGTCCGTTATCTCTGTCTGATCATCTTTTTTTCTTTTTTTTTTGTGAAAAGGAGGTTTCAACAAAGTCGGTTCGTCCTTTTGCCCTGGAAAGTTCCAGTTCTCAGCAAGAAGTTTCTTTGCGGGTGAACAGTGCCTAGGACTCTCCTGTGTATTAGGCAACTGATAAACAGACAACACGGTTTTTGTGCCTGCGTTCTAAATTGATCTAACCCCATATAAATGAGACAGCTGAAGATTTTCCTTAATGGTGCCTCTCTCTTTGTCCATTGTGGTAATATCTTGCACCCGTAACTGATAGGGTGTGAGATAGGGATCTAGGATGTTAGGTAAGACTAATATTTCATGTAAATTTAAAACAGAGCATTGACCGGGGCAGTGGGAGACTGGGCTTGTTGTGCTTTCTCAACAATATATTCCGACGGGTTTTCGGTATACATGGTGTTCACAGATGTGCGCAGTTATGTCTATCTGTTCCCTCCGGCAAATGTCCCTCTTCTATGCAGATCACATACTGACAATGCAATAAAGAAAGGGGCAAAGGTCTAACATCCATTACTGAAAAGGTTTGGCCAGAAAGGTAATCACCACTAATATCATGTATATAGGAATAGCCACATGAATATAATATAACAGATTCAGCAAGCTGCTCATCCAAGTCACTTTATATTCTACCAACGCAGATCATGTTTACAGCACTGAGTTTAAGATGTGCACGGTCCCCGGTTGTCATTCCCCACAATGTCTTCCCATAATCCCCTTGTCTGAGCAGGTCTGCTCAAATTTACCACTGGTGCAAGAGCTAATATAACAGAATGGTTGGCACAGTGGTCAGCATCGTTGTCTTACAGCCCTGAGGTCAAGAGTTTAGTTCCTGAGCAAGGCACTATCGGGTGTGGATCGCTGGGTCGACAGTAACTAGATCGGCAGTCATTAGGTCGACCACTATTGGTCGACATGGAAAAGGTCGACAAGAGTTTTTTATATTTTTTGGGTGTCGTTCTCTTCGTAAAGGTGCCTTGCTCCACTACCACTGCGCTCAGCACAGGTTACTATCAGAGGTGTAGCTAGGTGCTATGGTGCCCGGAGCAAGGGTATGTTTCGGTGCCACCTTCCCTGTACTGAACTGGGTGCATGTTACATTGGAAAATAAAAAAATATTTAAAAATCCTAAATTGGTGACAGGGCCGGTTCTAGACCTTGTGAAGCTCAGGGTGTAAGTTTCCTTTGGGTGCCCCCCAATGTGTAACATTGGGACAGTGTGCACCACAGGTGTGCACCAAAAATATAGGGGCATGGCTCAATGGGGTGCGGTGGGGTGTGGCCACAGAATATTACCAATTCAGATTACACCGCACAGTAGTGTCCGTTATTCACATTAAACCTCACAGTAAAGCCCCTTATACATGTTACACCACACAGTCGAGACCCCTATACACATTACACCACACAGTAGTGTTCTTTATTCACGTTACACCTGGGTTGGCTACTGTTCAACAAGGTTTGCCTGCGGGAACCAATGCCATCTTCAGATGGTGTTGATGCTTACCTACTTTTACTGTAATGCCTGGAGAGGAGACACTGCTGGCCACTTCGGGGGTGGGGCGGGTCTGGACTGTCTCGTCATTAGGCTCCACTGCCAACACGGGGAAAAAATGCTGCCATTCGCGGGTCTGAGGACAGGGGCATGGCTCAATGATGTATCATTATCCCCCCCCCCCATCAGGCTCTATGATTGAGGTGATTTTCTCCTCATCCTGCCCGCTTCCCTAGGAGGAGTCCAGGAGAGTCACCTACTACTCCAGGAGTGTGGGAGGACTACCTGAAAACTTGTGTGTCTCCTGAAACTTCCGGAAGAATAGGAAAGTATGTGTTGATTCCTGGTGCCATACTCATTCCTATGGGAAGGAGGTCTGCGGGTGCGAAGGGGGATCTGGGCAGATCCCTCCGCATCCATTGCACTGCGAGACCAGCTACCGTGAGCATTCATGACCTCAGATCAGACTTTGGCCAGCGCATTGGCCACAAAAGAATGGCCCTGCACATATATAAGGCAGTTGATCCCCCCCACCTCCCTCCCTTGGGTCCCACTGGGCACCAGGCAGGAACCGGCGCAAGGTCTGTCCTGGAATGACGTTCTATGTAAATAGCACAGTAATAGTGTTGAATTATTCCACAATAAAATGCAGTATATGTCAATCTATTACCGCATTTTTTTACTTAATAGAGCCCTAATCAATGAGCTACTCCCAAAGTTCCACAGTAGGTGATCAGACAAAAAGGATCAGCGGTTGTTCAGAATTGTCGGGTAACGATCGCAGAGCTCAAACTGCATAGCACAGTACAGTGGTGAGGAATATACACCACAAGGGGGGCAAGCACAGAGGAGTCAGGTCTCCCTTGGGGGCACAGCGGTGACAGTGATGGTGAGGACAGATGGTGCTCCGGCCCACTGGTGCCGAGAGGGGGGAGCAGGCTTGGACTGGCCCACAGGTGTACAGGGGAAACCACCGGTGGGCCCCACTGCCTGGGGTCCCACCTCCTGCTCTAAGGATCAGGTTCCAGACTGTGCACTTGAATTATACATCATACATATGTTACCTTATACTGGACTATGGTGTATTTTCTACAGTGCATTGCTGTTATTAATCTGGTACATTATCATGCATGCAGCAGCTGAATTTACTGAATTTAATGAAGGGGACCAGATGTTGCACTCTCTAATGGTCACACCCCCTCTGTAGACTGGCCACACCCCTAAACATGGGCACCTACCATTACATTCCCCCGATGGGCCCTACATGTCCTAGTCCGACACTGGGGGGAGGGGGAAACTCTTATCCTCAGTCCAGCACACACTGGCCAGTATTTACTAAAAATCCGAGTTTGGCCGATTTGTGTTTTTTTTTCTAAGTCCCAATCCGGGAATTCACTAAGCAGAAAACTCGGCAGTGTCTGGTCTATTCGTAATGGTTTGACTGGCAAAGTTCTGAAATACGAATGAATAGACCATCGGTCAAACGCGGCTGTTATTTCATACAATACGGGCATTCACTATTCATTCGTAATTGGGTGTTAGTCTCTGAGTGCTCAAGTGCAGGTCTATTTTTTTTCGATTCGTTAAAAAAAGCAGCAAAAAAATAGACCTGCTTTTTCCAGTCGAGTTTGGATAACCATGCACGGATCAGTGAGATCTGTGCATGGTTATCTATGGGAAAGGGTCTGTTTAGTGTAAAAACAGAAAAAAAAATTGCGTGGGGTCCCCCATCCTAAGCACAACCAGCCTCGGGCTCTTTGAGCCGGTCCTGGTTGAAAAAATATGGGGTAAAAAATGACAGGGGTTCCCCCATATTTAATCAACCAGCACCGGGCTCTGCGCCTGGTCCTGGTTCCAAAAATATGGGGGACAAAAAGCGTAGGGGTCCCCCGTATTTTTGAAACCAGCACCGGGCTCCACTAGTCAGAGAGATAATGCCACAGCCGGGAGACACTTTTATATAGGTCCCTGCGGCCCTGGCATTAAATCACTAACTAGTCACCCCTGGCCGGGGTACCCTGGAGGAGTGGGGACCCCTTAAATCAAGGGGCCCCCCCCTCCAGCCACCCAAGGGCCAGGGGTGAAGCCCGAGGCTGTCCCCCCCATCCATGGGCTGCGGATGGGGGGCTGATAGTTAAGTGTAAAATAAAAGAATAATGGGGGTCATTCCGAGTTGTTCGCTCGTTATTTTTTTCTCGCAACGGAGCGATTAGTCACTAATGCGCATGCGCAATGTCCGCAGTGCGACTGCGCCAAGTAAATTTGCTATGCAGTTAGGTATTTTACTCACGGCATTACGAGGTTTTTTCTTTGTTCTGGTGATCGTAGTGTGATTGACAGGAAATGGGTGTTTCTGGGCGGAAACTGGCCGTTTTATGGGTGTGTGTGAAAAAACGCTACCGTTTCTGGGAAAAACGCGGGAGTGGCTGGAGAAACAGAGGAGTGTCTGGGCGAACGCTGGGTGTGTTTGTGACGTCAAACCAGGAACGACACTGACTGAACTGATCGCAGATGCCGAGTAAGTCCGGAGCTACTCAGAAACTGCTAAGAAGTGTCTATTCGCAATTCTGCTAATCTTTCGTTCGCAATTTTGATAAGCTAAGATTCACTCCCAGTAGGCGGTGGCTTAGCGTGTGCAAAGCTGCTAAAAGCAGCTTGCGAGTGAACAACTCGGAATGACCCCCATTGTTTTTTGCACAAGAACTACAAGTCCCTGCAAGCCTACCCCGCAAGCTGGTACTTGGAGAACAACAAGTACCAGCATGCGGGGGTTAAACGGGCCCGCTGGTACCTATAGTTCTTCTGCAAAAAAAATACCCAAATAAAAACAGGACACACACACCTTGAAAGTACAACTTTATTACATACATTCCGACACACACATACTTACCTATGTTCAGATGCCGACTCGGCCCATGTCTCGACGTCGAATCCAGGGAACCTGAAAATAAAATTATACTCACCTAAATCCAGTGTGTCGTGTCCTTTTTTAATAATCCACGTACTTGGCAAAACAAAAAAACGGAAACCCGACCACGCACTGAAAGGGGTCCCATGTTTACACATGGGACCCCTTTCCCCGACTGCAGGGACCCCCCCTGACTCCTGTCAAAGAGGGTACCTTCAGCCAATCAGGGAGCGCCACGTCGTGGCACTCTCCTGATTGGCTGGGTGCTCCTGTAGTGTCTGTGTGGCAGCACACGGCAGAGATACAATGTAGCGCCTATGCGCTCCATTGTAGCCAATGGTTGGAACTTTGCAGTCAGCGGTGAGGTTACTTTCGGTCAACCGCTGACCGCAAAGTTCCCACCATTGGCTACAATGGAGCGCATAGGCGCTACATTGTATCTCTGCCGTGTGCTGCCTCACAGACACTACAGGAGCACACAGCCAATCAGGAGAGTGCCACGACGTGGCGCTCCCTGATTGGCTGAAGGGACCCTCTTTGACAGGAGTCAGGGGGGGTCCTGGCAGTCGGGGAAAGGGGTCCCATGTGTAAACATGGGACCCCTTTCAGTGCGTGGTCGGGTTTCCATTTTTTTGTTTTGCCAAGTACGTGGATTATTAAAAAAGGACACGACACACTGGATTTAGGTGAGTATAATTTTATTTTCAGGTACCCTGGAATCGACGTCGAGACGTGGGCCGAGTCGGCATCTGAACATAGGTAAGTATGTGTGTGTCGGAATGTATGTAATAAAGTTGTACTTTCAAGGTGTGTGTGTCCTGTTTTTATTTGGGTATTTTTTTTGCAGAAGAACTATAGGTACCAGCGGGCCCGTTTAACCCCCGCATGCTGGTACTTGTGGTTCTCCAAGTACCAGCTTGCGGGGGAGGCTTGCAGGGACTTGTAGTTCTTGTGCAAAAAACAATGGGGGTCATTGCGAGTTGTTCGCTCGGTAAATTTTTTCGCATCGCAGCGATTTTCCGCTTAGTGCGCATGCGCAATGTCCGCACTGCGACTGCGCCAAGTAAATTTGCTATGCAGTTAGGTATTTTACTCACGGTTTTTTCTTCGTTCTGGTGATCGTAATGTGATTGACAGGAAGTGGGTGTTTCTGGGCGGAAACAGGCCGTTTTATGGGTGTGTGCGGAAAAACGCTACCGTTTCTGGGAAAAACGCAGGAGTGGCTGAAGAAACGGAGGAGTGTCTGGGCGAACGCTGGGTGTGTTTGTGACGTCAAACCAGGAACGACAAGCACTGAACTGATCGCAGATGCCGAGTAAGTCTGGAGCTACTCAGAAACTGCTAAGAGGTGTGTGGTCGCAATTTTGAGAATCTTTCGTTCGCAATTTTAAGAAGCTAAGATTCACTCCCAGTAGGCGGCGGCTTAGCGTGTGTAAAGCTGCGAAAAGCAGCTTGCGAGCGAACAACTCGGAATGACCCCCAATATTCTTTTATTTTACACTTGGCTATCAGCCCCCCATCCGCAGCCCATGGATGGGGGGGACAGCCTCGGGCTTCACCCCTGGCCCTTGGGTGGCTGGAGGGGGGGGGACCCCTTGATTTAAGAGGTCCCCACTCCTCCAGGGTACCCCGGCCCGGGGTGACTAGTTAGTGATTTAATTCCAGGGCCGCAGGGACCTATATAAAAGTGTCCCCCGGCTGTGGCATTATCTCTCTGACTAGTGGACAGGGCCGTCTTTTCGTATGGGCTCAATGGGCTCTTGCCCAAGGGCCCCAGGAGTATAAGGGCCCTAGGCTGATAGCTGAGGGTCCCCTCTTTCCAGGGGTACCAGATTTTTGAAAATCGGCCCTGGGGAACTGGAGATATCTGACTTGAAAGCAGTGGTCCCCATCCAAGCCTGTTAATTGCTCTTCCCAGCCAGATATCTCCGGTTCTGTCTGACTTAGATTTTTTATGAGGGTATACTCCAAATGCTGTGACTCTCCCCTTTAGGTGGACACTGGCAGCTTATCTCTAATATGCCCGGAACCAGAGATATCAGACTTCCAGCAGCTTGTCCCTGCTCCAGCTCCACACGCCTAATATGCAGTTTTAGATTTTCGTTGGTGGATTGCTCTGGCACCTGAACTCTGACCCCCAAGTCCCCAGTACCTCCTGAAAGGTGGGACTCTCTAGTTTTTTTATCCCATTCAAATCTAAGAAATATATTTTCAGGATCTTGAGATATCTGCAGTCAAGCAAGCTGCCCTCCCACCATAAAATGATAAATATTATGCCCACTCCCCTATCCACTCCTCCCCTGCATATTAAACAACCCCTATCACCCTGGAAGTCATGTACCAGGGCCCCTTCATTCAGCCCAATGCCCCCTTCTACAGATTAGTGTTCTACCTCCCGCCCCATCTCCCACCATCTGTGCAGTAAAGGAATAATTAGCAGAAATTACTGCTCCAGCTCCTACATGCTGAGCGGAAGATAGAACATCCCCTACTGCCCGCGGGACATCAAAGCTGCCACTGGAGGATGGGTAGGGGGCCCAGGGCATTGCTGTGCCCAGGGGCCTACACTGCTGTTAAGACGGCCCTGCTAGTGGAGCCCGGTGCTGGTTCAAAAAATACGGGGGACCCCTACGCTTTTTGTCCCCCGTATTTTTTGCACCAGGACCAGGTGCAGAGCCCGATGCTGGTTGATCAAATATGGGGGAACCCCTGTCAATTTTTCCCCCATATTTTTTCAACCAGGACCGGCTCAAAGAGCCCGAGGCTGGTTATGCTTAGGAGGGGGGACCCCACGCAATTTTTTTCAGATTTTTAAACACTTTAAAAACCTTTTTAAGGTACACAATGAAGCCCTGCACGGATCTCACAGATCCGGCCGGGATTCCTTGTGTTTTGTCAGGCAGTGTTTTACTCATCACTCCCATAAAACACTGCCTGATATTACGAATCACATCGACATCGGAAAATATAAATTGTGAAAAGTCGGCAGCTTAGTGAATGATCGTATCAGGATTCAAAAAGTTGCAGTAAAATGCACCCGATACCATTCGAGTTCAAACACCCTTTAAAACGGCCAAAACACGAATCTTTGTAAATATACCCCACTGTTGGGTGCTGGTCTGCACTGTGGCTAGGGAGGTGCTTAAAATACAATTTTTTCAGTATTTTTTTCTAAGGGTGCATGGCCACACCTCCTGTGATTAGACCACGCCCCTGAAAGTACCTGGGCCCAGCCAGGCTCTCTACTGCCCTGCTTCGGCCACATCCTCCTATTCACAGCCTCATCTGAGCCTGATTGTGAGAGGGAGGAAGAGACTGGGGATCAATAGCTTTCTCCGGGTCTGCACAGTCACACACCTGCCTAGGTTATGGGCGCAGCACAAGCTTTTGACAACTCTGCAGGGTGCGTAGCCATGAAGAGGGGGTTACACGGACATACTGGCACCCCAGGGAACCACGGCACACAGTTTGGGAAACTCTGCCCTATATCTTCTCCCAGGACAAGCTCCATAGTCAGTGTGTGTGTGTGTGTGTTTGCAATGCATGCTACCTACCACAGCCGAGACTCCTCCTCATAGTTGCCTACCCTCCCTCATTCCTGAAATAGCAGCAATCTCCCTGATTCCACCTTATCCCAATTATGCAGCTATTACATTCTTAGGGGAAAAATAAATCAGAGATACATACATTCAAATGGGATCACTAATGCCATTTCCCTGTATTGGTTATAAGGCACAATGGCCCTCATTCCGAGTTGTTCGCTCGCTAGCTGCTTTTAGCAGCATTGCACACGCTAGGCCGCCGCCCTCTGGGAGTGTATCTTAGCTTAGCAGAATTGCGAACGAAAGGTTAGCAGAATTGCTACTAAATAATTCTTTGCAGTTTCTGAGTAGCTCCAGACCTACTCAATGATTGCGATCAACTCAGTTCATTTAGTTCCTGGTTTGACGTCACAAACACGCCCTACGTTCGGCCAGCCACTCCCCCGTCTCCCCAGCCACTCCCGTGTTTTTTCCTGAAACGCCTGCGTTTTTTGGCAAACGCTGTGAAAATGCTGAGTTGTCAATCACACACCGATCAGCAGTGCGACTAAAAAGCGCAGCTGAAGCCACAGCAAAACTGCTAAGTTTTTAGTAAAATAACTAAGTGCATGCGCTCTGCGTACCATGCGCATGCGCAGTTAGCAACAAATCGCAGCACAGCAAAAATCGTCAACGAGCGAACAACTCGGAATGACCCCCAGTGATCCCTATGGCCACTTACAGTATATGGAACCTCTTGTAAAACACAATGAGGGTCATTCCAAGTTGATTGCTCGCTAGCAGTTTTTAGCAGCCGTGCAAACGCTAAGCCGCCTCCCACTGGGAGTGTATTTTAGCTTAGCAGTAGTGCGAACGATTGTAACGCAGAGCGGCTACAATAACATTTTGTGCAGTTTCAGAGTAGCTTCAAACCTACTCAGCGCTTGCGATCACTTTAGTCCATTCAGTTCCGGATTTGACGTCACAAACACGCCCTGCGTTCGCCCAGCCATGCCTGCGTTTTTCCTGGCACGTTTGCATTTTTTCGAACACTCCCTGAAAATGGTTAAGTTGACACCCAGAAACGCCAACTTCAAGTCAATCACTCTGCGGCAGCCAGTGCGACTGAAAAGCATCGCTAGACCCTGTGTGAAACTACATAGTTCGTTGTAATAGTACGTCGCGCGTGCGCATTGTGCCACGTATGCATGCGCAGAAGTGCTGTTTTTTAGCCTCATCGCTGCACAGCGAACGAATGCAGCTAGCGATCAACTCGGAATGACCACCAATACACGAGCAAATCCTGCAAAATATCTGCGTCTTTTCATTAACAAGTAGATCTTACTAAGTTTGGGGCTCATTTACATTTGGATGTCAGTCATTTTCATGACACGCCTCTGAGATGTAGCAGTACACGCCCGCGCTGATAGGTGTTACTTTCACATCTCCCTGAAATGCTTTTTCAGAAGTAGGAAAGTATGCTCCTACTCCTTGCTGCTGCTGCATATTAGCCATAAAGGCTTATGACAACCATAACTAAAAGCTGACACAAATACCCTCATTATGCACTCACAGAGGACCAGATAAGGATCAGCAAACATCATCTCTGGAATTGCCGAAGCACTTCAGCTGCTGTATAATGGCTATGACAGGTTGTGTAAACAGGTCAATTTAAATTAACCTACACAGCCAATGGTCAATTGACAATCAAAACATCATGTCAAAACTATGTCACACACCAACGTAAAAGCCTTACACTCATGTGTCGGCTATTCCCACATCCCGTAATTCACACAAAACCGGCGTAACGGAGGAACACTTACCTGGAGGTCATGATGTGGTATTGATGTGCCCTCATACACTGTAGAGATGAGCGGATTCGAACCGAACCCGCTCATCTCTAATACACTGTTGCTCACATTGCGCAAATTAGCCCCCCCCTGGAGCGCAGGGGTCACAGGTGACTCGACTGTCCCAAGCGGCTCCACGCTCAAGATCCTATATACACAAATAAAACTAGTGGGAGCGATGAAACTGTATTGCTGGTGTACGCAGACCAGTGTGATGTGCGACATTGGTACATCTGTGTGTGACTGAGTCTGAGGGGTATATTCAATAAGAATCGGATCCATTCCGACATGTATTTGTCGGAATGGATCCGACAACCCCTATTCAATTTCAAAGAGTGGCCAAATCCGACTGTTGGATTTGGCTGCTGATGCTCACCTCGCCGCTCCCCTTACCCTGGCGCTGCTCCTCACCCCAGCAACGCTTCCCTCACCCCGGCGCTGCTCCCCTCTTCCCAGCGCTGCTCCTCACCCTGGTGCCACTCCCCTCACCCCGGCACCGCTCCCCTCACCCCGGTGCTGCTCACATGATCACATCACCCCAGTGCAGCTCTTCACCCCGGCACCGCTCCCCTCACGCCGGTGCTGCTCCCCTAACCCCAGCGCAGCTCTTCACCCCCCGGCGCCGCTCCCCTCACCCCGACGCCGCTCCCTTCACCCCGGTGCTGCTCCCCTCACCCCAGCGCAGCTCTTCACCCCAGCGCCGCTCCCCTCACCCTGACGCCGCTCCCCTCACCCCGGTGCTGCTCCTCACACCGACGCCGCTCCCTTCACCCCGGCGCTGCTCCTCACCCTGGCGCTGCTCCCCTCAGGGTGGATGAAGGAGGCGGCAGCAATGTCAATCCGACTTTTTACAAAGTCAGATTGACATTGTCGGAAATGGGACCAAAACCTGTCGGAATTGGTCACCTTTCCGACAGAAGCACGCGGATCGGCGTCTATTCCGCCGATACATGTGCATTCCGACAGCTTTCCGACAAGTCGGATTTACCCGACTTGTCGGAAAAAAATGGGGCCGCATTGAATAGGTCAGAACCCATTCCAACCTGAACCTGACGGAAACTGCCATCTTTCAGACAAGACGGCAGTTTCCGACAGGTATTGAATACATCCCTGAATCTTTAATTTTAGGCCTAAAATTGGCCAGGATTCAATCCCGTGATTGGAGCTTCCAATCCCGGGGATTTCGGGATTAGAAAGCTCATTTTTTTTCAGTGTCGGACAGAGGTGAGCGTCCTTAGGAGGCTCAGAGGCTGCCCAGCTCCCTCCTTCCAGCTCCCCCTGCGCAACATGATGTGAAGTCAGAGGTCACGCTGTGCAGCCAACCGCCCGTCACCCGCTGCCGCTCCCGGAGGAAGTGACCTGCCTGTGCGGTATGATGAGTTGTATTACATTTTTTTTATTGTATATTTATTTATTTTTTACATTTCTTTTTTTCCCTTATATTCATACATTTAGTTGTGTTGTTTGTCTGCACCGGGGAGAAGGAGCAATCACTATTTACTGGATGTGAAAGCTGTAACTGTTACACTGTTAGGGCCTAATTCAGACCCGATCGCAGCCTGAAGCCCTTTGTGTACTGCGCTCGCCCAGCCGCCGCACTGCGCGTGCACACACAGTGAGATGTGAAAGCATCTCACTACTGCGATCGTCTCTGCCTTATTGACAGGCAGAAGCGGTCGCGGGGCGGGAGGGGGTGTGCCGGCGGAGTTTCAACGCTGTTTGGGGAGGTGCGGTCCGGACAACGCAATCGTGTCCGGACCGTTGCTGGGGTGGGCCGCAGCTGCTGCGTGACGTCACACGCAGCCGCTGCAACACAAAACATGGCGGGTAGCTGTCTGCCCCCGCAGCTAGGCTGCGTAGGCAGGGAGCTACTCCACCGGTGCAAAAGCATTGCCACCGAGCGATGCTTTCTCACCTCTGCGGTAAGGAAGGGGAGCAGGGTTTGACATGCTGGGCGGACACGCCCTGTGCTGGGCGTCCCCCCACATGTCAGAGATTTTGATCGTAGATTTGCTAATTTTAGCACAGCTACGATCAGCTCTGAAGCGGGCCCTTCCTCCTGGTTCCCTCATATACTCTCTGTAGCTGAATTACTTATAATATTTTTTAAATATTTGTTCTGCATATTTATATTGGTTCCCTAAACCTTGTACCGGCCCCAGCAGAAAGCTACTGGGAGGACTGGGTTATTTTTGGATATCCCACATCAGACGTTCGCTGTGTGGCAGATGAAATGAAACGATAACATGATTATCAGTGAGGTAAACGTACACCAGAAATAGCTCAATCCTCCTCTTTTGTTGCTTTAACTTTAAGACCTTTTTTTTAATAATTTATTTTATTTGACACAATGTTGGCTTTATAGTTGTATCAAATGTTCTAATAATAATTCTTTATTTATATGGGGGCTTCCTCACAATAGGACTCAAAGCACTTCCCATATGTCTCGGCAATGAGGCAGCCATCTTGGGTGTGATGAGTTACTATTTATATCCCTTTCAGATTTACACAGCGGGTTCGCACCCAGGAATTTTTACACGGGTGCTTCCCAGGTGCTTCCCGGCTTGAGACCCCTTTCAGACTTGCGGCCTGACCTGGCATATTGCCAGGCTGGTGACGTCACCACCGATGGTACAGGAGGCGGAGCTTAGAGATGATCAACTCCAAGTGCCGCCTCCTATGTAGAGAACGGGTGCCGGGTCGCCTTGACCCGGCTTAACCGTTCACACTGCATGCATCCCGGGTCAATTCCAGCTTCAAACCAGGTCGCGACCTGGGATAAAATGCTGGGACGCTCGATGGGATATTGTTTTAGGGTCCTTTTAGACTAAGCAAAATCCCGTGTTGATGCGTGTTCACTTCATGTGCAATAACTTGGGAAGTTCTTGCTAGTCTGAAAGTCCCTCACATCAGTCCCTGTGCCATTGGAGCTTACAGTCTATTTACTAAGCCTTGAAGAGAGATAAAGTGGAAAGAGGTAAAGTACCAGCCAATCAGCTCCTAACTGCCATGTGACAGACTGTTTGAAAAATGACAATTAGGAGCTGATTGGCTGGTACTTTATCTCTCTCCACTTTTAGTTTAGTAAATAGACCCCTCAATTCCGCTACACACTCATATACACTAGGAAGCATTATTGTCAGCAGCCAATTAACCTACTGGTGTGTTTTTGTTGTCTGGGAGGAAACCAGAGGTACCTGAAAGGAACCTACGCAAACATGGTGAGTACGTACAAACTAAACACAGATATAGACTTGGTGGAAATTGTACCCAAGACCCCAGCACTGCAAGAAGGCAATTCTAACCACCTTGCTATATTCCTACCCCCATGATTTTTTTATTATATTTTTATAATATTTCTGTCACTTTGTATTTTTTTTGTTTATTTACCCCACTTTGGAAATATCCCCATTGCATACCTCCCAACTGTCCCGAAAACAGTGAGACAGTCCCGCTAATTGGACACTGTCCCGCTGTTCCACCCGCGGGCTGTAAAGTAGCCGGTGATCACTGAATAGATGCCGTGCGCATATGTATAAATCTCCCCCATATACTGTATCACTCTTGCTGGTTTGTGCCATATAGATAGTAACTTCGAAAGACATCTAGGGGTAAATGTAGTAAATGGTGCATTTTCTGGGTGACTGTTGTAGGCCCCGTCCTTCGCTCCAGTTTGACGCACCAAACCACTGACATTACTATTCAGCTGTTGTGATGGGGATTTGTAAATGGTCATCTATGTCCTTCTGTTTTACAGCGGTTTTGTGGTGGTGGTGGGGGGGGGGGGATTTTTGATCAAGTCACCAGCGTTTTCATCAAAATCCCTAGAAAAGAAAATACCTCAAAACCGCAGTAAAGCAGCCATATCTAGCTGGCCAATCAGAAGGTGCGGCATCACAATACACTTATATAGAGGGCAATTATTACATACTAAAAATAACAAAATAAGGAGGCCGATAAAATTTGATAATTGTCTTATGGAGAAATACTAGTTTACTGATATATTTTGGGAAAGGGGGGTCTATATGTGTGTATATATTGTACACTTGAAGGTGAAGCTCCTTCACTCTGGCATTGGCACCCCTCCAATCTACCCTCAGGTGTTTTAATTAGCAATGGTTCCTACATTTCAGATCACACATTAATAAGGGCTCTAGGTAAGACTTAGATAAATGTATATAAAGTGATAGTATTAGAGATGTTAGGGGCCCATGTGATGAAATCACCTGGATGCGATGGATGGGCCCACATATTTGTGCAAATGTGTACTAAGAACTTCACTTATACTCCATGTTGATTGTGAGGGTTTATCTAAATGATTTTTACGATCAGTGTTAGTAGTGTGCGTCAGCTTTACTCTTCCTCCAATATAATGTATTTTGGGGAAAATAATCTCCTATATAATAGCCCTATTCTGTGACCTTGTGATTCATTTGCTAACGCTGGGCGGAGTCACAACACTGGGCGGAGTTAGTCAAATGAGTCACAGAGATCTGGACAAATCTACAGGAGACTAGGAGCAGAAGCAGATAGCATGGGCATTGGGCATGTCACAGGCAGGGGTGCAGACCCCCCAGCTTTCTGCAGGAGCTTTATCCAGGCAGAAGGAGGGAAACACACTCGGCGAAAAGGGGGCGTGGCTTCACGGGAGGGCCCCGTTTTTGTCAGTAAGGGAGCATGCCCAGCGCTCTGTGAGCTGCTGGCATGCTCCCAGGGGCTGATTATGAGTCCGGGGAGCCCAGGGCACTTGTGACAGGGGAGCCCTATCTCATTGCTGTGCCTGCTGTCGGTTGGGGGCGTGGCCTAATTTTTTTTTTATTTTTTTTTTATGGGATCCAGAGGAGGTGGTCGCTCCCCCCTACACACCCGCACAGGCAGAAGAAAGCAGGGAGACTGCTGCCTCCCTGCAACACCACAGACCTGCCAATACGCAGCAGCGTGTGCTGACTGTAGCACAATGCTGCTGCGGTTACTGGCAGGAAGGGGGGGGGGGCTTCTGAGCTGGGACAGAGCTACTCCAGCCGGGGGGCCCCCTAAAACTGTGGGGCCAACGGTACCTATTCCCACCCCCCCCCCCTTAATCCGGCTCTGCTGCTGGAACCCTCCATTAATCCGTACCCCCTGATGCCCCCTCTCCCTCTATCTCCACTATTCACTGCTGCTCTGCTAAGCAGAACAGCGAGTACAGGAGCTTTTCAACTGCCCCCCCACCGCCGGACAGTGCGACCCGCGGGTGGGACAGCGGGACAGACCCCAAAAAATGGGACTGTCCCGCGAAAATTGGGACATTTGGGAGGTATGGGGGTGTGTGAGGGGGTATGCCGTACAGACAGACGGGCACCGGCTCACTGTGTGCTTGACCCCCCACATCAGCATACTCAGCAGGGTCTCTCTGATGCGGAGGAGCGTCACTTTCTGGCACACTCCACGCTTCTTAGCTGCAGTTTAGTGGGGCACCTGCCGCTGTGCAGGTTCCATACTGCCTCTGTTATCTCCAGCCCCGGCAACCCCACCGCTAGCTGCAGCGCTGCCACTCGCAGTGGAGTGCGCCCAGCTCATTCACACACTTTAGCTGGCGGGTAGCGCTGCAGAAGTCCGAGCTGCTTGCAGGCTCTGACCCACTCCTCCCTCCAGCCGCAGCGTCTCCTGGGAGCTAACCAGTCACTCCCAGTCTCCCCTTACCACAGTGCCCGGAAGCCGTGAGGTCCGCGCCACGTGCATGCTATGACCCCCTCCTCCCTCCAGCCGCAGCATCTCCTGGGGGCTAACCAGTCATTTCCAGTCTCACCTTACCACAGTGCCCGGCAGCTGCGCGAGGTCTGCGGTGTGTGACTGAGGAGGGGGGGAGGGTTGCGGACGGGCAGAGGAAGTAGGACTCCAGCCTGAGAGAGTCAGCCATGCCAAGTCTCCAGCAGCAGCAGATCCCAACAGGTTGGAGTGGAACAGCAGCAGCCAGCAGCAGTGACTCCGGTAACACACATCTGTCTGTCACCACTGTTTTGTCCCTAATACCAATCTCTCCCGTGCCCTGTGTTCTGTCATGTCCCTGTCACCCCTGGCCTTGCCCTGCCACCCTTATCCTGGCCCTTTCACCCTTATCCTGGCCCTGTCACCCTTATCCTGTCCCTATCATTTCTGTCCTGGCCCCGTCACCCCTGTCCTGGCCCCGTCACCCCTGTCCTGGCACCGTCACCCCTGTTCTGACCCTGTCACCCCTGTCCTGGCCCCGTCAACCCTGTACTGACCCTGTCACCCCTGTCCTGGCTCTGTTACTGCATACCCTCCAACTACCTTTTATGGCATGTACAGTACCCGCAGCGCCTCCAGACCTCTCCCCAATGCACCACACCTCCGCACCTTCCCTTCCACCACATGCGGCACTCCACCCCTCCCCCACATGCTGTGCCTCCAGACCCCCTACACCACCCGTGGCTCCCACTCCTCCACCCCTTCACCACCCACAGCACCTCCAGGCCCCTTCCACCATTCACCCCCCTTATATGTCTCCCACCACACCTGCCCCCCTCCACCCGCAGCATCTGCAGACACCCTCCTCCATCAGCGGTCCCCCTCTCACCCACCCCTCCCCCACCAATGGCACCCCCGCACCTACCCCTCCACCACCTGCAGCACCTCCGGACCTCCTTTCCCATCCGCCGCAACACCCGTACCTGCCCCTACCCTACCCATGGTGCCTGCGGTCCCCTACCCCACCCCCGGCACTCCCGTCCCTTCCCATCCAACAGCACCTCCGGAACCCTTCATCCATCCACAACATCCCCACACCTGCCCCTCTCCCACCCGTGGCACCCCTGCCCCTCCCCCACCTTCAGTGCCGCCGGACCCCTCCCCCATCTGCATCCCCCCACTCCTCTGCCCCTCCCCCACGCGCAGCACCTCCCAAACCTTCCCCATCCGGGCCCCACCCCCACTTCTGCCTCCCTCCACCCGCAGCATCTACAGACACCATCCGCAGTCCCCCCCGCACCCGCTACATTCTGTACATCGTGCCCTGCAGGTGCTGTTCACGCCGTCGCAAGGGGCTGCGCCTCCTTCACCATCGCACGCCCTTTCATTGTGCAATATTTAACAACTAACAAAGGAATGCAGGTAATACTCCATATAATACAAATATTAAACCCCAGAAAGGCATGCAAGGGTTAAGGGGGCGTAGCCCCTTGCGACGGTGTGAAGAGCGCCCGTAGGGCGCGATGAAGCACCTAGTTGTTTAATATTTATTAAGAGAGCAACATTATCAACGATATTAAAGGGGCAATAATTAATTGTTAATTGCTGTTTATAAATGTTTTTATGATGGGGGGTCAACATTTCTCATTTTATGTTGATTTAAACTGTTCCCACACCATAAAATAATAAACACACATATATAAAAACATTTGTAAACACCATTTAACAATTAATTAAAAGTGACCTTTTAATAGAATGAAAAAATTATATTGCTCTACATAATAATTGCACTCATTATGGGCCTGATTCAAAATTGGACGCACGCCTGTGTCTTTTGGCGGCTGCCGGTCTGACTTTATGCAAATGCTGCTACAAAGCCCTTCCCTGGTGCAGGTTTACATACATGAGTATAACTGTGTGAGGACAGACACGCCCACTTTTACAGTCACCATCGGTTGCGCCATCGAAACTTTCACCAGCCCTATGCCAGGTGCAGGTATGACACCTGAGTGGGGCCTCCAAAGTGAGTGTCTGCATATGCAAAACATTCAGCAACACAATTCTTACAGGCCTTCACCATGCGTCTGTTCATCCATCTCCCAGTCACTGACCAAGAACTTCCAGCACTTTCCAAACAAACACACGCACACACCCCGCCCCGCTTAGTAAATATACCATGCAGCACAGATAGTGTAATGGTTAGCATTACTGCCTCACAGTTATGAGATCATGGGTTCGATTCCAACCACAGCGCTAACTGTGTGGAGTTTGCACTTTCTTTCTATACTTGGGTTGGGTTTCCTCCTCCAGGTACTCTAGTTTCCTCCCACACTCACAAAAATATACCGGTAGGTTAATTGGCTCCCAGGAAAAATGATTAACCATAGCATGTGTGTATGTACATGGGTAGACCAAGTCGTTCTCATCTCCCATCAAAATTCTATGTTTAACCCCTAATCTTAGTATTAGAAGCAAAGAAGCGTAGGCTTTTATACATTACAGTATATTTTGGTTCTAAACCTAAACCTATGAGCATTCTGTTGGATGTAAATAGTCATCGTCCAGTCAGATATGTGCCGGTCGTCCTGCTTTCGGCGGTGAAGGCCACTGTCGGAGCCTCTGCTTTCCAGCAAGGGCCTTTTCCCAGACACCTCGCTGCCAAAGGGGTTAAGTATTTTCTTTCTATCTCTATGTTTTCAACGACAGAGCAGCAAAGAGAAAGGGTCAATGCCAGTTTACAGGGGAGGAAAAGGCACCCTATGAAAGAAACCTGGTGTCATTGCCAGAGCCTTTGGGAAGGAAGTATTACTGTATAAAGGACAAAGTTGCTTGAAAGTGTAATTAAGGTAAAGAGACAGTTCATTTGCAAAACATGGGATCTTTTTACTAAGTGGAGCCAGTTTTTATCTGCTAAGTAACCTTGACGGCTTTGTCTTCCTATTCTATTTGATGGGCGTCCGGTTACCTCTCAATAATTGGAAAGGAGAAAGCAGGACACAATAGGGAGATAGATGCGAACTCTCACATGCTCCAAGCTCTCAGGTCCTTAAGGTGGGACTAAATCAGAAAGCAACAGCATCCTGTATCTATATAGTGGTCACCTGTAAGTCAGACTGCAACTTAGAGTTATGTATTATTATTTATTTTTATTAAGTTTACAGTAGTTAACATTCTTTCCTTGCATGTATTACCACCCTATGTCATGCCATGGCTGAAGTCACATCCCACATATTCTTTGTGGGATTTGATACCAGTAAACAAGATCAAATTGCAGTCAGTTAAGCTGCTGGCCCACTCTGCATAATAATAATAATAATAATAATAATAATGATTATTATTATTATTATTATTATTATTATATTATTTATATACAGATTGAGTCTCCCATATCTGAAATGCATGGGGCCAGAAGTATTTTGGATTTTTCTGTATTTTATATATGTTTAATGACAGATCCTGTGGATGGGACACCAGTTTAAACACAAAATGCATTTATGTTTCTCATATATACATTATACACATAGCCTGGAGGTAATCTCAGACAATATTTTTAATAATATTGTGCGTAAAACAATGTTTGTGTACATAGAATCTCAGAAAGCAAAGATGTTACTATAGGTTCCTAAAACAAGCGCTAAACAATTTTTGGATTTCTGAATTTTTTGGATCTTGGATTATTGGATGTGGGAGACTCAACTGTATTTATATGGAGCCGTAAAATGATAATGTTATTATTATTATTTTAATATTGTATTGTATTCCATTATGCAGTGATTTACCAAGTACTGTATATTTAAAACATATTTCAGAATTAATTTCAGACCCTGCCACACTGAAACTCACATTCTAAATTCGCTACCACAAACATGCATTCCAAGGTCCATTTTGTATGCATGAATACAAATCTGTTGCTGAAAACGAATTAACCTCCGTTTTTAAGTACTGAGTTATTTCTTGTTTTATGATTTTAGGATCAGAAATGTTTGTTTTATTTATTTATACATTTTTGCTAAGTGCTATTTAAATGAAATGAATTTGTTTTTAACTGTATCAATATAATAGTTGCTTTAAAAAATATATTTATTTTCTTTGTGGTGACAAATAGCTCTCTAAAATAATTAATATTTTTGTTTTTTCAGTTTACATTAAATACAATTCAGAAAATACTCTTTCACTGTACCCTTATTTTCTCACATTTCGTACACCACAAGAAATAATTGCTAAAATATTTTCTGTAATGCGTGTCTCCTATTGCTCTATGTGATTTAGTTATCTTTTGCAGGTTATATTAATGTATTTGTTTTTATAGTATAATATTTGCTACTGTACTGTATGTTTATTTTGGGTGTTTTTTTAAACTTTATTTTAGTAGGCAAGAACAGATTTCCTTGGACCCTGCAAATATATTTTAATCATTTATAATTTTTTGTTTATTCTTCTAAATGGAACGGACATAATACTATAGTTCATTTTAAGGGAAAGTATCAGTATTTTTTATACTTTTTAAAATTTTATTTATACTGACACCCAATCTGGGTTCTGAGAGTCAGTAATTGTAATTTCTGTAAAGGGAACTGTGCACCTCCGGCATACTGTATGCGTGCACCAATTTATTCCAACAAAGTTATTCCAGTATTTAACAATATATAAATAGCTGCCATTATTGCAAATCCATAATTACTCATTATCCCCTTATTACCTAGTGTGGTGATTTCAAGTACAGTAGTCAGTTAATGATTATCAGTTTAGCTCTGTATTATAGTAATGTTATTTATTATTAGCAAAATAAATTAAATATAATCTGCAAAATCTAATACAGATTTGTGCATAATGCATCTATGGATTAATTGGAATAATAAAGTACATGTCAAAATGCAAGCAATGCTACTGAAGATACTGTATGTCTATAAGTATCTTAAAAAATTATAATTATTTCTTAATTAATAATAATTAAGTATCTTAAAAATGAGAGGTATTTCAAAATGATAATCAACCAATAACATATAATTTAATGAACATAATAAAATGAAACTACAGTATACTGTTATCAGAACTTCGTATTTTGTTTTAGCCTTTTTTTTCTACAGCGCTGCCTTAAAACAACTTCGTAGATTTACTAAAATATTTAATGTGGTACTTAAATGAAAGAAAGCAGGCAGAATAATACAATGCGAAAAATTATATAAAATGAAGATTGTAAATAATTCAATGTATTACTATGATACTACAGTATGTCATTCTCTTTGTTCGTGAACATTTAGTTGGTATTTACAAAATGACTCTTTTTTAACCAATAATAATTCTATCAAATAGACATGTTCAATTCCCTTAAAATTGAATAACACCAAATTGCTATTGTGCTGTTATGATGTGTTCGGTATGTAGATGTTGGTAACCAGAAAAAACCCACAAGGAAAAAAGCCCACAGGGAAATTGCATTATGACAGTGGTTTTTTTTCCATGTGCAATTTTCCTGTGGGCTTCTTTCATGTGCGTTCTTTCCTGGTTCCCGTTTGTGATATATGATGAACCTTTTGTTTATGACTTTCATGCCTTCTAGATTAGGCAACTATTTGTGCTCTGGCTGTACATGGGGTATATTTACTAAACGGACGCTCTTCCAAGCCAGCGACTGTCGTGGTTCTGCCAGCAAGATTTAAAATGGCCGCAGTTTGGTTTTTTTAATCATACTAGGGGCTGAATATGTGAATTTTAAATTTATAAATATAGAAATATGTGATACAGAGACTTGGCTGTCAGCACTGCACCACTGGAGGGTCTACCACGTGTTCTAAATTGGTTAGACATTATACCCATTTGAATTGCCTTCACTCCTGAGTCTCTGAGTGTCAGGTTCAAGCTGCTGACCGACGAGGTTCCTTATACTTGCGAACCAGTTAGATTCTATACACATATGAATCTTCCCCATATTCGAATATCTGAATGTCAGACTCAAGCTGATGATATATGAGGTATGGTCCTCGCTGTATCAATCAAGTCCCATTGAAATATTGAAATGTTGTTCATACATCTTTGAATGACCTTTTATGTGCTGACAATATGTTCTGAAATGAAGAGATTTTACCCCTGATGAAGTCTTGGAACAAGACGAAACGCGTTGGGTTATTTATCTATCTATTATCTGATGTTACCTCCGAATCTACAATAAGGAGAAGGAGGAAATCGTAGTGATATATCTACGCTTTTTCCTCATCACTACAAACTGATTGTTCAAATTGTGCGACAAATGTAAATGTATCAACTCTGTATACTTATGAACATTTGTGTCGGGTTTATATGTTGTTTTAATAAATTTTTATGTTAGTATTTGTTATCTGACGTAATTTATCCGGAGAGTACTGTAAGGGTCCGTTTTTTGGTAGGGCGTTGATATAACTCCCTTGGCGCCATCTCCTCTATTTCGTTTCATAGAAATATGTGCATTTCACAGCAAAGGTCGTCAAATCCAAAAGCTGAGCGCTACAAAAAATAAGCATCATTAAGTCGATCATGCAACAATAATAAATAGGCTTTTTTTAGCCACAACAGTATTTCAAGACTTCTAAGTATAAAGGTATGAAACCTGATTAAGGGTGTAGGTGACTAGAATTGTTTCTAAATAAACCATACAGTACCTCCCAACTGTCCCGATTTTCGCGTGGCAGTCCCTTTTTTTGTGTCCTGCGGTGAAGGGGGGTGGGGGGGTGGGGAGTTGGGAGGCTCCTGTCACGCGAATAGACGCTGTGCGCATGTGCACAACGTCTATTCATGGGAGACAGACCGCTGGGCATGCCCATTCAGTGATGCAAATGAGGCCTACGATCGCTGCATCCCAGCAAAGCCACGCCCATTTTTCACAGGTCAGTGACAGAGTCCCGCATTATAGGCTTCCGATGTTGGGAGGTATGAAACCTATATTTAAAGCAAACAACTCAGAGTACTGTTGCTATTTCTCTCTCTATAGTATTGTATATATATTTGTATTTATATAGATCAATAGATACTGTAGATATAGATTCATACATATGCGTGCGTGTGTGGCGTGGTTGGTGAAATGATTAGCATTACTGCCTCACAGCACTAAGGTCACGAGTTCTATTCCCACCACAGCCTAATTGTGTAGAGTTTGTATATTCTCCCCATGATTTACTCCGATTTCCCAACACATTCTAAAAAATATACTGGTAGGTTAATTGGCATCTGACAAAAAAAAATATATATTTATATAACCCTGGGAGTGTATTTATTAAAGATCAATTTTCATTGAATTCAAATTGATGAAAATCGATCTAAATCGATGTTGAGGGCTGAAATACACAAATTAATATATATATATATATATACAGGTTGAGTATCCCACATCCAAATATTCCGAAATACGGAATATTCCGAAATACGGACTTTTTTGAGTGAGAGTGAGATAGTGAAACCTTTGTTTTTTGATGACTCAATGTACACAAACTTTGTTTAATACACAAAGTTATTAAAAATATTGTGTTAAATGACCTTCAGGCTGTGTTTATAAGGTGTATATGAAACATAAATGAATTGTGTGAATGTAGACACACTTTGTTTAATGTACAAAGTTATAAAAAGTTTTGCTAAAATGACCTTCAGGCTGTGTGTATAAGGTGTATATGAAACATAATGCATTCTGTGCTTAGATTTAGGTCCCATCACCATGATATCTCATTATGGTATGCAATTATTCCAAAATACGGAAAAATCCGATATCCAAAATACCTCTGGTCCCAAGCATTTTGGATAAGGGAGAATCAACCTGTATATATAAAAAGAAATCTGTTAATCATGCTTGCCTACCTAATGTCACCTCTCTGGGAGAAGCCCAGAGAGGAGAATCAGCAAGTTACGTCAGGGGCATGGGGGCTGAACTGTGATGTCATAGTGTCAAAGTCAGAAAAATATCTCTATGCACACTACCATATTTGCACCTCACACAGGTCCGTGCTGCGCATGCGTACGCTCTCCCGTACGTGCGCATACTCACAGTCGCGGGCACCCGCAGGCGCATGGTATGCGTATTTACGGTAGAGTTTATGTGGTTGTAGCGTGCGACTCAATCATTACATATTTTCACTAATAATGTATTTTGTAGATCATGGTCCCTTTGATAGATTCTGAAAGTTTGGTTAATATAGAATGTTTATGAACAGAGGAATCCCTCTTTGTTTGATACGAAGGGTCAGATAGGAGTAATACAGTGGTGTTTAGTATCCATCGGAAGAATATTTAATTAGAAATATTCCGGTGTTGGTTTGAAGCAGATCAATCGCTCGTGCGAATAGTTATGGACATAAGAAGTTTATGAACATTTACTTTATTTGCACTTTATTACCCATGCGGCGGGAAACCCAGTTTCCCTCCCACCTGAGCAGTTGGAAATAGTCACAGCCCACCTGTATGAATCAACCTATGACCTTTTGTTATAATGCGAAGCCGAATTCCTGTGTCCAATGAACAATGAGATTGTAGGGACCATTGAATTGTATTGTGTGTGGGGCATTAATAGCAGGCCGACCATATCCAACTTCACTCTCTTCAACGGTTCTCATTGCTGATAATCGGGAGCTGGATATCGAGGCGCATGCGATCGTTCCCCTTGTGCGTAAGTTCTCTCCGTAATCATATTGTCTTACTGTGAGCCATTTCTCTCTCTCCCTCTCTTCTCGTTCTCTCGTATTTTTCCTTGATTAGACTTGAATAGTATTGTATTGTATTTCCTGCATAGTTATCTGGTTAGTTGGTTTATGTTATATTGTAGTGTATGCTTTGTACTGTGATTCTTTTTGCAAGTATGATAGTCATAATACATAATAGGTTTCGGACCCTAAGCCCAGGTATCTGTGTATTCTTTATAGTGTTAAGTATTCTCTGAGCGTCGGTGACGCTCAAACAGCTTTGTAGTTAATCAGGTTACACAAGGTTGCACTTACACTTTGTCTCTACATTAAGGTTTACTGTGTATTTCATTGTTAAGGGTATAGATATAAAGGTTTAACATTGTGAGCGTCTGCATCGCTGGTGATCTCCTCGTGGTCCCGAGCGTCGCTACGCTATAGCGAATCATTACGCTGGTCAACAGCTAATAGCGTGCCTGCCTGTGATCATTTGGCCGTGAGTGAACGTGACGCCTGTGCGTCTCGATCACGGCTAAGCGATCGATACGCAACTAGCGTACCCTTACGGTACTTCTTACGTAGATAGCGTACAGTGTTCTTAGACCTCATAAAGGGATATATATACGATAAATATTTAGCTTTATCAATTGGCGGCTCGTCCTGTCCTTCACATATCTGCACTAGGTAGATCAGCAGACATTATCCCTCAGCAAAGGGCGGGAGGTTGTCTCGTAGTGCTGACGGGATAAGCGTCTGCTTCGCTTAGATAAAAGAGTGCTGAAGGAATCCGGGAACCGGAGGTAAGAACAAAACGCTAGTGTCTTTTAAAACTGTATTTTTCTGTCTTGCGTACACACGCACGCACACATATATATCTGCATTTTTTTATTTTTTTTTCATTTTCGTATATCACTCTCCTGTCTGCCAGTTTTATAGTCGATAGAAGTGCTAAAAAAAGATTTGCCGTTATTTCATAGTTTAAGAGTAAAGGTAATATAGTTAAAAGATAGACAAACACACAGTTTTGCCTGGGAGATAAGGCGAAGTCAGTGTGTTGTGTGGTAGATGACCAGGGATCATCTACATTGATAAAAATATAAATTGTGTTACGGTGGATCTTTGCTTTGCGTACACGTGTCCCTAACAAAAGACTTGTGTACGCAATCCAAAGGCAGACGCACGCAGCGTACATTACGCAACGGAGCGTCCGGTTACGCCCACGTAGCTCAAGTCACGATAAGTTGATTTTTAACGCAACGCGGTAAGTAACGCAAAGCGGTAAATAGCGCCACAGGCGATAAATAACGCAAGTCTATTTTTGGAAATCCAAAATTTAAATTAACAGATCCTGCTCCTAATTGGTAACACAGCTGGGCTAAAGAAAAATTTCTGCGCAGAAATAGAAATAGAAGCAAAAGTGTACATGTGATGAATGAGTGTTTTTGTATTACATAAGTTTATATAACTTAAAGGTTGAACCACAAGAAAAGTCGAGTACTCGTGAGGTACACGCGTGTAAGTGACGTGCACGGTGGCTAGGGAGGCATCCTTGGTTAAACATAATATTTGAGCATTAGAGTATAGCGGACCAGTATAGAACAAGACCAGGAGGTCAGACCAGGAGGTCGTACAGAACAAGACCAGGAGGTCATAGTAGACCAGCAGGTCCAGGTACAGTAAACAGGGAAGTCCGCTATACAGTTCAGAGGCACAACACCAAGAGAAGGGTTGGTGCAAGACCCATATAGGCCGTACAAGCTCTGGCTGAAGGAATTCGCAGTCGTAAGTTTCGATTCCATTGGTCTTTCTGTACACAAGCTTAGTTGTTTGTGTACTGAACGGCTGGACCGCACGTAATTGTGTACAGTAGTTAGTAATCTGACCTAGTACCATTAGAGTAAAGGGGTCACAAACGCTATTTGTACATTCTGACGTGATTTGTGTAATTTTTTATTTTTACGAAGGGAAGTTCGCTGGTCACTCAGGAACTATCTAACAACCCCACCTTTACTGGAAAGAGTAAGTGTTCTGCGGATAACCCTCGCATGTTCCAGTAAACAGAAGGTTTTTATAGGTGCCCTGTGTCGAGTACGCCAGCACCATATCGGTGTGATCAGGTCGTATTGGTCGGCGTGGGCGAGTGAGTGGGGTACTCGGTAAACCGCCACCGTCGGCCTATTGTGAACAATCTGGTTTTCTGTAAGGGTTCGCTGAAGACCTTGATATAGAGATCAGAGGTAGAGCAAGCAACGCCTGCAGAGTTATGGGGGCCAGTTGTTCAGGTAGGGGGCGATCAACCTCGGTTCGGGTTGATTCAGTGGTCCGACCAATTGGGTCGGCCAGGTATATCATGTGTGAGAAATATGGAAGTCACACAGAGGTTTTATGTGATGAATGGGAGAGAATGACGGTACAAGACCGGGAGAAATTCCCAAGAATAGGTAGCTTCAGCCCAGAGGTGTTACAAAATTTAAGGAGGAGGATATGTCTCATAAAATCAACAAAGAGACAAATCAAACATTATGATTATTTGCAGTTATGGCAACAGGAAAGTGAATTACAAAGAGATTTAATTGACTTTTCTGACTCTTATCTTGAGAGGAGAGACATGGCAACAGGGAGGATTGTGGTTGCGGAGAGAAGCACAAGGTTGAACAATAAAAACGCTCTTAGCAACTGTAGTATAGATTATAAGAATAAGTGTAATAAATGTAACAATGATTATTGTAATGTTGTTGAATGTACAACTATTAACCTATGCAAGTTGCACCCCATGTCAAACTTCCCTCAGGAATACAAACAAGAAAGTGAGCCCAGAACAATGTCGGCACCTCTTCCAGAAGCCATCCTACAAGACATCCAGGTGGACACGATCAAATCGGTAAAGGCAATAATCAAGGATCATATAGTAAGGATTTTGAGCCACACCCATGATAAGTAGTCAAGAAAGGTGATCATTAGGACTGGAGGTAAGCCTGAGGTAACGGTTAATAAATTGGGAGGTCATTCACTGAAGACACAGGAATGACCAGGTGAAACGTTGTAAATGTATTTGTGAAGAAAAATGTTTTTCTCTCTCTCTCTCTACCCCCATCTTTGACGATTATTGGTAAGAATTCACACATTGCATATCCACTTGGTCCTTGCAGAAGTCTACCAAACCCCAGCATGACATCCGCCACAATGTATTTCTGGCCAGATACAGACAGTGGAGTAATGCAGGTGCTGGTGGGGAGGGACTGCTCAAGGAGACCATTAGACACGTAGATATGACAGCCTGATAATCTGACAATGTTTTCCTAATGCTGAACAATGTTTAAAAAAAAAAAAAATGCTTTGATTCTCTTTTCCTATTGATGGTTAATGTCGAGTTATGTAATATATATATGCATATGAATTGTTCTCTATCTCTTTTGTTTTTTTTTGTTTTCTCTCTCTTCTCACTCATGTTTTCATGGTTTAAAGATGGTATGTCACCCCTCAGTTGGACCAATGGTAATGCCAGATTTTTGCTCCTTACAGAAAAGATCGCTGATTAGGAAGGAATATTGCATCACCAGAATGTTCATTTGGAAGACTGAAGAGACAGCACTTTTTTGAGATGACAGCAGAACAAGAAGAACAAGACGAGAGAACTTATTATCGTAACAAGTTCTCTCCCCCTCAAACTGATTTTCTTATACCCCCATTACAAATTTCTTCTTTTCTCCTCCTGTAAGATGGACTTGCCCCAGGAGACTGTGATATGGATTTTCCTGTCGACCCTGATGTTGACCAGAGCAGTCTGTTCCGGCGAGAGTACCATGGAGGTCGATAGAGGTTCTGGAATGGGTTCTGATGATAAAGATGGAGGCGTAGTTTTCCAAGATCAACCTAACCAACAAGCAAAGGCGAGTATCAGAAAACGATCCGATAGCATTGACCATAGAAGAAATTGTGACGGATTGTTAGCTGAAGAAAACTGTATCTGTAGGCTCTGTAACAATGTCATTGAAGATGGGTGCATTAAGAAATGCCAATCCAGTTTTAATATCCATATGGACCGGCATCCATTGAGTGATTATCACTCCTTAGTGGGTAATGTATTAAACAAAACAGATTGTTGGGTATGCTCTCAAGTACCTCAGGGTCATAGCAAATCAGGGCTAGTACCATTTCCTTTAACGATAGGGGAGGTACTTGAGTTAAATGGTGGGAGACCGGTGGACCGGAGGTTTAATATCTCCAGCCCTCCTAGTTTGAAGCTCCACCAATACCACGTGGATAGGTCCCTATTATGTTTTAACATCTCCAATTCCAGAAAGCCGGGAAATTGGGAAGTATCATGGAGTAACCACACCATGACCTTTTCACATAGAGCAGATAGAATGCCTACAGATATAGAGCTTGTACGCCACATAGCCAGTAGAGGAAAATCTTTCCGGTATAGATACACCTTAGGAAATAGGATTACTAGAGTTGGAGAAGTATCACCAGGATACTGTGCACATATCGTACAACCTGATACGTGCATTAAGCAGATGGAAGAATTAGGGCTAGGAGATTTCACATGGAAGGTGTGTAATATGGTCATGTCCTTCTCCGTCCCATATGTTCTCCCCGATGATGCATATTTCATATGCGGGAGAAAGGCGTACAAGTGGCTTGCCCCAAACTCTGAAGGATTGTGTTATATTGGAAGAGTATTGCCTGAAGTAATGACTGTAACACATGACAAAATGAAAGACATACACCGTGGTGCCCAAGCTCCTTATACTCACACTCATTACGAGCACCTTGTTAAAAGACAACTGTCAGAAAGGTTAGAGCATCCGGCCTCTGATCTGATCCATGAATCCACCGGGATTCAGGTTCTGGTGGCGTTAGATTTCACTCGCACCGCTCGAGGAGTGATGAATTATAGATACATTTCCGCACTCGCCAATTTGTTAGATAATATCACTGAAATGTACGATGACACGTTTAGATACACTGGAAGAGAACTTCAAGCTTATAAAACAGAACTGGTACAGCATAGAATGGTTCTTAATTACCTCACAGCAGTGACAGGCGGATATTGTGTTACATTGGCAACACAGTACGGCGTGAAGTGTTGCACGTATATCACAAATAGCACCGAGGATCCGGTAGAGGTCATAGACCAAAAGATGGACGATATTCTCCAATTAAAGTGGGAATTTCGCCGAAAACACAATCTCACTCTTGCTGCTGTAGGTAATGAGCTGACTGGTTGGGTGTCATGGTTGAACCCGCGAAATTGGTTCTCTGGTTTAGGAGACTGGGCTCAAGGAGTCATAATGGATGTTGGGAAGTTTCTACTATGTATCTTAGGTGTCGTTATATCGATTGGATTGATATTTAGATGCGGGCAGGCTTTAATGAGGTGCAAACAAAGTACCAGAGTGATGAGTTTGAGGAGTGAGGAAACTGTAATTAACCTGGATTTGATTTACGACCCAACGATAGAAACAATGATGTGATGAAAATGCGATTTCTACGGTCCGTGTCTTTCACCTGTTTTTCTGGTTTTTCTCCAAGATAACAAGACCCCCTTGGACGAGGAAGTTGATGAGACGCTATACAGACAACGGATAGACCAAAGAAGAAGTTTTGACCACTTGAGATATGGACACTCGATGAACTTTGCCATGGATCCCCAGTTTCCCTAGAATTCTTAAAATTACGCTAGCCCAACATTTTTTTGTAAATCTAATGGCATTGACAAAGCTTATTGCTCACGCCTAATGAGCAAAACAGCGCAAAGAAGACGACTTTCAACTGATACCGAACAAAACTTCAACCGACAGATGTACATTAACCTGACATAGAATACCACCGCATTTACCGTAATTATGTCTTTTCTTCATTTCTACAACCCTCAGGTAATGACACACATAGTATAGGGAATACAGGCACAGATATCAGCAATCACATTTTCCCCCATTCATGTATCATCAACTAAAATGTGCTCCCCATTTTGTTCAAAATCCGAAAAGAGCTCGGTAAAGTTTGACAGCCCATCCACAGACCTGTACCACGGGATAAGAAGGAATTCAAATGTATACTTCGCAATACCTCGAAGCTTGATTTACAACACGTACGGCACGATGATACATGACCCCCCAAACATGGACTCATACACACATGCTTCTGCTATCTCACTAGGTCATACCCTCTTCCCACCTACTCCTCTCTCCTCCCTTACCCAACCATGGAAATGAATTAACCCCTGACATATATTTTTCTCCTTTTGAAATGTTTTCAGGAAGTGGCAGTTATTATTGACTGCCAAAGGGTGGACTGTCAAAGTCAGAAAAATATCTCTATGCACACTACCATATTTGCACCTCACACAGGTCCGTGCTGCGCATGCGTACGCTCTCCCGTACGTGCGCATACTCACAGTCGCGGGCACCCGCAGGCGCATGGTATGCGTATTTACGGTAGAGTTTATGTGGTTGTAGCGTGCGACTCAATCATTACATATTTTCACTAATAATGTATTTTGTAGATCATGGTCCCTTTGATAGATTCTGAAAGTTTGGTTAATATAGAATGTTTATGAACAGAGGAATCCCTCTTTGTTTGATACGAAGGGTCAGATAGGAGTAATACAGTGGTGTTTAGTATCCATCGGAAGAATATTTAATTAGAAATATTCCGGTGTTGGTTTGAAGCAGATCAATCGCTCGTGCGAATAGTTATGGACATAAGAAGTTTATGAACATTTACTTTATTTGCACTTTATTACCCATGCGGCGGGAAACCCAGTTTCCCTCCCACCTGAGCAGTTGGAAATAGTCACAGCCCACCTGTATGAATCAACCTATGACCTTTTGTTATAATGCGAAGCTGAATTCCTGTGTCCAATGAACAATGAGATTGTAGGGACCATTGAATTGTATTGTGTGTGGGGCATAAATAGCAGGCCGACCATATCCAACTTCACTCTCTTCAACGGTTCTCATTGCTGATAATCGGGAGCTGGATATCGAGGCGCATGCGATCGTTCCCCTTGTGCGTAAGTTCTCTCCGTAATCATATTGTCTTACTGTGAGCCATTTCTCTCTCTCCCTCTCTTCTCGTTCTCTCGTATTTTTCCTTGATTAGACTTGAATAGTATTGTATTGTATTTCCTGCATAGTTATCTGGTTAGTTGGTTTATGTTATATTGTAGTGTATGCTTTGTACTGTGATTCTTTTTGCAAGTATGATAGTCATAATACATAATAGGTTTCGGACCCTAAGCCCAGGTATCTGTGTATTCTTTATAGTGTTAAGTATTCTCTGAGCGTCGGTGACGCTCAAACAGCTTTGTAGTTAATCAGGTTACACAAGGTTGCACTTACACTTTGTCTCTACATTAAGGTTTACTGTGTATTTCATTGTTAAGGGTATAGATATAAAGGTTTAACATTGTGAGCGTCTGCATCGCTGGTGATCTCCTCGTGGTCCCGAGCGTCGCTACGCTATAGCGAATCATTACGCTGGTCAACAGCTAATAGCGTGCCTGCCTGTGATCATTTGGCCGTGAGTGAACGTGACGCCTGTGCGTCTCGATCACGGCTAAGCGATCGATACGCAACTAGCGTACCCTTACGGTACTTCTTACGTAGATAGCGTACAGTGTTCTTAGACCTCATAAAGGGATATATATACGATAAATATTTAGCTTTATCAATAGGTTCTGCCCTGAAGTCATAGAAATACCTGTGATTCACAGGTCTGCGGGTAGGTAGCTGGGCTGAATGACGCAATAAATATATATTTTCTTTATTAACTTAATAAATAAATATTACTAGGTGATTCATCGCGCCCTATGGGCGCTCTTCACACCGTCGCAAGGTGCTGTGCCACTTTAACCCTTGCACGTCCTTGGGGCGTGCAATATTTTTATTATATGGAGTATTGCCTGCAATCATAATTTTGTGAGTGGTTAAATATTGCACGGACAAAGGGCGTGCAATGGTTAAGGGGCTGTAGCACCTTGTGACGGTGTGAACATCACACGCAGGGCACGATGAATCACCTAGTAGGTGCTCTGGTTGGGGGAGTGGCGGTTGTGGGGGAGACGCGGAAGGGGAAGGGGGTGCCGCAGGTAGGGGAGGGGCGGGTGCAAGGGTGTCGCGGGTGGGGGAAGGAGTCCTGAGCCACTGTGGTTAGCAGAGGGGCGGGTGAGGGAGTGCCACGGGTGGGGGAGGGGCGGTTGCACAGGGTGCCTGGAGGGAGTCCAGAGGTGCTGCGGGTGGGTGAGGGGGACAGCGGATGAAGGAGGGGGTCTACAGGTGCTGTCCGTAGGGGAGGGGTGGGTGCAGGGGGGTGCGTTTGGGGGAGGGGTGTGGGCAGGATGGGATGGGTTTGGGGGAGGTGCGGGCGTGGGGGGCACCGCGAGTGTCTGCGGGGGCGCCTTGGGTGGGGGAGGACAGGCGGGTGCGGGAGTGCCGCGGGTGGGGAGAGGGGTGGCCGGGGGGGTGCCACTGGTGGGGGGGCTGGTGCAGGGGTGCTGTGGGTGGGGGAGGGGCGGGTGCAGGGGTGCTGTGGGTGGGGGAGGTGCGGAGGTGGTGGGGGAGGGGGCGGGTGCAGGGGTGCCGCAGGTGGGGTAGGGAGCGGGTGCATTTGTGCCATGGGTGGGGGAGGGGGGGTGCATCAACTACTCACCATAAAGTAAAATGATCATGGCCTGCATCCAGCCACCTCTCCTATATATTTGGGCAGATCTGTGACTCTATGACTGTGACTCCGCCCAGCATTGTGACTCCACCCAGCGTTAGGAAATGAGTCGCAGAGTCACAGATCTGAGCTAGTATATAGGAGATATGTATATACACAATATTTAAAGACAGTTATATTATTTTTTCTTTTGCATGTCATAAGTTTCAAATCAAACAGAAATATTACTTTCATTTATAATATATATATATATATATATATATATATATATATATATATATAGTATATAGAGGCCAATGATCACCTGTCACCATAGAACACACTAGCAGCACTGTAGAACACACAGGAGCTACGGTGCATGCTGGCAGGGAAATGTAAGCTCTAGCTGGACAGAGGGGATACGGTCATTAGGTCGTCACCACTTAGGTCGACCACTATTGGTCGACATGCATTAGGTTGACAGGGTCATTAGGTCGACATGCTCATTAGGTCGACATGTGCTAGGTCAGCAGTTTAAAAGGTCGACATGAGTTTTTAACTTTTTAAAAAAAAATTGGACTTTTTCATACTTTACGATCCACGTGGACTACAATTGGGAATAGTAACCTTGCCCGAAGCATGGCGAGCGAAGCGAGCTATGCGAGGGGACACGGTGCACTAACTAGGGTTCCCCGTCACTTTACGAAGAAAACGACACCATAAAAAGTTAAAAAAACTCCTGTCGACCTTTTGACCCTGTCAACCTAATGACTGTTGACCCAACGACCCGTACCCGGACAGAGAGCGACTGCTCAGATAAGACTCTGATTGCACAATGCCTGCGGAACGTCTGGGCCTTACAGTAATAGAGGATAGTAGTAATAATATTAATACTGTACAGGTTATTATGTGTGGGGGTGAGGTATTGTGGCACGTTTCATCCACTACACATCCTGTGAACTAGTATGAGCTGCAGAGCAATATTGGGAGGAACTGACGGCATGCATACAGCACACGTGTAATTATGAACAGCTTGCCCATGGCACCGTATGACCGCAGCGTTGCCTGCTTGCACTTAGCCACTGACGCATGCTGAATGACTAAAGCTACACCAGATGCCTCATCACATTTTCTACGGTGACATTCCAGCTGTACGCTGAAGTACGTGGTCAGACATCTGTGCAGGGAAGGAGAGAGGCGCTGATTGGAAGTTAGTGGTAAGCGGCCTGGTGCCGTGTAACACAGTGAGATGTCACGGCACGGATCTGTGTCGCAGGGAACTCATTTCCTCCATGCTTCCTCTACCTGCCCTGCGTGTTACGTTCCACGTCTCATCCCAAACGATAGAAACAGGGGGGTATATTTACTAAGCTCCCGATTTTGACCGAGATGCCGTTTTTTCTTCAAAGTGTCATCTCGGTTAATCTCGGTCATTTACTAAACACTAATCACGGCAGTGATGAGGGCATTCGTAATTTTTTGCAAGTTCAGGTAAAAAATTACGAATGAATACACCATCGGTCAAAACGCGGCTGTTTAAGTATGAATCTCGGTCATTTACTAAGAAGTGCAAAGCCAAAAAAGAACAAACACTGCCGTGAAAAATTTCAACTCGTAAAAAAGTGCTAAAAAAAAACAGAACTTTTTTTTTTATTCGTGATTGGATAGGCATGCACGGATCCATGAGATCCGTGCATGTATATCAGTGGGAAGGGGTGGGAAAGTGCTTATTTTTAAAAAAAAAATTGCGTGGGGTCCCCCCTCCTAAGCATAACCAGCCTCGGGCTCTTTGAGCCGATCCTGGTTGCAGAAATATGGTGAAAAAAATGACAGGGGTTCCCCCATATTTAAGCAACCAGCATCGGGCTCTGCGCCTGGTCCTGGTCCCAAAAATACGGGGGACAAAAAGAGTAGGGGTCCCCCGTATTTTTAAAACCAGCACCGGGCTCCACTAGCTGGACAGATAATGCCACAGCCGGGGGTCACTTTTATACAGCGCCCTGCGGCCGTGGCATCAAAAATCCAACTAGTCACCCCTGGCCGGGGTACCCTGGGGGAGTGGGAACCCCTTCAATCAAGGGGTCCCCCCCCCCCAGCCACCCAAGGGCCAGGGGTGAAGCCCGAGGCTGTCCCCCCCCATCCAATGGGCTGCGGATGGGAGGGCTGATAGCCTTTGTTGTAAAATAAAAGATATTGTTTTTAGTAGCAGTACTACAAGTCCCAGCAAGCCTCCCCCGCATGCTGGTACTTGGAGAACCACAAGTACCAGCATGCGGCGGAAAAACGGGCCCGCTGGTACCTGTAGTACTACCACTAAAAAAATACCCAAAAAAACACAAGACACACACACCGTGAAAGTATAATTTTATTACATACATACACACATACATACATACTTACCTTAAGTTCCCACGCAGGTCGGTCCTCTTCTCCAGTAGAATCCAAGGGGTACCTGTTGAATAAATTCTACTCACGAGATCCAGGGGTCCAGGCTCCTCGGCAAATCCAGGGATAATCCACGTACTTGAATAAAACAAAAAAAACGGTTGCCCGACCACGAACTGAAAGGTGACCCATGTTTGCACATGGGTCACCTTTCCACGAATGCCAGAAACCCACTTTGCCTTCTGGCTAAGTGGGTTTCTTCAGCCAATCAGGGAGTGCCACGTTGTAGCACTCTCCTGATCAGCTGTGTGCTCCTGTCCTCACTGACAGGCGGCACACGGCAGTGTTACAATGTAGCGCCTATGCGCTACATTGTAACCAATGATGGGAACTTTCTGCCCTGCGGTTGACCTAAAGTGACGTCACCGCTGAGCAGAAAGTTCCCATCATTGGTTACAATGTAGCGCATAGGCGCTACATTGTAACACTGCCGCGTGCTGCCTGTCAGTGAGGACAGCAGCACACAGCTGATCAGGAGAGTGCTACAACGTGGCACTCCCTGATTGGCTGAAGAAACCCACTTAGCCAGAAGGCAAAGTGGGTTTCTGGCATTCGTGGGAAGGTGACCCATGTGCAAACATGGGTCACCTTTCAGTTCGTGGTCGGGCAACCGTTTTTTTGTTTTATTCAAGTACGTGGATTATCCCTGGATTTGCCGAGGAGCCTGGACCCCTGGATCTCGTGAGTAGAATTTATTCAACAGGTACCCCTTGGATTCTACTGGAGAAGAGGACCGACCTGCGTGGGAACATAAGGTAAGTATGTATGTATGTGTGTATGTATGTAATAAAATTATACTTTCACGGTGTGTGTGTCTTGTGTTTTTTTGGGTATTTTTTTAGTGGTAGTACTACAGGTACCAGCGGGCCCGTTTTTCCGCCGCATGCTGGTACTTGTGGTTCTCCAAGTACCAGCATGCGGGGGAGGCTTGCTGGGACTTGTAGTACTGCTACTAAAAACAATATCTTTTATTTTACAACAAAGGCTATCAGCCCTCCCATCAGCAGCCCATTGGATGGGGGGGGGGACAGCCTCGGGCTTCACCCCTGGCCCTTGGGTGGCTGGGGGGGGGGACCCCTTGATTGAAGGGGTTCCCACTCCCCCAGGGTACCCCGGCCAGGGGTGACTAGTTGGATTTTTGATGCCACGGCCGCAGGGCACTATATAAAAGTGACCCCCGGCTGTGGCATTATCTGTCCAGCTAGTGGAGCCCGGTGCTGGTTTTAAAAATACGGGGGACCCCTACTCTTTTTGTCCCCCGTATTTTTGGGACCAGGACCAGGCGCAGAGCCCGATGCTGGTTGCTTAAATATGGGGGAACCCCTGTCATTTTTTTTCCCATATTTCTGCAACCAGGATCGGCTCAAAGAGCCCGAGGCTGGTTATGCTTAGGAGGGGGGACCCCACGCATTTTTTTGGGGGATTTTACATTGTTTAATTAAAAATAAAAAATAAAAAGAACCCCAGCACGGATCACACAGATCCGGCCGAGATTGATTGTAAAAAAAAACGGCAGTGTTTTGCTAATCACTGCCGTAAAATTAGGTAAAAAAAAACGAATGACATCGACATCGGAAGAAAAGAAAAACACGAATACGACAGCTTAGTAAATCCATCGTAATAAATTCAAAAAGTTGCAGTTTTACACTGTCGATGTCATTCGTGATTGAACTTTGACCTATTTTCGGAAATTACGAATGTTAGTAAATGTACCCCAGGGACTTTTTCCCCCCCAAGCCGAGAGTTTGTTGAATGAGTCAATAACGTATCATTGGGCATGGCTCTGAGTTGGGAATAAAGCAACAAATAGCAAGCAAATGTGTATCTGGAACAAACCATTTTGCAAGAGGAGCAAGTGCATTATTAATTTGCATGCAGGGTAAATACTGTCTGCTTTTGCATGTAGCCCACAGATAATGGATAACTATAATTTTATACTGCAATTTAGATTTCAGTTTGCACAGGTCATTCCCAAATCTAAATTTCTCTGCACATTTTAAGTCTGGCCCACCTGCAGCGCAGCATGGATTTATCCAGGTGCACAGATACTTTCTCTTCCATGCTCTATTTCCAACTCAGAGGTAGATTTTTTTTAATGAAGGTCGATTTTAATCGATTATAATCAATTTCAAATCGATCTAAATCAATGTTGTGATTCAGGAGCTACAGTAACTTGCACATTTACTAACATTTAAACATCAATATCAAAAGTTGTCTGTTAGTAAACGTGCGTTTTAGCCCCTGAAACGCGACATCGATTTAGATCGATTTAATATCAAAATCGACCTTTAGTAAATTTACCCCTTAGAATCAGGCCCATTGTCCAGTAGTTTCCACTCTGCCATCCCACTCTAACCCAAATTATAAACTACACCTCCAGCGGCGGATTGGCCATAGGACTCACAGACAGGATCCCCGGTGGGCAAATGTGTATGTGGGGTCTGTTTTGTTTGTTGACAAGTGAGGGGTGGTGCTGCTGCCATGGTGACACAGTATACCTCTGGTGCTGCACATGTGAGGCCACTTCTATAAATATTTCAAGGGCCACTTTCTGTTCCCAATCCGCCCCTGCCCAACCTTAAAAGAAAGTGCTAGCGCTACATAAATGTTCATAGCTTAATATATAGACATTACAGCCACACATTATAAAACCTCTTGGTGTCACTGGGCCTTTCAAACAGGTGTGGAAACTTGAAATAAATTGTAATAACAAAAGCTATATTATACATTTAATTTAATTTTCTTTCCCTGTGGGGACCAATTTGTTTTATTGTTTCCTGCGGGGACTAATATGTATGTTTTTTTCCTATGGGGGCTAATGTGTTATATTTTTTTTGTGTGCAATGTTCTTCATTTGCACTTGCATCTGAGTTGCATCACTCATGCATGTACCGCGATGCTGATCATGCAGAGTCAGACACACGAACCAAGTAGTGTGTTAGAAATTTGTTGGGCATTGCAGTGTGGTTACAGGGGGTTGGCAAACCAGATGCAGATATAACGTGTGGATGTGTTGCTGAAAGTGTCTACGTATAGAGACATTGAATTGCTCACATTAGAGGCCATACTCAGATGGATGATCTGCACCTAGCATAGGGCTGCTGAAAGTTTCAGTGGTGTGACTGATGGTGGTAAATAAAGACAAAGCATTATTGCAGCATCTGTAGACAGTAAAAGTGGGTGTCTCAGACCTTGCTTATTTAGATGCACAGATGTACACCAGGGAAGTGCACTGTAGCGTCATTATTATAAAGTCACAGACGCAAGTGCGGCAAAAGAAGCAAGGAAGGCTGCAACTGTGCCCAGCTCAGTAGCAATGGAGTGGATGGACACTGGCAGATACATCAGCTCAGCAGCACTGGAGTTAATGGACACTGGCCAATACATCAGCTCAGCAGCACTGGAGTTAATGGACACTGGCAGATACATCAGCTCAGTAGCACTGGAATGGATGGACACTGGCAGATACAGCAGCTCAGCAGCACTGGAGTGGATGAACACTGGCAGAAAGGCTCAGCAGTACTGGAGTGGATGGACACTGGCAGATAGGCTCAGCAGCACTGGAGTGGATGGACTCTGGCAGATACGTCAGCTCAGCAGCACTGGAGTGGATGGACTCTGGCAGATACGTCAGCTCAGCAGCACTGGAGTGGATGAACACTGACAGATATGTCAGCTCAGCAGCACTGGAGTGGATGGACACTGGCCAATACATCAGCTCAGCAGCACTGGAGTGGATGGACACTGGCAGATACATCAGCTTAGCAGCACTGGGGTGGATGGACACTGACAGATATGTCAGCCCAGCAGTACTGGAGTGGGTGGACACTGGCAGATACCTCAGCTCAGCAGCACTGGAGTGGGTGGACACTGGCAGATACCTCAGCTCAGCAGCACTGGAGTGGATGGACACTGGCAGATACAGCAGCTCAGCAGTACTGAGGTGGATGGACACTGGCAGATACATCAGCTCAGCAGTACTGAGTTGGAAGTACACTGGCAGATATGTCAGCTCAGCAGCACTGGAGTGTATGGACAATGGCAGATAGGCTCAGCAGCACTGGAGTGGATGGACATTGGCAGATAGGCTCAGCAGTACTGGAGTGGATGGACACTGGCAGATACGTCAGCTCAGCAACACTTGGGTGGATGGACTCTGGGCAGATACGTCAGCTCACAACACTGGAGTGGATGGACACTGGCAGATACATCAACTCAGAAGCACTGGAGTGGATGGACACTGGCAAATATGTCAGCTCAGCAGCACTGGAGTGGATGGACACTGGCAGATATGTCAGCTCAGCAGCACTGGAGTGGATGGAGACTGGCAGATACATCAGCTCAGCAGCACTTGAGTGGATGAACACTGGCTTATACATCAACTTAGCAGCATTGGAGTGGATGGACACTGGCAGATAGGCTCAGCAGCACTGGAGTGGATGGACACTGGAAAGATAGGTCAGCTCAGCAGCACTGGAGTGGATGGACACTGGCCAATACATTAGCTCAACAGCACTGCAGTGCATGGACACTGACAGATACCTCAGCTCAGCAGCACTGAGGTGGATGGACACTGGCAGATACGTCAGCTATGCAGCACTGGAGTGGATGGACACTGGCAGATACGTCAGCTTTGCAGCACTGGAGTGGATGGACACTGGATAGATAACCAAGCTCAGCAGCACTGGAGTGGATGGACACTGGCAGATACGGCAGCTCAACAGTACTGGAGTGGATGGACACTGGCAGATATGTCAGCTCAGCAGCACTGGAGTTTATGGACACTGGCAGATACCTCAGCTCAGCAGTACTGAAGTGGAAGGACACTGGCAGATATGTCAGCTAAGCAGCACTGGAGTGGGAGGACACTGGCAGATAGGCTCAGCAGCACTGGAGTGGATGGACACTGGCAGATAGGCTCAGTAGCACTGGAGTGGATGGACACTGACAGATACGTCAGCTCCGCAGCATTGGAGTGGATGGACACTTCAAATATCCAGTATGTTTGCTCAGCAGCACTGGCGTGGATGGGCACTGGACAGATACATCAGCTCACCAGCACTGGAGTGGATGGATACTGGAAAGATAGGTCAGCTCTGCAGCACTGGAGGGGATGGACACTGGCCAATACATCAGCTCAGTAGCACTGGAGTGGATGGACACTGGCAGATACGTCAGCTTAGCATCACGGGGTGGATGGACACTGGCAGATACGTCAGCTCAGCAGCACTGGAGTGGATGGACACTGGCAGATATGTCAGCTCAGCAGCACTGAAGTGGATGGACACTGGCAGATTTGTCAGCCCAGCAGTACTGGAGTGGGTGGACACTGGCAGATACATCAGCTCAGCAGCACTGGAGTGGATGGACACTGGCAGATATGTCAGCTCAGCAGTACTGAGTTGGAAGGACACTGGCAGATATGTCAGCTCAGCAGCACTGGAGTGGATGGACACTGGCAGATAGGCTCAGCAGCACTGGAGTGGATGGACACTGGCAGATAGGTTTAGCAGCACTTGGGTGGATGGAGACTGGCAGATACATAGGCTCAGCAGCACTGGAGTGGATGGACACTGGCAGATAGGTTTAGCAGCACTGGAGTGGACGGACACTGGCAGATAGGCTCAGCAGCACTGGAGTAGATGGACACTGGCAGATACGTCAGCTCAGCAGCACTGGAGTTGATGGACATTGGGCAGATACTGTATATCAGCTCAGCAGCACTGGAGTGGATGGACACTGGCCAATACATCAGCTCAGCAGTACTGGAGTGGATGGACACTGGCAGATAGGCTCAGCATCACTGGAGTGGATGGACACTGGCAGATACATCAGCTCGGCAGCACTGGAGTGGCTGAACCCTGGCAGATACATCAGCTCAGGAGCACTGGAGTGGATGGACACTAGCAGATACGTCAGCTCAGCAGCACTGGAGTGGATGGACACTGGCAGATATGTCAGCTCAGCAGCACTGGAGTGGATGGACACTGGCAGATATGTCAGCTCAGCAGTACTGAGTTGGAAGGACACTGGCAGATATGTCAGCTCAGCAGCACTGGAGTGGATGGACACTGGCAGATAGGTTTAGCAGCACTTGGGTGGATGGAGACTGGCAGATACATAAGTTCAGCAGCACTGGAGTGGACGGACACTGGCAGATAGGCTCAGCAGCACTGGAGTAGATGGACACTGGCAGATACGTCAGCTCAGCAGCACTGGAGTTGATGGACATTGGGCAGATACTGTATATCAGCTCAGCAGCACTGGAGTGGATGGACACTGGCCAATACATCAGCTCAGCAGTACTGGAGTGGATGGACACTGGCAGATAGGCTCAGCAGCACTGGAGTGGATGGACACTGGCAGATACATCAGCTCGGCAGCACTGGAGTGGCTGAACACTGGCAGATACATCAGCTCAGGAGCACTGGAGTGGATGGACACTGGCAGATGTGTCAGTTCAGCAGCACTGGAGTGGATGGGCACTGGACAGATACATCAGCTCAGCAGCACTGGAGTGGATGGACACTGGCAGATATGTCAGCTCAGCAGCACTGGAGTGGATGGACACTGGCAGATACATCAGCTCAGCAGCACTGGAGTGAATGGACACTGGACAGATACATCAGCTCAGCAGCACTGAGGTGGATGGACACTGGCAGATACATCAGCTCAGCAGCACTGGAGTGGATGGGCACTGGACAGATACATCAGCTCAGCAGCACTGAGGTGGATGGACACTGGCAGATACATCAGCTCAGCAGCACTGGAGTGGATGAACACTGGCAGATACGTCAGCTCAGCAGCACTGGAGTGGATGGACACTGGCAGATATGTCAGCTCAGCAGTACTGAGTTGGAAGGACACTGGCAGATATGTCAGCTCAGCAGCACTGGAGTGGATGGACACTGGCAGATAGGCTCAGCAGCACTGGAGTGGATGGACACTGGCAGATAGGTTTAGCAGCACTGGAGTGGATGGACACTGGCAGATATGTCAGCTCAGCAGCACTGGAGTGGATGGGCACTGGACAGATACATCAGCTCAGCAGCACTGGAGTGGATGGATACTAAAAATATAGGTCAGCTCTGCAGCTCTGGAGTGAATGGACACTGGGCAGATACTGTACATCAGCTCAGCAGCACTGGCGTGGATGGACACTGGCCAATACATCAGCTCAGCTGTACTGTAGTGGATGGACACTGGCAGATAGGCTCAGCAGCACTGGAGTGGATGGACACTGGCAGATACATCAGCTCAGCAGTACTGGAGTGGCTGAACACTGGCAGACACGTCAGCTCAGCAGCACTGGAGTGGATGGGCACTGGCAGATACGCCAGCTCAGCAGCACTGGAGTGGATGGACACTGGGCAGATACATCAGCTCAGCAGTACTGGAGTGAATGGACACTGGCAGATAGGCTCAGCAGCACTGGAGTGGATAGACACTGGAAAGATAGGTCAGGTCAGCTCAGCAGCAGTGAAGTGGATAGACACTGGCAGATAGTTCAGCTCAGCAGCACTGGAGTGGATGGACACTGTCCGATACAGTGAGATTTTTGCAAATTTATTAAAAATAAAAAACTAAGAAATCACATGTACATAAGTATTCATACCCTTTGCCAAGAAGCTTAAAATTGAGCTCAGGTGCATCCTGTTTCCACTGATGATCCTTGAGATGTTCCTACAGCTTATTTGGAGTCCACCTGTGGTAAATTCAGTTGATTGGACATGATTTGGAATGGCACACACCTGTCTATATAAAGTCCCACACTTGACAGTGCATTTCTGAGCACAAACTACGCATGAAGTCAAAGGAATTGTCTGTAGACCTCCGAGACAGGATTGTCTTGAGGCACAAATCAGGGGAATTGTACAGAAAAATATCTGCTGCTTTGAAGGTCCCAATGAGCACAGTAGCCTCCATCATCTGTAAATGGAAGAAGTTCAGAACCACCAGGACTCTTCCTAGAGCTGGCCGGCCGTCTAAACTGAGTGATCGGGGGAGAAGGGCCCTAGTTAGAGAGGTGACCAAGAACCCGATGGTTACTCTGTCAGAGCGACAGCATTCCTCTGTGGAGAGAGGAGAACCTTCCAGAAGTACAACCATCTCTGCAGTAATCCCCCAATCAGGCCTGTATGGTAGAGTGGCCAGGCGGAAGCCACTCCCTAGTAAAAAGCACATGGCAGCCCGCCTGGAGTTTGCCAAAATGCACCTGAATGACTCTCAAAACCATGAGAAACAATATTCTCTGGTCTGATGAGACAAAAATTGAACTCTTTGGTGTGAATGCAAGGCGTCATGTTTGGAGGAAATCAGGCAGTGCTCATCACCAGGCCAATACCATCCCTACAGTGAAGCATGGTGGTGACAGCATCATGCTGTGGGGATGTTTTTCAGCGGCAGGAACTGGGAGACTAGTCAAGATAGAGGGAAAGATGAATGCAGCAATGTACAGAGACATCCTGGATGAAAACCTGCTCCAGAGTGCTCTTGACCTCAGACTGGGGCGACGGTTCATTTTTCAGCAGGACAACGGTCCTATGCACACAGCCAAGATATCAAAGGAGTGGCTTCAGGACAACTCTTTTAATGTCCTTGAGTGGCCCAGCCAGAGCCCAGAATACGATTGAACATCTCTGGAGAGATCTGAAAATGGCTGTGCACCGACGCTTCCCATCCAACCTGATGGAGCTAGAGAGGTGCTGCAAAGAGGAATGGGCGAAGCTGCCCAAAGATAGGTGTGCCAAGTTTGTGGCATCATATTTAAAAACACTTGAGGTAGAGATCCGGAATCCGAACCCCCCGAACTTCAGCCTTTTTACACGGGTCCGAGGCAGACTCGGATCTTCCCGCCTTGCTCGGTTAACCCGAGCACACCCGAACATCATCATCCCGCTGTCGGATTCTCGCGAGGCTCGTATTCTATCGCAAGACTCGGATTCTATATAAGGAGCCGCGCGTCGCCGCCATTTTCACACGTGCATTGAGATTGATAGGGAGAGAACGTGGCTGGCGTCCTCTCCGTTAGAATAGATAGAGACACTTGAGTTGATTTACTACTAACTTAGTAATTTTGGGGAGCATTAGGAGTACTCAGAGTGCAGAGTTTTGCTGATAGTTACTAGTGACCACCACCAGTTTTATTTATTATTTAATATAATCCGTTCTCTGCCTGAAAAAAAACGATACACAGTCACATACCATATCTGTGCTCAGCCTCAGTGTGCTGCATGATAATATCATCTATGTATATCTGACTGTGCTGAGTGCTCACTGCTCACACAGCTGAATTGTGGGGGAGACTGGGGTGCAGTTATAGCAGGAGTACAGTGCACACTTTTGCTGCCAGTGTGACTGACCAGTGACCACCAGTATATTGTCTGCCTGAAAAAGTTAAACACTCCTGTGGTGTTTTTTTTATTTTATTCTATAAACGCATTCTGCTGACAGTGTCCAGCAGGTCCGTCATTCATTATTTTATATAAATATTTACCTGCAGTAGTGTTATATTTTTTTTGTTCATCTCTATCATCTTTATCATCTCTATATTAGCAGACGCAGTACGGTAGTCCACGGCTGTGGCTACCTCTGTGTCGTCAGTGCTCGTCCATAATTGTATACCTACCTGTGGTGGGGTTTATTTTTCTATCTTCTTCATACTAGTAGTTTAGGAGTCTGCTGACAGTGTCCAGCAGGTCCGTCATTATATTATATATACCTGCAGTAGTGATATATATATATATTTTTTATATCATTATCATCTCTATACTAGCAGACGCAGTACGGTAGTCCACGGCTGTAGCTACCTCTGTGTCATCAGTGCTCGTCCATAATTGTATACCTACCTGTGGTGGGGTTTTTTTTTCTATCTTCTTCATACTAGTAGTTTAGGAGCCTGCTGACAGTGTCCAGCAGGTCCGTCATTATATTATATATACCTGCAGTAGTGATATATATATATTTTTTACATCATTATCATCTCTATACTAGCAGACGCAGTACGGTAGTCCACGGCTGTAGCTACCTCTGTGTCGTCAGTCACTCGTCATCCATAAGTATACTAGTATCCATCCATCTCCATTGTTTACCTGAGGTGCCTTTTAGTTGTGCCTATTAAAATATGGAGAACAAAAATGTTGAGGTTCCAAAAATAGGGAAAGATCAATATCCACTTCCACCTCGTGCTGAAGCTGCTGCCACTAGTCATGGCCGAGACGATGAAATTCCATCAACGTCGTCTGCCAAAGCCGATGCCCAATGTCATGGTATAGAGCATGTAAAATCCAAAACACAAAATATCAGTAAAAAAAGGACTCAAAAATCTAAAATAAAATCGTCGGAGGAGAAGCGTAAACTTGCCAATATGCCATTTACCACACGGAGTGGCAAGGAACGGCTGTGGCCCTGGCCTATGTTCATGGCTAGTGGTTCAGCTTCACATGAGGATGGAAGCACTCAGCCTCTCGCTAGAAAAATGAAAAGACTTAAGCTGCAAAAGCACAGCAAAGAACTGTGCGTTCTTCGAAATCACAAATCCACAAGGAGAGTCCAATTGTGTCGGTTGCGATGCCTGACCTTTCCAACACTGGACGTGAAGAGCATGTGCCTTCCACCATTTGCACGCAAGTGCTGGAAGGAGCACCCGCAGTCCAGTTCCTGATAGTCAGATTGAAGATGTCAGTGTTGAAGTACACCAGGATGAGGAGGATATGGGTGTTGCTGGCGCTGGGGAGGAAATTGACAAGGAGGATTCTGATGGTGAGGTGGTTTGTTTAAGTCAGGCACCCGGGGAGACACCTGTTGTCCGTGGGAGGAATATGGCCATTGACATGCCTGGTGAAAATACCAAAAAAATCAGCTCTTCGGTGTGGAAGTATTTCAACAGAAATGCGGACAACAGGTGTCAAGCCGTGTGTTGCCTTTGTCAAGCTGTAATAAGTAGGGGTAAGGATGTTAACCACCTCGGAACATCCTCCCTTATACGTCACCTGCAGCGCATTCATCATGTCAGTGACAAGTTCAAAAACTTTGGGCGACAGTGGAAGCAGTCCACTGACCAGTAAATCCCTTCCTCTTGTAACCAAGCTCACGCAAACCACCCCACCAACTCCCTCAGTGTCAATTTCCTCCTTCCCCAGGAATGCCAATAGTCCTGCAGGCCATGTCACTGGCAATTCTGACGAGTCCTCTCCTGCCTGGGATTCCTCCGATGCATCCTTGCGTGTAACGCCTACTGCTGCTGGCGCTGCTGTTGTTGCTGCTGGGAGTCGATGGTCATCCCAGAGGGGAAGTCGTAAGACGACTTTTACTACTTCCACCAAGCAATTGACTGTCCAACAGTCCTTTGCGAGGAAGATGAAATATCACAGCAGTCATCCTGCTGCAAAGCGGATAACTGAGGCCTTGGCATCCTGGGCGGTGAGAAACGTGGTTCCGGTATCCATCATTACTGCAGAGCCAACTATAGACTTGTTTGAGGTACTGTGTCCCCGGTACCAAATACCATCTAGGTTCCATTTCTCTAGGCAGGCGATACCGAAAATGTACACAGACCTCAGAAAAAGACTCACTAGTGTCCTAAAAAATGCAGTTGTACCCAATGTCCACTTAACCACGGACATGTGGACAAGTGGAGCAGGGCAGACTCAGGACTATATGACTGTGACAGCCCACTGGGTAGATGTATTGACTCCCGCTGCAAGAACAGCAGCGGCGGCACCAGTAGCAGCATCTCGCAAACGCCAACTCTTTCCTAGGCAGGCTACGCTTTGTATCACCGCTTTCCAGAATACGCACACAGCTGAAAACCTCTTACGGCAACTGAGGAAGATCATCGCAGAATGGCTTACCCCAATTGGACTCTCCTGTGGATTTGTGGCATCGGACAACGCCAGCAATATTGTGTGTGCATTAAATCTGGGCAAATTCCAGCACGTCCCATGTTTTGCACATACCTTGAATTTGGTGGTGCAGAATTATTTAAAAAACGACAGGGGCGTGCAAGAGATGCTGTCGGTGGCCAGAAGAATTGCGGGACACTTTCAGCGTACAGGCACCACGTACAGAAGACTGGAGCAACACCAAAAACGCCTGAACCTGCCCTGCCATCATCTGAAGCAAGAAGTGGTAACGAGGTGGAATTCAACCCTCTATATGCTTCAGAGGTTGGAGGAGCAGCAAAAGGCCATTCAAGCCTATACAACTGAGCACGATATAGGAGGTGGAATGCACCTGTCTCAAGCGCAGTGGAGAATGATTTCAACGTTGTGCAAGGTTCTGCAACCTTTTGAACTTGCCACACGTGAAGTCAGTTCAGACACTGCCAGCCTGAGCCAGGTCATTCCCCTCATCAGGCTTTTGCAGAAGAAGCTGGAGACATTGAAGGAGGAGCTAACACTGAGCGATTCCGCTAGGCATGTGGGACTTGTGGATGGAGCCCTTAATTCGCTTAACAAGGATTCACGGGTGGTCAATCTGTTGAAATCAGAGCACTACATTTTGGCCACCGTGCTCGATCCTAGATTTAAAACCTACGTTGTATCTCTCTTTCCGGCAGACACAAGTCTGCAGGGGTTCAAAGAACTGCTGGTGAGAAAATTGTCAAGTCAAGCGGAACGCGACCTGTCAACATCTCCTCCTTCACATTCTCCCACAACTGGGGGTGCGAGGAAAAGGCTCAGAATTCCGAGCCCACCCGCTGGCGGTGATGCAGGGCAGTCTGGAGCGACTGCTGATGCTGACATCTGGTCCGGACTGAAGGACCTGCCAACGATTACGGACATGGCGTCTACTGGCACTGCATATGATTCTCTCTCCATTGAAAGAATGGTGGAGGATTATATGAGTGACCGCATCCAAGTAGGCACGTCAGACAGTCCGTACGTATACTGGCAGGAAAAAGAGGCAATTTGGAGGCCCTTGCACAAACTGGCTTTATTCTACCTAAGTTGCCCTCCCACAAGTGTGTACTCCGAAAGAGTGTTTAGTGCCGCCGCTCACCTTGTCAGCAATCGGCGTACGAGGTTACTTCCAGAAAATGTGGAGAAGATGATGTTCATTAAAATGAATTATAATCAATTCCTCCATGGAGACATTCACCAGCAGCAATTGCCTCCACAAAGTACACAGGGAGCTGTGATGGTGGATTCCAGTGGGGACGAATTGATAATCTGTGAGGAGGGGGATGTACACGGTGATGAATCGGAGGATGATGATGAGGTGGACATCTTGCCTCTGTAGAGCCAGTTTGTGCAAGGAGAGATTAATTGCTTCTTTTTTGGTGGGGGTCCAAACCAACCCGTCATTTCAGTCACAGTCGTGTGGCAGACCCTGTCACTGAAATGATGGGTTGGTTAAAGTGTGCATGTCCTGTTTATACAACATAAGGGTGGGTGGGAGGGCCCAAGGACAATTCCATCTTGCACCTCTTTTTTCTTTCATTTTTCTTTGCGTCATGTGCTGTTTGGGGAGTGTTTTTTGGAAGGGCCATCCTGCGTGACACTGCAGTGCCACTCCTAGATGGGCCAGGTGTTTGTGTCGGCCACTTGGGTCGCTGAGCTTAGTCATCCAGCGACCTCGGTGCAAATTTTAGGACTAAAAATAATATTGTGAGGTGTGAGGTGTTCAGAATAGACTGAAAATGAGTGGAAATTATGGTTATTGAGGTTAATAATACTTTGGGATCAAAATGACCCCCAAATTCTATGATTTAAGCTGTTTTTTAGGGTTTTTTGAAAAAAAACACCCGAATCCAAAACACACCCGAATCCGACAAAAAAAATTCGGTGAGGTTTTGCCAAAACGCGTTCGAACCCAAAACACGGCCACGGAACCGAACCCAAAACCAAAACACAAAACCCGAAAAATTTCCGGTGCACATCTCTAACTTGAGGCTGGAATTGCTGCCAAAGGTGCATCAACAAAGTATTGAGCAAAGGCTGTGAATACTTATGTACATGTGATTTCTTAGTTTTTTATTTTTAATAAATTTGCAAAAATCTCAAAACAACATTTTTCACGTTGTCATTATGGGGGGTATAGGTGGTCATTCCGAGTTGTTCGCTCACTAGCAGTTTTTAGCAGCCATGCAAACGCATTGTCGCCGCCCACTGGGGAGTGTATTTTCGCTTTGCAGAAGTGCGAACGCTTGTGCAGCAGAGCGCCTGCAAAAACATTTTGTGCAAAACAAGACCAGCCCTGTACTTACTCTTCGTGTGCGTTGATTCTAACGTTAGAGGGTTGGCTTTTGACGTCACACTCCCGCCCAGCGTTCGCCCAGCCACGCCTGCGTTTTTTCTGGCACGCCTGCATTTTTCTAAGCACTCCCTGAAAACGGTCAGTTACCACCCAGAAACCCCCTTTTCCTGTCAATTTTCTTGCGGCCGCCAGTGCGAATGAGAACGTTGCTAGAACCTGTACAAAACCACAAAGGACTTTGTACCCGTACGTCGCGCATGCACATTGCGGTGCATGCGCAGAAATGCCTATTTTTAGCCTGATCGCTGCGCTGCGAGCAACGACAGCTAGCGATCAACTCGGAATGACCCCCATTGTGTGTAGAGTTTTTAGGGAAAATTTAATTTATTCCATTTTGGAATAAGGCTGTAACTTAACAAAATGTGGAAAAACTGAAGTGCTGTGAATACCTTACGGATGCACTGTACATACTGTCATTTACAAAAATGCTTGAGGCTACCATCGCTTGCTTCATCCCCTTTAGAATGACTGTAGGAGAGGGAAGCGGTTATGATACTGCCGCTGTCTGATTAACATTGAAATACTGTATGCTGAGTGTTTAGTACTGATTGAACTGAATATCTAATTAGATGCTATATTTTTAATATTTTTTTATCTTCATAATGGCAAGATAATTAATATTATAGTCATACAGAACAGAGTGGGTTGAGTTATATTTTTTGTTTAATAGTTGCTGATTTACTCTTGTTTGTTGCTGTTTTGCAGCCTAGTGATGAAACAAAGATGCAATTCAGTGTTCAGGGGACAACGGGCCTGATTCTATTGGCGGTCGCCCCTCTAGCTTTATGCAAAGGCAATTACAAATTCCTTACCACGTGTACATCTACGCGACTGATTGTTTACGGACTGAGGGGCAGATTTACGAAGCCTGGTGAAGTGATAAAGTGGAAGGTGATATAGTACCAGCCAATCAGCTCCTACTTCCATGTCACAGGCTGGGTTTGAAAAATGACAGTTAGGAGCTGATTGGCTGAAGCGTTATCACCTTCCACTTTATCACTTCACCAGGCTTAATAAATCTGTCCCTGAGTCGCCCATGGAATAGCCAATTTTTGAGCCCATTTCCAGCCACCCTCCAGTCACCGCCCAGGGATGCCCATCGCGTTTCCGCAACCTTTCTGACACCGTCCATCTGGATTGCAGCAGCGGCGTTGTGCCTGCACTCTGCAATGCATGCATCTTGCAAGTTTTTAAACGTTTTCATACTTGCACAGTTGCAAAAACTCGTTCAAACTGCGTGAAGTCATCTTGCGTGAACCAGGCCCAGTGGGTACAACCGTGACCATTATCTTTATTTGTAAGGTGCCACAGAACCCCGGGTCAAAATATATCTAAAGATTTGATAAAGTTTATAAAAAAATAAAACAGCTCGGATGGGAGCGAGCGTTCATTAAAAGCCTCACTGGCAGCAGTATCCCATCCAGCAGAAATGGGATCCACTGGACGAAGTTATATCATCCAGCGACAGCGCTGCAAATGACTGAACAATGGCTGATTCACACAGACGCGTCTCGCCAGGCTTCAGACACAGAACATCAGCTCGGTAAGCAGACGATCATATGAAATCACCTTCTGGAAAGAGATTACAAGCTAACAAACTGCTTCAAGTTACAGCCGGTCTGTGCGCTGAGAGTAATACGGAAGAGTCAGGAGTGCCTGAGTGACACCAACACCGCAGGAAGATAACGCGGCCATTCTGTCACTAACAAAGGCGCTCTGGCCTGCGTACTCTTATCATGTGATGTACAGGCCCATCTAATAGCTGCCCCGCTATTCCTTATACAGAGGAGAGGAGGATAGCTGTCCCTCTATCCTCTGTCTCTGCCATGCAGTAAATGCCATGCAGGAATATATAGCGGCTTGAAATATTGTCAATGAATTAATTACATCTGATGTGAAAGGTGTCTATGTTATATACACAGATGATGGGCCTAATTCACAGATGTACTCGATGTTAACGCACATCTCCAAAGTTTAAAGATCTGCACATGCAGAGAGCAGCACGCAGTGCCCCTATAGGCGCAGCATTTGTGGGAGGGGAAGGCCAGCGTTCCAGGAAATGAGGGCATATTGGGACCGTTTTCTGGGTGTGCCTAAGCCAGTGGCTGCGTTTTTCCGGACACTCCTTAAAAACGGTCAGTTCCCACCCATAAATGGCCTCTTCCTGTCAGTCACCTTGCGATCGCCCGTGCAATCGTTTTTCTCGCACCATCCCGTCGCTGCCCGGTGCTCGCTGTCGCTTCGGACCGCCGCGCCTGCGCATTGTGGTGCATACGCATGCGCAATTCAGACCTGATAGCAGGCTGTACGTAAGCGCAGCCTAGCGATTAGGTCTGAATTAGGCCCACCAAGAGAAGCCGGCAGTTGAGTCTTTTTATTTTTATTTTCTACCGTAATGTGTAAAAAAGGGGACGCTGTCTGCCGTAAAAGTGTAAAAAGGGGGACTGTCTTCCGTAATGTGTAAAAAAGGGGACGCTGTCTGCTGTAATGTGTAAAAAAGAGGGACTGTCTACCGTAATGTGTAAAAGGGGGACGCTGTCTGCCATAATGTGTAAAAAGGGGGACGCTGTCTGCCGTAATGTGTAAAAAGGTGGACTCTGTCTGCTATAATGTGTAAGAAGGGGACGCTGTTTGCCGTAATGTGTAAAAAGGTGGACTCTGTCTGCTGTAATGTGTAAGAAGGGGACGCTGTTTGCCGTAATGTGTAAAAAGGTGGACTCTGTCTGCTGTAATGTATAAAAAGGGCTCTACCTGGTGTAGTGGTGCTACTGTGCAACGTAATTTGAATAATGGAGACTACTGTGCACCGCAATATGAATTGGTATTATTTTGTGGCCACACCCCTTCCCCATGAAGCCACGCCTCTATATTTTATGTGCGCGCCTACAGCGCGAACTGCCCATTTTATATAAAGGGGGGGGGGCGCTGATGCCATTTTTTGCACACAGCGCTAAAATGTCTATTTACGGCACTGTTGCTAGGTATCCATTTCCCTGGCCCTGAGCAGGTCCCCCTCACCAGATCCTCTCCAGCACAGTGCCCCCTTTGCATTCAAATAATCATCCCCCTCTCCACATCCTAAATCTAGGACACATCCACATCCTAAACCTGAACGGATTCCATCGGTATGTGTATCTCTACCCTGTTATGTCATACTGTACTGTGCATCCCTGAGTGCTGCTGAATATTGTATAAATATATATATATATATATATATATATACACATACACCTGTGTGGCCAGCAATCCCTTTTTTAAATAATATATCAATATATATATATATATATATACGGAAACAGAAGGGCGGCACTCAGAGCATATCTTTAAGGAGTAAAGTGCAGTGACTTTATTGTCAGTGAAGACATCTACGTTTCGGGGACGCAGCCCCGTCGTCAGGATAAATAACAATGAACAAAATCAGTGAATAAATACCTTAGTGTTGGAGGGACTCCTCCCGCCCGTTCAGACCACGCCGCACGGATCCCGGTCGTGCCGTGCCTCCTATCCGGGATCCGTGCGGCATGGTCTGAACGGGCGGGAGGAGTCCCTCCAACACTAAGGTATTTATTCACTGATTTTGTTCATTGTTATTTATCCTGACGACGGGGCTGCATCCCCGAAACGTAGATGTCTTCACTGACAATGAAGTCACTGCACTTTACTCCTTAAAGATATGCTCTGAGTGCCGCACTTCTGTTTCCGTGTACTATCGGGTTTTCACCCGTGGGAGGGCACTGCGAGCTAAGGAAGCAATACAACGGAGCTGTGAGTGCCGGGTCAAACTGCTATGATTGATATATATATATTATACGGGAGCATGCAAAGTATCCCTAATTTGGAGTTGGGGGTGAGGGGGAGGGGGTGGACTTGGACGGGATGGGAGCGGGGGTGGGCAAAGCATTTTATGGCACCTGGGCCCACCGCTCGCTAGTGCCGCCACTGGCTACACTCCTGTCCCTCCTCAGTCTTCCAATCTTTATAGACACACTCTTACCCCTCCACACTCCACCAATCATTATAGACAAACTCCTGCCCCTCCTCACTGCTCAAATCATTATAGACACATCTGCCCCCTGCTCACTCCTCCAATCATTATAGACACATCTGCCTCCTACTCAGTTCTCTTATCATTATAGACACATCTGCCTCCTACTCAGTCCTCTAATCATTATAGACACATCTACCTCCTACTCACTCCTCTAATCATTATAGACACATCTACCTCCTACTCACTCCTCCAATCATTATAAACACATCTGCCTCCTGCTCAGTCCTCCAATCATTATAGACACATCTGCCTCCTACTCAGTTCTCTAATCATTATAGACACATCTGCCTCCTACTCAGTCCTCTAATCATTATAGACACATCTGCCCCCTGCTCACTCCTCCAATCATTATAGACACATCTGCCTCCTACTCAGTCCTCTAATCATTATAGACACATCTGCCTCCTACTCAGTCCTCTAATCATTATAGACACATCTGCCTCCTACTCGGTCCTCTAATCATTATAGACACATCTGCCTCCTACTCAGTCCTCTAATCATTATAGACACATCTGCCTCCTACTCAGTCCTCTAATCATTATAGACACATCTGCCTCCTGCTCACTCCTCCAATCATTATAGACACATCTGCCTCCTGCTCAGTCCTCTAATCATTATAGACACATCTGCCTTCTACTCACTCCTCTAATCATTATAGACACATCTGCCTCCTACTCAGTCCTCTAATCATTATAGACACATCTGCCTCCTACTCAGTCCTCCAATCATTATAGACACATCTACCTCCTGCTCAGCCCTCTAATCATTATAGACACATCTGCCTCCTACTCAGTCCTCTAATCATTATAGACACATCTGCCTCCTGCTCAGTCCTCTAATCATTATAGACACATCTGCCTCCTGCTCACTCCTCTAATCATTATAGACACATCTGCCTCCTACTCAGTCCTCTAATCATTATAGACACATCTGCCTCCTGCTCAAACCTCCAATCATTATAGACACATCTGCCTCCTACTCAGTCCTCTAATCATTATAGACACATCTGCCTCCTACTCAGTCCTCTAATCATTATAGACACATCTGCCTCCTGCTCAAACATCCAATCATTATAGACACATCTGCCTCCTACTCAGTCCTCTAATCATTATAGACACATCTGCCTCCTACTCAGTCCTCTAATCATTATAGACACATCTGCCTCCTGCTCACTCCTCCAATCATTATAGACACATCTGCCTCCTGCTCACTCCTCCAATCATTATAGACACATCTGCCTCCTACTCAGTCCTCTAATCATTATAGACACATCTGCCTCCTACTCAGTCCTCTAATCATTATAGACACATCTGCCTCCTGCTCACTCCTCCAATCATTATAGACACATCTGCCTCCTGCTCACTCCTCCAATCATTATAGACACATCTGCCTCCTGCTCACTCCTCCAATCATTATAGACACATCTGCCTCCTACTCAGTCCTCTAATCATTATAGACACATCTGCCTCCTACTCAGTCCTCTAATCATTATAGACACATCTGCCTCCTGCTCACTCCTCCAATCATTATAGACACATCTGCCTCCTGCTCACTCCTCCAATCATTATAGACACACTTTTGCCCATCCTCAGTCTCCCAATGATTATAGACACATTCCGGCCCCTGCTCAGTATCCCAATCATTTGCGATACACTACTGCCCCTCCTCAGTCCTCTAATCATTATATACACATGTCTGTCCTTCCTCTGTCTTCCAATCATTATATACCCATGTCTGCCCCTCCTCAGTCCTCCAATCATTATATACCCATGTCTGCCCCTCCTCAGTCCTCCAATCATTATATACACATGTCTGCCCCTCCTCAGTCCTCTAATCATTATATACACATGTCTGCCCCTCCTCAGTCCTCCAATCATTATAGACACACTCCTGCCCCTCCTCACTCTTCCAGTCATTATAGATACGTTCCTGCCCAGCCTCAGTCCTCCACATCATTCCAAGACTGTAAACCTGCAGTAAAGTACAGTGTTACCTCTACAAACAAACCGTTCCAGGAAACGTTATGCCTCGGCCTACATGTAAGAGGGGAGATAGACTATAACTGTACTTTGCAGTGGCTTGTTCAAGCTCAGACTATGGAAGCGGGTGCCTGTGGTCTACAGGAAATGTACATTTGTACTATTTCCAAATTCATAACAACATTACAGGAAATAAATTACAAATCATCAGCCCCACGTGTTAAATAACAGTCCAGCCTCTATGGTCGCTTAGGCCAAGGAAAGCAAGAGTCACCCCTAAGAGTGCAGCTCTCTCCCCCATTATCCCCTCCTGACACCAGCTAATATCATTAGCTGTGTCTGACTGAACTCCTGAACTGTGTCTGAACTTAGAAGGACCCCAACTTTAGAAAAATCCTTTTTACAACTTTTTACGGCCTCGCATGACAAGTATTGTCATTTATGGCACTGGGCCTGTTTCTTAAGTGTGGTAAATGATGTAGTGTGCCTAGAAACTCGCTGTAGCGCCATCCATCATGCAGATCTCTGGCCCCCAGATGGGAGTACTGGAACTGTGATAAAGTTTTAAGCGTTGGCTGGCTTCTTCATAACACTTTATTTGTTTAAACAGGTTGAGTCCTGAATGAAATCCCTTTCCGCATGTGAGATGATTATTCCTGCCACATATAAACCACCAGATGTAGACTTAAAAGACATAACTCCTGTGCAGTTGGAGAGGCCGGCAGAACTATCACTTTCTAATTGTGTTTTGTCTGCGTTTATGGATGCGGCCGTTTATACAACACTCACGGCGGCGGCAGTCGCGTGAATTAGGGAGCAGTGACAATCCTTGTCAGGTTCTCCGCTTACATGGGGGCCTTCTGCTTCCGCCGCGTGCGTATCATTGTTTATCTTCCCCGTGTGCCATGTCACATTGCTGTTACATTCAGCGTAACGGGAATCATTGGTCACGCTTGTAATTACGGGGATTTATTTATTTCTAAAACTCTGAAAATAAATACGACAGGGAGTACCGCACAGAGGGGGTAATTCCAAGTTGATCGCAGCAGGAAATTTTTTAGCAGTTGGGCAAAACCAGGGCCCTCATTCCGAGTTGTTCGCTCATTGCCGAGTTTCGCTATATTGCGATTAGTCGCTTACTGCGCATGCGCAAGGTTTGCAGAGCGCATGCGGGTAGTTATTTTACTCAAAAGTTAGGTATTTTACTCACGGCATTACGAGGATTTTTCATCGTTCTGGTGATCGTAGTGTGATTGACAGGAAGTGGGTGTTTCTGGGCGGAAACTGCCCGTTTTATGGGTGTGTGCGGAAAAACGCTGCCGTTTCTGGGAAAAACGCGGGAGTGGCTGGAGAAATGGGGGGAGTGTCTGGGCGAACGCTGGGTGTGTTTGTGACGTCAAACCAGGAACGAAACTGACTGAACTGATCGCAGTGGCAGAGTAAGTCCCGAGCTACTCAGAAACTGCTAAGAAATTTCTATTCGCAATTATGCGAATCTTTCGTTCGCAATTCTGCTATGCTAAGATACACTCCCAGAGGGCGGCGGCTTAGCGTGTGCAATGCTGCTAAAAGCAGCTAGCGAGCGAACAACTCGGAATGAGGGCCCATGTGCACTGCAGGTGTGGCAGATATAACATGTGCAGAGAGAGTTAGATTTGGGTGGGTTATTTTGTTTCTGTGCAGGGTAAATACTGGCTGCTTTATTTTTACACTGCAAATTAGATTGCAGATTGAACACACCACACCCAAATCTAACTCTCTCTGCACATGTTATATCTGCCTCCCCCGCACTGCACATGGTTTTGCCCAGTTGCTAACATAACAGAATTCCTGCTGCGATCAACTTGGAATTACCCCCAGAGAGAATATACTGGAGGTCTTTATTGTAAAGGAGCTTTGCCATATAAGGGGTATGTTTTACTAAGGTGCGGGTTTATAGTGGAGATGTTGCCCGTAGCAACCACTCAGATTCCAGCTATTGGGGTATATTCATGAAGCAGTGAAAAGAGTGGAGAAGTGAGCCAGTGGAGAAGTTGCCCATGGCAACCAATCAGCTGCTCCGCACAATTGTATAGCATGCAAATTATAAATGTTACTTCAATGCTGATTGGTTGTCAGGGGCAACTTTTCCACTGGCTCACTTCTCCACACTTATCACTGCTTCATGAATAGACCCCATTATCTTCTAGAAGGTGTGTGATAAACGATAAGTAGAATCTGATTGGTTGCCATGGGCAACATCTTCACGTCTATAAACTCGCACCGTAGTACATATAGCCCTTAGCTTAGAGTCTGAACTGCACTACAGTATACTGTACCACCCGCACATACTGTAGGGCCTGATTCAGATCCCATTCCAAGTCTGCAGCACTGATTCACCCAAAGGACTATGGAGCGGCATTTGCATTATGTAGCAGACATGCAACTGGCAAAAGAGGCAGACATGGGCGTGGTTACATCTGACTCAGAATCAGCCCCTATGTGGGGGGACGGGATTGGGTGTTGGGGGTCAGCCCACACAGTAATAACAGAAATTGTCTGCATGCTTTCTGCTTTGATGATGACTTACAGATCAGAACCACTAAATTCTGTTGAAATTTCCATATATGAACATTGAAGGTAGAAAGACACGGATCAGTGTTACCCTGACAGTCTACTGCCTCTTTACTCTACTACAGACAGCTAAGCCCCCCACCCTCTATCTTTAGGTATACTTGACATCTGAGGTGCGCACTGGGGGCATGGAGCTGCAATTGCGTGACCATTGCCCAATCTCTGCTATAAACAGCAGCCATTTGTGACATTGACAAAGCTCTGATGACATATGAGGTGCACGTGGAACGGATGGAATATGAGGTGCACGTGGAGCGGATGGCATAATGAGGTGCACGTGGAGTGGATGGCATATGAGGTGCACGTGGAGTGGATGGTATATGAAGTGCACGTGGAGTGGATGGTATATGAGGTGCACGTGGAGCAGATGGCATATGAGGTGCACATGGAGCAGGAAATGGCATAGGTGCATATGGCACCAAGGCATATGGCATAGGTGCAAGTGGCGCGTATGGCATATGAGGTGCACGTGGAGCAGATGGCATATGAGGTGCATGTGGAGCGTATGGCATAGGTGCAAGTGGAGCGTATGCATATGAGGTGCACGTGGAGCGGATGGCATATGAGGTGCATTTGGAGCAGATGGCATATGAGGTGCACGTGCAGCGAATGGCATATGAGGTGCACATGGAATGGATGGCATATGAGGTGCACGTGGAACGGATGGCATATGAGGTGCACGTGGAGCAGGAAATGGCATAGGTGCATATGGCACCTAGGCATATGGCATAGGTGCAAGTGGAGCGTATGGTATATGAGGTGCATGTGGAATGCATGGCATATGAGGTGCACGTGGAGTGGATGGCATATGAGGTGCACGTGGAACGGATGGCATATGAGGTGCACGTGGAGCAGATGGCATATGAGGTTCACGTGTATATGAGATGTTTGAGGTGCACGTGGAGTGGATGGCATATGAGGTGCATGTGGACTGGATGGCATATGAGATGTATGAGGTGCACGTGGAGTGGATGGCATATGAGGTGCACGTGGAACGGATGGCATATGAGGTGCACGTGGAGTGGATGGCATATGAGATGTATGAGGTGCACGTGGAATGGATGGCATATGAGGTGCATATGGAGTGGATGGCATATGAGATGTATGAGGTGCACGTGGAGAGGATGGCATTTGAGATGTATGAGGTGCACGTGGAGTGGATGGCATATGAGATGTATGAGGTGCACATGGAGTGGATGGCATATGAGATGTATGAGGTGCACATGGAGTGGTTGGCATATGAGATGTATGAGGTGCACGTGAAGAGGATGGCATTTGAGATGTGTGAGGTGCACGTGGAGTGGATGGCATATGAGATGTATGAGGTGTACATGGAGTGGATGGCTCATGAGATGTATGAGGTGCATGTGGACTGGATGGCATATGAGATGTATGAGGTACACGTGGAGTGGATAGCATATGAGATGTATGGGAGTGGATGGCATATGAGATGTATGAGGTGCACGTGGAACAGATGGCATATGAGGTTCACGTGTATATGAGATGTATGAGGTGCACGTGGAGTGGATGGCATATGAGATGTATGAGGTGCATGTGGACTGGATGGCATATGAGATGTATGAGGTGCACGTGGAGTGGATGGCATATGAGATGTATGGGAGTGGATGGCATATGAGATGTATGAGGTGCATGTGGAGTGGATGGAATATGAGATGTATGAGGTGCACGTGGAGTGGATGGCATATGAGGTGCACGTGGAATGGATGGCATATGAGGTGCACGTGGAGCAAATGGCATATGAGGTGCACGTGGAGTGGATTGCATATGAGATGTATGAGGTGCACGTGGAATGGATGGCATATGAGATGTATGAGGTGCATATGGAGTGGATGGCATTTGAGATGTATGAGGTGCACGTGGAGTGGATGGCATATGAGATGTATGAGGTGCACGAGGAGTGGATGGCATATGAGATGTATGAGGTGGAGTGGATGGCATATGAGATGTATGAGTTGCACGTGGAGAGGATGGCATATGAGATGTATGAGGTGCACATGGAGTGGTTGGCATATGAGATGTATGAGGTGCACGTGAAGAGGATGGCATATGAGATGTATGAGGTGCACGTGGAGAGGATGGCATTTGAGATGTATGAGGTGCACGTGGAGTGGATGGCATATGAGACGTATGAGGTGCACATGGAGTGGATGGAATATGAGGTGCACGTGGAGTGGATGGCATATGAGATGTATGAGGTGCACATGGAGTGGATGGAATATGAGGTGCACGTGGAGTGGATGGCATATGAGATGTATGAGGTGCACATGGAGTGGATGGCATATGAGATGTATGAGGTGTACATGGAGTGGATGGCTTATGAGGTGCACGTGGAGCGGATGGCATATGAGATGTATGAGGTGTACATGGAGAGGATGGCATATGAGATATAGGAGGTGCACGTGGAGCGGATGGCTTATGAGGTGCACGTGGAGCGGATGGCTTATGAGGTAAGTGTGGAGTGGATGGCTTATGAGGTGCACGTGGAGCGGATGGGATATATAAAGGGGCATGTGCAACTCTCAAAACTGAGAAATAAAATGATTATTACCCCTAGTAACCCTAATGAGTCCATTACAAAGTGCAAAACTGGGAAACTACTATGAAAATGCCAAATGTGATTTCACCAAAAATATTGGTATTTGCAATCTTCCAATGCAGCTTACAGTACACAGTACTTGACAAATGCAGTATGAGTTTCACTCTGGAGATGCTCACAAGTAACATTGCCCTGTATAAAGGAGTCACGAGAAGCTGGAATTTCAGTTTTGTTGACATTTTACTTAATAGATCTAGATGGAGGTTTCAGGCACAGTTGCCCCCAGTTTAATAAGCTAGCATACGGTATAAATTTGCATTCCAAGGTGGCGTCATCAGCAGGTATGCACTATCCGCTTGGAGGAGATGAGCGGATTGGGAATTTATTTTAGCGTAGTCCTGATTAGGTGATGGAATGAGGCTACTTTTGTACCCACTTGCAAAAATGGCATATAGTTTTACGGGGGTCTGGGACTCCAGGTCGACAGCATAAAGGTCGACACACCTTAGGTCGACACCAATTGGTCGACACACCTTAGGTCAACAGGGACAAAAGGACGACATGGACAAAAGGTCGACAGGAACAATGTCGACGTGGAAAAAGGTCGACATACGTTTTTTAGGTTTTCTTGGTGTTGTTTTCTTCGTAGAGTGACCGGGAACCCCAATTAGTGCACCGTGTCCCCTCGCATGGCTCGCTTCGCTCGCCATGCTTCGGGAAAGGTGCCTCGCTGCGCTCAGGACAGGTTACTGTTCCCAATCGTAGTCCATGTGGATCGTAAAGTATGAACCAGTTAAAAAAATGAAAAAAAGAGAAAAACTCATGTCGACCTTTTTCCATGTCGACCTAAGTGTGTCGACCAATTGGCATCGACCTAAGGTGTGTCGACCTTTTTGGTGTTGACCTGGAGTCCGAATACCGTTTTATGGGATTATGGGGCAAATTCAGTAAGGATTGCAAAAATTACAAATGAACAAAAATTGCGACCAAAAGCAAAATTGCGAAAGAAAGCACGCCCAAACGGAAAAAGTGCAACACTAATTTAATTTAACAAAAAGAAGGTGGCCTTATGAAATGTGCAAATATTGCGAAAACCATCCTAATAATCGCAATTTTTGGGTACATATTACAAATGTACGCAATTTTTGCATACATGTTTCAACTTTCTGATGTTGCATTTTTTGCTAACAACAGTGTTTTTCCTTTAAAAATTGCACAATCTACTTTCCTGCACCCAAATTAAAGAAACTACTCAACAATTGTAAATCAATTCAATCATCACTTAATTGGTCAAATGAGCTTGTGGTAATTTAGCAATTATTATCTCAAAGACACCATAGTGTTTTTCTTCAAACATTGACTAATGCCCATAACTGTGTTCAAATATAGGCCCTCATTCCGAGTTGTTCGCTCGCTAGCTGCTTTTAGCAGCATTGCACACGCTAGGCCGCCGCCTCTGGGAGTGTATCTTAGCTTAGCAGAATAGCGAACGAAAGATTAGCAGAACTGCTACTAAATAATTCCTTGCAGTTTCCGAATAGCTCCAGACCTACTCATAGATTGCGATCAGCTCGGTCCGTTTAGTTCCTGGTTTGACGTCACAATCACGCCCTGCGTTCGGCCAGCCACTCCCGCGTTTTTGCCTGGCACGCCTGCGTTTTTTAGCACACTCCCTGAAAACGTCCAGTTTCCTCCCAGAAACACCCACTTCCTGTCAATCACACTACGATCAATCGAGCGATGAAAAAACGTCGCTTGAGCTTGTGTAAATCTACAAAGTTTTATGTGAAAGTACTTAGCGCATGTGCGCTGCATACCATACGCATGCGCATTTTTGCCGTTTTTTCACTTAATCGCTGCACTGCGAAAATCGGCAGTGAGCGAACAACTCGGAGTGACCACCATATTCATCTAGAGAGAGTGTGAATTCTAGCCTCTAAACCCTACACAACAGCAATTATTGGTATATGTTTTAACAAACGCTTTTTTTGGAGTCAAAATATTTTAATTCGGAAACAACAGTAACATTTTTATTTAAAAAAAATACTGTTTTTTTGATTGTGAAGTGGTCAAACATTACATATTATTGTTTCTTTGCTTTTATTTACATACCTTACTTTAAGGAATTATGGGGGTCATTCCGAGTTGATCGCTCGCTAGCAGTTTTTAGCAGCCATGCAAACGCTAAGCCGCCGTTGTCTAGGAGTGTATCTTAGCTTAGCAGAAGTGCGAACGATTGCATCGCAGAACGGCTACAAAAAAATATTGTGCAGTTTCTGAGTAGCTTCACAAACACGCCCTGCGTTCGCCCAGCCACGCCTGTGTTTTTCCTGGCACGCCTACGTTTTTTTGAATACTCCCTGAAAATGGTCAGTTGACACCCAGAAACGCCCACTTCATGTCAATCACTCTGCGGCAACCATTGCGACTGAAAAACTTCGTTAGACCTTATGTAAAATATATCGGCCATTGTGAAAGTACATCGCGCGTGCAACTGCGCCGCATACGCATGTGCAGAAATGCCTTTTTTTACTTAATCGCAGCGCAGCGAACATTTTCAGCTAGTGATCAACTCGGAATGACCCCCAATTTGTAAATATTTGTTTCAATAAGTATACAAATGGAGCAGAATTTGCAAAACTTGAAAATAAAAAGATGGTGTTGCTGTTCTTCAACATATGTTCATGTGTGTAGCGCACAAATAAAATGTAAAAAATAAAAAAATGTATGTGGGTATTTTTTGTTTAACAAAAAAATGTTGGTTGTTTAAAAAAAAATGTTAGGAAGCTAAATGTCATTCAGCAGATACTACACTGCTCAAAAAAATAAAGGGGACACTTAAACAACACAATGTAACTCCAAGTCAATCACACTTCTGTGAAATCAAACTGTCCACTTAGGAAGCAACACTGATTGACAATCAATTTCACATGCTGTTGTGCAAATGGAATAGACAACAGGTGGAAATTATAGGCAATTAGCAAGACACCCCCAATAAAGGAGCTGTTCCGCAGGTGGTGACCACAGACCACTTCTCAGCTCATATGCTTTCTGGCTGATGTTTTGGTCACATTTGAAAGCTGGCGGTGCTTTCACTCTACAACCCACACAAGTGGCTCAGGTAGTGCAGCTCATCCAGGATGGCACATCAATGCGAGCTGTGGAAAGAAGGTTTGCTGTGTCTGTCAGCGTAGTGTCCAGAGCATGGAGGCGCTACCAGGAGACAGGCCAGTACATCAGGAGACGTGGAGGAGGCTGTAGCAGGGCAACAACCCAGCAGCAGGACCGCTACCTCCGCCTTTGTGCAAGGAGGAACAGGAGGAGCACTGCCAGAGCCCTGCAAAATGACCTCCAGCAAGCCACAAATGTGCATGTGTCTACTCAAACGATCAGAAACAGGATCCATGAGGGTGGTATGAGGGCCCGACGTCCACAGGTGGGGGTTGTGCTTTCAGCCCAACACCGTGCAGGACGTTTGGCATTTGCCAGAGAACACCAAGATTGGCAAATTCGCCACTGGCGCCCTGTGCTCTTCACAGATGAAAGCAGGTTCTCACTGAGCACATGTGACAGATGTGACAGAGTCTGGAGACGCCGAGGAGAACGTTCTGCTGCCTGCAACATCCTCCAGCATGACCGGTTTGGCAGTGGGTCAGTAATGGTGTGGGGTGGCATTTTGTTTGGGGGGCCGCACAGCCCTCCATGTGCTCGCCAGAGGTAGCCTGACTGACATTAGGTACCGAGATGAGATCCTCAGACCCCTTGTGAGACCATATGCTGGTGCGGTTAGCCCTGGGTTCCTCCTAATGCAAGACAATGCTAGACCTCATGTGGCTGGAGTGTGTCAGCAGTTCCTGCAAGACGAAGGCATTGATGCTATGGACTGGCCCGCCCGTTCCCCAGACCTGAAACCAATTGAGCACATCTGGGACACCATGTCTCGCTCCATCCACCAACGCCACATTGCACCACAGACTGTCCAGGAGTTGGCGGATGCTTTAGTCCAGGTCTGAGAGGAGATCCCTCAGGAGACCATCCGCCACCTCGTCATGAGCATGCCCAGGCGTTGTAGGGAGGTCATACAGGCACGTGGAGGCCACACACACTACTGAGCCTCATTTTGACTTGTTTTAAGGACATTACATCAAAGTTGGATCAGCCTGTAGTGTGTTTTTCCACTGTAATTTTGAGTGTGACTCCAAATCCAGACCTCCATGGGTTAATAAGTTTGATTTCCATTGATAATTTTTGTGTGATTTTGTTGTCAGCACATTCAACTATGTAAAGAACAAAGTATTTAATAAGAATATTTCATTCATTCAGATCTAGGATGTGTTGTTTAAGTGTTCCCTTTATTTTTTTGAGCAGTGTACTAAGCAAAATGCTTGTAAAGGTCATTTTACATTTGCTTCTATCAAATAGTGTGGTTGTCAAACCTCAATTGTTAGAACAAGATATATATATGGGCACCAATGCGCTAATCATAAATGTTCTCAGGGGTTGGAAACGCATACAGTATCCATGCACTTTAAGACAATGCATCAGTGCAACCCCAAACATCTGAAAATGTTTATTGGTATTCAGGCTATTACCCCAAATTGGAGAAATCGTGATGTGGAAAGTAATTTAGCGAAATCCGAGATGAAATGGATTTTTAAGTTAAATTCTTTAATCCCTAATGGTCTTAATTCAGATTTTGAGTTTAAATGGTTTTTATAAATTTATGAGATTGTTTTAATTTGTTTTAATAATTTTTGTCTTTTGGGTACCTGTCGTCATGCACTTTATGGACTCTATCTAAGGACTTTGGACACTTTTATTCTTGTTAATGGACGTTTGAATGAACATTTTATGGAGCTATAGAGGATGGACTTATAGTATTGCATCGATTCCGCTATTTGGAGCGCTCTGTGGAGCGCAAGAGCCCAACTTCCGGTCAACGAACGAGTGGAACGCATTGTGGAACGCATGCGAGTGACTTCCGGTTCCGGTCGGAAGTGCCGTGAACGTCATTTCCGCCGGAAATGAGAGCGGGAAGCGCCGTGGTGGGAATGTACGCCACAGCTGTCATCTATGAGCTGATTTGGTGAGGGTATTTAAGAGGGACACATTTAACCAGCCACCATGCCTCTGATGAAGGACTGAGGTCCGAAAAGTTTCAGGCGTGGTGACTGGTGTTCTGAGGACAATTCCTGGCGGTGACAGTCTCCTGAGAGTGGGGTTCAGTGTATCCGGACCGCTGAGCCGCATCATCCCATCTGAGATCGGGTAGGGTAACTGCACGAATGCCTGGCAAATGTCTTAACCCACAATAGTGGTTACATGCTTTTTATCATTCTGTTTATTGTGAGTGCAAATTTATTAAAACATCATTTTGAACTTTTACATTCGACTGTACTTGCACTATTTTCCGTTTATCTTTGGAAAATTTAAAGGTAACATCTATTCCTGTGGTGGAGCTACATATGTGAGGACAAGAGGATATATTGCTAATAAGGTCCTTTTCCACACGGTACGCTGATTGTTCTGGGAGGAACATTGGAATAGAGACTGAATACTTCAGACACATCGTTTGATGTAAGATATTTGGACTTTGATGAGAACATTTATGATTAGCGCATTGGTGCCCATATATATATCTTGTTCTGCTTATTACATAGTTACCTACCTTCTGGCAGCTCTCTCCGGGAGAGAGCTGCCAGGACGGCTCAGTGGAGGGGCTGGGCAGGGCAATGTCGAGAGGAGGGGGCGGGGAGGAGGCGGAACGGGGCAGGGAGGAGGCGGAACGAGGGTGGGGTTATAGCGGACCCCGTTTAAACCACGCCCCCGCTCTGTAATGCCGCGATAACCGGTATTTTACCGCAGGGGGGCGTGACTATGATGACGCGATTCAACAAGAATCGCGTCATCTACTGTCCGGACCGCCCACTTTACTCTCAAAGTGGGCGGCCGGGCAGGGGGGGACTTAAAAAAACGGGAGACTTGTCTGCTCTTCCGTGGGGCCGGGAGGGTCACCCGATTTTCGGGAGCCTCCCGGCCATTCCGGGAGAGTAGGCAAGTATGGCTTATTATCTAGGGACCTGTGAGGAGTCCTTTTTGGTGTACTAAAGCTGCTGTTCATAGTTGGCGCGATATACAGAAATATTTCTTTTTAAGTAAACCTCAATTGTTAGTAAGTGTAAACACAAATCAGTTAGTAACATATATTTTCACTATCAACATGTGTTACAGAGTTATAGGCCCTACACACTGGCCGACAATCCTCAAAGATATGAACGGTCCATATTTGCCTGCACTTGTACATCACTGCCCCCCCCCCCCCCCCGCCGCCGGGTCGCCCGTATCCGCTGTCGGGCAGCTCGGCGGCGGATCTTTAAATGTGTAGGGCCCATTAATCAATACCTTACATGTTTTTGATCCAATACAGCTGAATGAAGTGATTTGTGATCTGAGGTGTGAGCTTCTTCAGCTGGGTGTAATGTGTACTGTAGCAATGATTGCAGTATACATGCTGTCTACAACTGAGGTCAGCTTGTGCAGTTGTTAAGGTAGACCTGTAGTCACTCAGAACCTGCACATCAGAAATGTGCGATCTGTTGTAAAAATTGCGAATGCACCGCCCACCGACCATCAGCATACGCCCACAACACCCCCTGCAACACGCCCCTGATCGTAGTTTTTGCGAGTCCAGCCCTTTAGTACGCCCCCTACACGCCTACTTTTCGTAGTGCATACGCAGTTTTTGCTAAGTCTCAGAAATTGGGGTTTTTTTCTCAGTTTTTGCTATTTAGGTTGCAGAATTTGCGTTTTGACGCTTTTTTTTGCTACTTTTGCTGATTTGCGATCCTTGCTGAATTAGGCCCTTTATCATTTATATGAGAAAAGGGGTGCAGAGGGTCGCTGAATTTCTCCAAAGCCAGTTAAAAGACCCAGTACAGTATGAGCAGAATGCATTTTCATTATTATTATTATTGCTATTATTATTTAGTAGTAGTAGTAGCATTAATATTATTATTTTATCTGTAACAAACAAGTGATGCCACTAAATGCCACTAAATCTATCAACTTCTACCACTGATATAAACAGTGGGTTCTGATGTCATTGGCTATATAATCGGTGAGTTCTGACATCATCACTTCAGTGTCCAATAGAAAACCCTGTGTATAATATGGGGCAGATGTATTAACCTGGAATAGGCAGAAGGAAGTGATAAACCAGTGATATATGCAAGGTGATAAAGGCACCAGCCAATCAGATCCTAACTGTTAATTTACATATTGGAGCTGATTGGCTGCTGCCTTTATCACCTTGCACATATCACTGGTTTATCAAATCCTTATGCCGTCTCCAAGTTAATACATCTGCCCCACTGTTAGCTGCATAGGAGCGCCCAGCCTGCAGACCCATGCCAGTATAAGGTCACCAGCACCTCGGAATGCACTACTGTGAGAAAGCCCAGGATGATGTCACACCATACTTGCCTACTTTTGAAAAAGCATTTCAGGGAGATGTGAAAGTAACACCTATCAGTGCGGACGTGCACGGCTACATCGGAGAGGCGTGTGATAAACATGACTTACATCCAAATGTAAATGAGCCCCAAAGTTTGTAAGATCTACTTGTTGAAGAAAAGACACTGATATTTTTCAGGAATTGTTCGTGTATTGGCCCTCATTCCGAATTGATCGCTCGCAAGGCGAATTTAGCAGAGTTGCTCACGCTAAGCCTACGCCTACTGGGAGTGTATCTTAGCTTCTTAAAATTGCGACCGATGTATTCGCAATATTGCGATTACAAACTACTTAGCAGTTTCAGAGTAGCTTCAGACTTACTCGGCATCTGCGATCAGTTCAGTGCTTGTCGTTCCTGGTTTGACGTCATAAACACACCCAGTGTTCGCCCAGACACTCCCCCGTTTCTCCAGCCACTCCTGCGTTTTTTCCGGAAACGGTAGCGTTTTTATCCACACGCCCCTAAAACGCCGTGTTTCCGCCCAGTAACACCCATTTCCTGTCAATCACACTACGATCGCCGGAGCGAAGAAAAAGCCGTGAGTAAAAATACTATCTTCATTGTAAAATTACTTGGCGCAGTCGCAGTGCGAATATTGCGCATGCGTACTAAGCGGAATTTCACTGCGATGCGATGAAAAATACCGAGCGAACGACTCGGAATGAGGGCCATTGTGTTTTACAAGAGGTTCCATATACTGTAAGTGGCCAAGAGAAACCTTATTTAAAATGCATTTAGCCATAGGGATCATTGTGCCTTATAACCAATGCAGGAAAATGGCGCTGATGAACTCCTTTGAATGTATGTATCTCTGATTTATTTTTTTACCCCAAGAATGTAAAGTAAAATCAGGGAGATTGCTGGTCTATTCAGGGAGTGAAGGAGATTGCTACTATTTCAGGGAGTCTCCCGCAGAGTGAGGGAGGGTAGGCAACTCTGTGTCACACTCACACTGGAAGAATCACTGTAGGAAGCCGATGGTACTGTATAAGAGGTCGATCTACAGATTGTACTGATTCAGATGAGGATGGAGTTGCTATCACAGCTGCTCCTATTGCATATAATGGGCCGGATTCAGAGATGGGCACTAATGACTACGACATTATGCACAGAGCGACTGTGAATTTATGCTAATGCCGCAGCCAATAGGCTTCCTAATGAGACGTACAAAGACGCACCATCGAAAGCACATCGGCCGCACATTAGACATTAGAGCAGCGATATGCTTGCTCACAATGGGGGTCATTCCGAGTTGTTCGCTCGTTATTTTTTTGTCGCAACGGAGCGATTAGTCGCTAATGCGCATGCGCAATGTCCGCAGTGCGACTGCGCCAAGTAAATTTGCTATGCAGTTAGTTATTTTACTCACGGCATTACGAGGTTTTTTTCTTCGTTCTGGTGATCGTAATGTGATTGACAGGAAGTGGGTGTTTCTGGGCGGAAACTGGCCGTTTTATGGGAGTGTGTGAAAAAACGCTGCCGTTTCTGGGAAAAACGCGGGAGTGGCTGGAGAAACGGAGGAGTGTCTGGGCGAACGCTGGGTGTGTTTGTGACGTCAAACCAGGAACGAAACTGACTGAACTGATCGCAGATGCCGAGTAAGTCTGGAGCTACTCAGAAACTGCTAAGAAGTGTCTATTCGCAATTCTGCTAATCTTTCTTTCGCAATTTTGATAAGCTAAGATACACTCCCAGTAGGCGGCGGCTTAGCGTGTGCAAAGCTGCTAAAAGCAGCTTGCAAGCGAACAACTCGGAATGACCCCCCAATGTCCTTTGGAACATGGCTGCTCCGCTGCTTGTGCCACTTCAACTGTGCTGTAGGGCACTGCACCTTTCAGGTCGCTGAATCATATTCCATTTATACTCCTCTAAGGTAAGAGCAGACAGGACACTGTACCCTAATTCTAAAGATCTGGGGTCTCTGCTCCTAGAACCACTGGCACATTCTGGCAGAACTGTGACTAGATAAGCTGAAGGCTGCATAAGCCTGAGGCAATATAAGCGATCAACTTTTTGTGATTGGTTGTTAAATGACTAAGCAGTTGCTAGGCAGATCAGTTTCCCATTTGGGTTTTTTTACTATTGGATTAGAGGGTTGTGCATCAAGATGGAGAGGAGGGTCTCAGTTTAGTATATAAGGGGTGGCCATCTTGCCAGACTTCCTCTGCCTTTCAGTTTTGGCCCAGGAAGGATAAGTATAATTTACTGCTTGTTTTTCCTTGCTGTTAAACTGTTTTGATTTGCATTTGCCTTCACTGGGCATTAGTATTACAGGTTTGCCCCCTTTTGCTGTGCGGTGTAATTGTGTGTGCAGTCTTGCTCCCCCTCCTACCATGCCTCGTCCTCGACGCTCAGCACCCCCCCCCAGGCGCCTCGTGGAGACGGGGAGTTCCCTCCGCTCCCCGAGCGTCGCGCCTCAGAGTGGCTTTTCACCCGCTGCGGACAGGCGGCGGGGGCGGGCAGTTATAGCCCGCTCCCCTGCCGCACGGAGACGGGCGGCCAGCGGCCGCTCGTCACGTGGTTCCGGGGCGCGCGGCTCGGCTGAGCCGCGCACCTCGGTGCTCGCAGCGGGACGGGCCTCTTCTCGCCCTCCTGCTTCGGGCGCCTCCGGGTCCCCTCCGCCTCCTGCCAGCAGCCGTGGGACACACGGCGCAGGCGCGCGATGCCCGGCCGGGCCGCGCGCCCCGGCGCCTCCAGCGCGTCCGTTCCCTCACCCTCTCTCCTGCACTGGGGACGGCTCTCTTCCCCCATCCCCGCTTGTGGCTCTCGGCGGCGTCCTGGTGGCACAGGACGACCGCGACGGAGCTGCGGGAAGTGAGGGGGGGGGGATTGTTCAGGGGCGCATGAGCCCAGGGCAGCGGGTAACGACTCCCGCTGTCCCTGGGACAATTCAGGACGGCACGCTTCCCTCCGCCACCTGGGGGTCTAGCGCGCCCCAGGTGAGTGAGGGTGACATGGGGCCCCTTGGTACTGGTGTGGCTGGGGCGGGGGACGTGGCAGCGGCTGCCGCCACGCCCGCCCCGGCGTCAACTGCATGGCAGGTTTTCCCCCCGGCCTCAGGGGTTTATTCGGGCGCCCCCTGGGCGTCAGCTTCCCCGCCGCCATGGGCGGCGCCATTGCGCGCAGGATGTCAGACTCCCTCCCACGCCCCCTACGGCCCTTTGCAATACGGGTCCGCGCAGGCGTCCGTCTCAGCGGCTTATTTTACTCACGGCGGGGCGCTTGCGGTAACGGCGCAGCAAGGCTTCGCGGGGAGCCAGTCCTTCCCCGGGGGGTTTGCGTGGCCTCCGGCTCCAACATTCCCCTTAGCCGCCAGTATGCCTTCCGTGGGTTTCATGACGGCGTCCGGCACGCAGTTTTCCCCGCGTGGGGCCAGCGCGGGCGCCGGCGTGCAGTCCGCGTGGTCGGTGGACCCCGAGTCGCGGTGCCCTTTCCGGCCTTTGCGGGCCTGCAAACAGGGCAGGCACCGGACGGTGGGTATCAAGGGGCACAAGGTTGGCCCCCTCTCCCGGCGCCCCCTCAGTTCCTTCCGGCATCCTACGGATGGACGGGAGCAGGCGTCTGCCCGCCGCAAGCGGCTTGGCGGCCGTCTTACCCCGCGAGTTTGGGTGCAGCAAGTGGGTCGGCCTTTACACAGTCGATCGGGTACACCTCGGCGGGGGCCCCCTCCCTGCAGCTGCCGGGCGGCCATCCGCCGCGGAGCGGAGGGGTGGTCCCTCCGCCTCCGCAATTGCGGACAAGTGTTAATGATGTGCTGGTTCCCCCTGTGCCTGTTGTCCCCTCTTTTTCTCCCTCACAGGTCCCGCCTAGTTCGGGGGCTACACCCGGCAGGAGACGAAGATCAAGGACAAGCGGGACGACGAACGTGGAGGGACGGCCAACAGCGGAGGCGGGAACAGCGGACGAAGAGGTTCCGGGTCCTTCGAACTCCGGTGAGATAAATATTCCTTTACACGTTTCAACATGTAGCTCTTCGTCTTCCAGCAGCGTATCATCCGGCTCTCCGCGGCGCCCGCGCAAATTAGCTAGGCTCATCGCGCGGCGAATGGCTAAGGAGGCGCATAAGGCGGCCGCTCCGGCGCAGGTGGTCCCTGCGGACCCTCCCCGTTTCGGCGAGATGGTGCATTGCGCCAACACGGCAGTTACAAGGGGAGTTCGCAAGCGCATGCGGGAAAAGATCCGCAAGGGGAAGTATGTGGACGTATTCACCCTTACGGAGGAAATGCGGCAGGGTTTTGAGGCAGCCAAGAAACCGGGCGGTATGGGGGAGAATGCGTTCCGCAATTTCCACCAGTGGCTGCGTGGGTTTTTGGTGTTCATGGTTTGCTACACGGAATCCCGTCCCTTGGAGTATGCCAATTTAGTGAAATATTTGTTTTTAGTACACGATATGTACTTAAAATCCAAAGGGTCTGCGTGGCGGGATTACGACGAGAAGTTTCGTCGCAATCAGGATGGCAACCCCATCCTGCCCGCAGGTTTTAAGGACGTTGAGGTGTGGTTGGAGGTCACGCAGCAGGTCAAACCCACCCCAGACGTCACGGCCAAGAAGCCCGGGGCGTCCGGGGTGGCGGCTTCCCGATTGACGGGGAAAGGGAAGTGTTTCGCTTACAACGACGGTAAATGCGTCAAAGGAACGAGCTGTCGTTTTCGCCACTCATGCAGGTTGTGCGGATCCAATCACCCGGCCAAAGAATGCACCGCGCCGACAAGCAGTAAGCCTGCCAATTCCGCCGAGGCCGGTGGAATTGGCAAGTAAGGCCTTCTCCCCGATTATAGTTTCTGAGTTGCTGCGCTGGCTTGCGTTATATCCCGATCGGACGGCCGCATCGTTTCTCTCGGAGGGTTTTCAGCGGGGTTTTCGCTTGCCAATTCCGGATTCGGTGTATGTGGTTGCACGCCAGAATTTGAGATCGGCTCGTGAATTCCCGCAGGAGATCCGGCGGAAGGTCGACGGGGAGATTGAGCGAGGGCGCATGGCTGGGCCCTACGCCCTTTCCCCGTTGCCCTCCTTGTGCATTTCCCCAATAGGGGTGGTGCCCAAGAAGGCCATAGGCAAGTTTCGTTTGATACAGCACTTGTCTCACCCGCCGGGGGTGTCAGTCAACGACGCTATCCCGGAAGCTCAATGCAGAGTTCGATATCAATCGTTTGACGAGGCGCTGCGCTTAGTGCGGGATGAGGGTCCAGGGAGTCTGTTGGCAAAATTGGACGTGGAGTCAGCCTTTCGCCTACTCCCACTGCACCCAGATTCCTTGCGGTTTCTGGGTTTCAAAATAGGGGGCGAATTCTACGTCGATCGGTGTCTCCCCATGGGCTGTTCTGTATCCTGCGCCTACTTTGAGTGTTTTAGCACATTTTTGCACTGGTGCGTCCAGACCGCCTCCGGGCAACCGGGGGTGGCTCACTACCTGGATGATTTTCTTTTTGTAGGGCCCGGGGACAGTTCGGTCTGTGGGGACATTCTCTCGGTGGCCGGGTCGTTATTCGGCGGTTTAGGGGTACCGGTTGCGCAGGATAAGTGCGAGGGTCCTTGCACTTGTCTTAGCTATTTAGGTATCGAGATCGACACGGTGGGAGGGTGCTGTCGCTTGCCCGAGGATAAGGTGCAGAAGCTATTGGGTTTGATTACAGACTGTTTAGGAAAACGCAGGGTTCGGCTTAAGCAGGTGCAGTCCTTGCTTGGCTCTCTCAATTTTGCGTGTCGGATTATCCCCATGGGTAGGATTTTCTGTCGCAAACTTGAGCGGGCCACAGCGGGGACGGTTCGACAGAATCACTCCGTTTACCTGTCCCGCGAGATCAAGGATGATTTGCGGGTTTGGGTCTCGTTCCTGGTGTCCTTCAACAGGGAAGTGTTGTGGCCCGCTCCTTGTTGTTCCAGTGAGCAGCTGCAGTTGTTCACGGATGCTTCAGGCAGTCGGGGTTTCGGAGCGTTCTTTGCTGGCGCGTGGTGCGCGGCGGCATGGCCGGCATCTTGGGTAACGCGTGGGTTTACCAAGAACCTGCTGCTGCTGGAATTGTTCCCAATCTTAGTGGCGCTGGAGTTATGGGCCGGACGGTTCGCAAATAGGGACATTTTGTTTCTTTGCGACAACCTAGGGGTAGTGCATGCGGTAAATAATCAGCGTTCATCATCGCCGCAGGCCCTGCGATTACTAAGGCATTTAGTGCTAGTTTGTTTACAGCGTAATATTAATTTTAGGGCTCGCCACGTTCCCGGAGTTGACAATGGAATTGCGGATGCATTGTCCCGGTTCCAGTTTGACAAATTCAGGACGTTGGTTCCGGGAGCGGAGGCAGAGGGGTTACAGTGCCCACCTTCTGTCTGGCAGATGGTCGAAGCGGTTTAACGGCGTTGGCCAGGTGTGCACTGGCTCCCTCCACGCTACGTGCGTACGATGCTGCATGGCGGGATTGGTCAGCCTTTCAGAGTAGGTACGGGGTAGCAGGTGAGTCCTCGGCCGACGCCCTGTTGACCTTTGTTTGGGAGCATTACCAAAACGGTAGGTCAAAAGCGGCCATGGCTACTGCCCTTGCGGGCATCGCCTTTCACTCGCGACTCCACGGGACAACGGACCCCACGGGGTCGTTTGTCCTTTCCAGAGCGCTGAAAGGTTGGGCGAGGTTGCACCCGGCGCCCGCGGATTCACGTAGGCCTATAACGTTGCAGCTGCTAGCGGACTTGCTGCATGTGCTACCTCGGATTGCGTCCTCGGAATTCGAGGTGGCTTTGTTTAGTAGCGCGTATGCCCTGGCCTTTTTCGGGGCTTTTCGGGTGAGCGAGCTAGTGGCGAGCAGCAAGGCGTCCCGGGAATCGGGTCTGCTCTATGAGAATGTGCGCTTGCAGGAGGGCCTGTTGCTCTGTAGGATTGTGCGATCCAAGACAGATCAAACAGGTCGAGGTCGCTGGTTGTCCTTGGAGGCTCAGGAGGGTATGGGCGTTTGCCCGCTGCGGCTGACGCAAGAGTATGTGCGTTTAAGACCTCCGGGGGGCAACCAGTTGCTGGTACACGCGCAGTCGGACCCTCTGACGAAGTTTCAGTTTGCATCGGTGTTTAAGAAATGTTTAACGGCGTTGGGCTTGCAGGAGGCGGACTTCGGTACTCATTCCTTTCGGATTGGGGCGGCTACCCATGCGGCGGCCGCTGGTTCATCACCAGCGGCTATTCGGGAGTTGGGTCGCTGGAAGTCGGCCTCCTATAAGTCCTACGTCCGTATAGATAAGTTATAAGTGCGCCTGTTGCGCTAACCCAAAAACATGTTTACTCGTCGGTTTTTGAACGCTTACCGTTCAGGAATCGAGGGTGTGAAGCGAATTTTTAAAATTTTTCCTCCGAGGGGGCCTAATTTCAATTGGCTGTTCTACCAAGGTCCACGGGAGGTTTTTTGAGTTTTCTCCTTCACTTGGGTTTATTTGGTTTACGTTGTGTTTCAGTTACAGATTATGTGCATAATCTGACGTTAGGATATTTTCTTTTACAGCTGTCATCAATTTTGGAGACCACATATGGATGGTTGGTCATTCATACGTTTTTTGGGCAGAGAAACATCCCATGGCGGCTAGGGCGAATGAGATTTTTGGGTCCAGGCAGTTTAGATGGCTAGGTGTTAGGGGCATGTTATGGGGTGATTTGTTGCGCGTCCTGTTTACACGGGAGCGCCGCTGGGGTCGCCCCAGTTGTATTATCATCCATCTGGGTGGTAATGATCTGGGCCGAGTTAAAGGTATAGACTTGATTTTGTCTATAAAGGCGGATGTAGTGGCAATACGTTGTCACTGGCCTGGGGTATGTATTGTCTGGTCGGAAATGGTGCCCCGTTTCCATTGGCGTGGTGCGGTGCGTTTCTCGGCGCTGGAGAAAGCACGCAAAAAGGTGAACTCGACGGTGTCTCTGTTTGTCAAGGCCATAGGCGGAGTGGCAATTAAGCATCCTCTGCTGGTGCTGCGGAACAGACAGTTCTATAGAGACGATGGGGTTCACCTTTCCCCGGAAGGTGTGCAGTTTTTTCTGGAAGATATTTTCGGTCTTTTTCGTTAGAGCTAGTTAGTTTCTGGTTGGTTAAGTTTCTGTTTGCGGATGGCGGTGGCGGTTTGGTAAACCTTGGTGGCGGGAAATCGCTGCCAACCAGCTGTCACACAGGCATAAGTGGTCATTGTGGGGCTCCCTCTTTAAATGGACGGCAGGTGTGTCCTTTTCTTGCGGTTGGACATTTAGACGTTCCCCTGCGGGAACCGAACGTTTGCCAGAGAAAGAGGGGTAAGGCCAGCACAATGCGGGTTATGCGGGAAGGAGGCGGGGTATGTGTACTCCCCTCCTTGGTTTGGTGGTTTCCATCTAGGTGACGGGTGCTGGTGGTTTGGCAGCGGTTTTCTGTTTTTGCCATCCTCCAAACTAGAGTAATTATATATTCAATTTCAATTCTAATTCGGCCTCAATTATTAGTTTAAAGAGTTGGTCAGCGATTAATAAACATCGTCTGACCTTTAACTCCAGCTACTGTGTCCGTGTCTTTATTTCAGTGTGTGGTGTGGTTTTATTTAGTGATAAGCTAGCTTAAATACAAGGTTTATGTAATCACAATAAAGTTATGAGCGGCTTAGATAAGCTGAAGGCTGCATAAGCCTGAGGCAATATAAGCGATCAACTTTTTGTGATTGGTTGTTAAATGACTAAGCAGTTGCTAGGCAGATCAGTTTCCCATTTGGGTTTTTTCCTATTGGATTAGAGGGTTGTGCATCAAGATGGAGAGGAGGGTCTCAGTTTAGTATATAAGGGGTGGCCATCTTGCCAGACTTCCTCTGCCTTTCAGTTTTGCCCGCCCGCCCTCCCAGAATGCGGATAGGTTTTGTTTTGCTGTGGGCTATTGAAAGCCAGATTGGCGGGAAATCGCTGCCAACCAGCTGTCACACAGGCATAAGTGGTCATTGTGGGGCTCCCTCTTTAAATGGACGGCAGGTGTGTCCTTTTCTTGCGGTTGGACATTTAGACGTTCCCCTGCGGGAACCGAACGTTTGCCAGAGAAAGAGGGGTAAGGCCAGCACAATGCGGGTTATGCGGGAAGGAGGCGGGGTATGTGTACTCCCCTCCTTGGTTTGGTGGTTTCCATCTAGGTGACGGGTGCTGGTGGTTTGGCAGCGGTTTTCTGTTTTTGCCATCCTCCAAACTAGAGTAATTATATATTCAATTTCAATTCTAATTCGGCCTCAATTATTAGTTTAAAGAGTTGGTCAGCGATTAATAAACATCGTCTGACCTTTAACTCCAGCTACTGTGTCCGTGTCTTTATTTCAGTGTGTGGTGTGGTTTTATTTAGTGATAAGCTAGCTTAAATACAAGGTTTATGTAATCACAATAAAGTTATGAGCGGCTTAATGGGGAGTGCAGCATTACACAGCAAAACGTGCACGGAGCAGTGATATTACTATTAGGCCCCTGTGATGTGTATTAGGGATAAGATGACCTTCTGCTGAGAAGCAGCATTTATTCATGAGGAGAGATAGAATTCCACAGGAGAATCCTCACATATGGATATGATGAGCCACCTTGTGTCCACTAAAACAAACTGCACAGATCCCTCACACACCAGGGGACACTTCTCAGAACTTATGTTGAGGAAAAGCAGTTGTGTTGCCTCTAGCGACTGCACTAGAAATATTATAATTGGTAGTTGCTATAGGTAATACCACTGTTCTGTTATTCTTTGCCATGGTAATAAATGTTCCCCATTTGTTTTTAAAATTCGTATTATCATCTGTTTATTTAAAAGAAGACATGGAGAATGATTTCACAATATAAAGTGCAATAATGTGCCAATAAGATGCTACCAAGACTCTTATTTATTCTTTCAAGGGCCCTACACATTTGGCGATCCGCCGCCGAGCTGCCCGACGGCGGATACGGCCGACGGGCGACCCTGCGGCGAGGCATGGGGGGGGGGCAGTGACGGGGGGAGTGAAGTTTCTTCACTCCCCCCATCACCCGGCTCCATAGAAGTGCAGGCAAATATGGACGAGATCGTCCATATTGGCCTGCATGCACAGCCGATGGGGCACCAGCGATGAACGAGCGCAGGGCCGTGCATCGTTCATCGCTGTTGCCCCCACACAGCACGATATGAACGTTATCTCGTTCATTAATGAACGAGATCGTTCATATCTTGCAGTCAGATCGCCCAGTGTGTAGGACCTATTAGTCATCTCCCACCTTGACTACTGCAACCTGCTATTCTCCTTACAGATCTATCCCTGTTCCGCTGCTACTGCTGAATGACTGATCTTCCTCTGTCATCGCCCGACATCCACTACACCTCATTGCAAGTCCATATGGCTCCCTGACTGATTAGAATGTAATTCAAATTACTCACCGTCATCTAAACAGCCCACTGCAGCACTAGCCTGTCATACAGTATCAATCATATTCTGTTTTGTTTAGCCCCCAAGCTCAGCGGGGAGCACGAATCCAGAGAGCTCCTGAGCCCATCCACCAATGTAGAGGACCTTGCATTGCCTTCGAAAGTCCAGCCCATGCCAGCCAGTGTTGCAAGGAGCGACAGCAGCCATGGGTGCCCCGGGAGCAGCTCCCTGCTGCCGCTGCCCCACATAGAGAATGGCAACAGGCCTGTGGGGGTCATTCCGAGTCGATCGCTTGCTAGCAGTTTTTAGCAGCCGTGCAAACACTATGCCGTCGCCCACTGGGGAGTGTATTTTTGCTTTGCATAAGTGCTAACGCCTGTGCAGCAGAGCGCTTGCAAAATAATTTTGTGCAAAACAAGACCAGCCCTGTACTTACTCTTCATGTGCGTTTATTCTAACATTGGAGCGTTGGCTTTTGACGTCACACACCCGCCCAGCGTTCGCCCAGCTATGCCTGCATTTTCCCTGGCACGCCTGCGTTTTTCTAAGCTCTTGCTGAAAACGGTCAGTTGACACCCAGAAAAGCTCCTTTCATGTCAATCTTCTTGCGGCCGTCAGTGCAAATGAAAACGTCGCTAGAACCTGTGCAACACCACAAAAGCCTTTGTACCCGTACGTCGCGCGTGCACATTGCGTTGCCTACGCATGCGCAGAAATGCCGATTTTTAGCCTGATCGCTGTGCTGCGAACAACGGCAGCTAGCGATCAACTCGGAATGACCCCCAGTATCTGTAAGGACTCAGGCAGAATTGGCCAATGCATTCACATTGCATTGGCTGAGAATGCCTCTGCCTGTCAGTCAGGCCGTGGTATTTGCGGGGCAATGATGCGGCGATGCGGGGGCAAGATGCTGCAAATGGGGACAGGGCGGTGACGTTTTTAGAGCGTCTGCGTCACGTCACATGCAGCAACTCAGATGGAAAAAATAGCTGGGCTGCAAAGGCAGAGGTCATCCACAGGCAGGGGTCATCCAGTTGTTGCAACCGGAATTAAATTGTGGTCGCAGCCACTTGGCAGCACGGTCAGCATGCTGGGCGGCTTTGTCCTGCACTTTGCTGCATCCAGCATGTGATAGAAACGATTGTAGATTCTGCTTTTTAGCAGTATCTGCAATCCAACCTGAATAGGGGCCCTTATCCATTATACCTTGCTCAGAGAGGTAGAATAGATTGATACGCAACAGTAATGTACTAACAACAATTCCAACATGTGGCCAGATGTAAGTACGCCCGAGTTTGGTGGCCATGCGGGATGCCAACTGAAATCTGTCTTTTTTTAAAGGGGCAATCACTTACAAAGCATGGTTTTGCCTTGGAAGTGATTGCCCCTTTAAAAAAAAGGTCTGAGTTCGGCTGGCATCCTGCACAGCAGCTAAACTTGGGCATCATTACATCTGGCCCAGGATGTCTCTTTTATTGAGCCACATAGAACTCTGTATTAAAGATGGTGATTAGTTATTTTCCAAAAGTGGTCAATCACAATAATAATGATGCATTAAATTAGTCAAGAAAGTCACATTTGAACACAGCTCACAATACACTGAAATATTCAATAATTCAATGGTTCAATCAATCTAATCACTGATACATGCAATGAGAACAATGAAGAAAGTGATTAAGAATACTGTTTCAATAACACTTACTACTTTTCTAGCTATCCCAGAAAAGAATGTCTTAGTCTTCACCGCAAATTTTACGTTGGAGCTCTTAGAACCAACAGTGCCCCAGTATTGCAATGAGGGATTTGCTGTCACTGTTCTTGTTGCACTAGGGATGGAGATCCTACAAGTGTCACAGTGTTGCAATGCAGTAAAGGCACTTATAAACAATATCAATCCTGGGTTTTATCAGTAGAAGTGTTTCAGTATGCAAAAAAAGATGTAATTAGCGAAAGTATCTTAGGCTCTCTAACAATGCAGCTTCCTCCGTAGTAATTATTCCATGGACAAATAACTCAGTCTTTACTCCTTAAAGCAACTCAATACCCCTTGGACAAATAACTCAGTCTTTACTCCTTATGGCAACTCAATGTCTCTCAAGCTCTTCTTATAAATTGTGTCTCTGTCCTGGTAACTGTATTCAAACAGTAACTAGTCTGCGGGATGTTCTATTAAGGGCCTGGTAATACCCCTTCTCTCCAAGAGGTGGTGCGCAGTATGTCTGACAAATGGACAATTGGGCCCAGCTCTCGCCCTCTTGCAGCCCACAACAACAATAGTCTCTGATTCTGGTCCGTCCTTACCCCCTGCTGTATTAGTATGACACTCTCTAATATGCAACACTGTCTTTACGCTTTTAAAGGGGCACACACACAACTTTCCAGACAGCAATAGGCAGCGGCACCTACACACCATGTACATCTACTGTACCACCAAAAGTAAACTGTAATGTATATGTATTCATATATAAATGTAATCATCAATTTTACTGTATATTATTCATTAATAGATACAACCTGAGTACTTCTGGACTGGCTGCTGGTTCTACCCTGCCTGATCCCCTGCCACATGCACTGTTCTGGTCCTGGGGAAGTTTTCCACCTGTGTGGTGATATCACTATGTGTATTTGTGGTTATGTGCGGTGGTGCCTTCAGTATACAGTATGCAATTATTATACAGTTCTCTGACGTCTTCTATTCACCATTATAGATTCTATTCATATTCACCCATGACTCCCCTTAATTGGTTCTCATGAACCACTCTTCATAATATTATCTTTGCCTCCTATTTCTAAAGAGTAATCTCAACCCTCAGGTAACTTTGGGCGTCATTCAGAGATGGACGCAGCTGTTGTGTTCGCATGCAGCAGCCGCGTCCATCTCGTCTGCACACGCACACTGGCCATAGTGTGCGTGCGTGATCCTTCACCATTGGGCCACATTCCAGAAGGATGCAGGTGCAAGGTGTTGACAGTGACTGGCGTTGGGTGGGCGGTGATGCGGAGTTGTGAGGGCATGGCAGGCAAAACAGGCATGTTGGGATCATTTTCGGGGCGGCTGCGTGATGCTACACACAGCTGCTCCGAGAAACAAAATGGCGCCGAACCGCCTGCAAGTGCAGCCAGGCTGGAGTTGACCTTAAATCATTGCAACTGCAATTAAATTGCGGACGCATGTGAGTAGATCGATGTAGATATTCCTGCGAAGCAAGATCTGAGTCCATCTCTGAATGAGTCCCATTGTAACCATCCAATCTAACCAACCTCAGTAACACTGTAGTTTTAATCCCCACTTCTGCAGGGTTATAGGCTGCACTTTAGGCAGAAGATAAATTGTGGGGAATGATGAAAGTGGAGTGCGCTACTGCGCAGACTCCATATTGCTACTCCTCTAGGGAAGCTCCATTCCCTGTACCAAGATGGCTGCCAACGGCTACTACTGAGCATTTGAAGATACATGTGGGACATTATTAGAGTACCACAGTGGAAGACCTGCAATGACCTGCTGTTTTAGATGCTGTTCCAGCATCCTGCACCGATACCTGGTACTGAGATACACTCACTGGCTGATGAGTTGTATGACACCCAACTCCACTCTGGCTTCAGTCCATCTACCAGTTTGTATAATAGTGTGTACAGCTGTACCTTTATTTCCAGTAAAACCACTCCACCCGTTAATTAACTGGGCTGTTTGTAGCTGTTAGGCATCCGCTGGTGTGTACAGAAACACTGCTACATCCTCAAGCTTCTACATGTCACACTCGGAGTCGAAGCTGGTGGACCCAAACTGGAGTCTGGAGTTGGAGGCTGGTTAGAAGCAGAGTGCGGGAAACTGGGTGGTCAGATTAAATTCCCCCTCATAGAATGATGAGAACTTGATAACTAAGGGGGTCATTCCGAGTTGTTCGCTCGCAAGCTGCTTTTAGCAGCTTTGCACACGCTAAGCCGCCGCCTACTGGGAGTGAATCTTAGCTTATCAAAATTGCGAACGAAAGATTAGCAGAATTGCGAATAGACACTTCTTAGCAGTTTCTGAGTAGCTCCACACTTACTCGGCATCTGCGATCAGTTCAGTCAGTTTCGTTCCTGGTTTGACGTCACAAACACACCCAGCGTTCGCCCAGACACTCCTCCGTTTCTCCAGCCACTCCCGCGTTTTTTCCAGAAACGGTAGCGTTTTTTCGCACATACCCATAAAACGGCCTGTTTCCGCCCAGAAACACCCACTTCCTGTCAATCACATTACGATTACCAGAACGAAGAAAAAACCTCGTAATGCCGTGAGTAAAATTCCTAACTGCATAGCAAATTTACTTGGCGCAGTCGCACTGCGGACATTGCGCATGCGCATTAGCGACTATTCGCTCTGTTGCGACAAAAAAATAACGAGCGAACAACTCGGAATGACCCCCTAAGTGAGGGAGTTCAGGAGGATCCTATCAACTGTAGTACTGCTGGAGGTATAAGTTCTGATGGAACCCAGAGGGCGGCAGAGGTGAAAAACAGGTTCTGACAGTAGGCAGGATGCAAAACTCAACTCGACGGAGGAAGAGCTGGCTAGCAGGACAGGGAATCACAAAGCCTGAGAAGGAGCTGGAGTAACCTTGACTTGGACCGGGACTGGAACATTATACAGGAACTAGTCTTGAACAATAGCAACATGATTTGGCCTGGTATCAGAATGCACTGAGTCTAGAACTATTGATAACAGAAACTGGCTTCTACCAGAATGATCAAGAACTGGGCTGGAACCGGTAATGACAGAATCTGGGCTAGTACCATAATGCTCAGGGACCAGGCTGGGACCGGGCTGGAACCGGCGGTGACAGCATCTGGGCTGGTACCAGAATACTGAGGAACCACCAGTAGTGACAGAATCCGGGCTGATACCAGAGTGCTCAGGAACCAGGCTGAAACCAGTGGTGACAGAATCTGGGGTGATACCAGAATGCTCAGGAGCCGGTGGTGACAGAATCTGGGCTGGTACATGAATGCCCAGGATTCACAGGATGGTCTTTGAAATTACTGCTGGCAGATTCACGTTAACCACTTTGAGGAGCACAGGGCTTCAGCATGCAACATAGGCTGTAAACTTTGTTGCATTGGCGGTTTGCCAGCTGCATAGATTCCCATTTTAAAGGTGGTGCTGGGAGCTGATTGTCTGGACAGTCTGCCTCTCTCAATGCAGCACAGCCATTGGTGGAATAGTGATTACCTGAGTGGACTCACGATGGCTGCACCCTGCAACTGGAACTGGTGGGAACCAGAGCACGTAGGAAGCTGGCCCCATACACTCTGAAGGAACCTTGGCCACTGCGGCAGCGGTAGAACAGAGCGGGCAGGTTGAACAGGACTTCAGAATGGAGCTGCAGTGGGAGCCAGCTATACTTTTACCACAGCACTCAGAGTCGGGGCCTGCATCTGGCTACCTAGACCTCTTCTGGGGATGGCTTCAGGAAACTTCTTGGCTTTTCAAGCGAGGATCATGGCATCAAATGCATTGACCCATGACCTTTCTTCTGGCCATAGCCCTTCCAGTCAATGAGATACAGGAGATTCCCATAGCAACAATGAGAATCTAGAATTTTTTTTATTTCAAAATCCACTCCATGTTGAGTTTGTACTTGTGGTGCTTGAGGAAGTACCGCTTGAAATTGATTCTATATTTATGGTTTCAACACACATATGTGAAAAGTATTTGGTTTTTAAGGTAAGACGGTAACTTGAGTCGATAAGCCGGCAGATTGAAATACCTTATACCTATGGCCTTCATTCCTACTTGATCGCTCGCTAGCTGCTTTTAGCAGCAGTGCAATCGCTAAGCCGCCACCTTCTGGGAATGTATGTTAGCTTAGCAGAAGTGCGAACGAAAGGATCGCAGTGCTGCTACAAAAAAAATTGTGCAGTTTCAGAGTAGCTGCAGACTTACTCCTAGCTTGCGATCACTTCAGACTATTTAGTTCCTGCTTTGACGTCACAAACACGCCCTGTGTTCTGCCAGCCATTCCCCCGATTCCACAGCCACTCCTGCGTTTTTATCTGGCACGCCTGCGTTTTTACACACACCGACCGAAAACGGTCAGTTACCACCCAGAAACACCCACTTCCTGTCAATCACTCAACGATCAGCAGTGCGACTGAAAAGCGTCGCTCGAGCTTGTGTAAAACTGCATTGGCTTTTGTGAAAGTACGACGGGCGTGCGCAGTGCGCCCCATACGCATGCGCAGAATTGCCGATTTTTTTGCCTGATTGCTGTGCTGCGAACAACGGCAGCTAGCGATCAACTCGGAATGACCCCCTCCCCTATGTCTGTTGAAACCATTAATCTTGAATCCATTTCAAGTGGCACTTCCTCGAGCGGGCAACAAACTTCGTAGATGGTACTCTAAGCCACAGGTATGTGTCTATAATCAAACCCGATCCCTCACTTTCATACTAGGATTAGCCATCTTTCCGATCTGCTGAAAGCTTGTAATGCACACATGGTTTTAACAGTGATGAGTCTACCCTCTTCCAAATGCCAACAAATTTGCTGAAGACCTGTTTCGGCTGCTGGAACATCAAATGCTGGGTGAGATTGGAATTCCGGAAAATGGGAGTGAAGACCATAGATGGTTAGGAATAGTGTTGAGACTGAAGAGGTATGATAGGAGTTGTTGTGAGCAAATGCACACGCCATAGATTTTAATGGTGTGATCGCAAGCTGAGATTAGTCGCGGCATGACATGCACTACAGTTTGCTGCGTTGAGTATGCCCATGCGTATGCATCACGGCAATGATCAGCATGACTACATCTGTATGTAAAGTCAGAGGAAAGTTTCCAAGTCTTGGTTTACCCTCTCAGTTTGTTTGTTGCTCTGTGGATGGTAAGTGGTGGAGAATTTGAATTTGACTTGTAGCACTGAACAAAGGGCCTACCAAAACGTCACCACAAATTGCACATCTTTATCAGAGATTATTTCCCTCGATAGCCCAGTCTGAAAATTTCTGAGATGAACATTTGAGCAAATCGAGAAGCTAAAGGTAGCCCAACCAGGGGAACAAAGTACGCCATTTTTGAGAAGTGTTCCACATTAGTGTTATGTCCCTTGGAGCTTGGCAGATCTGTGATGAAATCCATGGATATGTGAGTCCATGGGAGCTTCAGCATGGCCAAATGCTGCAGAGTTCTAGCTGGAGCTTGAAGTGAAATGTTATGTTGGTCACATTTGATATAGGAAGAGATGAAACCCTGAACGTCTGCTCTCATGGTTGGCCACCAGTATGTTCTCTGGAGTCTTTTGGAAAAGATTATTTTGAGGCGAATGGTAAAAATTCTATTTGCAGCAAACACAGTTGGATTCAAAAGTGGGTAGCTTCCAGCCAAAGAGAAGTCTTCACCCACGGCCATTACCCGAGAGAGAGCATCTGCCTTGCTGTTCTGGGAGCCTGGTCGAAGGACAACTTGAAGTCAAAACAGGAGAACATCTTCCAGCAGCTTGTCTTGGAGTGAAGCATTGTGCTGACTTAAGATACAAGAAATTCTTGTGCTCAGTATAAACAGTTATGGGGAACTGAGCTCCCTCCAGAAGATATTGCCATTCCTTGAAGGTTAACTTGACAGCTAAAAGTTCTTCCTCCCCAATGGGATAGTTTCTCTCAACAGGAGAATAATTCTTGGAAAAGCATCCATAGAGATGGAGTTTGCCTCCTATCAGTTGTGAGAGTACTGTTCCTAATCCCTCAGATGAAGCATCTAATTCAAGAATAAAAAGCTGCATTACATCTGGCTGTTTAAATGCCAGTGCAGAAATGAAAGATTATTTAAAGATTTGTAAAGCTGATTCGCCTCTGCTGACCAGTGGGATGGATCGGCACCCTTTGCGAATGAGATACGCAGTAGCGGATCTTGCCACGGGCAAGCAGGACTTTTGCCTGGGGTGCCGCCTTCAGGAGGGCGCCGGCGCCTTCCGCAGGGCGCCGCACTATGGCAAGATCCGCTACTGCTGTGCCTCCCGCTGGTTCCCCGCTGTGAAGGGAACTAGATGCTACACGTCTAGTTTCCCTTCGTGGAGAGGACCTTTGCTTTGCGGTGCGCAATGACATCATCGCGCACTGCACAGCATTGTGGGACTGACAGACGCTAGGGGTCATAATTGACCTCTAGTGTCTGTCTATGCCAGATCCGAGGAGAGGAGCAGCGCCGGCGGAGGTCTGCAGCGGTCGGGAGCGGGGATAGTAAGTATTAATTTTTCTTTTCTTTTCTTTTTCAGCGGCGCTACTCTACTGTACAGGGGGCGTAACTGACCACACCCCCTGTATGAAGCCATGCCCCTATTTCCCACTCGGGGTGCCAAAAGGGCAAGAACCAGCCCTGGAGAGATGTATGGGGCTACTAACGTAGAGAATCCTCTGATGAACTTGCGATAGTAGTTAGCGAAACCTAAGAAATATTGTTTAACTTTCAATGAAGTAGGCTTGGATCAGGTGAGAAATGGAATAGCTTGAACCTTTTCGGCATCCATTTGCAAGTCTGACATAGAGATGAGGTATCCCAAGAATGAAATGGTCGGAACTTCAAAGGTGCATTTTTCTAACTTGCAGAAGAGTTGGTTGGATCATAGCCTCTGGAAAACCTCCTTTTACTTGAGAATGGTGAGTCTCCAAGTCTTGTGAAAAAATGAGTATGTCATCAAAGTAGATACCATGGATTTATAGAAGAGATATCTGAAGACTTAATTTACAAAATGTTGACAGCAGGAGCATCACAATTTACTCATAATGCTCATCTCTCGTGTTGAAGGCCATCTTCCATTCATCTTCTCCGCGTATCCGGATCAAGTTGTAGGTCCCTTTTAAATCTGGTTTAGTGAAAACTAAGGCTCATTTAACTTGGTTGAAAAGTTCAGTAATCAATGGCAAAGGATAGTAGCTCTTAATAATGATATCATTGAGACCTCTATAATCAATACAGGGATAAAGTCCCCCATCTTTTTTTTTCGTTGACAATAAAGAATCCTGCTCTGGCTGGAGAGGAAACCCTTCTCCAGATTTTCTATGATGTTTTTAGACATTGCTTCTATCTCTGGCATGGACAAATTAATCAAATAATTAAACTCAAATAAGAGGCCCAATGTAAAAGGATGCGAGTTCTAAGAAGTGCAAATTTAGCACTAAACTTGCTTTTTGTTTAGAACTCGCACATGTAATAGGCTGTGAGAACATGCAAACTCGCATGTTACTAGCAAATCCATACCCACCCACCCCTTGTGTTATGTCCTGTTTGGTCCATGTAGGCACCCAGGGTCTTCCAAAAACAATCCAGAACCCACCATACTAGTGACTAGATATAATAATAATAATAATAATAATAATAATAATAAATGGTCCAGATTCCAAGGAACTCTGAACACCGGGGACCCGAGGCTCAGGTGTTACCGCCAGACTCGTATCCAGGCAGACTTGGATTCCATATAGGGCACTTGGCGCCATTTCAGGCAATGTATGCTGACGAATGCTGCACTATACTCTGCTATTTAGGCTGTGCTGTGTCCACCCAGAGACTCCAGGCTGTGCAGTATAGTGACTGTGTAGGGATGTATTCAGATCCCAGCTGTTGGGATTCTGGCGGTCATGTGATCGATGCCGGAATCCCGACAACCTAAAGGAGACCGGTGCTGGATCACCAACAGCCAACATCCCAATGGTGAGTAAGCTCAGGCTTCCAGTTTGGTGCCCAGGGGAAATTAGCGTTAGGCACTAGGGGGGATTAGGCACTTGTGGGTGTTAGACCTAGTCACCACCCCCCGAGTGTTAGGGTTGGGGACGGGGGGGGGACGGCTAGAAATACTTACGGCATCTTCAGTGTCGGGATGCTGCAATCGGTCATGTGACTGCTGGAATCCTGACCACCGGCATTTCGTATGTATTCTACTGTGTATATAGGGACGCGCTGCACAATGCTGTGTGTTGCGCAGTACTCTGCAGTATTGGCTGTGCTGTGTCCAGAGACTCCAGACTCACAAGAGGCTGTGCTCTATATAGTGACTGTGTATAGGGAGCACGCTACTGTATGCTGTGCTGTGCTCTGCTGTAAATTGTACTGTTTGGTGCACTTTACCCTAGTGTGCTTCATTCAAGTGCATCTATGATCCCTGTGATCCATGCAGTTTGAACCAGGGGCGTATCTAGACGTCTCTTATGACTCCTCCCCTCCCTATTTCTCCTCCCCCTTCCAATTCTGACTCTACACAGACACATATATATATATATATATATAAAAAATTAAGCCAGGTGCCCGCACCAGTTAAAGATCCAAAGTGGTGCAGCATTCCGGACATTAAAAAAAAGTATACTTACAATGGTATAATAGCGGCACACTAATCTTAGGTATCCCTGATGTAAGTACATTTGCAGGGTGCCCGCTGCAATGTCCCCAGCTTGGTACCTTCTTCTGACGGCAACTCCTGTACTCTCTGCTTTCCTCACACAATGAGATATTACAGAGTGCGGGAGCAGAAGCCAGGCCAGGGACACCGCAGCAGGTGCCCGGCAAATTGGCTTGTGGCAGGGATACCTAAGAATGGTGTGCTGGCCGGGCAATGTTCAGGCCACTGGCTGCAGACCCCTTCATCAAGGAGGGCTCCATCGCCGCTGTTTTTTTTTAACCATGATCAGGTCTGTGTTGGGGGGTGCGATCGCCCTATTCGCCCCCCATCCCCCCTGAATCCGGCCCTGCTCTGTTACTACCCAGTAATACCCACTCAGCAGTCGGTGAGAAGCACCTTTAGTTGTGTGGGAACAGTTTTATAAATAAAATTGCAAAACGTGTCTTTATTCTGACTTGCGTGTGACTCAGAATCACTTGCCATAAGACAGGATCCCCCAACATGAAACTGCCGTGTCCATTTGCTTCATCTATCAATTGAAACAAAAAGAATGCAGATGTATACTCTGAAATAACACCAAGCAGGGCACTGTAACCTAGGAGCTGGTACTAAATAAACTAAAATACATGAATAAATATATTGTACACACGACACACACAAATACCCATGTGTGTAGTGTCAAATTATATATCACTGGATGATTGCTCACACTTGCTGTACCATACCACACCCTGGATTGTAGACAGAATACACTATATACAGTATAACAGGTACAGATAAGACGCCATCTAGCAGGATGTGCTTGGCCACCATACACCTACCTTACTCTTTGCAGTGTTACTGTTGAATGTGTAACGGCCGGATAACAGGGACCGGAAGTAACAGCTGTCATGGTAACACAACACGGCTCCTGTCACCGGCGCCATAACAACGGATAGAACGCACTAATAGCAGCGCACCTCTTAGCTGCATTCGGAAACTGTGTTACACGCGACACAGGTAGATGAGGGCCGGGACTGCTCTGCCTCTGCCTGCATGATAGTAAGAGTCTCACTGAACGTGGCTGGTGCGACCAGATCCCACCCGGCACCCACCGCCCACAACTCACCGCGACCTCTGCTGCCCGCAGTAACTGCAAGTGGGCGAGGCTTAGGCAGTGTGTTACGGGGGGAGATCGCCCTTATCACCCCCCCCAAAATCTGCCACTGGTGTGAACTGAGCTGCAAGTTTTAAAAATAGAATAAAAAATATATATCTATTGTTTGTTGTGCTTTATTGTAATGTGCTTTGTTCAAATGCATCTATAAGCCCAGTGATCCACGTAGTTTGACCCGAGTTGCAAGTTACTGTTCTGTGCACTGTACCCCAATATGCTGTGACAATGTTTCATAGATGTGCTATAAACTGCAGAGTGTCTGCTGCTATCTTTGGCCAATATTGGTGAAAATAATATTGTGAGCTGTGAGGTGGTCAAAATAGACTGGAAATTAGAGATGAGCGCCGGAAATTTTTCGGGTTTTGTGTTTTGGTTTTGGGTTCAGTTCCGCGGCCGTGTTTTGGGTTCGACCGCGTTTTGGCAAAACCTCACCGAATTTTTTTTTGTCGGATTCGGGTGTGTTTTGGATTCGGGTGTTTTTTTCCAAAAAACCTAAAAAACAGCTTAAATCATAGAATTTGGGGGTCATTTTGATCCCAAAGTATTATTAACCTCAAAAACCATAATTTCCACTCATTTTCAGTCTATTCTGAATACCTCACACCTCACAATATTATTTTTAGTCCTAAAATTTGCACCGAGGTCGCTGGATGACTAAGCTAAGCGACCCTAGTGGCCGACACCAACACCTGGCCCATCTAGGAGTGGCACTGCAGTGTCACGCAGGATGGCCCTTCCAAAAAACACTCCCCAAACAGCACATGACGCAAAGAAAAAAAGAGGCGCAATGAGGTAGCTGTGTGAGTAAGATAAGCGACCCTAGTGGCCGACACAAACACCGGGCCCATCTAGGAGTGGCACTGCAGTGTCACGCAGGATGGCCCTTCCAAAAAACACTCCCCAAACAGCACATGACGCAAAGAAAAAAAGAGGCGCAATGAGGTAGCTGTGTGAGTAAGATAAGCGACCCTAGTGGCCGACACAAACACTGGGCCCATCTAGGAGTGGCACTGCAGTGTCACGCAGGATGGCCCTTCCAAAAAACACTCCCCAAACAGCACATGACGCAAAGAAAAAAAGAGGCGCAATGAGGTAGCTGTGTGAGTAAGATAAGCGACCCTAGTGGCCGACACAAACACCGGGCCCATCTAGGAGTGGCACTGCAGTGTCACGCAGGATGGCCCTTCAAAAAAACACTCCCCAAACAGCACATGACGCAAAGAAAAAAAGAGGCGCAATGAGGTAGCTGTGTGAGTAAGATAAGCGACCCTAGTGGCCGACACAAACACCGGGCCCATCTAGGAGTGGCACTGCAGTGTCACGCAGGATGGCCCTTCCAAAAAACACTCCACAAACAGCACATGACGCAAAGAAAAAAAGAGGCGCAATGAGGTAGCTGTGTGAGTAAGATAAGCGACCCTAGTGGCCGACACAAACACCGGGCCCATCTAGGAGTGGCACTGCAGTGTCACGCAGGATGGCCCTTCCAAAAAACACTCCCCAAACAGCACATGACGCAAAGAAAAAAAGAGGCGCAATGAGGTAGCTGTGTGAGTAAGATAAGCGACCCTAGTGGCCGACACAAACACCGGGCCCATCTAGGAGTGGCACTGCAGTGTCACGCAGGATGGCCCTTCCAAAAAACACTCCCCAAACAGCACATGACGCAAAGAAAAAAAGAGGCGCAATGAGGTAGCTGTGTGAGTAAGATAAGCGACCCTAGTGGTCGACACAAACACCGGGCCCATCTAGGAGTGGCACTGCAGTGTCACGCAGGATGGCCCTTCCAAAAAACACTCCACAAACAGCACATGACGCAAAGAAAAATTAAAGAAAAAAGAGGTGCAAGATGGAATTGTCCTTGGGCCCTCCCACCCACCCTTATGTTGTATAAACAGGACATGCACACTTTAACCAACCCATCATTTCAGTGACAGGGTCTGCCACACGACTGTGACTGAAATGACGGGTTGGTTTGGACCCCCACCAAAAAAGAAGCAATTAATCTCTCCTTGCACAAACTGGCTCTACAGAGGCAAGATGTCCACCTCATCATCATCCTCCGATATATCACCGTGTACATCCCCCTCCTCACAGATTATCAATTCGTCCCCACTGGAATCCACCATCTCAGCTCCCTGTGTACTTTGTGGAGGCAATTGCTGCTGGTCAATGTCTCCACGGAGGAATTGATTATAATTAATTTTAATGAACATCATCTTCTCCACATTTTCTGGATGTAACCTCGTACGCCGATTGCTGACAAGGTGAGCGGCGGCACTAAACACTCTTTCGGAGTACACACTTGTGGGAGGGCAACTTAGGTAGAATAAAGCCAGTTTGTGCATGGGCCTCCAAATTGCCTCTTTTTCCTGCCAGTATAAGTACGGACTGTGTGACGTGCCTACTTGGATACGGTCACTCATATAATCCTCCACCATTCTTTCAATGGGGAGAGAATCATATGCAGTGACAGTAGACGACATGTCCGTAATCGTTGTCAGGTCCTTCAGTCCGGACCAGATGTCAGCATCAGCAGTCGCTCCAGACTGCCCTGCATCACCGCCAGCGGGTGGGCTCGGAATTCTGAGCCTTTTCCTCGCACCCCCAGTTGCGGGAGAATGTGAAAGAGGAGATGTTGACAGGTCGCGTTCCGCTTGACTTGACAATTTTCTCACCAGCAGGTCTTTCAACCCCAGCAGACTTGTGTCTGCCGGAAAGAGAGATCCAAGGTAGGCTTTAAATCTAGGATCGAGCACGGTGGCCAAAATGTAGTGCTCTGATTTCAACAGATTGACCACCCGTGAATCCTTGTTAAGCGAATTAAGGGCTCCATCCACAAGTCCCACATGCCTAGCGGAATTGCTCCGTGTTAGCTCCTCCTTCAATGTCTCCAGCTTCTTCTGCAAAAGCCTGATGAGGGGAATGACCTGACTCAGGCTGGCAGTGTCTGAACTGACTTCACGTGTGGCAAGTTCAAAGGGCAGCAGAACCTTGCACAACGTTGAAATCATTCTCCACTGCGCTTGAGACAGGTGCATTCCACCTCCTATATCGTGCTCAATTGTATAGGCTTGAATGGCCTTTTGCTGCTCCTCCAACCTCTGAAGCATATAGAGGGTTGAATTCCACCTCGTTACCACTTCTTGCTTCAGATGATGGCAGGGCAGGTTCAGTTGTTTTTGGTGGTGCTCCAGTCTTCTGTACGTGGTGCCTGTACGCCGAAAGTGTCCCGCAATTCTTCTGGCCACCGACAGCATCTCTTGCACGCCCCTGTCGTTTTTTTAAAAATTCTGCACCACCAAATTCAAGGTATGTGCAAAACATGGGACGTGCTGGAATTTGCCCATATTTAATGCACACACAATATTGCTGGCGTTGTCCGATGCCACAAATCCACAGGAGAGTCCAATTGGGGTAAGCCATTCCGCGATGATCTTCCTCAGTTGCCGTAAGAGGTTTTCAGCTGTGTGCGTATTCTGGAAACCGGTGATACAAAGCGTAGCCTGCCTAGGAAAGAGTTGGCGTTTGCGAGATGCTGCTACTGGTGCCGCCGCTGCTGTTCTTGCGGCGGGAGTCCATACATCTACCCAGTGGGCTGTCACAGTCATATAGTCCTGACCCTGCCCTGCTCCACTTGTCCACATGTCCGTGGTTAAGTGGACATTGGGTACAGCTGCATTTTTTAGGACACTGGTGACTCTTTTTCTGAGGTCTGTGTACATTTTCGGTATCGCCTGCCTAGAGAAATGGAACCTAGATGGTATTTGGTACCGGGGACACAGTACCTCCAACAAGTCTCTAGTTGGCTCTGCAGTAATGATGGATACCGGAACCACGTTTCTCACCACCCAGGATGCCAAGGCCTCAGTTATCCGCTTTGCAGTAGGATGACTGCTGTGATATTTCATCTTCCTCGCAAAGGACTGTTGGACAGTCAATTGCTTGGTGGAAGTAGTAAAAGTGGTCTTACGACTTCCCCTCTGGGATGACCATCGACTCCCAGCAGCAACAACAGCAGCGCCAGCAGCAGTAGGCGTTACACGCAAGGATGCATCGGAGGAATCCCAGGCAGGAGGAATCGTCAGAATTGCCAGTGACATGGCCTGCAGGACTATTGGCATTCCTGGGGAAGGAGGAAATTGACACTGAGGGAGTTGGTGGGGTGGTTTGCGTGAGCTTGGTTACAAGAGGAAGGTATTTACTGGTCAGTGGACTGCTTCCGCTGTCACCCAAAGTTTTTGAACTTGTCACTGACTTATTATGAATGCGCTGCAGGTGACGTATAAGGGAGGATGTTCCGAGGTGGTTAACGTCCTTACCCCTACTTATTACAGCTTGACAAAGGCAACACACGGCTTGACACCTGTTGTCCGCATTTCTGTTGAAATACTTCCACACCGAAGAGCTGATTTTTTTGGTATTTTCACCAGGCATGTCAGTGGCCATATTCCTCCCACGGACAACAGGTGTCTCCCCGGGTGCCTGACTTAAACAAACCACCTCACCATCAGAATCCTCCTGGTCAATTTTCTCCCAAGCGCCAGCAACACCCATATCCTCCTCATCCTGGTGTACTTCAACACTGACATCTTCAATCTGACTATCAGGAACTGGACTGCGGGTGCTCCTTCCAGCACTTGCAGGGGGCGTGCAAATGGTGGAAGGCGCATGCTCTTCACATCCAGTGTTGGGAAGGTCAGGCATCGCAACCGACACAATTGGAGTCGGACTCTCCTTGTGGATTTGGGATTTCGAAGAACGCACAGTTCTTTGCGGTGCTACTGCTTTTGCCAGCTTGAGTCTTTTCATTTTTCTAGCGAGAGGCTGAGTGCTTCCATCCTCATGTGAAGCTGAACCACTAGCCATGAACATAGGCCAGGGCCTCAGCCGTTCCTTGCCACTCCGTGTGGTAAATGGCATATTGGCAAGTTTACGCTTCTCCTCCGACAATTTTATTTTAGGTTTTGGAGTCCTTTTTTTACTGATATTTGGTGTTTTGGATTTGACATGCTCTGTACTATGACATTGGGCATCGGCCTTGGCAGACGACGTTGCTGGCATTTCATCGTCTCGGCCATGACTAGTGGCAGCAGCTTCAGCACGAGGTGGAAGTGGATCTTGATCTTTCCCTAATTTTGGAACCTCAACATTTTTGTTCTCCATATTTTAATAGGCACAACTAAAAGGCACCTCAGGTAAACAATGGAGATGGATGGATACTAGTATACTTATGGATGGACTGCCGAGTGCCGACACAGAGGTAGCTAAGCCGTGGACTACCGTACTGTGTCTGCTGCTAATATAGACTGGATGATAATGATATGAAATCAATATATATATGTATATATAATATCACTAGTACTGCAGCCGGACAGGTAGATATATATTTATTAGGTAATGATGACTGATGACGGACCTGCTGGACACTGTCAGCTCAGCAGCACCGCAGACTGCTACAGTAAGCTACTATAGTAGTATGTATCAAGAAGAAAGAAAAAAAAAACCACGGGTAGGTGGTATACAATTATGGATGGACTGCCGAGTGCCGACACAGAGGTAGCTACAGCCGTGGACTACCGTACTGTGTCTGCTGCTAATATAGACTGGATGATAATGAGATGAAATCAATATATATATGTATATATAATATCACTAGTACTGCAGCCGGACAGGTAGATATATATTTATTAGGTAATGATGACTGATGACGGACCTGCTGGACACTGTCAGCTCAGCAGCACCGCAGACTGCTACAGTAAGCTACTATAGTAGTATGTATCAAGAAGAAAGAAAAAAAAAACCACGGGTAGGTGGTATACAATTATGGATGGACTGCCGAGTGCCGACACAGAGGTAGCTACAGCCGTGGACTACCGTACTGTGTCTGCTGCTAATATAGACTGGATGATAATGAGATGAAATCAATATATATATGTATATATAATATCACTAGTACTGCAGCCGGACAGGTAGATATATATTTATTAGGTAATGATGACTGATGACGGACCTGCTGGACACTGTCAGCTCAGCAGCACCGCAGACTGCTACAGTAAGCTACTATAGTAGTATGTATCAAGAAGAAAGAAAAAAAAAAAAACACGGGTAGGTGGTATACAATTATGGATGGACTGCCGAGTGCCGACACAGAGGTAGCTACAGCCGTGGACTAACGTACTGTGTCTGCTGCTAATATAGACTGGATGATAATGATATGAAATCAATATATATATGTATATATAATATCACTAGTACTGCAGCCGGACAGGTATATATATTTATTATGTAATGACTGATGACGGACCTGCTGGACACTGTCAGCTCAGCAGCACCGCAGACTGCTACAGTAAGCTACTATAGTAGTATGTATAAAGAAGAAAGAAAAAAAAAAAACACGGGTAGGTGGTATACAATTATAATATTATATATATATATTAATTATATACAATTATATATATATATATATATTAATTAAACTGGTGGTGATTATTAAACTGGTGGTCAGGTCACTGGTCACACTATCAGCAACTTGCAAGTAGTACTCCTAAGCATACAATCACAATATATATTATACTGGTGTGGCACTCTGGCAGCAAAAGTGTGCACTGTACGTTATATGTAGTATATGTACTCCTGAGTCCTGAGTCCTGCTCTCAGACTCTAACTGCTCCCCACTGTCAGTGTCTCCCCCACAAGTCAGATAATACAATACAGTCACACTATCTATCACTTCACTTCAGCAAGTACTAGTAGTAGTAGTACTCCTCCTAATGCTCCCCAAAATTACTACTGTGTCTCTCTCTAATGAGACTGTCTCACTCTCTTCTCGAATCTCTATAAACGGAGAGGACGCCAGCCACGTCCTCTCCCTATGAATCTCAATGCACGTGTGAAAAATGGCGGCGACGCGCGGCTCCTTATATAGAATCCGAGCCTCGCGAGAATCCGACAGCGTGATGATGACGTTCGGGCGCGCTCGGGTTAACCGAGCAAGGCGGGAGGATCCGAGCCTGCTCGGCCCCGTGTAAAAAACCCTGAAGTTCGGGCGGGTTCGGATTCCGAGGAACCGAACCCGCTCATCTCTACTGGAAATTATTGTAAATTAATGTTATTGAGGTTAATAATACTCTAGGACAGTGGTTCTCAAAAAATTTTAAATCACGGCACCCTAGAGTATCAGAATTATTTTCATGGCACCCTTAGGCCAAAAGTTTCTTACAGAGAAGTTTAGAATTAAATATTCATTTAAGTAATTTGTATTTATATGTCATCCTTGTTGGCAGAGTATAGCGGAGTGCCTGGTGCAGTGACGTCAGTCCACACACTTAATGAACTTAAACAGCAATGCAGGTTTATTCAGTAAACACACAGGTGTATTATTGTTATAGTTAATTGGCCCGTTATATCAGATAAGGTAACACAGTATTGGTAGCGGTACTTATCAGTCTGTTTATGTGGCTGCGGTATCCCAGCAGAAGTTGTCTCCAGTGGTAAGGGATGGAGGACTGCACAGCCGTGCAGTCTGACTCCCGCTGTAAAGAAGGTGCGCCGCCCGGTTCTGTGACAGCTCCGGAGGCGCGGTACATGCAGGAAGCACTGTAAGTCTTTCTCTCTGAGCTCTGCTCCCAGTCTCAGCTCAGCACGCACACTCACTTTCTCTAAGATGGAGGATCAGAGCATACACACACACACACACACACACACACACACACTAAGCTCCGCTTCCGAGAGACACTGGCACAAGGGGACAAACACTAGGGGATGCACCCATAGGCTTCTATGGTAGAAGGAGACAGGCACAGAGCGCATCATCTACTAACACTCCCCCTCGCTTAAGACTGTCTCTGGTCACATATTTTAAAGAACATGACATTTTATCAAACATTTCAATAAAGTCATTCCTCTAACCAATAACATAAATGTGAAGCAAAACAGTAAGAATAAAGCAACATTAAACATATTCCAGTCCACATTCCGTCAGGAATGCATGTAACAAGTGTGATGACAGTCCTTTTGTCAACATGTCGGCAATATTTTCTTCACTTGCAACATATTCCACATTGATGGACTTGTTATCCACCAACTCAAGGATGAAGTGATGTCTTATTGCAATGTGCTTAGACCGTCCATGATGCTTTGTGCTACAAGAAAGATCAATTGCTCCCTTGTTTACACACTTTATGTTGATGATCTCACTGTGGTAAATTCACATAAAGTCTCTTTTATCCAAAGCACTTCTTTTGAAGTTTCTGTGAGTGCCATGTACTCCGTCTCTGTTGTAGAAAGAGCAACTGATGGTTGTTTCCTACTTGCCCAGCTTATGTCTGCGCCTGCTAGTGCAAAGAGGTATCTAGCATTAGAACATCTGTCATCCTCATCTGACCCCCAGTCAGCGTCACAGAATATTTTTAAGCTGGTATCTGTTGATTTTGTAAATCTCAGCTTTAGTGAACTTGTACCTTTGACGTACCTTAGAATTCTCTTTACTGCAATCCAGTGTTGTCTGCCCCGGATTATTTGCAAACTGGCTTGCCCGACTCACTGCATGTGTGATGTCAGGTTGTGTCCCAATACTTGCATACATCAAACTACCAATAGCATTTAGATAAGGGATTTCTTGCATTTCCTCTATCTCCCCCTTGCTGCTTGGTGACATGGCCTTGATTATCTTTACACTTCTGTCAATGGGAGTACTTACTGGTTTTGCATCTGTTATTCCGTATTTGGAAATTATTGCCTCAATGTATGTTTGTTGGTCAATTGTGACAGTCCCTTCTTGCAGGTTTTGTACAATTTTCATACCTAATAATTGATTTGCAATACCTAGTTCTTTCAACTTGAATCTTTGTTTAAGCTGGTGCTTCATGTCATTGTGATGTGATTTTCTTGAACTGCCAGAAGTAAATCATCCACATAGACAGCTATGATGAACAACTTTTCTTCTATAGTCTTATGGTATAGGCAGTGATCAGTCTCTGACCTAACAAAGTTCATCCAACTTTACATACCAGCAATGACCACTTTGCTTGAGGCCGTATAGTGACTTCTTTAAGAAACAAACCTTCCCAGTGTTGAATATATCCATATCATAGTGTTCAGGTGGTTCCATGTAAATTTCCTCAACTAACTCTCCACTCAGGAATGCAGAATCAAAGTCTAGCTGATATAACAGTAGATCACGCAGTGTACCAATAGCAATCACTAACCTTAGGGTGCTGTACCTTGTGACTGGTGAGTAAATCTCTCCGTAATCGATTCCATACTTTTGGGTATATCCCTTTGCAAGAAGGCGGGCTTTGTAATGAGCTACTGTCCCGTCTGCATTTAAGTTCTTGCGGAAGACCCACTTGTTCTTGATCATTTTATGGTCACTTGGTCTATCAACCATAGTCCATGTACTGTTATCATTTAGTGCTGACAGCTCTGTATCAATTGCTGACTTCCGTTCTGTCCAATCAATGCTTGACTTTGCTTCTTGTATGTTTTGAGGTTCACAGTAGGCTATGTTTGCATACTCCTCACTGTATTTCTTGGCTGGGACACCTTTGTTGCTCCTCATGGAACTTCTGTTCCCTGACTTGTTGTTTGCTTTGATACTCTCAGATTCAGACACGCTTTCTGTTGCCTGTACATCTAGTAATACATTTTCTTGTTGATCCACTGCCCTGGTTATTGGTGCTGTCTCGTAGAATACCACATCTCTTGATTTAAGAAGACGTTTACTTGTAACATCCCAAAGTCTGTATCCTTTGCTTTCATCGCAGTATACGAGCATTATACATTCTATCGATTTGGGATCTAGCTTTCTCCTTTTCTCCTTTGGTATATGGGCAAAAGCTTTGCTCCCGAAGACACGAAGATGACTGACACTTGGCTTTTTCCTGGACCAAACCTCCAGTGGCGTTTTGCCTTTGACGGCACTGTAGTTGCACAATTCTTTAGATATACTGCAGTAGATACTGCTTCTGCCCGAAACTTCTTTTACAGGCCAGCATCACTTAGCATAGTCCGTGCTCTTTCAACAATTGTATGGTTTGCCCGTTCACTCATACCATTCTGTTCCGGTGTGTAGGCAATTGTTAGCTGATGCTTTATGCCATATTTCCTATGGAATGCGGCTAAGACTTTGTTATCATACTCTCCACCATTGTCTGATCTCAGGATCTTTATTTTCAGACCCGTCTGAGTCTCCACCAGGTTTTTGTATACCACAATTTTGTTGACAACTTCACTCTTTTCTTTAATGAAGTTCACGTGTGTCATTGTTGTAGCGTCATCAATGAGAGTCATGAAATACCTGTAGCCACTGATTAATTCTTCCTCCATCGGACTACATCGGACTACACACGTCTGTGTGCACTAGAGCTAACTGTGTTTCTGCTCTACTAACTGACTTTGGAAATGGATTGCAAGTTTTCTTGCCTTATATGCAACTCTCACACATGGGTCTTTCAGCGTTGCTCACGGTGATCCCTGTTACCATTCCATCTAGCAGTTTCTGGACGTTATCATATCCCAGATGACCCAAGCATTTGTGCCACAGCTCCATTGACTGTTTTTCCTCAGTGGCCATCATTGCAGTACACTCCTCAGTGTCCATGACATATTGGCCCTCATTCTGAGTTGATCGCTCGCTAGCTGCTTTTAGCAGCAATGCAAACGCTAGGCCGCCGCCCTCAGGGAGTGTATCTTAGCTTAGCAAAAGTGCGAATGAAAGGTTAGCAGTTCCGCAACTAAAAAATTTCATGCAGTTTCAGAGTGGCTCAAGACTTACTGCTAGCTTGCGATGATTGCAGTCTGTTAAGTTCCTGGTTTGACGTCACAAACACGCCCTGCGTTCGGCCAGCCACTCCCCCGTTTCTCCAGCCACTCCTGCATTTTAACCTGGCACGCCTGCGATTTTTAGCACACTCCCTGAAAACGCTGAGTTGCCGCCCAGAAACACCCACTTCCTGTCAAACAACGAACACTCGAGCGACTGAAAAGCGTCGCTCGAGCTTGTGTAAAACTACAAAGTTTTGTGTGAAGGTACTTAGCGCATGCGCGCTGCGTACCATGCGCATGTGCAGAAATGCTGATTTTTAGCCTGATCGCTACGCTGCGAAAATTGGCAGCGAGCGATCAACTCGGAATGAGGGGCATAGTTGGTTGCATCGGGTTGCTGAAGCAATAACAGTCCCTCTTTTATTTTGCACCATACATTTGCCCTTCTGAAATTGGACTCTGTAGCCTTTCTTCTCTAGGACGCTGATGGCAATGAGATTACTTCCTAAATCTGGCACGTACAACACATCTTGGATATCTGTAACAACTGTTTCTTCTCCAATTCTTAAACGTACTGTGATTGTCCCAGCTTGTGATGCAGTAAGGACCTTATTTCCAATCCCTGTAACTGTAGTGGGAACACACAGTGTTAAAGAATTGAACCAATGCTTATTGCAACTGAAATGTCTAGTGACCCCCGAGTCCATGTACCAGCAATCCTTCCTGTGATTGTCTGCTACATTCAGTGCTGACTCATTTGGCTTGTCACACTGCTTTTGTGCACCACTGCAATTTTTCATTTTGCAATCTGAAGCTTTATGTCCTATCTTGTGACATACAGTACAAAACATTTGAATGTGTGTGTTTTAGACTTTGTGCCCTTTGTGATCAAGGCAGAACCCTCAGCTATTGTCTCGACTGGAATACGTTCTTGGAACTGCAGCAGCTTGGCCCTTACAGTCTCCTTTGTCAGCTTAGTGTCATTTGACTCTAAAGCAACCACCAAAAAATCAAATCCTGGCATCAGATTCTGCAACATAGCCATTACTACTTCTTCCTCGTCCACCTGTGCCCCCACAGATGCCAACTGCTGAGCTATCGACAATAACTTATCAATGTGATCATTCATGTCCTTGCAGGCACTCAGTGTCATTCCATATAGCATGTGTCTCAAACTTATCCTTCTCATTAGACCTTTGTCTTCATACGCATTTTGCGGGGCTGTCCACATGTCCTTAGCTGAGAGAGGCGAGCCCCAGCTCTCTCAGCCAATAAGCTGTTCTCGTCATTGAAGTGAATGGGTGAAGCGCTTATTGGCTGAGAGACCTGGGGTTTTGCCTCTCAGCCAATCAACACGCCATTTTCATGGTGGGAACTGAAAGTGGCCCTGGAAAAATTTGTAGAAGTTGTCTCACATGGGCAGCACCACCCCTCACATGTCAACAAACAAAACAATGCCTGTCTGCACATCAGCCCACCCGGGATCTTTCATGTGAGCCCTATGGCCAATCCACCCCTGATTGCTATCAATTCAGCACCCACTGCTCAGGGGTGCCCAGGATAGTCCCAGGCTTCAGGCCAGGCCTTGGGTGCAATGGAGGGATCAACCCCTTTATTGGGGTGTCCCAACTTCCCTAGGAATCCCCAACCTGGCCTGACTTTTGAGGGGGCGATAAATACTTTGACCGGGGGTACCATTAAAAGCATGTCCCCTGGCTGTGGCACTACACTGCCCCTAGAGAGAGCTCGGTGCTGGTGCAGGAAATACATGGGACCCATATGCATTTTTTCTCCTGTATTTCCAGTATCAGGACCAGCTCAGGAGCCCTGTGCTGGTTGTGTAAAATACAGGGGACGCCCATGCCATTTTCAACCATATTTTCACAACCAGGGAGCCCCACCCACACCAATTTTTTTTTTACTTTTAATTCTTTTCTAACTTTTACACACAGAAGCCTGCACGGATCTCACTGATCTGTGGATTCCTCTGTACAACTCGCCAGCTTGAAGCTGGTCTAGTATCCTGTGATTTGTTTTTACTACCTCTGTGCGAGTTTTCTACTCGCATACTATTACATTGGCCGAGTTGTATATTGTCCAGGGAAAATATCCAGATGCGAGTTTCGGCCATGCAAGTAGTGGATTTGTGAGTAACATGCGAGTTTGCCTGTTCTCACAGTCTTTTACATGTGCAAGTTCTAAACAAAGGGCAAGTTTAGCGCTAAATTCACACTTTTTTAGAGCCCGCGCCCTTTTACATTTGGTCCAATGGATTCTGAAGCAAGTCCGGACATTTCTACCTTAAAATAAAGATTTCCTCTACCTTTTCACAAACTCAGGGGACAGCAAATGCAGAGCCGGCCCCAGGCATAGGCAAACTAGGCAATTGCCTAGGGCATCTGGTATGCCTAGGGGCACAAGCAGCTTGTGCTAATTAAAATGATATGCGGCATGCCTATATTCTGTGTGTAGCATTTCGTATGCAGATACAGCCACAGTCACACACAGTATATAGGCATGCCGCACATCATTTTAATCAGCAGCAGATGCTTGTGCATGCTAGCGTCATAGCAATGCAAATAAGATGCATTTTCATTAAAAGTAGGCGCCTGACGATAGCAGAGCTGCCAGTTGACTCACGCCAGGAACTATATGTGTCATTATGTGTATAAGGACATTACTAATGTGTAACATATATGTAAGGGGCACTATTTGTGTCATTACGTGTATAAGGGCACTAATAATGTGCACATATATGTAAGGGAAATTATGTGTATAAGGGCATTAATAAGGGTTGGCATAATGTGTAAGGTGCATTATGTTTATAAGGACATTAATAATGTGTGACATATGTGTAAGGGGCATTACTGTGTGGTATTATGTGTATAAGGTGCTATACTGTGTGGCATAATGTTTAGAAAGGGCACTACTGTGTGGTCTAATGTGAATAAAGAGCAATATGGTGTGGTGTAATGGGAATAAGGAGCAATATGGTGTGGTGTAATGAGAATAAAGAGCAATATGGTGTGGTGTAATGTGAATAAAGAGCAATATGGTGTGGTGTAATGTGAATAAAGATGTCACAATCCTGTCTGTAGGTTTTATATTTGGTGACTTACCCCTGCCATCTCTCCTGGATCCTGTGTCTTTTCACTCACGGAGTTAAACAGCTTGTCAGTTTTCCTGAGTTCTCTGCCTGAGAGGTAATAGGTAATCAGCTCCACCTGTGGTGATCTCCTGTGTGAGGCTGAATTCAGTAATCTAAAAGCAAGCATCCTGTGTTTTGCAGAAGTCCAGGCTTCAGTGTTCTCTTGGCCTGCTAGGCCTCATTCTACATCACAGCCTTGGCTAGAGTAGTCACATGACAGTGACATCACCTAATCCTGCCCACCAATCATCAAGGACCAGGAAGTATAAATCAGGAGGCTGAGTTGGAATCTGGGCCAGTTCCTTGTGTCACATACAGCTTTGTGTGGGTCTTAAGCTGAGCTCCCTAAAGGTAACCTTTGTACCTAAGTTCCTGTGGAAACTCTGTTCCCTTGTTACCGTTTGGTTTATTTGTGTGTTGCCATTTGATTTCACCATTTCCCTGAGTCTCAATGTAAAGGTACAGCTGCAATGTTTCGTCTTAAAGGCACAGTACTGAATTCCGTGTTCTCCATTGAAAACCACAACTGTCGTGTTTCAGTTTTACTACTGTTGTAGTTGGGATCTCCAGGGCTCAGCACCTCAGTGCCTCAGCATCTCCGTGCCTCAGTGCCTCAGTACCTCCGTGCTTCCAGCACCTCAGTATCTCCGTGACTCAGCATCTCCGTGCCTCAGTACCTCCGTGCCTCAGTACCTCCGTGCTTCCAGCACCTCAGTATCTCCGTGACTCAGCATCTCCGTGCCTCAGCACCTCAGTGCCTCAGCATCTCCGTGCCTCAGTGCCTCAGTACCCCCGTGCTTCCAGCACCTCCGTGCCACAGCACCTCCGTGCCACAGCACCTCCATGCCACAGCACCTCCGTGCCTCAGTACCTCCATGCCACAGCATCTCCGTGCTTCCAGCACCTCCGTGCCTCAGCACCCCTACGCACCCCAGTGTCTCTACGCACCCCAGTGTCTCTACGCACCCTAGTGCCTCCACGCACCTCAGTGCCTCCACGTACCTCAGTGTCTCCAAGCACCTCAGTGTCTCCAAGCACCTCAGTGTCTCCAAGCACCTCAGTGTCTCCAAGCACCTCAGTGTCCGCAAGCACCTCAGTGTCTCCAAGCACCTCAGTGTCTGCAAGCACCTCAGTGTCCGCAAGCACCTCAGTGTCTCCAAGCACCCCGTGCCCTTTAGCACAATTATACCTGGTATTCTTCACTGATTCATCAGTGCCTTTCCAGTTCTGTCTTTCAGGAGACCTTCAGCATGCCTCCTGTCTGCCGACCTAATCCTGCATGAGGAGAACCTAGATTCGGCCATCTCTGCTGCGGTTCCTCTTCCCAGTCACCGGAGGAAACCCAGAGTCCACAGCATTTCCAAACCAGGTCAGTGGTAGTATTCACATAATCCTCCAGTCGCCCGCACAGACTTCACTACACCGGGTTCACAAAAACCTCAGTCATGACAGTAGGAACTGGCCACATGGACCCGGCCGAAAGTGTTAGTCTGACGCATGACCTCCTAAGCAATATTGCAGGACGCTTGGAAGGTCTGGAGTCGACTCAGCATCGATTGGCACAGTGTCTGCAGCGGAATTCGTCCTCCAGAGATTCTATGACCTTCTGCTCTAAGACACCTGACCAACTGCAGATTTTCTACCAGATGTTACTACAGTTACAAGAACTTTTGCCTAGTATTCTCTCTGTGATGCCTGATCTCCTCAGGAATACTACCAACGTTGTTGATCCTGTTTTGTCCCATCCAGTTAATAGAGTCTCTTCCTCTGCGCAAGGGAAAGTTTTTCATCAGAGCTATCCACGGCCCAAGCTCTCTGAAGCTGAACGTCAGCGGCGTAAGGAGCTACATCTCTGTCTTTACTGTGGAAATTCTGGTCATTTTGTTAAAGACTGCATTCTTCGCAAGCCAGGTAATAGTGACAAATCTCAGTATCATAGTGCTCATGTCTACAAGTCATCCACAGTATCCGATCCTTCTGCTGCTGACGGGGGTATCAAGAAGGCTACTCTTCTGAGAGAGACTCAAATTTATGACTGGGGTCCGGTGGTTAAAAGACCTTATCCCAAGTTGGGTGTCCAGAGAAGAATGTTCAAGCCATTTACAGTCACAGAGGAGTCCGTGTCCACAGCCCCAGGAGGGGCGTCTTCAGAGCGTCCAGCCCCAGGAGGGGCGTTTTCAGAGCGTCCAGCCCCAGGAGGGGCGTCTTCAGAGCGTCCAGCCCCAGAGAGTCTTCAGAGTGCTGCCCAGCCAGAGATTCTACAGAGTGCTGCCCAGCCAGAGATTCTACAGAGTGCTGCCCAGCCAGAGATTCTACAGAGTGCTGCCCAGCCCCGTGAAGAGGGGGCTCTTGCCTCAGCCCAGCCCCGTGAAGAGGGGGCTCTTGCCTCAGCCCAGCCCCGTGAAGAGGGGGCTCTTGCCTCAGCCCAGCCCCGTGAAGAGGGGGCTCTTGCCTCAGCCCAGCCCCGTGAAGTGGGGGCTCTTGCCTCAGCCCAGCCCTGTGAAGAAAGGGCTCAGCCCGTCCCGGTTCCAGCCGGTCCAGCAATACTCCAGGCCCTGCCTGGTCAGTCCGTCCCGGTTCCAGCCGGTCCAGCAATACTCCAGGCTCCGCCTGGTCAGTCCGTCCCGGTTCCAGCCGGTCCAGCAATACTCCAGGCTCCGCCTGGTCAGTCCGTCCCGGTTCCAGCCGGTCCAGCAATACTCCAGGCTCCGCCTGGTCAGTCCGTCCCGGTTCCAGACGGTTCAGCAATACTCCAGGACCAGCCTGGTCCGTCTCCTTTGGCTCCAGCCAATCCAAGTATCCTCGGATCCAATCCAGTCCTACTCGTCCAGCCAAAGCTTTCTTCAGTTTCATCCTCTAAGCTTTCGTCTGATGGTTTTCCACCTATTTACTTTGATGGAGATTTATTGCAATATGCCGCTCTGGTTGAACAATTTCTCTCTCGGATGGAGTCTGATCCTTCAGGTGCAGTAACTCTTTCCAACGTTACTCGATATCTGTTCCTGGCATTCAGAGGAAGAGCTTTGGAGTGGGCCAACATGCTCTTTGAGAGTAATGATCCTGTGTTCCATGACTTACAGACTTTCAGTAATGCTGTAGTTAAAGAATTTAGTCCTAAACCTTTGGAATCTGCATCAACGAAGGTCCTAAATTCTTCTGTATGAATTTCTCAAGTTCCTCTAAGATTCAAGATGGGTGTCCGGAGTCCACCCTTGAAGAGGGGGATACTGTCACAATCCTGTCTGTAGGTTTTATATTTGGTGACTTACCCCTGCCATCTCTCCTGGATCCTGTGTCTTTTCACTCACGGAGTTAAACAGCTTGTCAGTTTTCCTGAGTTCTCTGCCTGAGAGGTAATAGGTAATCAGCTCCACCTGTGGTGATCTCCTGTGTGAGGCTGAATTCAGTAATCTAAAAGCAAGCATCCTGTGTTTTGCAGAAGTCCAGGCTTCAGTGTTCTCTTGGCCTGCTAGGCCTCATTCTACATCACAGCCTTGGCTAGAGTAGTCACATGACAGTGACATCACCTAATCCTGCCCACCAATCATCAAGGACCAGGAAGTATAAATCAGGAGGCTGAGTTGGAATCTGGGCCAGTTAATTGTGTCACATACAGCTTTGTGTGGGTCTTAAGCTGAGCTCCCTAAAGGTAACCTTTGTACCTAAGTTCCTGTGGAAACTCTGTTCCCTTGTTACCGTTTGGTTTATTTGTGTGTTGCCATTTGATTTCACCATTTCCCTGAGTCTCAATGTAAAGGTACAGCTGCAATGTTTCGTCTTAAAGGCACAGTACTGAATTCCGTGTTCTCCATTGAAAACCACAACTGTCGTGTTTCAGTTTTACTACTGTTGTAGTTGGGATCTCCAGGGCTCAGCACCTCAGTGCCTCAGCATCTCCGTGCCTCAGTGCCTCAGTACCTCCGTGCTTCCAGCACCTCAGTATCTCCATGACTCAGCATCTCCGTGCCTCAGTACCTCCGTGCCTCAGTACCTCCGTGCTTCCAGCACCTCAGTATCTCCGTGACTCAGCATCTCCGTGCCTCAGCACCTCAGTGCCTCAGCATCTCCGTGCCTCAGTGCCTCAGTACCCCCGTGCTTCCAGCACCTCCGTGCCACAGCACCTCCATGCCACAGCACCTCCGTGCCTCAGTACCTCCATGCCACAGCATCTCCGTGCTTCCAGCACCTCCGTGCCTCAGCACCCCTAGGCACCCCAGTGTCTCTACGCACCCCAGTGTCTCTACGCACCCTAGTGCCTCCACGCACCTCAGTGCCTCCACGTACCTCAGTGTCTCCAAGCACCTCAGTGTCTCCAAGCACCTCAGTGTCTCCAAGCACCTCAGTGTCTCCAAGCACCTCAGTGTCCGCAAGCACCTCAGTGTCTCCAAGCACCTCAGTGTCCGCAAGCACCTCAGTGTCCGCAAGCACCTCAGTGTCTCCAAGCACCCCGTGCCCTTTAGCACAATTATACCTGGTATTCTTCACTGATTCATCAGTGCCTTTCCAGTTCTGTCTTTCAGGAGACCTTCAGCATGCCTCCTGTCTGCCGACCTAATCCTGCATGAGGAGAACCTAGATTCGGCCATCTCTGCTGCGGTTCCTCTTCCCAGTCACCGGAGGAAACCCAGAGTCCACAGCATTTCCAAACCAGGTCAGTGGTAGTATTCACATAATCCTCCAGTCGCCCGCACAGACTTCACTACACCGGGTTCACAAAAACCTCAGTCATGACAAAAGAGCAATATGGTGTGGTGTAATGAGAATAAAGAGCAATATGGTGTGGTGTAATGAGAATAAGGAGCAATATGGTGTGGTGTAATGAGAATAAAGAGCAATATGGTGTGGTGTAATGTGAATAAAGAGCAATATGGTGTGGTGTAATGTGAATAAGGAGCAATATGGTGTGGTGTAATGTGAATAAAGAGCAATATGGTGTGGTGTAATGTGAATAAGGAGCAATATGGTGTGGTGTAATGTGAATAAGTAGCAATATGGTGTGGTGTAATGACAATAAAGAGCAATATGGTGTGGTGTAATGTGAATAAGGAGCAATATGGTGTGGTGTAATGTGAATAAGTAGCAATATGGTGTGGTGTAATGACAATAAAGAGCAATATGGTGTGGTGTAATGTGAATAAGGAGCAATATGGTGTGGTGTAATGAGAATAAAGAGCAATATGGTGTGGTGTAATGTGAATAAGGAGCAATTCAGTGAGATGTAATGTGAATGAGGGGCACTACTGTGAGGAGTAATGTATATAAGGTAAAGTGGTACTACTGTGTGATGTAATGTGAATAAGGTACACTATCGCATGATAAATTATGAATAAAGTTGCACTACTGTGAGGCATAATTTGAATTGGAGGTACTATTATGTGGCCATGCCCCTTGCAAGCAAAAACACATACCTTTTTGGGCTGTGTGCCGAATGTGCACACTGTTCTTATTTAAATTACAGGGGGTAGGAAAACAAAAAAAGGACTGCTATGGGTGAGGGGCTGATGGTGCTGGGAAAGGGGTGTAGGGTCAGAGGCGGAACCAGCGGTGGTGCTAGGGGGCACCAGCCAAAATCTTGCCTAGGGCATCATATTGGTTAGGGCCGGCTCTGAGCAAATGAACAACTGTGCGTGTCAGGGTCCGCATCCCGTGCCGCTGGCAACGTCTGGTGGTTGCCACGTGACCGGGATGTCTGCATCCTTCTGCTCCTGGCCACCGGCTCCTTAGCAACCAGCCAGCGAGGCAGGCGGAGGGAGCTTCCGCCCGGCGTCCGGAGTGATATGCCTGGTTACACAGACGCCAGGCACTCACAGGGTGGTGGGACAGCTGCTGATAGTTGTAATTAAGAGGAGGCTTGTAACTGATTGGCTCAAGCTCCCTTTATCTGCCTGGGCTGTCTCTCACACTGTGCTGGTCATAGTTTCCTGGCTGCAGCAGGAGCCTCTGTCTCTTGGAACAATTCTGGTCTGTGATTCCTTACCTGATTTCTTTCTATATTCTGTTGCAGCATTCCAGTGTTCAGCTCTGTGTCAGCAGTATCATCTGTCACGAATAGTTCTGCTATTTCTATTTTTTTCATCTCTTCTGCCTGTTTCGCAGTTACGTGTCATCCCTGTGTTTAGTCCTTCTGCAGTCCGTCTGTGCCTCTTTAACTGGCAGCTCCATCAGTAGGTTCAGAGTCCTCTGTGTTAATGTGCTCCCTGTCCACCAAACCTCTTTAGTCTCTTATGTTCACTTGCCTGGTCTCCATCTGGGACTCTCCTGTTCCTATTTCTTTGCTCTTTCTTCCCTCTTTTACCTTGTGGTGTTCTTTCTCTTGTCTTCTCCTTTGGGTCCACCTCCTCATCGGACTTGATTCAGGTCACTCCGGGTTGAGCTCGTACTACTGCCAGTAGTGTAAGTCCTGGTGGCATCCCAGTACCGGTAGGCACAATACGCCTTAAGGGAAAAGCGGCTATTATAGGCTAGAAGACCTGCTGACGCGTTTTACGAGTTTCAACCCAGGGTGTACAGGGGTCACTGTCCAGAAGACCTTTGGAAAACACAGACTCGTAAAGACAACCCTTCAGTTGTAACAGTGCATTTACTCTGACTGTGAGTTTGTAATTGGATCATAAAATTAATTTGCATTGTGAATTATCTGTGAAAACAGCAACTTGCAGCTCGCACAAAGCAACTCGCACCTTATTGCATTGACCCCTAAGAGGCTAAATTAAACAGCTGATGTAAGGGTATAACGAGGCTGCCACCTTCAAAAAAACAACTTTTTCCAAAAATCTATGACAATGTAAAACACTGGCGCCGAGTGTAATTATTTGCAGTCATCTGTATATTAAAAATAGTAATAATAACAGATATGAAAAAGGGCACGCAAATACCTAGGAGCTGCCAGTACAAAATAGGATAGTCAATCGCAAAGATAAATATGTGTATAAAGGGTCGGGGAAGCAGGACTGTGCTGGTAGGTGACTTCAGTCACAATATCACCTACCAGTCGTATTGTAAAAAATAGGATATTAATTACCTACCGGTAAATCCTTTTCTCATAGTCCGTAGGGGATACTGGGAATCCATTTAGTACCATGGGGTATAGATGGCTCCACTAGGAGCCTTGGGCACTTTCAGAATTTGATAGTGTGGGCTGGCTCCTCCCTCTATGCCCCACCTACCAGACTCAGTCTAGAAACTGTGCCCGAGGAGACGGACATACTTTGAGAGAAGGATAGATAAGGAAAGTGGAGAGATTACAAACCAGCACACACAAACTAGAGCAAAGCCATGCTAACCAAACTGGAAACATGAACAACAACAGCTGAACAATCCAGAATACTTAACTAAGAACAGTGCAGGAAGAACGAACCCCCGGGCGGGTGCCCAGTATCCTCTACGGACTACGAGAAAAGGATTTACCGGTAAGTAATTAAAATCCTATTTTCTCTTACGTCCTTGGGGATACTGGGAATCCATTTAGTACCATGGGGAAGTACCAAAGCTCCCAAACCGGGTAGGAGAGTGTTGAGGTTCCTGCAGAACTGATTGACCAAACTAAAGGTCCTCAGAGGCCAAAGTATCGAACTTGTAAAATTATGCAAACGTGTTCGAACCTGACCAAGTAGCTGCTCGGCAGAGCTGTAAAGCCGAGACACCCCGGGCAGCCGCCCAAGAAGAACCCACCGACCTAGTAGAGTGGGCCTGTACAGATTTTGGAACTGGCAATCCTACCATAGAGTAAGCATGCTGAATAGTGAGCCTGATCCAGCGTGCAATGTACTGCTTTGAAGCAGGACACCCAATTTTATTGGGATCATAGAGAACGAACAGCGTGTCAGATTTCCTGTGACGAGCTGTCCTCTTTACGTACACCTTCAAAGCCCTCACAACATCCAAAGACTTTGAAGTTGTAGAGGTGTCTGTAACAGCCGGAACCACAATAGGTTGGTTGATGTGAAACGCGGACACCACCTTAGGAAGGAATTGCTGATGAGTTCTGAGTTCAGCTCTGTTCTCATGGAAAATTAAGTAGGGGATCTTGTGAGACAACGCCCCTAGCTCCGACAGACGTTTTGCTGAAGCCAAGGCCAACAGTGTGACGGTTTTCCACGTAAGGTACTTTATGTCAGCCTCCTGTAATGGTTCAAACCAGTCCGATTGGAGGAACTGCAGCACCAAATTGAGATCCCAAGGTGCCGTGGGAGGCACAAAGGGAGGCTGGATATGTAGAACACCTTTCAAGAACGTCTGGACCTCAGGGAAAGAAGTCAATTGTTTCTGAAAGTAAATAGAGAAGGTCGAAATCTGGACTTTAATTGAGCCTAGGCGTAGGCCCACATCCACTCCCGACTGCAGAAAAAAGAAAAAACAGGAGATGTCCCAGATGAAATTCCACTGCAGAATATTGTCTGCTCTCACACCAAGAGACATACTTCTTCCATATACGGTGGTAATGTTTAGACGTTACCCCCTTCCTGGCTTGGATCATAGTCGGGATGACCTTGTCAGGAATCCCTCTCCTGGCTAGAATCAGCTGTTCAACTTCCATGTCATTAAACATAGCCATGGTAAGTCTTGATAGACGAACGGGCCCTTTTGCAGAAGATCCTGCGCACCAGGCCCTTCGAGGCCAGTCCGGTGCAATGAGATTGCTTGAACCTTTTCTCTTTTTATTCTCTTTAGAATTCTTGGGATCAGAGGAAGTGGAAGAAACACGTACACTAGCTGGTAGACCCTGTCGAAGTCAAAAATATTACATAGAGAGAACATACAGACTCCACACATTATGAGTCGCTATACTTGCGAATATGCATAGCGTGCACCGCAATATATGGTAACATACGCATTTACACAGACATGCCACAAAGATATATTCAACACATATTACATACAGCACATAAATTGAACATACCAAGCACCAGACATCATAAGGTTTTAAATTATATAATGGAGTAACGTTATGTATGTGTATTATTGGAGCGGAGCAAGATGGACATGTCGTGCTTGGTGTCAAAGTAACCAGATTAATGTGTGTGTCAATTTGATGCGTGTGATTAGGTTGTAGCACATTGCCATGAGTAGATATGATTAAATGTATGAAAGCTAAAGTCACTCTTATTAGAACAATGAATTTCCTGGAAGACAGCATGCTTCCAGCTTGGACACCATCAAGGCTGGACGTTGCTTGCATATGTACTGACCAATGACTCGTCATGAATGAGAAAGTTCCTTCCCCTAGACCAATAGCAAGAGATCTGTATACCCCCAACAGCCTGAGTGTATAGCTGATCAGACACACAGAAGGCTCTCTTTGTCCAGATGCTGATCGAGATGGGTTTCTGCCGATACTCTGCTGTGAGCATGTAGGGGGAGCGTAGTGAGCATTGGGGGTAATTCCAAGTTGATCACAGCAGGATTTTTGATAGCAATTGGGCAAAACCATGGGGGTAATTCCAAGTTGATCGCAGCAGGAAACTTTTTAGCAGTTGGGCAAAACCATGTGCACTGCAGGGGTGGCAGATATAACATTTGCAGAGAGAGTTAGATTTGGGTGGGTTATTTTATTTCTGTGCAGGGTAAATACTGGCTGCTTTATTTTTACACTGCAAATTAGATTGCAGATTGAACACACCACACCCAAATCTAACTCTCTCTGCACATGTTATATCTGCCTCCCCTGCAGTGCACATGGTCTAGCCCAATTGCTAACAAAAATCTACTGCGATCAACTTGGAATTATCCCCATTGAGGGAGATGGTAATTGTATTGCTGGCCGTGTATGTATTTGAATTAGTTTGTAATAACTGATTACTGTGTAAATTGTAACCATGTAACTATATATATACTGTACATTGTGATATATTGAATACATATCCTTTTAATAACAAATATATACATCAATGAGCTTTGGAACTCAGATAATGTGTGGGTGTATTGTTTTCTCTTATGGGATGCAGTGTTTTGCGATGTATAGTAAAATGGAATTGAATTTTGTTGGTGACTAGAGATAGAGGAGGGGGAGAAGCTTGTTTCCAACTTTGGGCCAATACAGCCCTGGCAGCTATACAAATATGCCCCACCAGGTATCTCTGATGAGGTGGTATCTCAGCTGGAAAAATGTGGAACAGGGCCATGGCCGGAGAGGGGGTGAGGGACAGGTGTAAGACAGTATTAATCAAAGCAAATATCTCGCTCCAGAAATATCAAAGGGAAAGACAGGACCAGAAAATATTTAAAATATGGCCCACTTCCCCACAGTTACGCCAGCAATATTTGGAACAAGACTGCCAGAATGTATGTAGTCTATCCGGTGTTAAATATAGTCTATTAAGGAGTTTGATATGCATCTCCGTGTGATTCAAGCACTTGGACATTCGGTAAGAAGAAATAAAAATGTGTTCCCATTGGGCTTCAGATAGGGGAAGATCCAATTCTTGTTCCCATTTCAGCTGCGCATTAGACTTTGTAGTAATAAGCACGCTGACAAGCGTCTTATACCAAAATGAGATGTCCCCTCTGGAGTCACACAGAGATACACGCATTAAGACAACCTGGGATAACAGGTTCGGGGGAGCCACCTGTCTAGAAAATTTGTATACTTTTAATACCCAGGCCTCATGCCTGTATAGAGTGTGATTTCTTTGTGACAAAAGAGCCGCATGGTCTGTCCTCCATTTTGGGCTAGCCACATGGCCTGTCCACCATCTTGTTCAAGCCACATGGATATGAAAGCGGGAGGAGCAGTGGCCATTTTAGGAAGGTCACTTTATCCAGCCTTCTAAATAACTGACTTTCAGTCTGGTTAAAACAATCAGTTCCCTTTGTCACAAAGAAACAACACATATCCACAAATTTATAAGTTACCAATTAATTTATTTAACCCATGCCATAGTCAATTACAAATAGTTTCAATTGGGCCTAGTGAGAGTTAATGGTGAGATAAATTAATGTAAGAGAATTACACAGAAAAAAAGGAAGAAAAAAAAGAAGTTTTTTTCTTTCCCAGGACTTATTGACTCTGTTTGCTAGGGTAGGATAGCCACTGAAATGTTAATTAACTTGTGTAACTACTTTCTTGTACAAGCAAGGCAAATATCTTTGATATGCAAATCATAGAGGCCCTGATAGAATACAGTCATTCAGGGTGTCCACAAATACATATGAAGGTGTTTCATAGAAGTGCAGTATATAGTGTGTGATATATATAATATTATTATAATTATGTGTATATTTATATCAGTGTATGTTCTGCAAGATAGCTATCCAATCTGAATCATAGCATTTAAATTATAGATTATTGCAGTCATTACAGATCTGTGTGAAATCGGATACATTTATTTGCTATATATATATATTTGAATTAGTGTGTTAAGGGAGTAATTATAAAAACATGAAACGCAGTTCTGGCCTAGTCGCTTAGGTTTATACGGAACAATTGTGTGTCGTGTTAGTGAGTAATAGTAGTTTTTATTGCTCACATTTATCGAGATAGTGTGGTTTATTAAATTGCAAATGCACGTTTGTACACGTGGTACGGTACGTGAGGACAGCGTACAGAGGTGCACACGCGGCATAAGGTCGCACACGTGACGTAGAGACACGCACGGTCATGTGTTTACACAAGGTTGCGTAGAGTTGCGAGCGCAAATTATAACCGCACAATAGCAGTTCAATTTAAGGCGGGATAGAATACATTTAATACTACAGCACATAACTACCCGATTTCAAAAGCAGATTAGTGTTAGACTTTGTTTAAACGGTACTGCCTCTGGGTTAAAACCATCAATCAAAGGGAGTGATATTTTTCTGTACAGAAAAACACTGTGTATTTGTGTGAGCTGAAAGTAAGAGTGAGTGGAGTTGAACCCCGGAAATTCGGGTTCCGTGGAAACACTGAGTTAGTAGAGGCTCGGTGGCATAAGGCCCGCTACCTTACGTGAATACAGGAATAGAGAAATACGCAAGTCGTGAGGAGATTTGCACAGGAGCGTGATAGGGAATTGTGAATTGTGAATATAAAATTGTGAATTGAAGTAAAGGTTTTTTGTTACACTCCGGCTGAGGAGTGCAGCTTGTGAATTCGACTCCCACGATCGTAGGGCATATAGATAACTGGTATCTATAGGCTGTGCGATTAAACCGCACGTCCATGTGTTCTACACAGCACAACGTGATATTATTGTGTCATATGCGCTGTGGGAAGCACACGCAAACATGATTGTGTAAACAAGGGGTTTTTCGCTTTACAGGAAATATCCCTGGTGGGCTTCCAGTGGAAAGGGGGATCCATAGTCTGTTTCTCTCCCTACAAAAAATTCCAGTGGAAAGATACCGAAAAGGAATTTTTCGCTGCCTCTCTCAGGAAAATATTCCAACAGAACCTCCACCGAAAGAAATTGCAGTACTGTAAGTTCTGATAGGAGTCCTAAGTTGGGTACATCGCCTTCCACTATCAACAGTGTATCGTAATACTGGTCAACGTGGGTGAGAGCGAGTGAAGAGCGCTCAGAGAACTTTCACTGTCTGCTTGCATTGTGTAGTTTGGTATTATGGGAGCCAGGTGCTCAAGTGAGAGACGTTCAGCAGCCAGGGTTCAGGCTGGAGAGCTACGGCCCAGGGGGGCCAACTCGGTTTATAATGTGTGGGAAATATGGTCCACGCGCAGAGGCTTTTTGCGATGAATGGGTATGTATGACTGCGGGGGATAGGGCATCATTCACTAGGGTTGGTGAGTTTGATCCTGAGGTATTGCAGGTAGTATGTCTAACCAAAGTCATATAAGACAAGAACGGAAATATAAGAACTGTTTGAACTTGTAGCAACAATAAACAAGTAGGAAGAAAAAGAGAAAGCAAGTACACCGCCATATGTAGATGTGGAAACAGTTACGGCCAGCATACTAACTATAGAAAATAATAAAAAGAAAAATATGAATGTAACCTATATATGTACTAATGAATGTCGAAGTTTTATTTAGGAGAAGGCGACCTGACTGGTATCAGCCATTTCTCATGCACTCAGAGGAGTATCCAACTGGTAAAAGAAGAGCAGTAGCCTGCAGGGGAAGTGGCTGAGACCAGTGGAACTGGTAAGTATGGAATCATTCGAGTACATATATAGTAAAACCCAAAATAAATAAAAAATCAAGAAAGTAACGTCAGAAATGGAGAAAACCCTGTCCGCACATTAGTATTTGCCAGTAGGAAAGCGGACAGAGATAGGGTAACCCCCGGATATTTCTTTTAGTTACCATATAAGAAGTATTCATTCTTAGTAATGCCCCTAGTCAAGATGAGCTCGGAAATGTTTGTTGGACCATGTACAGAACCTTAATACGGGATGAGAAGGATTGAATGAATACTTTGCATGACCTAGAAGCTTGTTGATTTTTTTTTGTCTTTTGCAGTACTAGAAAATTCTTTGTCTGGATAAGATCACTGGTAAACACTAATTCGGCAAATGGGAGGAACGAAAGAAGTGCAACATTACCCTTTGACAAAAACCTGCTGAAGTTACGATTGGGCCTCTACGATGCTAAACCCTTTCCTTTCCTACTTTTTCCTAACAGCAGTGGTCCTTGACTAACTTAATTTACAGAGATTTTGTTAAATGTGAAATACATATATTGTACTCCCGCTCAGGAAGTACAAGGTATGTTAGATACCCTCAAAGACTAATGTTGCATTACACTTTTCTAGATTCATGTCCATCACAGGTAGAGGAAATTATCTCACAGATACCGGGTTCCCTATGAACTTAGGATGGACAGGACACTGGATTGATGGCTGAAGTAGTCCCAGTAGTGACACAGCATGCACAAGCTTTAAGGGGGGGTAGACCAAGTAGTTAATCAATTCCCCGTAGTGCCCAATCCAGTTGTCATTTTAATAAAATCTTCTTCACCTCTACAAACTTATCTGTCACCAACCTCTATTCTGTTTCTCCAGTTTCCTCTTCATCTTTTGCGTTCATACAGGAGGGTACAATTCATGGACCCGATTACAGTTCAAACACTACATGCCTAATTGCTCCTTCAGAGTTCTGCCCGAAACCAGTACAGTATATCTCACCAGCACGATGACACCAGTATTACTGCAGTGTGCCTTGTCACGCACAAAGGGTGGAGGAAGGATGAGAATACTGGTGAAGGGAAATTTTGAATAAATACTGATATGCCCGTTGGTGAATGCAGACATGATATTTTCTTCTTCTTTATCTCCTCTAGAGATGTTTTTTTCTTTTTTTTTAAGTTATGCTCATGGTACTCCACATTGCAAACACACAACAGTTAAATTAAGATACAAATTTGCGTACCCTACAGGAAAAGTAGGTCTGGAAGTCGAAGGGGTATGGTTAGGAGTCCCCAGGACTCTGGAGAGATGGACAAGGTAAGCCAGTGGCCCCCAGGACGTATCTCCCAAGCCTAGCTGAGGCGGCATATGGTCTGACTCACCGGGGGTAAGGAAGGTATGTGCAAATTGGTAAGAGCTTACTGGCGTGTACCAGGGTTCTCTTCTCAGGCAAGCAGGAAAGCAATGACCTGTCTTACTTGCATGAGGAAGAACATTTGGTAAGGTAGTACTAACAGAGCCATCCTATATCCCTCCTGCAGACAGACCTTTTCAGGTAATACAAATCGACTTCGTACAGTTAACACCCTTTAGGAATTATTGTTATGTAATGGTGTGCACTGATGTTTTTTCAAACTGGGTAGAGGCATTTCCTGCTGCCACGGATACTGCTGTGTTTACCGCAAAGAAAATTGTGCAGAAATTTGTGTGTAGATATGGTACACCTAGGAGTAGGAGCAAAGCTTGAAATTGGACTATTGTGGTCATAGACACTACCACTAGTATTATGTAGCATCGGAACCACTCCCAGATCTTCACTTAACGAATCACCCTCTTCGAAATTTTTGTTTTTGTTTTGATTTTGTTTTTTTGGAAGACAACCTCATGTCATGATTGATCCGCACAATGATCGGAAATACACCAATGAGGTGAGCGTACAGTGCCTTATCGAGATGAGCCAGCATTTGAGAACTTGACAAAAGAAATTGAAACTATTGATTCCTGGTATGCCAAATACTAACTGTCTTGATTGTGAACCAAGAGACTGTGTGATTGTTCTTACGCTCAGGTTGCCTAATAGACAGGTGGGAAGGACCATACCAAGTTTTGTTGACAGCACTATCCCAGTGAAAGTAGCCGAGAGAGAGAGACTTGGGTCCACGATTCCCATTGCAGGAAAGTCGGTAGTCCGGAAGGAACTCGTAAATGGAGTGAGATCGCAAAAGTATCACCAGAGAGTCTGTTCCGTGAAGACTGAGTGGCGGCACTGTTGAACACTACCTGAGCGAGCTAAAGGATTACAGAAAGACCAGTCATTGTAATTGATTTGCTAGTGACAAGATTTGTTTTTTTCCTTTTTCCCGCTGACAAACATTTTTTTTTTCAGAACATTCTGTTTTTCCAAGGTTTTTCATGAGGAGTCGAGTGTGGGACTGGAACTGGTTCTGGAGGAAGGAGTGATTTCCTTATAGGATCCAAGGATTAGCCTATCAGTTTGTTAATGCCAGAGAAAATCAAAGGTCTAGTAGTTACGGAGTTCGGCTGTAACGTGATAGGCTATTATCTGAGGAATACTGTATTTTGTAGTTATTGTGACCCCATATTTGAAGATAAGTGCATCCAGAGATGTCAGTCTAGCAATAAGGCAGCATTGGGCAGACATCCCTTGAGTGATTACCACTCACTAGTGGGTAAGGTCTTAAACCAAACGGAATGTTGGATGTGCTCACAGGTACCTCTAAGACGAAATGATACAGGATTAGTGCCATATTTTTTTTAAAGTTAGCTGAGGTACTTGAATTACACGGAAGGGGGAGGGGACCGGTGGACAAAGAATATAATATAACTAGACCCCCTAGTCTTAAGATCCACCAGTACCATAGATAAATCCTTGGTATGTTTAAATCTCACCAATTTCAGGAAATCAGGAAATTGGGAGGTAATCAGGAACAATCAGACAATGGCTATTCACACATAGCAGATAAAGAGCTCATTAATATATGTGGAAGAAAGGTTTATGAGTGGCTCTCCCTGAACTCCGAAGGTTTATGTTATCTAGGAAGGACACTACTTATAACCCTTGTTCAGTGATGAAACAGACCTAGCATACGTTCCAGAAATGGAAACAATGTTCAGGGAATGATAGGAATATATATCATGAAAATTTTATATGTCACTTTCATGATTTGTTTGTGTTTTCTCTCTCTACCCAGCAGAACCTTTATCGAATCCGAACATCAGTGTACAAAGACGTAGGTACATGTATGTGTGAAATGTTTGTTCAAATCAGACATCATAGGCCATAGCACTGTCCCAGCATACTCTAAAGGTTGAATGTTGTCCCACACCCAACCAGTGGTCCTGAGATTGCCGAGTGCATATAGAGGATGTCTCGTCCTCCTCTCTGTCTTCCCCAAATATAGTCAAGTGTCTGATTTGCGAAATAATACGTGTGTCTAGGTCACCGATTATTGTCTGAAATATTTTTCTTATGTTAATAATTTATGGCAGTTATTGTTTACTGCCAAAGGGTTGACTGTCAAAGTCAAAAATATTACATAGAGAGAACATACAGACTCCTCACATTATGAGTCGCTATACTTGCGAATACGCACAGTGCGCACCGCAATATATGGTAACATACACATTCACACAGACATGCCACAAAGATATATTCAACACATATTACATACAGCACATAAATTGAACATACCAAGCACCAGACATCATAAGGTTTTAAATTATATAATGGAGTAACGTCATGTATGTGTATTATTGGAGCGGAGCAAGATGGACACGTCGTGCTTGGTGTCAAAGTAACCAGATTAATGTGTGTGTCAATTTGATGCCTGTAATTAGGTTGTAGCAGATTGCCATGAGTAGATATGATTAAATATATGAAAGCTAAAGTCACTCTTATTAGAACAATGAATTTCCTGGAAGACAGCATGTTTCCAGCTTGGTACCAGTGGCTATCTCCTGTAATTACACCATCAAGGCTGGACGTTGCTTGCATATGAACTGACCAATGACTCATCATGAATGAGAAAGTTCCCTCCCCTAGACCAATAGCAAGAAATCTGTATACCCCCAACAGCCTGAGTGTATAGCTGATCAGACACACAGAAGGCTCTGTTTGTCCCAGATGCTGATTGAGATGGGTTTCTGCCGATACTCTGCTGTGAGCATGGAGGGGGAGCATAGTGAGCATTGAGGGAGATGGTAATTGTATTGCTGGCCGTGTATGTATTTGAATTAGTTTGTAATAACTGCTTACTGTGTAAATTGTAACCATGTAATTATATATATACTGTACATTGTGATATATTGAATACATATCCTTTTAATAACAAATATATACATCAATGAGCTTTGGAACTCAGATAATGTGTGGGTGTATTGTTTTCTCTTATGGGATGCAGTATTTTGCGATGTATAGTGCACATTCATAGCACATGGTAATAAGATGCGCAGGCGTCCACAGTATATATATTAGAGCTGGCATTTTAAATATTATTTAGAAAGTAATTTGACTTTAGCAACCCAAGGAGTTAACAGAGCGTTTACCGCCACTGCTTGTGGGTCTCTTGACCTGGAACAATACCGCTTGAGCTTCTTGTTGAGTCGAGAGGCCATCATGTCGATCTGTGGATATCCCCACTGACGTGTCAACCACCGGAACACCTCTGGGTGGAGGCCCCACTCCCCCGGGTGCAGGTCGTGTCTGCTGAGGAAGTCTGCTTCCCAGTTGTCTACTCCCGGAATGAAGACCGCCAACAACACCACAGCGTGTTTTTCCACCCAGAGGAGAATTCTTGACACCTCTGCCATTGCTGCTGTGCTTTTTGTTCCGCCCTGTCGGTTTATGTACGTTACCGCCGTTACATTGCCCGACTGGACTTGAATGGCCTGATTCCGAAGTAGAGATGAGGCCTGCAGAAGGGCGTTGTAGATAGCCCTGAGTTCCAAGATGTTTATTGGAAGGACGACTTCCCGACTTGACCATCTTCCTTGAAACTGCCCCCCCTGGGTGACTGCTCCCCAACCTCTGAGGCTTGCGTCTGTGGTTAGCAGAATCCAATTCTGAATCCCAAACCTCCAACCCTCGACGAGATGAGAAGTCTGTAGCCACCACAGAAGGGAGATTTTAGCCCTTGGCGACAGACAGATCCTCTGGTGCATGTGAAGATGCGATCCGGACCATTTGTCCAACAGATCCAGCTGGAAGGGCTTTGCATGAAACCTTCCGTACTGAAGCGCCTCGTAAGGGGCTACCATTTCCCCCAGAAGGCGAATACACAGATGCACCGAGATCCATGTTGGCTTCAGGACAGCCCGCACCATCGACTGGATCACCATAGCCTTCTCCAAGGGAAGAACACTCTCTGAGACTCTGTGTCTAGTATCATTCCCAGGAAAGGAAGCCTCTGCGTTGGTTCCAGGAGAGATTTTGGTAAATTCAGAATCCACTCGTGATCAAGGAGCAGTCTGGTTGAGAGGCCAATGCTGTCCAACAACCACTTCCTGGACGGTGCCTTTATCAGAAGATCATCCAGGTACGGAATTATGTTCACTCCCCGTTTACGGAGTAGAAATATTATCTCTGTCATCACATTGGTGAACACTCTTGGTGCCATGGAGAGACCAAATGGCAGGGCCTGGAACTGATAGTGGCAGTCCTGCAGTGCAAACCATAGATAAGCCTGATGAGGCGGCCAGATCGGAATATGAAGGTAGGCATCCTTGATAACCAGAGACACTCTCCTCCAGACCTGAGATCACCGCTCTCAGAGACTCCATCTTGAATTTGAACACTCGTAAGTACGGGTTCAGTGACTTGAGGTTCAAAATCGGTCTTACCGAACTGTCCGGTTTCGGTACTACAAACAAGTTGGAATAATATCCCTTGTTTTGCAGATGAGGTGGAACTGGAACAATGACCTGAGTCTGTACCAGTTTTTGAACAGCATCCTGTAAGGTTATACTTGCCTCTTGTGAAACTGGTAAGCCTGATTTGAAGAATCTGTGAGGTGGGAGCTCCTGAAACTCCAGTCTGTAGCCCTGGGAAATAAGATCTATAACCCAGGGATCCTGGCACGAACCTGTCCATATGTGACTGAAATATTTTAGTCGGTCTCCCACCTGCCAGTCTACCAGGCATTGCGGTCCACCATCATGCTGAAGGCTTTGAGGAAGCAGAGCTTGAGCTCTGTTCCTGTGAACCAGCAGTTGCTGGTTTGCGTGGTTTACCTCTAGCGCCTCTGGTGGCTGTGAAAGAACCTCTGGTTTTGCCCTTAAACTTGGCAGTCCGAAAGGACTGTAGATTAGGTCCTGAGTGGGCCTTCCTGGCTAGGGGAGCTGCAATAGGAAGATACGTAGACTTACCCACAGTAGCTTTGGAGATCCATTTGTCTAGTTCATCTCCAAATAAGGCCTCTCCTGTGAAGGTTAGGCCTTCCATGCCTTTCCTGGAGTCCACGTCTGCAGTCCACCGGTGTAGCCATAATCCTCTATACTGCTGATACTGCCATAGCAGTGGTGCGTGCATTAAGCAAGCCTATTTCTTTTATGGCTTCCATCATAAAATTTCTGCATATGTTGCAGGATTAAAAATAATCTCCTCCTGAGGCAAGGTATCTAACCCTTCAAGTAGGTTACCCGACCATTTGGCGATGGCCTTAGTAATTCACCCACATGCTATAGTGGGTCTCTGGGCCACCCCAGCGGCTGTATACAAAGATTTAAGTGTATTCCCAATTCTACGATCAGCCGTGTCTTTTAGGTAGGCTGCACCCGCGACAGGCAATACAATGTTCCGTGACAGCCTGGATACTGATGCATCCACTGTTGGTGTATTTTCCCATTTTTTTCTATCCTCAGGAGGAAAAGTAAAAGATGATATCAACCTTTTAGGGATTTGAAATTTCCTATCAGGACTAACCCATGGTTCTTCAAACAGGGTATTTAGTTCCTTTGACACAGGAAAAGTGGCTGGGGATTTCTTTTTTATATTAAAATAAGATTCCTCAGTCTCCTCTGTCACCAGGGTGATGCAGAACTTCTCTGATAGCTTCTATGAGAGCCTCTATTCCCTGTGACAGAGTAGCCTCCCCCACTTCTGAGTCCACCTCCCCCTCCTCCAAGTCTGACCCTTCATCATCAGAGTCAGACTGCAGAATATGGGCCAAAGGACGTTTTTGCGGACAAATGGCAGGGGACTGAGATGCTGGTTTGGGTACTGAGTCTCTTTTCATAAACTCAGTCATTGATTGTGTGAAGTATTGTGTCTCTTTCTCATTGCGGGACAATTTAGTAGAAATATTGGAAATCTTTCCCTTAATGGAATCCAGCCAAGCTGGTTCTGCCCCGCTAGCCTGGGAGGGTACACTGCACTGAGTACACTGCAGTGAACTTCCTTGAGAAGAGGAACACTGTGCCTTACATGAAACACACTCTTTGTCTGACGTACTTTGACAGTGACAACACACACACACACACACAGGGACAGGTTAAATGCACAATTAACCCACAAAGAGCCCTTCCAGGGAGACACAGAGATAGTATGGAGCCAGCACACAGCACCCTTACTGCCAATGTCAAGCTTAGCCGGGTCACAGACTAAGTACCCAGATTGGGGACTTAGTACACTAGTAAGCGCTCCCCCCCTGCTATGACCCCCTGGTACCGCTAAGATAATCTGGCGTTTCTCCGGAGGAGCTGCGTGTCCCTGTCAGTTAGCGTCTGTGTCCACTGCAGAGGGAAAATGGTGCTGGTGAGCGCCTGGATCCACTCATAGTGAAGCCCTGCCCCTTCAATGGCACGTGGTCTTCCCGCACTTTTTTATAGTGGGGTAATTTTTGTGCCTAAATAGAGTCAGCCCCCTTTTAAGTCTGTAATGCCAGACTGGGTACTGTGTACACATATAGTGTACATAGACTCAGTTCGCTCCCTCAGAAGCTGTGTGTCTGCAATGTGTACTGTGTCTGGAGACCCAGCCACCCCACATAGAATCCATGTGTCTTCGTACCCTCATGCCGCCATAATGGCCGGCGACCCGCTAACCAGGACGGCAGCTTAGTACTCACCACTTCTATTTTCTGGCTCTGTTAGGGGTCGCGGCGTGCTGCGGGAATGTACGCTCGCCGTGGTGGGGCTTGCGAATAGTTCCCTCAGGAGCTAGTGTCCTGTCAGCGGGGAATGGGACCATTAACCCTTCAAGAGGTTGGGCCGTTTTCCCCCTAAGTCCCACGAAGCAGGCAGGCTGGTGCCAACCAGTCCTGCCTGAAAATAACAAACATATAAAATAAATACAGAAAACTCTTCAGGAGCTTCCAGCGACGGACACAGTTTCCTAGACTGAGTCTGGTAGGAGGGGCATAAAGGGAGGAGCCAGCGCACACTATCAAATTCTTAAAGTGCCGAAGGCTTCTAGTGGACCTGTCTATACCCCATGGTACTAAATGGATTCCCAGTATCCCCAAGGACGTAAGAGAAAAAATATTATTGTTTATATAAGTATGTGTCCTCATACATCATTAAAGCCTTGAGTCCTCTTGAAGAAAGAGCGCTATATAAATAGAATTAAAATTATCATTACTGCAGTTGCGCCAAATAATCCCTCTTGGTCCCATTAGACTTTGAAAGCATTGGGCATCTTTTTGTGCTTCTCTAAAATGCATCTTAGTCACAATGCAACGTGACTAGGACGCACCAGGAGACTGTGCTGGTTAATTTGAAATGCAACACTAGTATATCTGTGTACATGAATCTGTATACAAAGTAGAGATGTGCAGCGGGCATTTTTTGGGTTTTGAGTTTTGGTTTTGGATTTGGTTCCACGGTCGTGTTTTGGATAAGGACGTGTTTTGGCAAAACCTCCCTTAAGAATTTTTGTCGGATTCGGGTGCGTTTTGGATTTGGGTGTTTTTTTTCAAAAAACCCTCAAAAACCGCTTAAATCGTAGAATTTGGGGGTAATTTTGATCCTATGGTATTATTAACCTCAATAACCATAATTACCACTCATTTCCAGTCTATTCTGAACACCTCACACCTCACAATATTATTTTTAGTCCAAAAATTTGCACCGAGGTCGCTGGATGACTAAGCTAAGCGACCCAAGTGGGAGGCACAAACACCTGGCCCATCTAGGAGTGGCACTGCAGTGCCAGACAGGATGGCACTTAAAAAAATAGTCCCCAAACAGCACATGATGCAAAGATAAATAAAAAAAAAAGGTGCAAGATGGAATTGTCCTTGGGCCCTCCCACCCACCCTTATGTTGTATAAACAGGACATGCACACTTTTACAAACCCATCATTTCAGCGACAGGGTCTGCCACACGACTGTGGCTGAAATGATTGGTTGGTTTGGGCCCCCACCAAAAAGGAAGCAATCAATCTCTCCTTGCACAAACTGGCTCTACAGAGGCAGGATGTCCACCTCCTCCTCATCGTCCGATTCCTCACCCCTTTCACTGTGTACATCCCCCTCCTCACAGAGTATTAATTCGTCCTCACTGGAATCCACCATCACAGGTCCCTGTGTACTTTCTGGAGGCAATTGCCGGTAAATGTCGCCACGGAGGAATTTATTTGAGATGTGCACCGGAAATTTTTCGGGTTTTGTGTTTTGGTTTTGGGTTCGGTTCCGTGGCCGTGTTTTGGGTTCGAACGCGTTTTGGCAAAACCTCACCGAATTTTTTTTGTCGGATTCGGGTTTGTTTTGGATTCGGGTGTTTTTTTCAAAAAACCCTAAAAAACAGCTTAAATCATAGAATTTGGGGGTCATTTTGATCCCAAAGTATTATTAACCTCAATAACCATAATTTCCACTCATTTTCAGTCTATTCTGAACACCTCACACCTCACAATATTATTTTTAGTCCTAAAATTTGCACCGAGGTCGCTGGATGACTAAGCTCAGCGACCGAAGTGGCCGACACAAACACCTGGCCCATCTAGGAGTGGCACTGCAGTGTCACGCAGGATGGCCCTTCCAAAAAACACTCCCCAAACAGCACATGATGCAAAGAAAAAAAGAGGCGCAATGAGGTAGCTGTGTGAGTAAGCTAAGCGACCCTAGTGGCCGACACAAACACCTGGCCCATCTAGGAGTGGCACTGCAGTGTCACGCAGGATGGCCCTTCCAAAAAACACTCCCCAAACAGCACATGACGCAAAGAAAAAAAGAGGCGCAATGAGGTAGCTGTGTGACTAAGCTCAGCGACCCAAGTGGCCGACACAAACACCTGGCCCATCTAGGAGTGGCACTGCAGTGTCACGCAGGATGGCCCTTCCAAAAAACACTCCCCAAACAGCACATGACGCAAAGAAAAATGAAAGAAAAAAGAGGTGCAAGATGGAATTGTCCTTGGGCCCTCCCACCCACGTTGTATAAACAGGACATGCACACTTTAACCAACCCATCATTTCAGTGACAGGGTCTGCCACACGACTGTGACTGAAATGACGGGTTGGTTTGGACCCCCACCAAAAAAGAAGCAATTAATCTCTCCTTGCACAAACTGGCTCTACAGAGGCAAGATGTCCACCTCATCATCATCCTCCGATTCATCACCGTGTACATCCCCCTCCTCACAGATTATCAATTCGTCCCCACTGGAATCCACCATCACAGCTCCCTGTGTACTTTGTGGAGGCAATTGCTGCTGGTGAATGTCTCCATGGAGGAATTGATTATAATTCATTTTAATGAACATCATCTTCTCCACATTTTCTGGAAGTAACCTCGTACGCCGATTGCTGACAAGGTGAGCGGCGGCACTAAACACTCTTTCGGAGTACACACTTGTGGGAGGGCAACTTAGGTAGAATAAAGCTAGTTTGTGCAAGGGCCTCCAAATTGCCTCTTTTTCCTGCCAGTATACGTACGGACTGTCTGACGTGCCTACTTGGATGCGGTCACTCATATAATCCTCCACCATTCTTTCAATGGGGAGAGAATCATATGCAGTGACAGTAGACGACATGTCCGTAATCGTTGGCAGGTCCTTCAGTCCGGACCAGATGTCAGCATCAGCAGTCGCTCCAGACTGCCCTGCATCACCGCCAGCGGGTGGGCTCGGAATTCTGAGCCTTTTCCTTGCACCCACAGTTGCGGGAGAATGTGAAGGAGGAGATGTTGACAGGTCGCGTTCCGCTTGACTTGACAATTTTGTCACCAGCAGTTCTTTGAACCCCTGCAGACTTGTGTCTGCCGGAAAGAGAGATCCAAGGTAGGTTTTAAATCTAGGATCGAGCAAGGTGGCCAAAATGTAGTGCTCTGATTTCAACAGATTGACCACCCGTGAATCCTTGTTAAGCGAATTAAGGGCTCCATCCACAAGTCCCACATGCCTAGCGGAATCGCTCTGTGTTAGCTCCTCCTTCAATGTCTCCAGCTTCTTCTGCAAAAGCCTGATGAGGGGAATGACCTGACTCAGGCTGGCAGTGTCTGAACTGACTTCACGTGTGGCAAGTTCAAAAGGTTGCAGAACCTTGCACAACGTTGAAATCATTCTCCACTGCGCTTGAGACAGGTGCATTCCACCTCCTATATCATGCTCAGTTGTATAGGCTTGAATGGCCTTTTGCTGCTCCTCCAACCTCTGAAGCATATAGAGGGTTGAATTCCACCTCGTTACCACTTCTTGCTTCAGATGATGGCAGGGCAGGTTCAGGCGTTTTTGGTGTTGCTCCAGTCTTCTGTACGTGGTGCCTGTACGCCGAAAGTGTCCCGCAATTCTTCTGGCCACCGACAGCATCTCTTGCACGCCCCTCTGGTTTTTTAAATAATTCTGCACCACCAAATTCAAGGTATGTGCAAAACATTGGACGTGCTGGAATTTGCCCATATTTAATGCACACACAATATTGCTGGCGTTGTCCGATGCCACAAATCCACAGGAGAGTCCAATTGGGGTAAGCCATTCTTTGATGATCTTCCTCAGTTGCCGTAAGAGGTTTTTAGCTGTGTGCGTATTCTGGAAAGCGGTGATACAAAGCGTAGCCTGCCTAGGAAAGAGTTGGCGTTTGCGAGATGCTGCTACTGGTGCCGCCGCTGCTGTTCTTGCGGCGGGAGTCAATACATCTACCCAGTGGGCTGTCACAGTCATATAGTCCTGAGTCTGCCCAGCTCCACTTGTCCACATGTCCGTGGTTAAGTGGACATTGGGTACAACTGCATTTTTTAGGACACTGGTGACTCTTTTTCTGAGGTCTGTGTACATTTTCGGTATCGCCTGCCTAGAGAAATGGAACCTAGATGGTATTTGGTACCGGGGACACAGTACCTCAATCAAGTCTATAATTGGCTCTGCAGTAATGAAGGATACCGGAACCACGTTTCTCACCGCCCAGGATGCCAAGGCCTCAGTTATCCGCTTTGCAGCAGGATGACTGCTGTGATATTTCATCTTCCTCGCAAAGGACTGTTGGACAGTCAATTGCTTGGTGGAAGTAGTAAAAGTCGTCTTACGACTTCCCCTCTGGGATGACCATCGACTCCCAGCAGCAACAACAGCAGCGCCAGCAGCAGTAGGCGTTACACGCAAGGATGCATCGGAGGAATCCCAGGCAGGAGAGGACTCGTCAGAATTGCCAGTGACATGGCCTGCAGGACTATTGGCATTCCTGGGGAAGGAGGAAATTGACACTGAGGGAGTTGGTGGGGTGGTTTGCGTGAGCTTGGTTACAAGAGGAAGGGATTTACTGGTCAGTGGACTGCTTCCGCTGTCGCCCAAAGTTTTTGAACTTGTCACTGACTTATGATGAATGCGCTGCAGGTGACGTATAAGGGAGGATGTTCCGAGGTGGTTAACGTCCTTACCCCTACTTATTACAGCTTGACAAAGGCAACACACGGCTTGACAAATGTTGTCCGCATTTCTGTTGAAATACTTCCACACCGAAGAGCTGATTTTTTTGGTATTTTCACCAGGCATGTCAATGGCCATATTCCTCCCACGGACAACAGGTGTCTCCCCGGGTGCCTGACTTAAACAAACCACCTCACCATCAGAATCCTCCTGGTCAATTTCCTCCCCAGCGCCAGCAACACCCATATCCTCCTCATCCTGGTGTACTTCAACACTGACATCTTCAATCTGACTATCAGGAACTGGACTGCGGGTGCTCCTTCCAGCACTTGCAGGGGGCGTGCAAATGGTGGAAGGTGCATGCTCTTCACGTCCAGTGTTGGGAAGGTCAGGCATCGCAACCGACACAATTGGACTCTCCTTGTGGATTTGTGATTTCGAAGAACGCACAGTTCTTTGCTGTGCTTTTGCCAGCTTAAGTCTTTTCATTTTTCTAGCGAGAGGCTGAGTGCTTCCATCCTCATGTGAAACTGAACCACTAGCCATGAACATAGGCCAGGGCCTCAGCTGTTCCTTGCCACTCCGTGTGGTAAATGGCATATTGGCAAGTTTACGCTTCTCCTCCGACGATTTTATTTTAGATTTTTGAGTCCTTTTTTTACTGATATTTTGTGTTTTGGATTTTACATGCTCTGTACTATGACATTGGGCATCGGCCTTGGCAGACGACGTTGATGGAATTTCATCGTCTCGGCCATGACTAGTGGCAGCAGCTTCAGCACGAGGTGGAAGTGGATCTTGATCTTTCCCTATTTTTGGAACCTCAACATTTTTGTTCTCCATATTTTAATAGGCACAACTAAAAGGCACCTCAGGTAAACAATGGAGATGGATGGATACTAGTATACTTATGGATGACGAGTGACTGACGACACAGAGGTAGCTACAGCCGTGGACTACCGTACTGCGTCTGCTAGTATAGAGATGATAATGATATAAAAATATATATATATATCACTACTGCAGGTATATATAATATAATGATGGACCTGCTGGACACTGTCAGCAGACTCCTAAACTACTAGTATGAAGAAGATAGAAAAAAAAACCCCACCACAGGTAGGTATACAATTATGGACGAGCACTGACGACACAGAGGTAGCTACAGCCATGGACTACCGTACTGCGTCTGCTAGTATAGAGATGATAATGATATAAAAAATATATATATATCACTACTGCAGGTATATATAATATAATGACGGACCTGCTGGACACTGTCAGCAGACTCCTAAACTACTAGTATGAAGAAGATAGAAAAAAAAAACCCACCACAGGTAGGTATACAATTATGGACGAGCACTGACGACACAGAGGTAGCTACAGCCGTGGACTACCATACTGCGTCTGCTAGTATAGAGATGATAATGATATAAAAAATATATATATATATCACTACTGCAGGTATATATAATATAATGACGGACCTGCTGGACACTGTCAGCAGACTCCTAAACTACTAGTATGAAGAAGATAGAAAAAAAAAACCCACCACAGGTAGGTATACAATTATGGACGAGCACTGACGACACAGAGGTAGCTACAGCCGTGGACTACCATACTGCGTCTGCTAGTATAGAGATGATAATGATATAAAAAAGATATATATATATCACTACTGCAGGTATATATAATATAATGACGGACCTGCTGGACACTGTCAGCAGACTCCTAAACTACTAGTATGAAGAAGATAGAAAAAAAAAAACTACCACAGGTAGGTATACAATTATGGACGAGCACTGACGACACAGAGGTAGCTACAGCCGTGGACTACTGTACTGCGTCTGCTAGTATAGAGATGATAATGATATAAAAAATATATATATATCACTACTGCAGGTATATATAATATAATGACGGACCTGCTGGACACTGTCAGCAGACTCCTAAACTACTAGTATGAAGAAGATAGAAAAAAAAAACCCACCACAGGTAGGTATACAATTATGGACGAGCACTGACGACACAGAGGTAGCTACAGCCATGGACTACCATACTGCGTCTGCTAGTATAGAGATGATAATGATATAAAAAATATATATATATCACTACTGCAGGTATATATAATATAATGACGGACCTGCTGGACACTGTCAGCAGACTCCTAAACTACTAGTATGAAGAAGATAGAAAAAAAAACCCCACCACAGGTAGGTATACAATTATGGACGAGCACTGACGACACAGAGGTAGCTACAGCCGTGGACTACCGTACTGCGTCTGCTAGTATAGAGATGATAATGATATAAAAAATATATATATCACTACTGCAGGTATATACAATATAATGACGAACCTGCTGGACACTGTCAGCAGACTCCTAAACTACTAGTATGAAGAAGATAGAAAAAAAAAACCCACCACAGGTAGGTATACAATTATGGACGAGCACTGACGACACAGAGGTAGCTACAGCCGTGGACTACCGTACTGCGTCTGCTAGTATAGAGATGATAATGATATAAAAAATATATATATATCACTACTGCAGGTATATATATAATATAATGACGGACCTGCTGGACACTGTCAGCAGACTCCTAAACTACTAGTATGAAGAAGATAGAAAAAAAAAACCCACCACAGGTAGGTATACAATTATGGACGAGCACTGACGACACAGAGGTAGCCACAGCCGTGGACTACCGTACTGCGTCTGCTAATATAGAGATGATAAAGATGATAGAGATGAACAAAAAAAATATAACACTACTGCAGGTAAATATTTATATAATATAATGAATGACGGACCTGCTGGACACTGTCAGCAGAATGCGTTTATAGAATTAAAAAAAAAAAACACCACAGGAGTGTTTAACTTTTTCAGGCAGACAATATACTGGTGGTCACTGGTCAGTCACACTGGCAGCAAAAGTGTGCACTGTACTCCTGCTATAACTGCACCCCAGTCTCCCCCACAATTCAGCTGTGTGAGCAGTGAGCACTCAGCACAGTCAGATATACATAGATATATCATGCAGCACACTGAGGCTGAGCACAGATATGGTATGGAGCGTTTTTTTCAGGCAGAGAACGGATTTAAAAAAACTAGCAAAATTCTGCACTGACTGTACTCCTCCGAACAGCTCTCCCCAATCCTCCCCACAATAAGCTAAGCAGCAATCAGATCAACTAACTACTAACAGTAACTATAAACGGAGAGGACGCCAGCCACGTCCTCTCCCTATCAATCTCAATGCACGTGTGAAAATGGCGGCGACGCGCGGCTCCTTATATAGAATCCGAGTCTCGCGATAGAATACGAACCTCGCGAGAATCCGACAGCGGGATGATGACGTTCGGGCGCGCTCGGGTTAGCCAAGCAAGGCGGGAAGATCCGAGTCTGCCTCGGACCAGTGTAAAAAGGCTGAAGTTCGGGGGGGTTCGGATTCCGAGGAACCGAACCCGCTCATCTCTAGAATTTATAACAATTCATTTTGATGAACATCATCTTCTCCACATTTTCTGGAAGTAACCTCCTACGCCGATCGCTAACAAGGTTACCGGCTGCACTAAACACTCTTTCGGAGTACACACTGGAGGGGGGGGGGGCAACTTAGGTAAAATAAAGCCAGTTTGTGCAAGGGCCTCAAAATTGCCTCTTTTTCCTGCCAGTATACGTACGGACTGTCTGACATGCCTACAGTGATGCTGTCACTCATATAATCCTCCACCATTCTTTCAATGGTGACAGAATCATATGCAGTGACAGTAGACGACATGTCAGTAATCGTTGGCAGGTCCTTCAGTCCGGACCAGATGTCAGCAGCACTTGCTCCTGACTGCCCTGCATCACCGCCAGCGAGTGGTTTTAGAAATTTTATCCTTTTCTTGGCAGCTCTAGTGGTGGTAGAAAATGAAGGAGGAGCTGTTGGTGGGTCACGTTCCGCTTGACTTGACAAGTGTCTCACCAGCAGGTCTTTGAACATCTGCACACTTGTGTCTGCCGGAAAGAGAGATACAATGTAGGCTTTAAACCTAGGATCGAACACGGTGGCCAAAATGTAGTGCTCTGATTTCAACAGATTGACCACCCGTGAATCCTGGTTAAGCGAATGAAGGTCTCCATCCACAAGTCCCACATGCCTAGCAGAATCGCTCCGTTTTAGCTCCTCCTTCAATCTCTCCAGCTGCTTCTGCAAAAGCCTGATGAGGGGAATGACCTGACTTAGGCTGGCAGTGTCTGAACTGACTTCACGTGTGGCAAGTTCAAATGGTTGGAGAACCTTGCACAATGTTGAAATCATTCTCCACTGAGCTTGAGTCAGGTGCATTCAGGGGCGGATCCAGAAGAAAATGATAGGGGGGGGGGGGGGGGCACCATGGAAGGGGAAGTACATTTGCGTGCGGCTTCGGTGCATGTGAGGTGGCGCTTCTTATACAATGCCCACAGTTGTAGCGCTCATTATGCAATGTCCACTGTACTGGTATGTCCCTTATATAGACCCCATAGTAGTGGTGCCCCTTATGCAATGCCCGTATTGCCCCCAGTAGTAATGTTGCCTGTAGTAATGCCCGCAGTCATTTAGTGAGTGTGGCCAATTAAAATGAGACGTGATACACAGACATATGCCCCCAATAGTGCAGTGCCAAATCCACAATTGCACCCACAGTGCCAGATCCACAATTGCCTCCACAGTGCCAGACCCACAAATGCCCCCACAGTGCCAGATCCAAAAATGCCCCCACAGTGCCAGATCCACAAATGCCCCCACAGTGCCAGATTAAAAATGCCCCCACGGTGCCAGATCCAAAAATGCCCCTACAGTGCCAGATCCAAAAATGCCCCTACTGTGCCAGATCCAAAAATGCCCCCACAGTGTCAGGTATACAAATGCCCCCACAGTGCCAGGTAAACAATTGCCCTCACAGTGCCAGGTAAACAATTGCCCCCACAGTGCCAGGTATACAAATGCCCCCACAGCAGTTCTGCAGCTGCTTATCGCTGCTGCTTCTCTGCCGGCTCTGAGGGTGTCAGGAGGAGAGCGCGGCTATGTCTTGCGGCATGTAGGACTTCAAACTAGCCACCAGTTCGTGAGCCAATCAGAGCTTGCGGACCGGCGGCTCCTGATTGGCTGCTGGTCTGCGAGCTCCGATTGGCTCACGAACCGGCGGCTGGTTTGAAGTCCGCAACACGCCGCCAGATAGCCGCGCTCTCCTCCTGACAGCCGAGACGCGCTGCCGCTGGACTGAGCAGCAGCGTGTCTCAGTGACACAAGCAGGGGGGGGGGGTGGACGGATGGGGCCACAAATGACAGGGGGGGCACGGGCCCGTGTGCCCCCCCCCTGGATCCGCCTCTGGCAGGGGCGGATCCAGAAGAAAATGATAGGGGGGGCACCATGGAAGGGGAAGTACATTTGCGTGCGGCTTCGGTGCATGTGAGGTGGCGCTTCTTATACAATGCCCACAGTTGTAGCGCTCATTATGCAATGTCCACTGTACTGGTATGTCCCTTATATAGACCCCATAGTAGTGGTGCCCCTTATGCAATGCCCGTATTGCCCCCAGTAGTAATGTTGCCTGTAGTAATGCCCGCAGTCATTTAGTGAGTGTGGCCAATTAAAATGAGACGTGATACACAGACATATGCCCCCAACAGTGCAGTGCCAAATCCACAATTGCACCCACAGTGCCAGATCCACAATTGCCTCCACAGTGCCAGATCCACAAATGCCCCCACAGTGCCAGATCCAAAAATACCCCCACAGTGCCAGATCCACAAATGCCCCCACAGTGCCAGATTAAAAATGCCCCCACGGTGCCAGATCCAAAAATGCCCCTACAGTGCCAGATCCAAAAATGCCCCTACAGTGCCAGATACAAAAATGCCCCCACAGTGTCAGGTATACAAATGCCCCCACAGTGCCAGGTAAACAATTGCCCTCACAGTGCCAGGTAAACAATTGCCCCCACAGCAGTTCTGCAGCTGCTAATCGCTGCTGCTTCTCTGCCGGCTCTGAGGGTGTCAGGAGGAGAGCGCGGCTATGTCTGGCGGCGTGTAGGACTTCAAACTAGCCACCAGTTCGTGAGCCAATCAGAGCTCGCGGACCGGCGGCTCCTGATTGGCTGCCGGTCCGCGAGCTCCGATTGGCTCGCGAACCGGCGGCTGGTTTGAAGTCCACAACACGCCGCCAGATAGCCGCGCTCTCCTCCTGACATCCGAGACGCGCTGCCGCTGGACTGAGCGGCAGCGTGTCTCAGTGACACAAGCGGGGGACGGACGGATGGGGCCACAAATGACAGGGGGGGCACGGGCCCGAGGGCCCCCCCCCCCTGGATCCGCCACTGGTTGCATGGGCGCCAGGGGGAGGGGGAGTGAGTTCCACCACCTATTTAGGACCACTTTAAGCACTGTAGACGCCCCCACATAACATAAACTGGGAGATGCTGACAGTTGATTGCCATGGTAACTTTAACAGACTCACTCCTCGTAGATAGTGCAAACCAATAAGGAGGCTCATTGAACAATTACGTGACCACAGTCAGCATAGGAAATAAGTGACAGTCAGCTCACATCAGTTGCCTTATTAATCTCAGTATATATCTCTCCATAACATACAGTAGGTGGGGCTCAAATATTGATTGCTGTATCACAGAGAGAGTGAATATCAGGGTATCAGGTATTTTGAACATACACTGGCATTTCTATAATGGGTGCACACGGGCCCCTGAGTCCAGAGGGGGGCCCCCACCGCACACGCTTCACCCATTTTTAAAATACTCACCCCTCCGGAGTCCAGCACCGGCATCCGCAGAGCTGTTAATACACTGTGAAAATGGTTCAGCGGCCATTTTCACGGAGTTCTGCGCATGCACAGTAGAGAAATCTCAGGGAAAATGGCCGCCGCACCATTTTCCCGGAGATCTGCGCATGCGTAGTAGAGTCTGAGCCCTCTAGTGCTCAGACTCTGAGCCCTCTAGTGCTCAGACTCTCAGCGCTGCCGGCAGAGAGGAGGGGACCCGAACGGAGGAGGCTGAACACGGGCCTCCTCATCTCTTAAAGCGCCCCTGTGAACATATAATAGGAAGTGGGAGGCGTTACCATTTTACTCGCCATGGTGGTAACTCCAACCAAAAGTCTCCACACATTCACATTAACAAATAACCGAAACAATCCCATACTACAGTATGTTATAAAAGGAAGGGAGGTTTGTTAGTCTTATGGCCGCAGTCATTGTAGGAGATAACTGACAGCGACATTGTACTTTTATATATTATTCTCAGTACATGTTACATGTATGTTTTTATAAATCCCTTTATACTGTATGTACTATGTTAAGCTGAAACAAACAGTTGTCTAGGACGGGATGTACTGAGCACTAAAATGTAGTCAAACCTCCGAAAACTGCAATCCCCATATGTACAGGTGGAGCAGCACTCATCTAGTGCGGCTCCATAGTATACGTGCACTCCCGGCGTGACTACGCAATCTGTCCGCCTAGCCCCGCCGGGAGTGCACAGAGATGCTCCCATTCTAGTGAATGGGGTGTGTGCTCGTCACGGACGATTAGCATGGCTCCATCTGTATCATGCTTTTACCCAATAGGCAACACCATTTACAGTTCTGCGTTGCCTATAGAAGCCTATGGGCTTCTTTCCACACTAATCCCAGAGAGGGATCCAAAAAATCCCTCTCTGTGTCCCCCGCGACTTGTGCATTATTAGACCAACGGCCGCACATGTGCAATAGGCCTCCCTGGCCATAAACCCGGAAGTCCTCACACCGCACTTATTGGAATAGCTGTCCCATGTGTGTTGGTATTTGCAATTATTCATGCAGGTGGCTTTAATAAACGTTGCTATGCATGCAATAAGCGGCGGGATGTATCGCATAGAACACATTTATGTAAAAGCAGTATAGATGATGCTATGGGGAATGCAGATAATAGTGTAGTAGAACAAAAATACAACATTACGGGGCCCGGTTACTGTTTATTAAGGTTTAAACTTGATAAATAGAATTTCTTATTGCTGCTATTCGGGCAATAAGAAATTAATTTCCAACAAGATGTATTAAAAATCACATCCAGGGACAGGTGCTCTGATAGGAGCCCATCCCAGCCATGTGTAAGATAAAGTGATCACATCAGGGATCACTTTACATTTTGCCGCGGGCCTACTGCGCATGTGAGGTCATTAGACAGCACATGCACCAGTGGCTGTTACCGGGGAGAGAACCGGACAATCCCTTTCCTGGTACACTGTGCGATATGTAGCCCATAGACTACAATGGCCTTCAGGGAGCTGAGGGTGAAGAAGTGAGGAAGATATGGAGCTTGGTGTAGGGGGGAGAAGGGCCCTGGAGGTAGATGAAGAAGGGCTGTGGGGAGGGAGGAGGTGGAGCCAGGCTTGGACTGGCCCACAGGGGAACAGGGGAAACCACCGGTGGGCCCCACTGATGGGGGCCCACCTCCTGCTCTAAGGATCAGGTTCCAGACTATGCACTTGAATTATACATATGTTACCTTATACTGGACTATGGTGTATTTTTCTACAGTGCATTCCTCTTATTAATCTGTTATTAATCTGGTACATTATCATACATGCAGCAGCTGAATTTACTGTATATATTTATGAAGGGGCCCAATCATTGCACTCTCTAATGGTTAGTCAAACCAATGAGGTGCAGACTGGCCACACCCTTAACATGGGCCCCTACCACTGCATTCCCCCGGTGGGCCCTACATGCCCCAGTCCGACACTGGTTGGAGCAACCAGAAAGGGGATTATCTCCATGCTGGCACTGACCGTATTAGCTGTACCCAGTTTTATGACTAGAGCCTCTCAAATATTTTCGGGGGTGAGCTGCTCCCTGCTGTTCCAGCACCTGTGACCACACAGAATAGTTACATGCCATTGATGGTAACCATTGATGGTGGCACAACCGATGGCCAATCCCTACTGGTCTATGATACAGCGATGGGAGCAGATTTATACATCTGAGTGTTTTCTATTTTTCTGTGTATTTTTTATACAGTTTCACAAATTTAGGCGACATTTGCACTTACTTTCTATTCGTATGAAGTCAGTGAAGCCTGTACAGTACATTTAAAAGAAATGTTATTTTAATGTATCTGGTATATCTTGAAGTGCATGCTTCATGATGTCATCATGCCATTAACAGATCCACAGTGTTGTAGATCAATCTAGCAATCCACCCCTTATGCAACTGGGTCACTAATGGTGAAATTAATTGGGCTGCATGAATTATTAAGAAAAAAGTATTTAAAAAAAAATTGAAATGTAAAAATAAACCGGAGCAACAGATCACAGACGGTTACAAAAAAAGTAAGTAAAGGCTGAGTCGGTATTTATTTTACTTTCTTTTCCCCTTTGAAAAGTGGAAGGGTAATAGTTCACAGCAGAAAAATAATCTGCTCCATCCATCTCTGTATGGATATCACTCATTGGAATTACACTTGGATTAATTATCCATGCGTACTGAGGTTTCGGCAGTAGCCAACATTCTCATTACTCAACGCGAAGAAAATGTTTTCAGCTTTAGAAATCTTTTACTCGCTAAACTTTTTGGAAGTTATTGCTTAATTTATTTTATTATATAATTTTATTTCTTTTTTTTTCTTCTTTTTTCCTTTAATTCTGTTGAGTGTGTACCGCATTAACCTCTTGAGAGTCATATAATGATTCAATTAGGCCTAAAAAAAGAAAGAAAAAAGAATAAAACATATTTCAACTTTCAAATGGCTCCAGAATTTTAGAAGAGGTACAATTGCCAGAAAAATATTTGGCCACCACGTCTCCACACTCAACTTTTTCATGCCTCCGCTTTATTGACCGTTTCCTGGTATGTTTTACTTACCCTGCTTGAATTCTGGAATATCAATCCATTACTTAAAAATAAGATATTTTATTTTTTTACTTAAAAAATCGTACCCCAGCTATATAAAAGAAGAAGAAAAATACCTAGAACTGTCTACGTTTGTTCCAAAAACACCTTTACTATTAAAATTCTTAATTAGAAATAACACCCTTTGAATCTGAAGGGCGTACTTTCTGGCCGGAGTGTGCTTCGGGAACAACTTGGGTCCCCTTGAGTTCTATGTGTTTGAGAAGTTTGTAAAAGTTGTAATCCCACTCTTGGAAAAATATACCCATTCTCCAACTGCGCAGTGTTCTCAGGCGCTATAAAAAAAAAATAGAGGGGAAAAAAAACAGGATTGGAAAAAGTTAGAATTCGTTGCCAAAACCTAGATGGAGTCTAGCAATTAACAGGTACTTATGAAAAAATGGAAAGGAAATTGGGATTTAAAGCTATGGAGCAATTACATTTTAAAGTGGTGTAAGAAGATTGGAGGTTAATGAGGTTGGTTTGACTTTATCCAACCGTATAAGCCCACACCATGTATTTCTTTTTTGAATAACAAGTAAAACATTGAGTGTATTAATAAATTAATGCATAAAATAATATTTACATCTGCTTTTGCTTGTAGACATACGTTTCTTACCTCATTGACAGTATGACAAGGAGAACTGAACTGTAATGAAAACATATGGAATCTATACGCCAAAAGTACATACGATTTCACCATACTAAATAAAAGAATCCATATTTTTTGAGCGATACGTTGTTTTTCTTTTAGTTTTTGCCTCTGAATGTATTTTACTTTTTGTGTCTGTTACGGTCACTGTAACACTACTTGTTTTTTAGCACATTAGTGCGTTATTGCATGGTTTTGTTAATCCTATGTGATATTCCACTAAACTGACCAGAGCAAATTTTGAAAACGAGCAAGTAACATGGAAACATAGAATTTGACAGCAGATAAGAACCTCTTGGCTCATCTAGACTGACAATTTTTCTTTTATCCTCTTGGTAACTTCAACCCTACTTGTTCCTTAGGTTTTTGTAAGCATATTCTTTTCCCTATGTGTTCATGATTATATCACGGTTTTAGGGTATAGTTCTTTAAATGTATTGAACATATCATGATATAAATGTGCTGTACAACAAACAAGCCTAACAGTCATGATACGGGTGGTTTCCAACTGTCACTTCATACCCAATGGTGTCGGGTTTGTGGCTAGTCTGTGTTGGCAGAGTTTATAGAGCAGTAGGATATAATTGTCTGTCAAACGTATCACCCCTTTAAATCATTATGCGCAATTCTTAATGGAGCTTAGTTTCTGCAAATAGTGACATACTGTATGGGTCTCTATACCATAGTGAGAAGACCTCTGAATAAATAATAAGCTGGCTCCATTAAGATAAATGTTAATAAGTAATAAATACGTAATCGATCATTATTCATAAAAAGTGGTGATAGAAGTAGGGGTCAGTAACGTGGTGTTGCAGTTCATGGATGAACGTGAGAGCTTGGTTTGTTTCTATGGAAACTACACCAAGATTAGCCCTTCTGCCAATCACCGTGGGTTGTCCAGACACACCCCTGTTCCACCTTTAACAAAAGGGGCCCTTTTCTTTACATATTCTCTGTAATGGTTTTTAAAGCCCCTCTGTAGTGGCACGCTGCACCCTCTCTGGTGCCTGGCCACACACCTTAAGCTTCTCTGGTGGGTCCTTTGTGCCCCAGATCAACACTGGGTAGGGGAATCTCACCACCCTTACCATTGCTAAGAGTTTCTTCTCAGCTGACGCCGCCATGAACATGTCCGGTTATCTCTTCTTTCCACATACTATGTTTTGTGATTTTATACTGGAAGACAAAGCACTGGAAAATGATGCTGAACCCTTGCAGAACACATGTGGAGACCACATTATTTCCTGATTACACAGGAAGTGCATACAGTACATAAGGTAAGGTTAATTACTATTTAGCAATGTATATTTTCTTATGGAAGTATTAGCGCAACACTCTGAGATATATCCCATAATAATTAATAAGCAGTGCGTTCACGGTCATTTTACATAACTGAATGCAGAACCCGTCACCTCTACACACAACTGATAATTGAATGGATGCCTGCAAAGATAACTTGCACTAAACCAATTGTGCATTTGCTGAGTCTTACAGCTGTATTGGTTCTGCCCAATCCACCTTGTCCCACGTCTACAGAGGGAGGGATGAAGCATGATCATTATATTGGCACTGAATACGTTGACGTGTTGTAGTCAGTATGTTGACACCAATGGAAGGTCAACATGGTCAGAATGTAGACAATGTGGTTTTACAGAAAGTCTAACCCTAACAGTTACCCTGACCCTAAACCCTGACACATGAACCCAAAGCTACAGTAATGTTGTCATTTTGACAATGTTGACATGTCATATGTTGAGATTATGTCCATGTTGGCATTTCTAGATGCCAACATTTATGCTGTCATCATTTTAACTATAAATAATTGAAAGAATGAACCTGGGCGCACAGAGGTAGCAGAAACTTCAGTACATGTGCCAAATGCATGGGGCAGAATCTCTGGGATCCTGTTTCGATCCCCACCTTGACACCTTGAAAAAGATCCCTGCGGATCGAAACGGCATTGGTGCTGAGACCAGTGGACTAATTCAGGACCATCCCAGAGACTCTACCCTCCCCCATCCATTTGGCGCATGTACTGAAGATTCTACTGCAGGTTTGAGTCCAGACCTTCTTACCTGGTTTATGGACTTTGTATTTCTCTTACGTCCTAGGGGATACTGGGAATCCATTTAGTACCATGGGGTATAAACGGGTCCACTTGGAGCCATGGGCACTATAGAAGTTTGATAACGTGTGCTGGCTCCTCCCTCTATGCCCCTCCTACCAGACTCAGTTTAGAAAATGTGTTGAAGGAACCAGTCACATCTCTGGAAGCTCCTGAAGAGTTTTCTGCATTTATTTTCAAAGTTTGTTATTTTCAGACAGGACTGGATGGCACCAGCCTGCCTGCTTCGTGGGACTTAGGAGGGGGAACGGCCTAACCCCACTAAGGGTTAATGGTCCCGTTCCCCGCTGACAGGACGCTAGCTCCTGAGGGAACTAACCGCAAGCCTCACCACGGCGAGCGTACATTCCCGCAGCATGCCGCCACCCCTAACAGAGCCAGAGAAAAAAGAGTGGTGAGTACTAAGCCGGCATCTCGGTTAGTGGGTCGCCGGCCATTATGGCGGCATTAGGGTAAGGAGAGGCACGGGTTCTACATGGGACGGAATCAGTCTCCAGACACTGTAGTGTACCCAGACTGGCAATACAGTCTTAAAAGGGGACTTATGCCATTACAGGGGCGGGGCTTCACTATGAGCGGATCCAGCCGTTCACAGGCGCCATTTTTCCTCACTACAGCAACACATACACTGACTACAGGGATGCGCAACTCCTCCGGATAGCCTCCAGATTACCTCAGCAGTACCAGGGGGTCATAGCAGGGAGGAAGCTATATACTAGTGTACTAAGTCCCTAATCTAAGTACTTAGTATGCGACCCGGCTAAGCTTGGCTTTAGCGATAAGGGCGCCGTGTGCTTGTTCTATCCTCTCTCTGTGTCTCTTGGGAAGGGCTCTTTGTGGGTTAATTGTGCATTTAACCTTTTCCTGTGCGTGTGCTTTCACTGATGCAGTATGTCAGGCATAGAGTGTGTTTCATGTAAGGCACAGTGTTCCTCTTCTCCAGGGGGTTCACTAGTGTGTACTCAGTGTAGTATCCCTTCTCAGGTTAGTGGGGTGGAGCCAGCATGGCTGGACTCCATTAGGGGGATGATTTCCACCATCTCTACTAAATTATCTCGTACTGAGAAAGAGACGCAATACTTAAGGCAGTCTATGGCAGAGTTTATGCAAAAGGACTTAGTACTCAGATCAGCGTCTCAGTCCTTTACCATTGGTCCGCAAAAACGTACTTTGGCCCATATCCTGTATTCTGACTCTGATGATGGGTCAGAAATGGAGTAAGGGGAGGTGGACATAGAGGTTGGGGAGGGTACTCTGTCGCAGGGTGTAGAGGCTCTCATAGATTCTATCAGATAATTCCTAAATATCCCTGATAAGGTGACAGAGGAGTGTGAAGAATCGTACTTTAATATAAAGAAAAAATCTTCAGCCAGTTTTCCTGTGTCAAAGGAACTAAATACCCTGTTTGAAGAACCGTGGATTAATCCAGATAAGAAATTCCAAATTCCTAGGCGGTTATTATCATCTAAAAAATTCTTACAGACTCAGGTCATTGTTACAGTTCCACCTCATCTACACAACAAGGGACACTATTCTGGCTTGTTTGTAGTTCTGAAACCGGATGGTTCAGTAAGACTGATTCTGAATTTCAAATCATTGAACCCACACTTACGAGTGTTCAAGTTCAAGATGGAGTCCCAGAGCAGTAATCTCAGGTCTGGGAGAGGGGAAATCCTAGTGTCTCTGGATATCAAGGAGGCATACCTTCACATTCCGATCTGGCTGCCTCATCAGGCTTAACTATGGTTTGCATTGCAGGACTGTCACTACCAGTTTCAGGCCCTACCATTTGGTCTCTCCATGGCACAGAGGGTGTTCACCAAGGTGATGGCAGAGATGATGATGCTACTCCGCAATCAAGGAGTGAACATCATTCCTTACCTGGACGATCTTCTGATGAAGGCTGCATCCAGGGAGCAGTTGTTGGAGAACATTGGTCTCACAACCAGATTACAGTACTCCTGGATCATGGGTGGATTCTGATCCCGCCAAAATCTCACGTGGAACCAATGCAGAGGCTTCATTTCCTGGGAATAATACTGGACACAGAGTCTCAGAGAGTGTTCCTTCCCTTGGAAAAAGCAATGGTAATCAGGTCGTTGGTCCGGGCTGTCTTGAAGCTGACCCAAATCTCAGTACATATAATCATCCTCATTCTGGGGAAAATGGTGGCTTCTTACGAAGCAATTCAGTATGGAAGGTGTCATGCGAGGCCCTTCCAGCTGGATCTATTGGAGAAATGGTCCGAATCGCATCTTCACATGCACCAGAGGATTCGTCTGTCGCCGAAAGCCAGGATCTTCCTCCTGTGCTGGCTACAAACTTCTCACCTAGTGAAGGGTCTGCGACGGAACGTGGCCATGCCAGCGTCGCATCGCATATGTTTTGGCCAGCCTGGTCCTGCGCTTCAGTAGTGATGGCAGAATGCCAGAGATAACTGTATTTTATCCTGTATAACACCCAGCTGTTATTCGTATCTGAGCTTATACCCCTTACTACTGTATGCAGTGGACATAATTGGACTGTATGTAGGACAAGACTATGATGTTATACTGCATAGTGTATTTTGCTAGGTACCAGATGTGTGCCTGCGGTGAGAAATAGTCCTGTGTATATATGTTCTGCCAATCATGGACTATCTCCGTGAGCCTTATATGTGTCTGTCACATTAAGGTACTGTTTATTACAAGGGGATAACTTCCACTCAGGTTATGGCCAGAGGGCAGCCAACCTTCTTCTCTCCATAATTAGTGCCTATTGTCCTGGATGGCCTTCCAGTAGACTTAGTGACTCCAAAGCCACAGGGGGCCCCCTGGTGTCCCTGGACACTGTTACATATTAGAATTGAAAATCCCACCAATCGGGACACCCTGCCACATCACCAGGTGAGCAGACATCATGGAAGTTTAGGAGGTTTCAAAAGGGCCCGCAGAGAGATGGGAAGGGGATTCTGACTAAAGAACGAGGCTGTTGCCAGGAGTCGAGAGATCCTGTCAGCCTGTTTGTGTGGAGACCTGGCTTTGCGGAGAGGGTCCAGTATACGCAGTTAAGCGTTTGCTCCATCGGGAGCTGTCCCAGGTGTGTGACTGGTGGGCCGGCTGGAGCCGGGTGACTGGTCAGCACACCCTACCTCTGCATGGTAGAGGACCATCAGGCCATGCGGCCGGGATCAGCAAGACAGACATCATCGACCTTCCAGGAACCAGTATCCACCAGGTGTCGCCAAACGCAAGTATTCCCTGAGGTATCTAGTGACTGTGTAGGGCCAGGAGTTGTTGCTTTTGTGTGGTTCTTTCTCTGATATAATGTTAATCGTAATCATTATTAATGCTACCTGTACATATTGTACAAAGTGTGTTACGGATTTTCCTGTATAATTAGTGTGTATGAAAATAAAGGTGCCGTTGTACCTTGCTATTGCGTTCTTACTGTGTGATCTTGGGAACTCAGTAGCGACCTCGGGGCGCAGTGCAGAGCTTTAAATGCTGCCTTTCTCAAGGCAGAGATAGCAAAAGGCGAGAATAATCCTCACAGGGTCAAAGGTTCGGGATTCAGAATTGGATTCTTTTAACCACAGATGCAAGCCTCAGAGGATGGGGTGCAGTCACCCAGGGGGTACAGTTTCGGGGAAGATGGTCAAGTCAGGAAGTTATCCTTCCAATAAATATCCTGGAACTCAGGGCTATCTACAACGGCCTTATGCAGGCCATGTCTCTTCTTCAGAATCAGGCCATTCAAGTTCAGTCGGACAATGTGGTAGCTGTAGCGCACATAAACTGACAGGGCAGAATGAAAAGCAGAGCCGCAATGTCAGAGGTGTCAAGAATTCTCCTCTGGGCAGGAAAACATGCCGTGGCATTGTCGGCGATCTTCATTCCGGGAGTAGACAACTGGAAAGCAGATTTTCTCAGCAGACACGATCTGCACCCAGGGGAATGGGGCCTCCAACCGGAAGTGTTCCAGTGGTGAACACGTCAGTGGGGATATCCACAAATCGACATGATGGCCTCTCGACTCAACAAGAAGCTCAAGCGGTATTGTTCCAGGTCGAGGGACCCACAGGCTATAGCAGTCGACTCCCTGACAGCTCCGTGGGTCTACCAGTTGGTGTACTTGTTTCCTCCAATTCCTCTGATCCCAAAAGTTCTCAAAAGAATAAAAAGGGAAAGAGTGCAAGCAATCCTGATTGCTCCGGACTGGCCACGAAGGGCCTGGTATGCGGATCTTATCGAGATACTAATCAAACATCCATGGCCTCTGCTTCTTCGTGAGGATTTTCAACAACAGGGCCTGTTCGTTTATCAAGACTTACCACAGCTACGTTTGACGGCATGGAAGTTGAACGGCTGATTCTAGCCAAGAGAGGGATTCCTGGGATCTCAATTTGGTTCTACAATTTCTCCAATCACACTGGTTTGAACCATTACAGGAGGTAGACGTAAAATATCTTATGTGGAAGACTGTCACGCTCTTGGCCATGGCTTCGGCAAGGCGCGTATCGGAGCTGGGGGCATTGTCTCACAAGAGCCCCTACTTGATTTTCCATGAGGACAGAGCTGAACTCAGGACTTGTCAGCAACTCCTTCCTAAGGTGCTGTCGGCGTTTCACATCAACCAGCCAATTGTGGTCCCGCTTGTTACGGACACCTCTGCTTTGAAGGTATATGTAAAGCAAACTGCTCGTCACAGGAAATCGGACTCGCTGTTCGATCTATATGATTCCAACAAGATTGGGTGTCCTGCTCCAAAGCAGTCAATTGCACACTGGATCAGGCTCACTATCCAGCATGCTTATTCGACGGCAGGCTTGCAGATTCCAAAATCTGTGCAGGCCCCCTCTACTAGGTTGGTGGGTTCCCCTTGGGTGGCTGCCCGGGGGGGGCTCGGCATTACAGTTCTTCCGAGCAGCTACTTGGTCGGGTTCAAACATGTTTGCCAAGTTTTACAAGTTTGATAGCTTGGCCTCTGAGGACCTTCAGTTTGGTCAATCTGTTCTGCAGGAACCTCAGCACTCTCCCACCTGGTTTGGGAGCTTTGGTACTTCTACATGGTACTAAATGTATTCCCAGTATCCCCTAGGATGTAAGAGAAAATAGGATTTTAATTACCTACCGGTAAATCTTTTTCTCGTAGTCTGTTGGGGATACTGGGCGCCAGCCCGGTGCTTCGTTCTTCCTGCACGGTTACTTGTTTAAATACTGTTGTTTGGTTCAGCTGTTCCTTTTTGCAAATTTGGTTAGCATGACTTTCCTCTTGTTCTGGTTGTGCTGGTTCAAATTCTCACCACTTTCTCTATTTCCTTCTCTCAAAGTATGTCCGTCTCCTCGGACACAGTTTCCTAGACTGAGTCTTGTAGGAGGGGCATAGAGGGAGGAGCCAGCATACGTTATCAAACTTCTATAGTGTCCATGGCTCCAAGTGGACCCATCTATACCCCATGTTACTAAATGGATTTCCAGTATCCCCTATGGACTACGAGAAAATGATTCACCGGTAGGTAATTAAAATCCTATTTTTTACCATTGCCATCATGATTGGGAAGCTTAGCTCTGTGTATGGACAACCATAGGATTGCACTTGTTTTACGATATTTTTATGACATTTTTATATTTTGGATTACATTTTTGGCTTTCTATGTTTCTTGTTGTGGAATTCGTATATAAAGAAACCCTGATAAGTGGAACCCACCTCTCTTATAAGTGAGTTGGGTACGCATAATTATATCCTGACTTTCTATCATTGCATGGTTATGATAGTTCCTGGTAAAAAGATACCGCTATATGTTTTTCCTATATATACTTAAGTGAGTTTTGGTACGTCTTAGACATATCTTCAGTGGTGGCGAAATCCTGTACTTACCTCATCTATGATATAGAACCACCTTTCCATTTCCGAACACAGGGACATTCTGTTATGAGACTAATTTAAAACAGTACTACACATTGGGGGTAATTCTGAGTTGATCGCAGCAGGAACTTTGGCCCTCATTCTGAGTTGTTCGCTCGCTAGCTGCTTTTAGCAGCTTTGCACACGCTAAGCCGCCGCCTACTGGGAGTGAATCTTAGCTTATCAAAATTGCGAACGAAAGATTCGCAATATTGCGAAAAGACTTCTCTGTGCAGTTTCTGAGTAGCTCGAGACTTACTCTTCCAGTGCGATCAGTTCAGTGCTTGTCATTCCTGGTTTGACGTCACAAACACACCCAGCGTTCGCCCAGAGACTCCTCCGTTTCTCCAGCCACTCCCGCGTTTTTCCCAGAAACTGTAGCGTTTTTTCACACCCTCCCATAAAACGGCCAGTTTCCGCCCAGAAACACCCACTTCCTGTCAATCACATTACGAACACCAGAACGAAGAAAAAAACCTCGTAATGCCGTGAGTAAAATACCTAACTGCATAGCAAATTTACTTGGCGCAGTTGCAATGCGAACATTGCGCATGCGCAATAAGCGGAAAATCGCTGCGATGCAAAGAAAATTACCGAGCGAACAACTCGGAATGACCACCTTTGTTAGCAGTTGGGCAAAACCATGTGCACTGCAGGGGAGGCAGATATAACATGTGCAGAGAGAGTCAGATTTGGGTGGGTTATTATGTTTCTGTGCAGGGTAAATACTGGCTGCTTTTTTTTACACTGCAATTTAGATTACAGATTGAAGTCACCCCACCCAAATCTAACTCTCTCTGCACATGTTATATCTGCCTCCCCTGCAGTGTACATGGTTTTGCCCAACTGCTAACAAAGTTCCTGCTGCGATCAACTCAGAATTACCCCCATTGTTGTCTTGTTTTTTCTTGTTATATGGTTCTGTTGGATTATCCAATAACTGTGACGAAGGAATTTGGCTCGATTACAGATGCAAAGGACTACATGGGTTGTATACAGTGGCGGAAGTTCCAGAGGCACCGGAGTCGGTCGCCGCCGGGCTCAAGCTCTGAAGAGGGCACCTGGCCCGGCCCCGACCGTCTCCATTGCCTCTGCTGAGCTCCAGCCTCCGTGTGCAGAGGGAGAGCGCTCCGATCAGCGCTGCCATGTATAGCAGCGCGGCGCACGCCATACTTTCAGCAGGGGCAGGAGGGGTTTGCCGGCAGTGTGTCAGGCAATGCTCCTGCCTCCTCACAGCCCTGCTCACTCGTCTCACGTCAGCTCTCTCCCCACCCCCGGCTCAGAGGGTCAGCTTGAAGACGGGAATGGTGAGCTGCTGCCAGAAGATGCCTCTTCTATTGGTGAGGAGCAGCAGCGGTGGCTGTAGTGTTAGGGACATGTGCTGTGTGTGTGTATATACATAGGGTTGTGTGTGTGTATCCTATATGGAGCTGTGTGTGTGTGTACAGTATTATATACAGGGGCTGTATGTGTGTCTATATGGGACTGTGTGTGTATATACATAGGGTTATGTGTGTCCTATATGGAGCAGGAGGCTGTATGTGTATGTATACATGGGGTTGTGTGTGTGTCTATATGGGGCTTTGTGTGTATATATGGGGCTTTGTGTGTGTATATACAGTATTTGGGGCTGTGTGTGTGTCTATATGGGTCTGTGTGTGTATATACATGGGGTAGTGTATGTGTATATATGGGGCTTTGGGGGGGGGGGTGTATGTGTATATGTATATATATATATATATATATATATACAAACAGAGAACCCAGCACTCACCAAAGTAAACTCACTTATCCTCAACAATTCAATAAATAAATGATGGGGGTTTAGTTGGTGGATTGGCCAATGCACGGAAGCCTGTATACCGATTCAAGGTACCCCACCTTCATACAGGTCCTACACTATCACAGAGTCTTAAAACCTGACTAGCAGGCAGATGATGCAGCAGTGTGGTAGTCAGGTTTTAAGACTCTGTGATAGTGTAGGACCTGTATGAAGGTGGGGTACCTTGAATCGGTATACAGGCTTCCGTGCATTGGCCAATCCACCAACTAAACCCCCATCATTTATTTATTGAATTGTTGAGGATAAGTGAGTTTACTTTGGTGAGTGCTGGGTTCTCTGTTTGTATTTATTAGAGCGATGTGGTCATGGGCTACATGCACCCCGCCCTGTGAGTGGTAAGTACAGCTGTGTACCCCGCTTCTGTGGTGGAGAGTGCAGTGTTACATGCACCCCACCCTGTGAGTGGTAAGTGCATAGCTGTGCCCCGCTTCTGGTGCGGTGAGTGCTGTGGTTTTTACTCTGTATGTATATATATATATATATATATATATATGGGTCTGTGTTTGTTTGTGTGTGTAGATAGATAGATAGATAGATAGATAGATAGATAGATAGATAGATAGATAGATAGATAGATAGATAGATAGATGGGTCTGTGTGTGTATGCGTGTGTGTATATGTATGTGTATATATATATATATATATATATAATATACGTACGTATGGGACTGTTTGTGTGTGTGTATATATATATATGGGGCTGTGTGGATAGACTCTATCTATATACTGTATATAGGGCTGTGTGTTTATACTATGGTGCATTGTGCTATGTTCATGCGCGTATTTGGGCAGTGTGCATATATGGGGCTGTGTGTGCGTATGTATGTATATGGGGCTATGTGTGTGCGTTTGTATGTATATGGGGCTGTGTGTGTGTATATGTGGCTCTCTGCATATGTGGCTGTCTTTGTATGCGGCTTTGCATGTGTATATGTGTCTCTTTGTGTGCACATATGAGGCTGTGTGAGTGGGGGGGGGGGCACACCATTGTCTAATTCGCCTCCGGGCGTCTGGTTTAAACTTACGCCCCTGGTTGTATAATCCTTGTTATTGTGTAATGCTATTGTGTGATTTATTTTAACTATAAATGATGACATTCTGGTGTTGACATTGTCACTTTTGACAATCTAGCTTGCCTATTGGACACCACCTGAGGTTGGAGCAGGAAAAGTGGTGCGTACGACTGTACAATGGTGTGTAGAGCAACTCGTCACAGTATTGGAGCCTTGAATTTTTTATTTTTTTAATGCTCCTTGTTATGAATATTAGTTGGCGTGTGAACAGCCCATGTACAGGCGAGAGGGCGGCCATTGTGCCTCTATGAAACCTTCCATGACATCATCAAGTGAAGGATGAACATGAGATGAGCGCCTGAAATTTTTCGGGTTTTGTGTTTTGGTTTTGGGTTCGGTTCCGCGGCCGTGTTTTGGGTTCGAACGCGTTTTGGCAAAACCTCACCGAATTTTTTTTGTCGGATTCGGGTGTGTTTTGGATTCGGGTGTTTTTTTCAAAAAACACTAAAAAACAGCTTAAATCATAGAATTTGGGGGTCATTTTGATCCCAAAGTATTATTAACCTCAAAAACCATAATTTACACTCATTTTCAGTCTATTCTGAATACCTCACACCTCACAATATTATTTTTAGTCCTAAAATTTGCACCGAGGTCGCTGTGGGAGTAAGATAAGCGACCCTAGTGGCCGACACAAACACCGGGCCCATCTAGGAGTGGCACTGCAGTGTCACGCAGGATGTCCCTTCCAAAAAACCCTCCCCAAACAGCACATGACGCAAAGAAAAAAAGAGGCGCAATGAGGTAGCTGTGTGAGTAAGATTAGCGACCCTAGTGGCCGACACAAACACCGGGCCCATCTAGGAGTGGCACTGCAGTGTCACGCAGGATGTCCCTTCCAAAAAACCCTCCCCAAACAGCACATGACGCAAAGAAAAAAAGAGGCGCAATGAGGTAGCTGACTGTGTGAGTAAGATTAGCGACCCTAGTGGCCGACACAAACACCGGGCCCATCTAGGAGTGGCACTGCAGTGTCACGCAGGATGTCCCTTCCAAAAAACCCTCCCCAATCAGCACATGATGCAAAGAAAAAGAAAAGAAAAAAGAGGTGCAAGATGGAATTGTCCTTGGGCCCTCCCACCCACCCTTATGTTGTATAAACAAAACAGGACATGCACACTTTAACCAACCCATCATTTCAGTGACAGGGTCTGCCACACGACTGTGACTGATATGACGGGTTGGTTTGGACCCCCCCCAAAAAAGAAGCAATTAATCTCTCCTTGCACAAACTGGCTCTACAGAGGCAAGATGTCCACCTCATCTTCACCCTCCGATATATCACCGTGTACATCCCCCTCCTCACAGATTATCAATTCGTCCCCACTGGAATCCACCATCTCAGCTCCCTGTGTACTTTGTGGAGGCAATTGCTGCTGGTCAATGTCTCCGCGGAGGAATTGATTATAATTCATTTTAATGAACATCATCTTCTCCACATTTTCTGGATGTAACCTCGTACGCCGATTGCTGACAAGGTGAGCGGCGGCACTAAACACTCTTTCGGAGTACACACTTGTGGGAGGGCAACTTAGGTAGAATAAAGCCAGTTTGTGCAAGGGCCTCCAAATTGCCTCTTTTTCCTGCCAGTATAAGTACGGACTGTGTGACGTGCCTACTTGGATGCGGTCACTCATATAATCCTCCACCATTCTATCAATGTTGAGAGAATCATATGCAGTGACAGTAGACGACATGTCCGTAATCGTTGTCAGGTCCTTCAGTCCGGACCAGATGTCAGCATCAGCAGTCGCTCCAGACTGCCCTGCATCACCGCCAGCGGGTGGGCTCGGAATTCTGAGCCTTTTTCTCGCACCCCCAGTTGCGGGAGAATGTGAAGGAGGAGATGTTGACAGGTCGCGTTCCGCTTGACTTGACAATTTTGTCACCAGCAGGTCTTTCAACCCCAGCAGACCTGTGTCTGCCGGAAAGAGAGATCCAAGGTAGGCTTTAAATCTAGGATCGAGCACGGTGGCCAAAATGTAGTGCTCTGATTTCAACAGATTGACCACCCGTGAATCCTTGTTAAGCGAATTAAGGGCTGCATCCACAAGTCCCACATGCCTAGCGGAATCGCTCCCTTTTAGCTCCTTCTTCAATGCCTCCAGCTTCTTCTGCAAAAGCCTGATGAGGGGAATGACCTGACTCAGGCTGGCAGTGTCTGAACTGACTTCACGTGTGGCAAGTTCAAAGGGCATCAGAACCTTGCACAACGTTGAAATCATTCTCCACTGCACTTGAGACAGGTGCATTCCACCTACTATATCGTGCTCAATTGTATAGGCTTGAATGGCCTTTTGCTGCTCCTCCAACCTCTGAAGCATATAGAGGGTTGAATTCCACCTCGTTACCACTTCTTGCTTCAGATGATGGCAGGGCAGGTTCAGTAGTTTTTGGTGGTGCTCCAGTCTTCTGTACGTGGTGCCTGTACGCCGAAAGTGTCCCGCAATTTTTCTGGCCACCGACAGCATCTCTTGCACGCCCCTGTCGTTTTTTAAAAAATTCTGCACCACCAAATTCAAGGTATGTGCAAAACATGGGACGTGCTGGAATTTGCCCATATTTAATGCACACACAATATTGCTGGCGCTGTCCGATGCCACAAATCCACAGGAGAGTCCAATTGGGGTAAGCCATTCCGCGATGATCTTCCTCAGTTGCCGTAAGAGGTTTTCAGCTGTGTGCGTATTCTGGAAAGCGGTGATACAAAGCGTAGCCTGCCTAGGAAAGAGTTGGCGTTTGCGAGATGCTGCTACTGGTGCCGCCGCTGCTGTTCTTGCGGCGGGAGTCCATACATCTACCCAGTGGGCTGTCACAGTCATATAGTCCTGACCCTGCCCTGCTCCACTTGTCCACATGTCCGTGGTTAAGTGGACATTGGGTACAGCTGCATTTTTTAGGACACTGGTGACTCTTTTTCTGAGGTCTGTGTACATTTTCGGTATCGCCTGCCTAGAGAAATGGAACCTAGATGGTATTTGGTACCGGGGACACAGTACCTCCAACAAGTCTCTAGTTGGCTCTGCAGTAATGATGGATACCGGAACCACGTTTCTCACCACCCAGGATGCCAAGGCCTCAGTTATCCGCTTTGCAGTAGGATGACTGCTGTGATATTTCATCTTCCTCGCAAAGGACTGTTGAACAGTCAATTGCTTACTGGAAGTAGTACAAGTGGGCTTACGACTTCCCCTCTGGGATGACCATCGACTCCCAGCGGCAACAACAGCAGCGCCAGCAGCAGTAGGCATTACACGCAAGGATGCATCGGAGGAATCCCAGGCAGGAGAGGACTCGTCAGAATTGCCAGTGACATGGCCTGCAGGACTATTGGCATTCCTGGGGAAGGAGGAAATTGACACTGAGGGAGTTGGTGGGGTGGTTTGCGTGAGCTTGGTTACAAGAGGAAGGGATTTACTGGTCAGTGGACTGCTTCCGCTGTCACCCAAAGTTTTTGAACTTGTCACTGACTTATTATGAATGCGCTGCAGGTGACGTATAAGGGAGGATGTTCCGAGGTGGTTAACGTCCTTACCCCTACTTATTACAGCTTGACAAAGGGAACACACGGCTTGACACCTGTTGTCCGCATTTCTGGTGAAATACCTCCACACCGAAGAGCTGATTTTTTTGGTATTTTCACCTGGCATGTCAACGGCCATATTCCTCCCACGGACAACAGGTGTCTCCCCGGGTGCCTGACTTAAACAAACCACCTCACCATCAGAATCCTCCTGGTCAATTTCCTCCCCAGCGCCAGCAACACCCATATCCTCCTCATCCTGGTGTACTTCAACACTGACATCTTCAATCTGACTATCAGGAACTGGACTGCGGGTGCTCCTTCCAGCACTTGCAGGGGGCGTGCAAATGGTGGAAGGCGCATGCTCTTCACGTCCAGTGTTGGGAAGGTCAGGCATCGCAACCGACACAATTGGACTCTCCTTGTGGATTTGGGATTTCGAAGAATGCACAGTTCTTTGCTGTGCTGCTTTTGCCAGCTTGAGTCTTTTCATTTTTCTAGCGAGAGGCTGAGTGCTTCCATCCTCATGTGAAGCTGAACCACTAGCCATGAACATAGGCCAGGGCCTCAGCCGTTCCTTGCCACTCCGTGTGGTAAATGGCATATTGGCAAGTTTACGCTTCTCCTCCGACAATTTTATTTTAGGTTTTGGAGTCCTTTTTTTACTGATATTTGGTGTTTTGGATTTGACATGCTCTGTACTATGACATTGGGCATCGGCCTTGGCAGACGACGTTGCTGGCATTTCATCGTCTCGGCCATGACTAGTGGCAGCAGCTTCAGCACGAGGTGGAAGTGGATCTTGATCTTTCCCTAATTTTGGAACCTCAACATTTTTGTTCTCCATATTTTAATAGGCACAACTAAAAGGCACCTCAGGTAAACAATGGAGATGGATGGATTGGATACTAGTATACAATTATGGACGGGCTGCCGAGTGCCGACACAGAGGTAGCCACAGCCGTGAACTACCGCACTGTACTGTGTCTGCTGCTAATATAGACTGGTTGATAAAGAGATAGTATACTCGTAACTAGTATGTATGTATAAAGAAAGAAAAAAAAACCACGGATAGGTGGTATATACAATTATGGACGGGCTGCCGAGTGCCGACACAGAGGTAGCCACAGCCGTGAACTACCGCACTGTACTGTGTCTGCTGCTAATATATAGACTGGTTGATAAAGAGATAGTATACTCGTAACTAGTATGTATGTATAAAGAAAGAAAAAAAAACCACGGTTAGGTGGTATATACAATTATGGACGGGCTGCCGAGTGCCGACACAGAGGTAGCCACAGCCGTGAACTACCGCACTGTACTGTGTCTGCTGCTAATATAGACTGGTTGATAAAGAGATAGTATACTCGTAACTAGTATGTATGTATAAAGAAAGAAAAAAAAACCACGGTTAGGTGGTATATACAATTATGGACGGGCTGCCGAGTGCCGACACAGAGGTAGCCACAGCCGTGAACTACCGCACTGTACTGTGTCTGCTGCTAATATATAGACTGGTTGATAAAGAGATAGTATACTCGTAACTAGTATGTATGTATAAAGAAAGAAAAAAAAACCACGGTTAGGTGGTATATACAATTATGGACGGGCTGCCGAGTGCCGACACAGAGGTAGCCACAGCCGTGAACTACCACACTGTACTGTGTCTGCTGCTAATATATAGACTGGTTGATAAAGAGATAGTATACTCGTAACTAGTATGTATGTATAAAGAAAGAAAAAAAAACCACGGTTAGGTGGTATATACAATTATGGACGGGCTGCCGAGTGCCGACACAGAGGTAGCCACAGCCGTGAACTACCGCACTGTACTGTGTCTGCTGCTAATATATAGACTGGTTGATAAAGAGATAGTATACTCGTAACTAGTATGTATGTATAAAGAAAGAAAAAAAAACCACGGTTAGGTGGTATATACAATTATGGACGGGCTGCCGAGTGCCGACACAGAGGTAGCCACAGCCGTGAACTACCGCACTGTACTGTGTCTGCTGCTAATATAGACTGGTTGATAAAGAGATAGTATACTCGTAACTAGTATGTATGTATAAAGAAAGAAAAAAAAACCACGGTTAGGTGGTATATACAATTATGGACGGGCTGCCGAGTGCCGACACAGAGGTAGCCACAGCCGTGAACTACCGCACTGTACTGTGTCTGCTGCTAATATAGACTGGTTGATAAAGAGATAGTATACTACTAATATTATATATACTGGTGGTCAGGTCACTGGTCACTAGTCACACTGGCAGTGGCACTCCTGCAGCAAAAGTGTGCACTGTTTAATTTTAATATAATATTATGTACTCCTGGCTCCTGCTATAACCTATAACTGGCACTGCAGTAGTGCTCCCCAGTCTCCCCCACAATTATAAGCTGTGTGAGCTGAGCAGTCAGACAGATATATAATATATATAGATGATGCAGCACACTGGCCTGAGCCTGAGCAGTGCACACAGATATGGTATGTGACTGACTGAGTCACTGTGTGTATCGCTTTTTTCAGGCAGAGAACGGATATATTAAATAAACTGCACTGTGTGTCTGGTGGTCACTCACTATATAATATATTATGTACTCCTGGCTCCTGCTATAACCTATAACTGGCACTGCAGTAGTGCTCCCCAGTCTCCCCCACAATTATAAGCTGTGTGAGCTGAGCAGTCAGACAGATATATATAATATTATATATAGATAATAGATGATGCAGCACACTGGCCTGAGCCTGAGCAGTGCACACAGATATGGTATGTGACTGAGTCACTGTGTGCTGTGTATCGCTTTTTTCAGGCAGAGAACGGATTATAAATAAAACTGGTGGTCACTATCAGCAAAACTCTGCACTGTACTGAGTACTCCTAATGCTCCCCAAAATTAGTAAATCAAGTGTCTCTCTAATCTATTCTAAACGGAGAGGACGCCAGCCACGTCCTCTCCCTATCAATCTCAATGCACGTGTGAAAATGGCGGCGACGCGCGGCTCCTTATATAGAATCCGAGTCTCGCGATAGAATCCGAGCCTCGCGAGAATCCGACAGCGTCATGATGACGTTCGGGCGCGCTCGGGTTAACCGAGCAAGGCGGGAAGATCCGAGTCGCTCGGACCCGTGAAAAAAAACATGAAGTTCTGGCGGGTTCGGATTCAGAGAAACCGAACCCGCTCATCTCTAGAACATGGTATTCCATGATGTATTGGTTGCGGTGATAATTTTACCTTGACATTACCGCTGGTCTTCTTTTCCCAGGGTGCCTTCTCTGACCGTCTGTGTTGCTGTGTTAGGAATACTCCAGAGAAATTGTGATGCTATCTCCCATCTCCCCCCTCACACTCACACTACCTGCACTCACACCCTTCCCTTCCTCACTGGTGAAATCCTTTCATCCTAACAGTGCAGGAGGAGGCATGGGCGTCACCCTCCTGACTTCTGCTGCGCTCACAAAATATCTATGCTACCCTAACAATGATCGGGCATCATCAATGCCATGGGGCCGATCCTGCAGTGATGTAGAAAATCGATGTAGAGCCTTCAATTGTCCATTTATACATCAAGCCGACATCTTTCAGTATATTAGCCCAGAACACTTATGTGAGATCTGTGTCACAGGAGCTTCAGATTAATTTTATGTGCTTGCCAAGTCATTGTCCTTTTGTTTGCCCTTCTATACGCTGAGATTAGTAGGGGACAAAAACTTCTTCATACAGTACCACCCACAGGGGCGGATCCAGGAGAATATAAAGGCGGGGGGGCACCATGATAGGGGAACGGTAATTGTTATATTTACATGCACCTAAGGCATGTGTGCTCCCAGATAAGGGGTGTGGTATCACAGGGGGCGTGGCCTCAGAGAATACGCCACCAGGTACTGATTGGTTGTAGGAGCGCAACCTGGTTTATTGCCAATGTTTCACCCTGATGAAAAGGATGATTGGGCCTTGAAATGTTGGTCACCTGTTCCATTAGTTATGGGAGCCTGGAAGGCACTGTTAGGGTCTCCTGCTCTGTGCTGCCACGTCGTCATGGCAACCGGGAGACAAGTGCTAGCGGAGTAACCTGAGCGTAGCTGATACTCCGGTTCGGGTCTTTTGCTGTGCAGTGGTTACAGGCTCTGTGCACGGCAGGGGATCCGGTGCTGGTTTTTGTGCTCACAGTCTGTGAGGTCTGAGTGGGGCGTGGACAGCATCTGCTATATAAACCCTCTTCTCAGGTTAGGCAGATGCTGCTGAATCTTTGTTGGTTAGTCAGTTCCTGAAAGCTAGCTAGTACTGTGTAAACTTTGTATTTGTTTGTTGCTTACTGCAAATAGGCCTTGGGATTTGGTATTACACTCTGCCAATCCAGACCAAGCAGTAAGACTGGAGTCAGTCGTTTAACCTGCTGGGGTTCTTTTGCTACTCTGTGAACCTAGCAAGTTTGCGGCTGTATTCTCAGACTTGCCTGCCAAAATCCTTTCTCACTGCGCAAGGTGTTCAGGTGTCAGTTTAGTGGCAGTAAGCTGAACCAGTGCACTGCAAGTGAGGACAAGGATTGTGGAGACTCTCCTTGTGTCTATTATTCCATCTCTGACCAAGGAGTTTACTGCCACACCCGTTGGTAACCCTTTAGGGTTTTGCTGTTGCCCTTAGCAACAGCATTTCGGGTTCTCTACGTATTAAATCACTACATCTTGCTTCTTTCCATCTGAGCATTCCTAATATTAGGGAGACACCCAGTTTCTTAGCCTTTGAGCTTCTCTGTTCACTTTGTGTTTATTTTGTTACCCTATCACCTTCTGTGTATGTAATGTCATATTCCCCAGTCTGTCTGTGAGTTTATTTGTTTTGCAGCCCTCACCGTTCAGACACCAGTACATTCCTGCTGGCACTGGTGTGCATAACATATTCAGCAGCCTAATACTCCTGTTGAAATTTTGTGGGAATATGGAGCATACCCCTCAAAATACTTTGCAACAGGTGGTCGATCAGGTGCAGGTCCTGACTCGACAATTTAATGATTTGTCCATTAAAATGCACACCTCGCAGGCCGCTGGCGGAGCTCCCGCAGCAGCAGTACCTTCAGGGGTTAAGGAGCCGAAAGTAAATCTCCCGGATCGTTTTTCTGGAGATCGCTCGCAGTTCTTTTGTTTCAAGGAGAGCTGCAAGCTATATTTCCAGCTTAGGCCTCAGTCTTCTGGGTCGGAGATTCAGCGGGTGGGCATAGTGATTTCCTTGCTACAAGGAGACCCACAGGTCTGGGCATATGGGTTGCAGCCTGACTGTCCGTCGCTTAAAAGTGTTGATGTTTTTATTACGGCACTGGGCATGTTGTATGATGACCCTGACAAGACGGCCTCAGCCGAGGCTCAGATTTCGATCCTTAAGCAAGGGCGAAGGCCAGTTGAGGTTTATTGTACGGAGTTTCGGAGGTTGGCCCATGATACCCAGTGGAATGACCCAGCCCTGAGACACCAGTACCGAAGAGGTCTTTCTAACCAGTTAAAAGACCAACTGGTACAATATCCCTTGCCTGATAGCTTGGATCAGCTCATGCAGTTATCCATTCGGGTGGATAGATGGCTGAGAGAGCGCAGGCTTGAAAGGGAGACCGAGGTTTCCTTCTTTCCCAAGGGAACCTCAGACTCTGAGGAATTTTCCGAGGAGCCTATGCAGATTGGGGCTACCCGCCTCTCCTCGCGTGAGAAGACGCGGAGGAGACAGCAGGGGTAATGTTTGTATTGTGGGAATAAAGGTAATGTGGTAGTATCATGCCCAGAAAAGCCGGAAAACTTCAGGGCCTGAGGGTGATGGGAAATATCCTGTCAGGCCAGAAGTCAGAATTTCCCAAGAAGACTTTTATCATTCCGGTGACCTTGAAGATCCTCGGTCAAACTGTCAAGACTGAGGCCTTTGTGGACAGTGGGGCCGACAGGGTTTTTATGGACCGCCAATTCACCCTGAAACACTCTGTTCCCTTAGTACCCTTGGCATCGGAAATTGAGATTTGTGGGTTAAACGGGGAACCATTATCCCAGGGTAAAATTACCTCTTGCACTAGCCAGATTTCTTTGTCTATTGGAGCCACACACTCTGAAAAATTGTCCTTTTATGTGACTGTCTGTACTTTTGCCCCATTGGTGTTGGGGTTACCCTGGTTAAGGGCCCACAATCCTCAATTTGACTGGGTCTCTGGGGAGATTCTTAGTTGGGGTACTGATTGTTTCAGGAGTTGCTTGAGCCTTCCAGTCAGGCTTTCGCAGCTAAGTTTGCCAGGATTGCCAGGATGTTATGCAGATTTTGCGGACGTGTTCTCCAAAAGAGTTGCAGAGGTACTACCTCCCCATCGCCCCTATGACTGTGCCATTGATTTGTTGCCGAATGCTAAGCTTCCCAAGAGCAGGTTGTACTCCCTGTCACGTCCTGAGACTCAGGCTATGGCAGAGTACATTCAGGAGAACTTGGCTAAGGGATTTATCAGACCTTCACAGTCTCCAGTTGGGTCGGGGTTCTTCTTCGTGGGTAAAAAAGATGGTTCGTTGCGACCCTGCATCGACTTCAGGGAATTGAACCGTATCACGATTAAAAACTCATACCCACTGCCTCTCATTTCGGTCTTGTTTGACCAGCTTCGTACTGCCACCATTTTTTCTAAGATTGACCTACGCGGTGCGTACAATCTAATCCGAATAAGAGAGGGGGATGAATGGAAGACTGCCTTTAATACCCACTCAGGGCATTATGAATATTTGGTGATGCCTTTTGGGCTCTGTAATGCCCCGGCAGTCTTCCAGGACTTCATGAACGATGTGCTCAGGGAATATTTGGATAGATTCTTAGTTGTATACTTAGATGACATCCTAATCTTCTCCCATTCCCTGGAGGAACATCGGAAGCATGTACGCTTAGTCCTCCAGAAACTCAGAGACCACCGGCTTGGGGCGAAGCTGGAGAAGTGCGAATTTGAAGTTCAGCAAATCGCATTTCTAGGATATATTATCTCCCCAGAAGGTTTTCAAATGGAGGGTTCCAAGGTACAGGCAGTCCTGGATTGGGTGCAGCCCACTAGTTTGAAGGCGCTTCAGCGTTTTCTGGGCTTTGCGAATTTTTATAGACGATTTATCGCTGGATTTTCGTCTATAGTGGCGCCCTTGGTGGCACTCACTAAGAAAGGGGCGGATGTTGCTCACTGGTCTTGTGAGGCCAAAGCGGCTTTTGCCCGTCTCAAAAGGGCATTTGTCTCGGCCAAGGTGCTGCGACACCCAGATCCAGAGCGTCCTTTTCTGGTGGAGGTGGATGCCTCTGAGATGGGTATTGGGGCAGTGCTCTCTCAGATGGGGGTGTCTGATAATCGCCTTCATCCCTGTGCTTACTTTTCCCGTAAATTTTCGCATGCCGAGATGAATTATGACGTGGGTAACCGGGAATTGTTGGCTATTAAGGATGCACTCGAGGAGTGGAGACACTGGCTTGAGGGGGCTAAGTTTGTGGTCTCAATTCTCACCGACCATAAGAATTTGGCATATTTAGAGTCAGCGAAGCGCCTCAATGCCAGGCAGGCACGATGGGCTTTGTTTTTTGCTCGCTTTAATTTTTTGATAACATATCGCCCTGGGTCAAAAAACATCAAGGCTGATGCGCTCTCGCTGAGTTTTGCTCCAATCCAGGAGACCACCGAGGAGCCATTGCCCATTGTGTCCCCATCATGTATTAAAGTGGGCATTACCCAGGACCTCTTGTCATTAGTCCTTAGAGCACAGGAGCAGGCTCCTCCAAACCTTCCGGTAGGTCTTTTGTTTGTGCCTCCTAGGTTAAGACAGCAAATGTTCCTGGAATTCCATGCCAAGAACTCGGCAGGTCACCAGGGTATTGCCAGAACTTTGGAGTTGCTATCTAGGGTGGTGTGGTGGCCCTCGGTGGCTAGGGATGTGGATCAGTGGGTTCGGGCATGTGACATCTGTGCCCGAAATAAGACTCCTAGAGGGGTTCCTGTTGGCCCATTACATCCACTCTCTATTCCATCTAAGCCATGGACCCACATTTCAATGGATTTTGTGGTGGACTTGCCCAAATCCTCGGCGATGACAGCCATCTGGGTTGTCGTTGACAGATTTTCGAAGATGGCGGACTTCGTTCCATTGGTTGGGCTGCCATCGGCCAGACGCCTGTCTGAATTATTTATGCTGCATGTTGTGCGCCTCCACGGGTTGCCACTTGATGTGGTCTCTGACCGCGGATCCCAGTTTGTGGCCAAATTCTGGAGGGCATTTTGTTCCGATCTCCAGATTTCTGTCAGCTTGTTGTCAGGCTACCATCCACAGTCTAATGGGCAGACTGAAAGGGTGAACCAGTCCTTGGAGCAGTTCCTCGGGTGTTATGTCTCCAAGTGTCATACTGACTGGGTTGCTCATCTGTCCATGGCGGAGTTTGCCTATAACAACGCGGCTCACTCTGCTACAGGGATCTCTCCCTTCCTTTGTGTGTATGGGCAGCATCCTAAGGCCAATTCTTTTGACCCCCTGGACTCCACGCCTGGTGGTTCCTCTGTGGTTTCGGTCCTTAGAGGTATTTGGAGGAAAGTGAAGAAAGCCCTTGTGTCTGTGTCATTAGTGACCAAAAGGGTTTTTGATAAGCGGAAAAGACCCTGCAGCTTCAAATTAGGGGACTTCGTCTGGTTGTCTACCAAGAATTTGAAGTTGAGACAGCCATTTCATAAGTTAGGCCCCCGGTTCATCGGTCCTTACAAGATCACTAGGGTTATCAATCCGGTGGCATTTCAGTTAGATCTACCCCGTTCTTTGGGTATCAATAAAACATTTAATTGTTCCCTTTTAAAACGGGCAATTAGTAATCCTTCTTCCAGTGGAAGACCTTCCCCTCTTCTGATACGTGGCCAGAGGGAGTTTGTTGTTGAAAGGATTCTTGACTCCAAGATGGTTCGGGGTCGGCTGTCATTTTTGGTGCACTGGAAGGGGTATGGCCCGGAGGAGCGGTCGTGGGTGCGCAGTTGTGATCTTCATGCCCCCAGACTGTTACGCTCTTTCTTCTCGCAGTTCCCCGATAAACCCGGTGGTAGGGGTTCTTTGACCCCTCGTCAGAGGGGGGGTACTGTTAGGGTCTCCTGCTCTGTGCTGCCACGTCGTCATGGCAACCGGGAGACAAGTGCTAGCGGAGTAACCTGAGCGTAGCTGATACTCCGGTTCGGGTCTTTTGCTGTGCAGTGGTTACAGGCTCTGTGCACGGCAGGGGATCCGGTGCTGGTTTTTGTGCTCACAGTCTGTGAGGTCTGAGTGGGGCGTGGACAGCACCTGCTATATAAACCCTCTTCTCAGGTTAGGCAGATGCTGCTGAATCTTTGTTGGTTAGTCAGTTCCTGAAAGCTAGCTAGTACTGTGTAAACTTTGTATTTGTTTGTTGCTTACTGCAAATAGGCCTTGGGATTTGGTATTACACTCTGCCAATCCAGACCAAGCAGTAAGACTGGAGTCAGTCGTTTAACCTGCTGGGGTTCTTTTGCTACTCTGTGAACCTAGCAAGTTTGCGGCTGTATTCTCAGACTTGCCTGCCAAAATCCTTTCTCACTCCTTTCTCAGGTGTCAGTTTAGTGGCAGTAAGCTGAACCAGTGCACTGCAAGTGAGGACAAGGATTGTGGAGACTCTCCTTGTGTCTATTATTCCATCTCTGACCAAGGAGTTTACTGCCACACCCGTTGGTAACCCTTTAGGGTTTTGCTGTTGCCCTTAGCAACAGCATTTCGGGTTCTCTACGTATTAAATCACTACATCTTGCTTCTTTCATCTGAGCATTCCTAATATTAGGGAGACACCCAGTTTCTTAGCCTTTGGGCTTCTCTGTTCACTTTGTGTTTATTTTGTTACCCTATCACCTTCTGTGTATGTAATGTCATATTCCCCAGTCTGTCTGTGAGTTCATTTGTTTTGCAGCCCTCACCGTTCAGACACCAGTACATTCCTGCTGGCACTGGTGTGCATAACAGGCACCCCAGCACTATATAATTATTATAGTTTTTAGTTGGTGGTGGCAGGTGCAGCATGCCTTGTTTTTGGCACTGCACTGACACTCAGACTGCAGGACACGAACTGCCCATCTTTGATTAGCAGAAGCAGCCAGCTGGATCTATAACAAGCAGCATAAGACATCTGCAGGACAGCCCTTTCACAATCACACGGGCCGCCTTCTCAAAGCTGAGGCTGAGTTTAACTGTACCTAGCATGGTGGTAGGAGGAAGTACTGGGAAACTGTGTGGTGCAGTGAGGGCTAATGAAGCCTTCTGCGCCGTCATAAGTAACAGTTTTACTCGATACTGGCATTTGAACTAGAGATGTGCACTTGAAATTTTTCGGGTTTTGTGTTTTGGTTTTGGGTTCGGTTCCGCGGCCGTGTTTTGGGTTCGACCGCGTTTTGGCAAAACATCACCGAATTTTTTTTGTCGGATTCGGGTGTGTTTTGGATTCGGGTGTTTTTTTCAAAAAACACTAAAAAACAGCTTAAATCATAGAATTTGGGGGTCATTTTGATCCCAAAGTATTATTAACCTCAAAAACCATAATTTCCACTCATTTTCAGTCTATTCTGAACACCTCACGCCTCACAATATTATTTGTAGTCCTAAAATTTGCATCGAGGTCGCTGGATGACTAAGCTAAGCGACCCTAGTGGCCGACACAAACACCTGGCCCATCTAGGAGTGGCACTGCAGTGTCACGCAGGATGGCCCTTCCAAAAAACACTCCCCAAACAGCACATGACGCAAAGAAGAAAAAAGAGGCGCAATGAGGTAGCTGTGTGAGTAAGCTAAGCAACCCTAGTGGCCGACACAAACACCTGGCCCATCTAGGAGTGGCACTGCAGTGTCACGCAGGATGGCCCTTCCAAAAAACACTCCCCAAACAGCACATGACGCAAAGAAGAAAAAAAGAGGCGCAATGAGGTAGCTGTGTGAGTAAGCTAAGCGACCCTAGTGGCCGACACAAACACCTGGCCCATCTAGGAGTGGCACTGCAGTGTCACGCAGGATGGCCCTTCCAAAAAACACTCCCCAAACAGCACATGACGCAAAGAAGAAAAAAGGAGGCGCAATGAGGTAGCTGTGTGAGTAAGATAAGCGACCCTAGTGGCAGACACAAACACCTGGCCCATCTAGGAGTGGCACTGCAGTGTCACGCAGGATGGCCCTTCCAAAAAACACTCCCCAAACAGCACATGACGCAAAGAAGAAAAAAAGAGGCGCAATGAGGTAGCTGTGTGAGTAAGATAAGCGACCCTAGTGGCCGACACAAACACCTGGCCCATCTAGGAGTGGCACTGCAGTGTCACGCAGGATGGCCCTTCCAAAAAACACTCCCCAAACAGCACATGACGCAAAGAAGAAAAAAAGAGGCGCAATGAGGTAGCTGTGTGAGTAAGATAAGCGACCCTAGTGGCCGACACAAACACCTGGCCCATCTAGGAGTGGCACTGCAGTGTCACGCAGGATGGCCCTTCCAAAAAACACTCCCCAAACAGCACATGACGCAAAGAAGAAAAAAAGAGGCGCAATGAGGTAGCTGTGTGAGTAAGCTAAGCAACCCTAGTGGCCGACACAAACACCTGGCCCATCTAGGAGTGGCACTGCAGTGTCACGCAGGATGGCCCTTCCAAAAAACACTCCCCAAACAGCACATGACGCAAAGAAGAAAAAAAGAGGCGCAATGAGGTAGCTGTGTGAGTAAGATAAGCGACCCTAGTGGCCGACACAAACACCTGGCCCATCTAGGAGTGGCACTGCAGTGGCACGCAGGATGGCCCTTCCAAAAAACACTCCCCAAACAGCACATGACGCAAATAAAAATGAAAGAAAAAAGAGGTGCAAGATGGAATTGTCCTTGGGCCCTCCCACCCACCCTTATGTTGTATAAACAGGACATGCACACTTTAACCAACCCATCATTTCAGTGACAGGGTCTGCCACACGACTGTGACTGAAATGACGGGTTGGTTTGGACCCCCACCGAAAAAGAAGCAATTAATCTCTCCTTGCACAAACTGGCTCTACAGAGGCAAGATGTCCACCTCATCATCATCCTCCGATATATCACCGTGTACATCCCGCTCCTCACAGATTATCAATTCGTCCCCACTGGAATCCACCATCTCAGCTCCATGTGTACTACTTTGTGGAGGCAATTGCTGCTGGTCAATGTCTCCACGGAGGAATTGATTATAATTCATTTTAATGAACATCATCTTCTCCACATTTTCTGGAAGTAACCTCGTACGCCGATTGCTGACAAGGTGAGCGGCGGCACTAAACACTCTTTCGGAGTACACACTTGTGGGAGGGCAACTTAGGTAGAATAAAGCCAGTTTGTGCAAGGGCCTCCAAATTGCCTCTTTTTCCTGCCAGTATAAGTACGGACTGTCTGACGTGCCTACTTGGATGCGGTCACTCATATAATCCTCCACCATTCTTTCAATGGGGAGAGAATCATATGCAGTGACAGTAGACGACATGTCCGTAATCGTTGTCAGGTCCTTCAGTCCGGACCAGATGTCAGCATCAGCAGTCGCTCCAGACTGCCCTGCATCACCGCCAGCGGGTGGGCTCGGAATTCTGAGCCTTTTCCTCGCACCCCCAGTTGCGGGAGAATGTGAAGGAGGAGATGTTGACAGGTCGCGTTCCGCTTGACTTGACAATTTTGTCACCAGCAGGTCTTTGAACCCCAGCAGACTTGTGTCTGCCGGAAAGAGAGATCCAAGGTAGGTTTTAAATCTAGGATCGAGCACGGTGGCCAAAATGTAGTGCTCTGATTTCAACAGATTGACCACCCGTGAATCCTTGTTAAGCGAATTAAGGGCTCCATCCACAAGTCCCACATGCCTAGCGGAATCGCTCTGTGTTAGCTCCTCCTTCAATGTCTCCAGCTTCTTCTGCAAAAGCCTGATGAGGGGAATGACCTGACTCAGGCTGGCAGTGTCTGAACTGACTTCACGTGTGGCAAGTTCAAAAGGTTGCAGAACCTTGCACAACGTTGAAATCATTCTCCACTGCGCTTGAGACAGGTACATTCCACCTCCTATATCGTGCTCAATTGTATAGGCTTGAATGGCCTTTTGCTGCTCCTCCAACCTCTGAAGCATATATAGGGTTGAATTCCATCTCGTTACCACTTCTTGCTTCAGATGATGGCAGGGCAGGTTCAGGCGTTTTTGGTGGTGCTCCAGTCTTCTGTACGTGGTGCCTGTCCTCCGAAAGTGTCCCGCAATTCTTCTGGCCACCGACAGCATCTCTTGCACGCCCCTGTCGTTTTTTTAAAAATTCTGCACCACCAAATTCAAGGTATGTGCAAAACATGGGACGTGCTGGAATTTGCCCATATTTAATGCACACACAATATTGCTGGCGTTGTCCGATGCCACAAATCCACAGGAGAGTCCAATTGGGGTAAGCCATTCCGCGATGATCTTCCTCAGTTGCCGTCAGAGGTTTTCAGCTGTGTGCGTATTCTGGAAACCGGTGATACAAAGCGTAGCCTGCCTAGGAAAGAGTTGGCGTTTGCGAGATGCTGCTACTGGTGCCGCCGCTACTGTTCTTGCGGCGGGCGTCCATACATCTACCCAGTGGGCTGTCACAGTCATATAGTCCTGACCCTGCCCTGCTCCACTTGTCCACATGTCCGTGGTTAAGTGGACATTGGGTACAACTGCATTTTTTAGGACACTGGTGAGTCTTTTTCTGACGTCCGTGTACATTCTCGGTATCGCCTGCCTAGAGAAGTGGAACCTAGATGGTATTTGGTAACGGGGGCACACTACCTCAACTAATTGTCTAGATCCCTGTGAACTAACGGTGGATACCGGACGCACGTCTAACACCAACATAGTTGTCAAGGCCTCAGTTATCCGCTTTGCAACAGGATGACTGCTGTGATATTTCATCTTCCTCGCAAAGGACTGTTGGACAGTCAATTGCTTGGTGGAAGTAGTAAAAGTGGGCTTACGACTTCCCCTCTGGGATGACCATCGACTCCCAGCAGCAACAACAGCTGCGCCAGCAGCAGTAGGCGTTACACGCAAGGATGCATCGGAGGAATCCCAGGCAGGAGAGGACTCGTCAGAATTGCCAGTGACATGGCCTGCAGGACTATTGGCATTCCTGGGGAAGGAGGAAATTGACACTGAGGGAGTTGGTGGGGTGGTTTGCGTGAGCTTGGTTACAAGAGGAAGGGATTTACTGGTCAGTGGACTGCTTCCGCTGTCGCCCAAAGTTTTTGAACTTGTCACTGACTTATGATGAATGCGCTGCAGGTGACGTATAAGGGAGGATGTTCCGAGGTGGTTAACGTCCTTACCCCTACTTATTACAGCTTGACAAAGGCAACACATGGCTTGACAAATGTTGTCCGCATTTCTGGTGAAATACTTCCACACCGAAGAGCTGATTTTTTTGGTATTTTCACCAGGCATGTCAATGGCCCTATTCCTCCCACGGACAACAGGTGTCTCCCCGGGTGCCTGACTTAAACAAACCACCTCACCATCAGAATCCTCCTGGTCAATTTCCTCCCTAGCGCCAGCAACACCCATATCCTCCTCATCCTGGTGTACTTCAACACTGACATCTTCAATCTGACTATCAGGAACTGGACTGCGGGTGCTTCTTCCAGCACTTGCAGGGGGCGTGCAAATGGTGGAAGGCACATGCTCTTCACGTCCAGTGTTGGGAAGGTCAGGCATCGCAAACGACACAATTGGACTCTCCTTGTGGATTTGGGATTTCGAAGAACGCACAGTTCTTTGCGGTGCTTTTGCCAGCTTGAGTCTTTTCATTTTTCTAGCGAGAGGCTGAGTGCTTCCATCCTCATGTGAAGCTGAACCACTAGCCATGAACATAGGCCAGGGCCTCAGCCGTTCCTTGCCACTCCGTGTGGTAAATGGCATATTGGCAAGTTTACGCTTCTCCTCCGACAATTTTATTTTAGATTTTGGAGTCCTTTTTTTACTGATATTTGGTGTTTTGGATTTTACATGCTCTGTACTATGACATTGGGCATCGGCCTTGGCAGACGACGTTGCTGGCATTTCATCGTCTCGGCCATGACTAGTGGCAGCAGCTTCAGCACGAGGTGGAAGTGGATCTTGATCTTTCCCTAATTTTGGAACCTCAACATTTTTGTTCTCCATATTTTAATAGGCACAACTAAAAGGCACCTCAGGTAAACAATGGAGATGGATGGATACTAGTATACTTATGGATGGACCAGCGACTGCCGACACAGAGGTAGCTACAGCCGTGGACTACCGTACTGTGTCTGCTGCTAATATAGACTGGATGATAATGAGATGAAATTAATATATATAAATATATATATATATATAAAATCACTAGTACTGCAGCCGGACAGGTATATATATTTATTATGTAATGACTGATGACGGACCTGCTGGACACTGTCAGCTCAGCAGCACAGCAGACTGCTACAGTAAGCTACTATAGTAGTATGTATCAAGAAGAAAGAAAAAAAAAAAAAACACGGGTAGGTGGTATACAATTATGGATGGACCAGCGACTGCCGACACAGAGGTAGCTACAGCCGTGGACTACCGTACTGTGTCTGCTGCTAATATAGACTGGATGATAATGAGATGAAATTAATATATATATATATATATAATATCACTAGTACTGCAGCCGGACAGGTATATATATTTATTATGTAATGACTGATGACGGACCTGCTGGACACTGTCAGCTCAGCAGCACCGCAGATTGCTACAGTAAGCTACTATAGTAGTATGTATCAAGAAGAAAGAAAAAAAAAAAACACGGGTAGGTGGTATACAATTATGGATGGACCAGCGACTGCCGACACAGAGGTAGCTACAGCCGTGGACTACCGTACTGTGTCTGCTGCTAATATAGACTGGATGATAATGAGATGAAATTAATATATATATATATATATATATATATATATATATAATATCACTAGTACTGCAGCCGGACAGGTATATATATTTATTATGTAATGACTGATGACGGACCTGCTGGACACTGTCAGCTCAGCAGCACCGCAGACTGCTACAGTAAGCTACTATAGTAGTATGTATCAAGAAGAAAGAAAAAAGAAAAAAAACACGGGTAGGTGGTATACAATTATGGATGGACCAGCGACTGCTGACACAGAGGTAGCTACAGCCGTGGACTACCGTACTGTGTCTGCTGCTAATATAGACTGGATGATAATGAGATGAAATTAATATATATATATATATATATATAATATCACTAGTACTGCAGCCGGACAGGTATATATATTTATTATGTAATGACTGATGACGGACCTGCTGGACACTGTCAGCTCAGCAGCACCGCAGACTGCTACAGTAAGCTACTATAGTAGTATGTATCAAGAAGAAAGAAAAAAAAAAAAACACGGGTAGGTGGTATACAATTATGGATGGACCAGCGACTGCCGACACAGAGGTAGCTACAGCCGTGGACTACCGTACTGTGTCTACTGCTAATATAGACTGGATGATAATGAGATGAAATTTATATATATATATATATATATATATATATATATAATATCACTAGTACTGCAGCCGGACAGGTATATATATTTATTATGTAATGACTGATGACGGACCTGCTGGACACTGTCAGCTCAGCAGCACCGCAGACTGCTACAGTAAGCTACTATAGTAGTATCAAGAAGAAAGAAAAAAAAAAAAACACGGGTAGGTGGTATACAATTATGGATGGACCAGCGACTGCCGACACAGAGGTAGCTACAGCCGTGGACTACCGTACTGTGTCTGCTGCTAATATAGACTGGATGATAATGAGATGAAATTAATATATATATATATATATATAATATCACTAGTACTGCAGCCGGACAGGTATATATATTTATTATGTAATGACTGATGACGGACCTGCTGGACACTGTCAGCTCAGCAGCACCTCAGACTGCTACAGTAAGCTACTATAGTAGTATGTATAAAGAAGAAGAAAGAAAAAAAAAAAACGGGTAGGTGGTATACAATATTATATATATATTATATACAATTATATATATATATATATATATATTAAACTGGTGGTGATTATTAAACTGGTGGTCAGGTCACTGGTCACACTATCAGCAACTTGCAAGTAGTACTCCTAAGCCGACAATCACAATATATATTATACTGGTGGTCAGTGTGGTCACAATGGCAGTGTGGCACTCTGGCAGCAAATGTGTGCACTGTACGTTATATGTACTCCTGAGTCCTGCTCTCAGACTCTAACTGCTCCCCACTGTCAGTGTCTCCCCCACAAGTCAGATATACATTATACAGTCACACTATCTATCTATCACTTCAGCAAGTAGTAGTACTCCTCCTAATGCTCCCCAAAATTACTACTGTGTCTCTCTCTACTCTAGTCTCACTCTCTTCTTCTCTTCTCTATAAACGGAGAGGACGCCAGCCACGTCCTCTCCCTATGAATCTCAATGCACGTGTGAAAATGGCGGCGACGCGCGGCTCCTTATATAGAATCCGAGTCTCGCGATAGAATCCGAGCCTCGCGAGAATCCGACAGCGGGATGATGACGTTCGGGCGCACTCGGGTTAACCGAGCAAGGCGGGAAGATCCGAGTCGCTCGGACCCGTGTAAAAAAAAATGAAGTTCGGGCGGGTTCGGATTCCGAGGAACCGAACCCGCTCATCTCTAATTTGAACTCCGCACCTGGGCTGGACTCTGGCCATCTGGCAGTGGGGGAGGTAGATTGCAGTGTGAGCAGGGGGAGGCTGGAGCTGCAGCTCCAGCATTCCCATTGGTTACCACACAGACTTGCTGTTAGAGCCGCGGCGGGTCCTAGTGCCTGCCGACTCTTTTATCAAATCTGACGGACGGAAATAGCAGTAGTTCTGATGCTGTTCTTTCGAAAAAATTAAAAAAAAAGAAGTCAGAAACAACAGGGGGGGGCACGGGCCCGAGTAACCCCCCCCCCCCCCCCCGTATCTGCCTATGACCGCCCACCTTTGGAAGGCAGGTGGCACAGAAATGAGAAGCTGTGAAGAGTACCCAGGGATAAGGCTGACAGATCTCAAGGCCTGGATTCTCCCAACTTGTAGAACTTCAGGATGGCTGCAGAGCGCCGGGACTCATTTCATGCACAAGGCAATGGATATGTAATATCCTCTCTAGCACCAGCTACCACTGGTCTGTACCCTCTGTAGTCAGGAGTGTGGGGTGAATGCCTCCAGCTCTCCCCAACTGTCACTCCATTCCCTTATCTAACAGATATATACAGTGCGCAGTAGCAGTAGCGCAGTAAGGATCCGGGTTGAAGGTAGCAGCAGTGACGCAACTCCAGCAGTGCCTGGAAAGTAATGAAGGGAGACAGCATGGAGGGGTGTAGTACGGGTGACCGGCGGTCTCCTGACCGCCGGTCACCTTACCGACGCCGGGATCCCGGCAGCATACCGACGCCGGGATCCCGGCGGGGAGGGGCGAGTGCAGCAAGCCCCTTGCGGGCTCGCTGCGCTCGCCACGCTGCGGGCTCGGTGGCGACTTGCGGTCGCCACGGGTTCTATTCCCACTCTATGGGTGTCGTGGACACCCACGAGTGGAAATAGTCCCTGTTGGTCGGCATGCCGACCATCGGGATAGTGAGCCGTCGGGCTCACGGAGGAGGTCATGTGACTGTCGGTCAGCCGACCGGCGGTCACATGACTACCACCCGCATGGAGCGCTCCTCTTCCAACAGAAAAGGCAAGCTAAAAAATGTATAATAGATCAGAAACAAAGCTAGAAAAATGTGCATAGAGGTGGAACACCCCGCCCCCACTAAAAACAGATCTTTAGAATATCCTTTTCTGAAAGCACAAGAAACTGTAATGGGAAGTACACTATTTCTGCCATAGTGGTACTGAAGCCCACCCAAAAATGCACAGTATTAGTAGGAAGTGTTAAGCTAATACGCTACAGTATGATAACTCTAACTACCTCCTGCTCCGTGTCTGTGCAATCAATTTCAAATTAAAGGGAAGCTGTAGACTGATCTGATATTGTAATAATTGAAAAAGAAGGACACCCTTTGCCATACCAAATGTAATGAAATGTTGGTCTCAAAAACGGATTTTCTTATTTTAACACAGTGGACCAGGCAAATATTAAATATACAGTGAATATCTCTATGAATAGCAAAATAAACTTTATAAACATCACCAGTAAAAGCTATCAGACTAGAGGGGAGGGTACTCTGACCTAAGCGTCTGTATAATGGGTGCTGTGTGTGCGGTGCACATAGGCTCCTGGGTCCAGGGGGGGCGACACCGCACACACTAGGGCTAAACCAGATGTGGTTGGAGTGGCTATAGCTGCTGGAAGCAGCCGTGACAGCGCTGCATGGTGATGCAGCAGGAGCCGTCTGTTACAAGCAGACGCCTCCTGCTGCAGTAGTGACCCGACCTGTGTCCTAGGATGCAGGCATGGGGGTAAATTTACTAAGATGGAGTTCTATTTGAGATGGGATGTTGCCAAAAGCAATCAATCAGATTCCAGGTATTATCTTCTAGAAGGTGCTAGATAAATGAGAAGTAGAATCTGATTGGTTGCTATGGGCAACATCCCATCTTAAATAGAACTTCCATCTTAGTAAATTTACCCCATGGTATCAATCTCTCACCATCATGCGGCTTGCAGTACCCATGGGGACGTACAAGCTGCCTGTCGCAGAATCCAAGAAATCTCTGGCCAACGACGGAGATCCCTGGCATCTTCCCTCCACCTAAACGGTGGCGACGCGCTTCCGATTTGGAAAACGGAAGCCATCACTAGTCACTACCCCCTCCCCGCCCCCCAAACTGCAGCAGACTGTCATTCACTGACAGTCTGCTGCTTCCTACATCGCAGGACCTTTCGCTCACGGGCAGAACGGGGGTCCTGCACATTCACAAAGCACCGATGAAAAGCAATCACAACCGGACCTGAATATGCACCCATATTTAATCACTTGCCCCTCCGGAGTCCCGCATCGGTGCTGCTGATGCCGGAGAAATCACTCGGAAAACAGCGCGCCAGCCATTTGTGCATGCCAGAGGTGGATTCAGACCTCATGGGGCCCTAAGCAGGGCCCCCCCTCCCTCAAACAATCCATAGCACTATATTTTCTTTCCTGATTTATGCCTCTTACATTATTTGTTGTTTTTCTTCCTTATAGTCTATTACAGTATATTACTTCCCCCCTTCACTAATTGCACCGTGTCCTCTCACCTCTAACTTCCATTATCACACCACTCAGGAGCAGATTTATTAAGCTTGGTGAAGTAGTAAAGTGAAAGGTGATAACGCACCAGCCAATCAGCTCCTAACTGCCATGTCACAGGCTGGGTTTGAAAAATGACAGTTAGAAGCTAATTGCCTGGTGCGTTATCACCTTCCACTTTATCACTTCACCAGGCTTAATAAATCTGCCCCTCAGTTACTGCAGTTTAGATCTGTGCTCCCCTCACTGAATGTAGCAGGTCCTCATACCCCATTATTACACCGTCACTCACTGACTGCATTGTATATGAGTGATCAGGGCTCACAACACTGCAGGACTGGAGACACAGGCATGTGCTGTAGCCAGCATCCAACAGCTGTTTAATCACTGACAGCCTGCTGGGACTATTCAGCCAGCCCAGTGCTCCGACATTTTTTACGGAGGTCGCAGTCCTCCGGAAATGCCCTGCATACAGCCTCATCGGTGAGCCCCCTGAGACCCACAGAGCCCTAAGCAGCCACTTTGGTTGCCTTGTGGTAAATCCTCCTCTGGTGCATGCGCATTGAAGATTTGTCTCCGGGAACATGGTAGGCGCCATGTTTTTGGAGACCCGCACATGCACATTCAAGATTAGTCTCAGGGAATGCTGCGGGAGACATGTTCATGTTTCCAGAGACATGCGCATGTGCAATGACTACAGCGTTGCAGAGAAGAGGTGGCCCACAGAGAGGAGTCTGCACATGGGTCCCCTGTACATTGACTACCAGATCCATGGAGGTGGTTGTCAAGTACCGCTGATCTGGAACATACAGTACACTCCAATCTGTACTCCACGCTGCAGCCTGGCTCATCTTCCTCACCAAACGCACAAAGTCCACCTCCTCTCTACTACTAGCCCTTCACTGGCTTCCCTTCCCTTTCAGAATCCAATTCAAGCTTCTCACACTCATTTACAAAAGCCCTCACCCACTCCTCTCCCATTTACATCTCTGACCCTATCTCCCTTTACACTCCCACTTGTCCTCTTTGCTCTGCTAATGCACGCCGACTCTCCTGCCTAGTAATTACTTCCTCCCACTCCTACCTCCAAGATTTCTCACGTGCTGCTCCCTTTCTCTGGAATTCCCTATCTCTCCCCCTCAAACTCTCCACCTCTCTACAAAACTTCTTACGGACTCTCAAGACCCACTTCACCAAACACAGCCTAATCTCATCCTAACCCTCTGTTCCACGCTCACTGTCTACCCCATCTGTGCCACTCTTGTCTATCTGTCCCTCCCCTTTAGAATGTAAACTCTCATGAGCAGGGCCCCCAACCCTCATGTGCTTCTCCTTCTCTTACTTAAACCATCCTCTACGGCACCTAATCCCGCGGTTTTCTTCCACTCTGATACTTATGTCAGTGTTATTTACCCTGTATTGTCCTATATTGTGTTCATCTGTAAGTCACTGTTGTTCTGTTTTGATTTTTCATTTATGAAATCTGTATTTGGGCGCTGCGGATCCCTTGTGGCGCAAGATAAATACAATACAGTATTATAATAATAATAATAATAATAACATGGAGCAGGAAGAATAGATTGCAAAGGCTATAATATTCTCTGTAGGAGTATGTTTTCTCTGCTAAGTGTTTGCTTAGTATGCAATGAGGAGTGTAAACCATTAACCTGCTGTATACGGGCTTAGAGGTGAAATTAGTGAATACTTTTGTCTGACCATTTTCAAGCATAACAGGAAGACGGACGTCGGGGAGATATTGCTAAAGCAGATGTGCTCATTGTGTCCTAATGCATGCTAGTTTAATCGTTTAAGCATAACATTCTTCTATTTAAAATGTTTAAGATGTTCCCCCCATAAAGACTATCATCTGCTTCCCTTTAATGTGGTCCAGGTGATGCGGAACAGCCGCCAGCAGCCTCCGTCCGACATCCCTGCGAGGGCTGTGTCCTCTCGCCGAAGATATTTACTGAAGGATGATCGTGTGTCCTGGTTTGGCCTCGTAACTCGAACATGTGGCTGATCTTAGTGCCACCAAAGTGGAGGCTTGTTATGGGACCACCTATAGAGACACAAAGAATTTAATACCAAAGACGAGATATCCAATGGAATAAAATGTAGACAGCCAAAGGAAATAACTGCAAATATTTCCCCTATATTCTCATTTGTAACATTTCAATATTTGAGCAAAAAAAACCTTTTTAATGCAAAATATGAACAGGGGGAAATATCCAATTATTCCAACTTTTGACAATTATTTTGTTCAGTTTTGTGCCATTTTTTCGCATATTATGAATGAAAATAGAGACAGTTCACTAACATTTTCTTTGTATAAACTCTCCTAAAAATTCTGTATAAGTAGTGATTACTCATTCTAGTGAATAATTATGTGATTGTTTGGCAACAATATGGACCAACGTTTCCTCTTCTGTAGATGTTACCATCACCTCTGAGTTCCGTGCTTGAAACAATAGTCCCGAGTTAGTAAACTGGTGACTTGAAACTGGACATACTGTAAAATGCGCTGTGACTTAGTAAAATTGTGTGGACCACTGGGCCGTATCTCATAAATAATGCACAGAGAAGTCCAATCAGATTCAACAAGGGTTAAACATTAATGCAGAGTTTAGGCTTGTAGGCTGGAATAAAACCTTGTGCGATGACACGGCTGGGACTATTGTGGATAGCCAGTCAGTCAGTCAGCTAGGGGAGGCGAAGCTGGGCCTTAGGGGTCTATTTGTGTCTGATGTGCAGGCGCTCAGGTCGCTTTGTTTGCTGATGACTCTCCTCCACTCCCATTTTTTCTTTTCTCTTTGCAGTGTCATGGCGGAGGGGTCTGACAGATCAAATAATTTGTAGTGCACAGCAGGTCCACTCTCTTCCCAGTGGCTTGTTGACTGTGAGCCTCTATTCTAGAGGCCAGCGACTCCATCTTACTGGCTGAGTCTCACCTTTTTGGCGTGGTTATGAAGGAGATGTTGCCTTCTAGCTGATGGCTGGATGTAGGTAGTATATAAACAATCGGACTAATAATGGTCACGCACAGCACAGTCTTGGCTAACGAATTTGACCATGTCTTCTCTGGCCAGCCTAACACTTACATGAGCATCTGCCATTCCAGTCTAGTCTTACTGGATTAAGTTGGCCATGACATCCTTCAGCTCCTGCGTCATTGGGTTACGCAGAAGTGGCTTCATCAGTGTTAAGGCTGATCCTTCCCCCACACCAACTGCCAGTGAGTCAGTTTGAAATGGCAGTTGGTGGCAGTTGATGTGGCTTCCCTATTTGAAATTTGAACTGACCTGCAGCCCCACCTCTGGAGCCACCACTGGACCTAACCCATCTACTCGTTTAAATTATTTGTCGCTAAAAATACATCATAAAGATAAGACTTTAGACCCAACTGTCTCCATAAATAGCTGTAGTAGACCAGTCCTTCTCCATTTACACCAAGAATAATTTCTCCATAACACCACTTACGACAGAATGCCAATGAAATGTTGCAAAAAAAAAAAAAAAAAGAACAGCATTGCAATAACATGGCTTCATTATAATCATCTTTGCTTTCGTTTTTTCCTGGCCAAGCATCATTGTTGCTCTCAAGCAAGAAGTGCCAATGGTTTCCCCTTACCGGCTCTCGGTGTGCCGTCAGCATACAGGCAATCATCACCTCATCATGGGAGTCCTCGTTCAGTTTGTGTGGTTCCCCCGACGTTGGACCATAACTCCTCTGTGCTGTGTCTTTATTAAACCTCTGAAAAACAAGAGCAGTAAAGTACTGGAGGACATATTGGGTTGGCAGAATACGTCTTCTGAAAATTTAATTAGATGAATGAATGGATCCTGTTCCAGAAAACTGAAAGAAAATACATTTGGTAATATGGGAAGACGCCTCTGTGTCTTGTTTGTGCAGTTTATAGGATTTTGAAGTGATGGTTTGGAATAATATGAATAGACAGATATTTATTTCCCCCACGGTGGCATTTGCCAGTAATTGGGGATTTACCGTCCAGTGTGTCAGGAGGTGCAGCCCGGCTCGAGACACAAGAGGATGAGTAACTACCATCAGAGGCTAATCCAGGAGATACCTATCATGGTCCTGTGTACTCATTTATTTATTACCATTTATTTATATAGCACACACATATTCTGCAGTGCTTTACAAAGGATATTTGGCCATTCACATGTGTCCCTGCCCCAGTGGAGCTTACACTCTAAGGTGGTCATTCCAAGTTGATCGCAGCCAGCATCTTTTTGCTGCTGCTGCGATCAACTAGTCCACACCTATGGGGGAGTTTATTTTAGCTTAGCAGGGCTGCGATCGCTTGTGCAGCCCTAAATTTCAAGCAAAAGAAGACTAGTCCTGGACATACTTACCCTGTGCAACGATCTCTGCGATGCTGGGGCCGGCTTTGACGTCAGACATCCGCCCTCCGTTCTCCTGGACACGCCTGCGTTTTCTTCTCCACTCCCCGAAAACGGTCTCCAATGGTCTGGATGCGCTCAGGTACGCCTTCTTTCTGTCAATCTTCTTGCGGTCGGCTCTGCCACCGCTTCCTTCGTAGGATGCGACGTAACCCGGCGACACCTGTCGCCGGGCAACGTCGCGCACGCGCAGTGCGACCGCCGTGCATGCACATTCCGGACCCGTTCGCACCGCAGCGACAAACTGCTGCGTGCGAACGGGTCGGAATAACTCCCTGTATTCTTTACCACATGTACACGCACACACATTCATGCTAGGGTTAGCCAATTGGTACTTTATCTCTCTTTATCACTTTTTAAGGCTTAATACATTTGGGCCCATATGTGTACACTACATACTTACCTACTTTTCTTCTCTCCTCTCCGGGAGATACTCGGAGAGGAGAAGCAGGTGGGCGGAGGCGGGGCCGGGTCAATGGCGTCATCAGGCCCCACCCACTGCACAAGCAAATACCGCGATTGAACGGTATTTGCATATGGGCGGAGCTTCAATGACACAATTAGCATATAATCGCATCATTAAGCCCCGCCCCCTCCACCGGGTCCTCGATTCAGCACTGTTTAGCTCCCCATTCTGCCCACTTTCCTAGTAAGTGGGCAGAATGCGGGAGGGGTGCCCACTCTTCCGGGGCTGCGGGGGACTACCCGAGAAACCGGGTGTCTCCCGCAGAATCCGGGAGAGTAGGGAAGTCTGGTACACTATGCCCACCAGATCTCTGCCCCATGGCATAAACCACTCAGTACCACTATGTGAGTATCTGTTCATCTATGCAAATATCTGGACTATGGGCCCACAACTCTCTCATAACACTCCCAACGATGAGCATCTGCTCTGCAAAAAAAAAAAAAAAGGTTGTATATAGTGAAGTTTAAAGCGAGTCAGGCTTTTAAAGTTGCTCTGCATGACTGGAAATGTTCACAGCTACCTCCATTGTTAGAGAGAAGTAACTGAGCAGCTTTCCCTGGGGCCAGTCCCTGCTCCAGGCCTTTAAAACTATTCCAGGGCAATATGTTAAAAAGCCCGCCGTAGCCCTGGGATTATATGTTATTGAAACAGGGAAAAAGAATTGCCCTTTGTCAAAGTCGTAAGCCCAGTGGACTCGTAGCCGAGGTTTAGATCCTGGCCGGGAGAGGAATAACAGCGAGGAAAACGTTGGCCGCTGGCTGCAAGGTCCAGTCACAGGTCCGCAGCTTCTGCTGTAGCAACGTGTCGCTGCTCCTGTTACTGCCCAGGGTGAGAAAGTTCTGGAACACATTTCACCACAGAGATACAACATTAACACTACACCTCTATCTGCCAGTAATTTGTAATGCAGAGTAATCCCCATTACAGCCCCATCTTAGAATATCCAGAGACCTCTGTTATCCACGCTCAATATAAATAAAAGTGATCAAAGTTCACAGCTCCCTTCAGTATATAGTAGTAATATATAGCAGGGTATCATATATGGTATTGCAGTACAGCATCCAGACATAATGGCACACAGCGGAGCAGATTCATATGCAAATAATGATGCTGCGGACAGGTAGTGTATGGGAGAGAGGGGGGGGTGGCACAATTGGAGTTGTGACCCCCCCCCACCCTCCTCACAAGAGAAAAAAACGATATATACATATAACATTTTATGCGTGGCCCCTCGAATCCTAGCACATAAGGAAGCATCTGTATTTTACCTGGCTCTGCCTCCTCCTTGGCAGTGCCATCTTCCCAGTGATATTCGGGAAGATGGCGAATGTGCACCAGAGAGCACAGTTTCTGGCACGGTGCTAGAGTCTTTGCTTTCACTGAATGGACGGACAGAGCCGGCCCTAACCAATATGATGCCCTAGGCAAGATTTTGGCTGGTGCCCCCTAGCACCGCCGCTAGTTCTGCAGGAGATGCCTGGCATGAGTCAGCTGGCAGCTCTGCTAACGCCGGGCGCCTTTTGTTTATGAAAATGCATCTTATTTGCATTACTGTGTGGCTAGGCTGCACAAGCAGCTTCTGCTGATTAAAATGATATACAGCATGCCTATATTCTGTGTGCGACTGTGGCTGTATCTGCATACGAAATGCTACATTACAGTGATTTCCAGGAATACACTGCAACGTAGCATTTCGTATGCAGATACAGCCGCAGTCACACACAGAATATAGGCATGCCGCATATCATTTTAATCAGCAGAAGCTGCTGGTGCCCCTAAGCATACCAAATGCCCTAGGCATTTGCCTAGTTTGCCTATGCCTAAGGCCGGCTCTGTGGACGAAGCCATTTTCCCGAAGATGTCACTAGGAAGATGTCGCCGCAGATGAGAGACACACGTATACTTCAGGGGGAGGAATCCTGTTGACCAAGGCCACTGCAACAAGCCTGGGCAATTATTATATGCTCCCCCCACCCCCACCCATGGTGGCACTGTATGTATATATGGTGCCCCGGAAAGTGGTATGCATGTCCCTTTAAGAAATTACTTACAGGTCCGCAGCAGCACAAAGGCATGGCACATCAAGAGTTATGGCAGGGACCCTGGTCCGATCCTATGGTCTAGATGCGGACCACTGATTGGCCAGGGCAGCCTAGGGGGAGGAGACCCTTGTGTGAAGAAGAAGAAGAAGGAGTAGTTGTGTGGGAGAGGCAGGAGGTGGTGGGATGTATGCTGTATGCGGAGCAGAGCAGGAATGAAAACAAGTGCCAGCCGCGGTGAGAGCAGTGCTGTAAGATTGCAAGCAGCGGGCTGCTGCCAGAGAGCCAAGTGACGGGTGATCAGGCAGCTGGAGACCAGACCCTGCCAGGTAGGAGGAGAGGCCCGTGGCCATCTTGTGACTGTGAGGAACCATTAAGTACAGGTCCAGCAAGTGAAACCTCTGCTTAAAAGGGTCTGAGTGAGTACCTGAGTGACTAAGTAACCAAAGCCTCGGGCAAGTTTGATACCCAGTTTAAGGAACCATTATCACCAGCTGTGCAGTTAAAGGGCGTGGATGGCATAGCACCACATTTCACAGCGCCACATTCCACAAGCTGAAGCCCACAAACAGGTTATTAAAGCAAACCTCTTCCCCTTCCACATTTAGGGGGGAATTCAAATGTTTGAAAAGTCGGATGAGTGTCTGTTTTTTCCTTTCTATTCGATAGGAAAAAACAGACACCTGATTGGCTTTTCAAACAATTGAATATCCCCGTTTGACTGTGAGATTATTTAAGACTGAGTTGGTGATTCAGAACTGATCGCTGAGCTACTAACTTTGCTGTCCTGCGTTCAGATAGTCACTGCCCCAGGCGGAGTGTAAATTCACCGAGCAAGTGTGCAATCCCATGTGTACGCCGAGCTGCAAAAATCCACTGTGTGCAGTGTGTGCGCCGCCCAGGACTTACTCCTACAGTGCGATGAGAACAATTTGATCGGGGCCGGAGCTGACATCAGACACCCTCCCTGAAAACGCTTGGGAACGCCTGCATTTTTCCGGACACTCCCTGTAAATGGTCAGTTACAACCCACAAATGGCCTCTTCCTGTCAATCACCTTGCGAACACCTGTACGAATGGAATTTTCGCACCATCCTGTCGTTGAGCGGGGATGCCCGTTGTTGGCCAACGCGCGAGCGCATTGCAGTGCATACGCTTGTGCAGTTAGTACATGATCACCCGCTGTGCAAAAACAGTGATCAGGTCTGAATCAGGCCCAGAGTTTGTTCCACTGAAAAGACCCTTATTGTTAAGTGAGTTTAATCTGTCGAGACAATACCAACCCTTCACTAGCAACATACTTTTTGGATAGAACTGTGAACATTTGTCTCCATTACCACCCAGGATTTCCCCATACATTTGTGTGCCAGTCCACCATTGACGCATTGTGGCATTGCAGAGCTCCACTGTTACTTGCCGGTGAAGATTGTCATGCCTTGGCTATGGGAGGCTAGAAAGTTAGTGTTTGCTCTCGCTAAATGTGTTTTCCATTACTCTGCTCATCCCCACATTATAGACTGTGATTCCAATTACCTCATGCCAATATTTGTGATTCTAATTAATATGTTCAACTGTGATTCTAATGATATTCTGCTATTCTTTTGTGCTTCAAATTAATTGTCTTTTGCATACTGAATGCTCCTTTGTGGTGTGAACTGTAGCCAATTGTCTTCTCTTTGCTCATGTTGTGATTATTTAAATTTCATGTCAATTGATCCAGAGTTCATTGCAGCTCAATAAAAAGGCATCCTGTAGGAATTGCTGAATCACTCCTGTTCTGTATTAATCTATCCTGTCCCTCTGAACATGATACTACAGGACAAGGTATGGGGATAAAACATTTCAGGGGAAAGGTCCGTCACATAGCCACCCAACACCTGTGATACCTCTCTCAACCACTTAGACATACCCACCAACCCTGGGGTGTTACATATATCACGTGCCCCTAAGCATTGCCTTTAGGGAGATTCACTACTTACACTCTCATCTGGGCAACCAGCATGGGCTATCTATCTCTTCCAGTATTTCAAGACGTTGGGCCACATTTTTTGCATTCAACACTTTTAATGCAGATGTGAGGAGATATTATCGCCTAAATTTGCAAAGTAACGAACCTTGAATATTTAACAAGAATCCAATAAGAGACTGATAGAGTCAGATATTTACCTTTTAAACATAAGCTATTTGAGCGATTGAGATGCTCAGAAACCCTTAGTAATAAATGGTGAAACACACAAACACTTGTTAAGGTTCCAACACCTTTCTAGATGATTTTAGTATGTAAAAGGGGAAAAGATAAACAGTTACAGCTTATACACTACAGTCCTAACATTAATAACTAAACAGAATAACTAAACAGAAATATAAACAGTAGCGTACGATCGCAAATAGAATAAACCCAAAGAGAATAAATGGCAAACACTTAAAGGATAACAAAATGAGAACGAATTGCATACACACAGAGTAACGAAATGGCCACAGAGAAACTTACACACGTGGGAATGATTCGCAGGCGCTCCTGGACCAGGCTTCCAGCCTTCAGTGTGAAAACCTTGCAGAGTCTTGTGTGACCAAGCCTATTGCAAGCTATATTTATTCACTAGCTCAAGACATACTACAATAGACACTGTGTGCTCTTTTTCCATTGGTTAGGGGGGTGGGACATGTCCTGCACCAGGGGCCATTGGTTAGTTCAAGAAGTGGGTGATGACTAGGACTTGTTAGTATTCCAAATTCCTGTCTGCCTGGTTATATTGTGGAAAGCTATTGTTTTGGATCTTCCAAACAAACTCTGTCTCTGGGCTTTGTTTACCCCACTGTCCCCTCCTTCAGTTGAGACAATTGACAACTCAGCACTCATTATTCTGGAGCGAAACCTGGCCCTATTTATAAACAAAGGTGTAAGCCCTCTTCATAGAATCTCAAAGCTTAGTGTAAATAAGGCCATTGTATTCAGTCTGTGGGAAAGAAATGACTGAATTCCATTTACTTACCCTGCACTTATTTATAATTTAATTCTGAATACAATTTATCTATTTTCTACTTCTGCGCATAACTATGCGCAGGAATATGCGAATCTTTCCTAACTATCATAGGCATAATACCCTTTTAATACCCTACAGCTGGATACTAAACACTACCTTCCAACCTTTGTCTGAGCCTTCCTAGTATGTAATGAGGAATCTCTCTGTCCAAGAAGTTTTAAACTTACCATACTTGCTGACATTGTTAAGGGGAATATTTAACTATAATATACGCTATTTGGGTTAAATATGTTACGATCGAGTCGCACGCTACAAGCTCACAAACTCCGCCGTATTTACACATCCCATGCGCACGAGACGCTGGAGCGTCCCTTACAAAACCTGCAGGGATGTGTACGCACGGGGGACCAGGCGACGAGCAGCATGCGCACACATTAGGGGTTAATACAAGGCATATGAATCATGATATTTGTCAACTTTGACAAGACCGTCCTGGTGAAGAGCTGGAAGCTTATGCTATCACTTTACTTCCAGGTCTGGCAAGCCTGTTGTGCATGTGTACCCCAGTGAGGGTTGGCTTGGAGGGATCCGTAGGATCCCACACCTGTAAAACTTGAATTACAGTAAGGTACTTTGGGTACAGTAGGCTACTTGTGTGTGTGTGTGGGGGGGGGGGGGGGGGCACAGCAGATATTAGAGATACTGTACCTTCTACAGGTTTCCAATAGATACTGTACATCCAGGGGATACTTGCGGATATCACCCAAAAACTGATGTTTTCAGAGGATATCCCACAAATTTCCTTTGATAAACGTATACCTTTAACTCATACAGTATATACATGCCTAATACCAGACCATGCATAAATCTGTTATTCAGTAGCACAGGGAACAGCTTAGTTTACAATGGGGGACATCATAAAGTCCAGGGTCACTAGGATCACACAGCCCTTGAGGCTGGAGACCCAACATTAGATTGCAGCTCATTTATATACTGAGGAAATACTGTATCTCGGCAGCTGCACAATGGCAGCGCCGTAGAAAATTTTTTATTATTGTAATCTTAGTCCATAGTAAACATTAGCATTATAGGATTCTGCTGGGCTTTGCCTCCATATTAATACTGAGAGCAGTCCAGTCGTGTTTTCCGTCAGACCTGATCACAGCAGCAAATTTGTTGGCTAATGGGCAAAACCATGTGCACTGCAGGGGGGGGGCTTCAGGGGCAGATGTAACGTGCAGAGAGAGTTACATTTGGGTGGGTTACATTGTTTCTGTGCAGGGTAAAAACTGGCTGCTTTATTTTTACACTGCAATTTAGATTTCAGTTTGAGCACACCACACCCAAATCTAAAGGGTGAACGATAATGCCCGATTTCAGCCCAATTCGGGCATTCGGGCTGATATATTGGGTGAAATCGGGCATTTTCATTGTGCTTTACACCGGATCCGATCCGATGCGCGTTGCTGTCAGCATCGGATCACCGTAGAGCAGACATAGTGCTGCACTCGTGATACGTCGGATCCTGCAGGAATGGCTGGGATAGTAAAAGATACATCGTATGCAAAAGGACAGCATACGATGTATCTTTCACTATCCTGCCGCCCGGGAGGCTGCCAGGAGGTTGAAGGGAAATCCTAGACGGCATGACGGACTGTCATGACGTATAAGTGTATGGGGCCCTTTACTCTCTGTGCACATGTTATATCTGCCCCACCTGCAGTGCACATGGGGGGTAATTCAGACCTGATCATAGCAGCAAATTTGTTAGCAGTTGAGCAAAACCATGAGCACTGCAGGTAGAACAGATGTAACATGTGCAGAGAGAATTAGATTTGGGTGGGGTGTGTTCAAACTGAAATCTAAGTTGCAGTGTAAAAATAAAGCAGCCAGTATTTACCCTGCACAGAAACAATATAACCCACCCAAATCTAACTCTCTCTGCACATGTTATATCTGCCCCACCTGCAGTGCACATGGTTTTGCCCATTAGCATACCCTCCAACATTTTACACTTAAAAACCGGTACAAATTCGAAAAGGGGGCATGGCCGTGGGCAAAGGCTTTTCCTATACTTTTAGTGGAAGTTTGAAAAGCCAAAAATCGGTACAGACCATAAAAAAAAGGTACTGTACCTACCAAAAAGGTACAGTTGGCGGGTATGCATTAGCTAGCAAATTTGCTGCTGCGATCAGGTCTGAATTAGGCGCTAACTCAATCAAATGTATCATCCTGGTAGTGTCCTACACGTTCCATAGCAAAAAGATATGAGAAATCACAGGCATCATATCAGCAATATGAACATCAACACTACGGTTATAATATGGGATTGGAGCCTCCAATCTCAGTATTTGCAGGATTAGGTTGCGCGCTGAGCACTATAGCACTTGGTTCCCGGCTGTGTGACCCTGGTGGCAGTGGGGTATATGTAGCTTAGGTGGACATTTCAAATGTACCGCCAGCCACCAGCCAATCGGAGCTGGTGGACCAGCAGCTAATAAGGGAAGCGGTCGCAGCAATGGCTCCTGATTGGCCACCGGGTCGCCTGTTTCGATTGGCTGGTGGGTAGTGCTACTTTTGAAATGCCACCAGTGCCGTTTGTGTATCTATGGCTGCCTGCCTAATAGTAAGTGCATGCAGCATACTCCCGAGTCCCTACATCCATCCTGTCTGTGTTAACGGAGGACTAAGAGTCAAATTGGGTCTATAGATGGTTGATGGGAGGTACCCCTGGGGATCACAAACCCTATAACTGCAGAGCCAAACACAGCTGGCGTAGGAGGAGAGAATACCAACACAAGACCTCTGTGACATCGAATAGTGCCAGTGAAGGCATACCAGCGGACTCGGATGGTCCATCATCTTCTATAGCTAGTGTACCTTTAGGGACCTCCATGTCCATTCCGGCGGAACAAATAAAAGAAAAAAACGACCAGGACGCCCACCCGCAAGGGCAGGCAGAATTCAAGGATCCAGAGGGTCATCCACAAAAAGAAGTCGCTAATGTACAATCTTTCTAACAGAATATTGACCACTAGTGAACAAAAGGTTTTGGAAAAGGGATTATTGTTTGTTCCTACAACCAAGTTGGGCAGGTTTTCGTGGAGAGTGGTTTTACACAGATTCACACATAAATTAGAGATTACAGGAAGATTTCCAAGACCACCCCATGGAACTAAGTCCACCAAGACCACCCCATGGAACCACCCCATGGAACCCAAGTCAACCTATGATCCCGCCTCCACCAACCTGTCCATTACACGGCTACTAAATGAGTCTATAATTAAATACAGCCAAGCCGACCCTAGGCCTAATACCAACATGTCCTGGGCAGAGAGGTTAGCCTTAAGGGACTTAAGCAGATATGAGGACATAGTTATCCGCCCTGCCGACAAGGGGGGCGGAATAGAGATCCTCAATCTGGAGGACTACAAAAACGATGTTTACAAGCAACTTTCGGATAACGATACATATGAGATCTTACATCATGATCCAACAGAGACATATAAAAAAGAGCTGGATGACCTGTTGGATGATACGCACCATGCGGGCCTTGTGTCATCCAAATTATGTAGGGCTTTGAAACAGGAACACCCCATTGTCCCAGTATTTTTCACAGTTCCTAAAATTCATAAGGACTTATGGTCTCCCCCTGGAAGACCTATAATTGTGGCCAGGAACTCTACACATCAACTGATCTCCATCTTTCTTGACACGATCCTCCAGCCTTTGATACTCAAACAGGAGAGGTTCATTAAAGACACAAAGAGCTTCCTATGTAAACTTAAAGCTATAGGCCAAGTACCCCCTAACACAAATGTGTGATTGACGTATGTAGTCTCTACACGAGCATTCCGCAAAGGGAAGATCTTCATGCAATGAGGGAATTCCTCATTAAAGAAGAAATGAATGTCTTAGACCTGGACCTTTTTATGGAACTTCTGGAATTGACTCTAGTGCGTAATTATTTTCTATTCAATGGAAAATTTTACTAGCAGAAAAGCGGCTGTGCAATGGGGAGCAATGTCTCCCCATCATTTGCAAACATCTTTATGTTTGAGAAAGAAAATCAGGTCTTCTTTAGTGATCAAGAAGTAGACAAACATATTTTGTTTTTTTCCAGATACATACTGTAGACGACCTGTTTGTCCTGTGGACGGGCACTAAGGATCAGGTTATCCAGTTGGTGCATGATTCCAACTCTAGGACATCCACCATCAAATATACCTACCCAGTCAGTTCAGAATCCGTCAACTATTTGGATGTAAGAGTTTCTATTGTTGATGGAGTTATCAGGTCAAGTTTATTTTCCAAATCTACATATAAAAACACATTCTTGACCCTAAAGCCATCAAGAAAGGACTTCCTAGATCACAGATGATCACAGCCAGTAGAGTCACTAGCGATCGGGGTACTTTGGAACCCGAATTAGATAAGATGGTGACCAAATTTATTGAGAGGGGATACGACCGTAGGACCTTATTGATTCAGAAAAATGAAGTCTTATAAATCCCCAGACAAAACCAGTTGATGCCAAGAACTAAATCACAGGATTCGATGTTGCCATTTGTCAATAAGTATAGCACTTCCATTACAGTGTTGCCATGGGCAACTAGAGCCCTATGATTTATTTTGGCCACAGATAAACAACTTTCTAGTTTAAAGAATAGGCGTTGGATGATGTGCTTCACCCGAGGCAAGAGTATAAGAGACCAAGTAGTCCATTCAGACATCACAGGGTTCCGGCTAAACCAAGACAGACCCAAGAGTTTCTTAGGTATGCCTCCTGGATGGTACAAGTGCCCCAAATGTACCACCATCTCTCATATGATCAGAGGAACGCACTTTAAACATCCTCACAAGGACCATACATATAAGATCAATCACATACTAACCTGCACTTCAACTTATATAGTGTATGTGATAATTTGCCCTTGCAATTTGTACTATATGGGCAAGTCAATTAGGTCCATGAGGAAATGTATGGCCCTTCACAGGTCAGCGATCAAGCAAGCCATTTCAGGTAAAGGCTCAGAACAGCCGGTGGCCAAACATTGGGCTGAGAGTGGACACACCATGGGCGACTTCAAACAACTGGTCATTGACCATGTCCCTAAAGACCTTAGGGGTGGAGACAGAGAAGGCAAATTATTGCACGTCGAAGCCAAATGGATCTATGAATTGGACACCCTCAACCCAAAGGGGCTCAATGAGATGATGCCGTGGAACATCTTTATATAATTCGGAACAATTGGGACATAGTATGCCTTAAGTTATCTATCATTATCGCTATCGTTAGCAATAGTAGAACTGTAGAGATAGAGTTGCATATTGTATATTGCATGACATAGAACTGTATCATACTCACAATAATTTAGATTACAAACCTAATGGGGGTAGTGGTAACACATATAAGTAGCAGCCATGCACCCTAATTGAGGGGCCATTATTTAGAGATGTCTCACAGTTAAGCTTATGGTGTATGTCACTAGTTAATGCTTTTCTAGTATTATTCACTTTCTTCTTTTTGAATAGACACTAGGGATATATACAGGGTCATTCTTGGTAATAGGATACAAGATGCGGATAGGTATGTCCGTAATATATTCACTGGTTAAAAAAATAGAAATTCTCACTCTCTTACACAATTCACCATTCATGGGTGCCCACAGAATTTAGGTTTGCAGGCTCCTTCCTTTTGTCATACATAACGTTTAACACATTACAGCTTTTAGTATTAGTGGATAATTTTGGGGTTCTCATTAAGATACCACTTACTAGTATATCTATATAGTAATGTTGATTAATGCTGCCCCAGAGAAGGTGTCTGTAAATCGTATTTGGAGACCATGGGGGTCATTGCGAGTTGATCGTAGCTGTGCTGAATTTCCGTCCCGCATGTCAGTGCCGCCCCCCCTACCCCGCAGAAGTGCAAAGGCATTGCACAGCGGCGATGCCTTTGCACTTCAAGAGTAGCTCCCGACCAGCGCAGCTTTAGCGTGATGTCACGCAGCTGCCACGGCCTGCCCCAACGGTCCAGCCACGCCTGCGTTGGCCGGACCGCCCCCCCCCCCCTAAACGGCGGCTTCACGCCGCCGTCCAGCCGCTCCCGCCCAGCGACTGCCTCTGTCTCAGAGGCGATCGCTAGGCAACGACGGCTGCCATGCACCGGCACACTGCGACACCGGCGCATGCGCAGTTCTGACCCGACAAACTGCAGCGAGCGATCGGGTCGGAATGACCCCCTATATGCTGGATTTATTTGGGAGTGGTTTCTGTAAACTGTCACTATGTTTCTTATTCCAGCCCGGGTTTGCAGCCGTGCCGGGCGTCCTGGTTTCCATGAATACCCGGCGCTGCACAGTCAATGACGCACTTGGTAGGCGCCAGCCTCCTGGACCGGAACTCCAGATACCATGCGGCGCTGAGCACTGCCGGGCTTCTCCTGGGTATATAGGTAAGATTTGTTTTTATTACTTGTTACTCACCTTGACAAAGGGGCGGGGCGGCCCCAAAACGTTGGAATGTTTCTGTGAGATCGTTGAATACACTTTGACTTGAAGTAAGCCTCTGAGTGCCGCGGCATCTTTTCTACATTGTCTTTATCAGTAGCTGAGGGCACCGGAGCACGTGGAAACCAAGGGGAGTGAGTGCTGTCCATGGAACAATAGTAGATGGATAGATAGAGAGAGAGAGAGAGAGAGAGAGATAGATAGATAGTTAGATAGATAGATAGATAGATAGATAGATAGATAGATAGATAGATAGATAGATAGATAGATAGATAGATAGATAATTAGATAGATAGATAGATAGATAGATAGATAGATAGATAGATAGATAGATAGATAGATAGATATGATACGATACACACACATTTATAGAATGCTACAAGTAAATGGATTTGGAAACAAATCCTCTTTATTAGAGGTGAACGGGTTCGGTTCCTCGAGATCCGAACCCCCCCGAACTTCACCTAATTTACACAGTTCCGAGGCAGCCTCGGATCTTCCCGCCTTGCTCGGTTAACACGAACGCGCCCGAACGTCATCTTCCCGCTGTCGTATTCTCGCGAGATTCGTATTGCATATAAAGAGCCGAGCGTCGCCATTTTCACTCGTGCATTGGAGATGATAGCGAGAGGACGTGGCTGCGTTCTCTCAGTTTCTGTGTTCACTGTGCTGCAAATATCTGTGCTCAGTGTGCTGCAAATATCTACGTTCTCTGCCTGAAAACGCTCCATATCTGTGCTGCATTGTAGTTGTGCACAGTATATAGTAGGAGGACAGTGCAGAATTTTGCTGACCACCAGTATATATATAGCAGTACGGTACAGTAGTACATTGCTATACCTCTGTGTCGTCAAGTATACTATCCATATCTGTACTGCATTGTAGTTGTGTGCAGTCAGGGCCGTAACTACGTGTGTGCCAAGGGGGCTTGGCACACAGCGCAGTTGCCCTGAGGGCGCAACGGCCAGCGGCATGTAATGAGTCAAATTGACTCATTACATGCCGCCTCTGCTGTGTGCGCCGCCGCCGCGCTGTGGAGGGGAAGACAGAAGCGCCGAGCAGCGGAGAGAAGTAGGAGGAGGGAGGGGGAGCAGGGAGCCGCAGCAGCGCTATTTGATTGGTAGTAAGCGCCGCTGCAGCATCCCCCTCTCCTTCTGTATTGGCTGCCCGGCGCTGCTATGGATGCTGGGATGCGGTTCCTTCATCCCAGCATCCACAGCAGCGCCAGACAGCCAATACAGAAGAAGAGGGGGATGCTGCAGCGGCGCTTACTACCAATCAAATAGCGCTGCTGCAGCTCCCTGCTCCCCCTCCCTCCTCTTCCTTCTCATCTCACTGCCTGCACCGAGGGAGCTGCCAGCACGAGGAGCCTGTCAGGTAAGTATCTCTCTCTCTCTCCCTCTCTCTCTCTTTTAGGGGGACACCGTCTGCCATAATGTGTAAAAAGGGGTCCTGGCTGCCGCATTGTGTAAAAAGGGGGACTGGCTGCCGCAATGTGTAAAAAGGGGTCCTGGCTGCCGCATTGTGTAAAAAGGGGTCCTGGCTGCCGCATTGTGTAAAAAGGGGGACTGGCTGCCGCAATGTGTAAAAAGGGGGACTGGCTGCCGCATTGTGTAAAAAGGGGGACTGTCTGCCGCAATGTGTAAAAAGGGGGACTGGCTGCTGCAATGTGTAAAAAGGGGGACTGGCTGCCGCAATGTGCAAAAAGGGGGACTGTCTGCCGTAATGTGTAAAAAGGGGGCCTGGCTGCCGCAATGTGTAAAAAGGGGGACTGGCTCCCGTAATGTGTAAAAAGGGGGCCTGGCTGCCGTAATGTGTATAAAGGGGGACACCGTCTGCCGTAATGTGTATAAACGGGGACGCTGTCTGCTGTAATGTGTAAAAACTTAGGGGGACTGTCTGCTGTAATGTGTCAAAAGGGGGACGCTGTCTGCTGTAATGTATAAAAGGGTCTCTACCTGGTGTAGTGGCGCTACTGTGCAGCGTAATTTGAATAATGTAGACTACTGTGCACCGTAGTATGAATTGCTATAATTTTGTGTCCACGCCCCTTCCCCATGAAGCCACGCCCCTCTAAATTTTTTGCACGCCTAAGGCGCGCACTGCCCCTGTCTTACATGGGGGGGGGGGCGCGCCACTGTCGTTTCTTGCACACAGCGCTAAAATGCCTAGTTACGGCACTGTGTGCAGTATATAGTAGGAGGACAGTGCAGAATTTTGCTGACCACCAGTATATATATATATATATATATATATATATAGCAGTACGGTACAGTAGGCCATTGCTATTGATATATTACTGGCATATAATTCCACACATTAAAAGATGGAGAACAAAAATAATGAGGGTAAAATAGGGAAAGATCAAGATCCACTTCCACCTCGTGCTGAAGCTGCTGCCACTAGTCATGGCCGAGACGATGAAATGCCATCAACGTCGTCTGCCAAGGCCGATGCCCAATGTCATAGTAGAGAGCATGTAAAATCCAAAAAACAAAAGTTCAGTAAAATGACCCAAAAATCTAAATTAAAAGCGTCTGAGGAGAAGCGTAAACTTGCCAATATGCCATTTACGACACGGAGTGGCAAGGAACGGCTGAGGCCCTGGCCTATGTTCATGGCTATTGGTTCAGCTTCACATGAGGATGGAAGCACTCATCCTACCGCTAGAAAAATGAAAAGACTTAAGCTGGCAAAAGCACAGCAAAGAACTGTGCGTTCTTCTAAATCACAAATCCCCAAGGAGAGTCCAATTGTGTCGGTTGCGATGCCTGACCTTCCTAACACTGGACAGGGAGAGGTGGCGCCTTCCACCATTTGTACGCCCCCTGCAAGTGCTGGAAGGAGCACCCGCAGTCCAGTTCCTGATAGTCAAATTGAAGATGTCACTGTTGATGTACACCAGGATGAGGATATGGGTGTTGCTGGCGCTGAGGAGGAAATTGACAAGGAGGATTCCAATGGTGAGGTGGTTTGTTTAAGTCAGGCACCTGGGGAGACACCTGTTGTCCGTGGGACGAATATGGCCATTGACATGCCTGGTCAAATTACAAGAAAAATCACCTCTTCGGTGTGGAATTATTTAAACAGAAATGCGGACAACAGGTGTCAAGCCGTGTATTGCCTTTGTCAAGCTGTAATAAGTAGGGGTAAGGACATTAACCACCTAGGAACATCCTCCCTTATACGTCACCTGGAGCGCATTCATCAGAAGTCATTGACAAGTTTTAAACCTTTGGGTGACAGCGGAAGCTGTCCACTGACAAATAAATCCCTTCCTCTTGTAACCAAGCTCCTGCAAACCACACCACCAACTACCTCAGTGTCAATTTCCTCCTTAGACAGGAAAGCCAATAGTCCTGCAGGCCATGTCACTGGCAAGTCTGACGAGTCCTCTCCTGCCTGGGATTCCTCCGATGCATCCTTGAGTGTAACGCCTACTGCTGCTGGCGTTGCTGTTGTTGCTGCTGGGAGTCGATCATCATCCCAATGGGGAAGTCGGAAGACCACTTGTACTACTTCCAGTAAGCAATTGACTGTCCAACAGTCCTTTGCGAGGAAGAGGAAATATCACAGCAGTCATCCTGCTGCAAAGCGGATAACTCAGGTCTTGGCAGCTGCGGTGGTGTTAAACGTGTGTCCTGTATCCACCGTTAATTCACAGGGAATTAGAGAATTGCTTGAGGTACTGTGTCCCCGGTACCAAATACCACCTAGGTTCCATTTCTCTAGGCAGGTGATACCGAGAATGTACACAGACGTCAGAAAAAGACTCACCAGTGTCCTAAAAAATGCAGTTGTACCCAATGTCCACTTAACCACGGACATGTGGACAAGTGGAGCAGGGCAGACTCAGGACTATATGACTGTGACAGCCCACTGGGTAGATGTATTGCCTCCTGCAGCAAGAACAGCAGCGGCGGCACAAGTAGCAGCATCTCGCAAACGCCAACTCGTTCCTAGGCAAGCTACGCTTTGTATCACCGCTTTCCATAAGAGGCACACAGCTGACAACCTCTTACGGAAACTGAGGATCATCATCGAAGAATGGCTTACCCCAATTGGATTCTCCTGGGGATTTGTGACATCGGACAATGCCACCAATATTGTGCGTGCATTACATGTGGGCAAATTCCAGCACGTCCCATGTTTTGCACATACACGGAATTTGGTGGTGCAGAATTTTTTTTAAAATGACAGGGGCGCGCAAGAGATGTTGTCAGTGGCCTGAAGAATTGCGGGCCACTTTCGGCATTCAGCCACCGCGTGCCGAAGACTGGAGCACCAGCAAACACTCCTGAACCTGCCCCGCCATCAGCTGAAGCAAGAGATGGTAACGAGGTGGAATTCAACCCTCTATATGCTTCAGAGGATGGAGGAGCGGCAAAAGGCCATTCAAGCCTATACATCTGCCTACGATATAGGCAAAGGAGGGGGAATGCACCTGACTCAAGTGCAGTGGAGAATGATTTCAACGTTGTGCAAGGTTCTGCAACCTTTTGAACTTGCCACACGTGAAGTCAGTTTAGACACTGCCAGCCTGAGTCAGGTCATTCCCCTCATCAGGCTTTTGCAGAAGAAGCTGGAGAGATTGAAGGAGGAGCTAAAACGGAGCGATTCCGCTAGGCATGTGGGACTTGTGGATGGAGCCCTTAATTCGCTTAACCAGGATTCACGGGTGGTCAATCTGTTGAAATCAGAGCACTACATTTTGGCCATCGTGCTCGATCCTAGGTTTAAAGCCTACGTTGTATCTCTCTTTCCGGCAGACACAAGTCTGCAGATGTTCAAAGACCTGATGGTGAGACACTTGTCAAGTCAAGCGGAACGTGACCCGTCAACAGCTCCTCCTTCACATTCTCCCGCAACTGGGGCTGCAAGGAAAAGGCTAAGAATTCCGAGCCCACCCGCTGGCGGTGATGCAGGGCAGTCTGGAGCGAGTGCTGACATCTGGTCCGGACTGAAGGACCTGCCAACGATTACTGACATGTCATCTACTGTCACTGCATATGATTCTGTCTCCACTGAAAGAATGGTGGAGGATTATATGAGTGACTGCATCCAAGTAGGCACGTCAGACAGTCCGTACGTATAATGGCAGGAAAAAGAGGCAATTTGGAGGCCCTTGCACAAACTGGCTTTATTTTACCTAAGTTGCCCCCCCTCCAGTGTGTACTCCGAAAGAGTATTTAGTGCAGCCGGTCACCTTGTCAGCGATCGGCGTACGAGGTTACTTCCACAAAATGTGGAGATGATGTTCATCAAAATGAATTATAATCAATTCCTCCGTGGAGACATTCACAAGCAATTGCCTACAGAAAGTACACAGGGACCTGAGATGGTGGATTCCAGTGGGGACGAATTAATACTCTGTGAGGAGGGGGATGTACACAGTGAAAAGGGTGATGAATCGGAGGATGAGGAGGAGGTGGACATCTTGCCTCTGTAGAGCCAGTTTGTGCAAGGAGAGATTGATTGCTTCTCTTTTGGTGGGGGCCCAAACCAACCAGTCATTTCAGCCACAGTCGTGTGGCAGACCCTGTCGCTGAAATGATGGGTTTGTTAAAGTGTGCATGTCCTGTTTATACAACATAAGGGTGGGTGGGAGGGCCCAAGGACAATTCCATCTTGCACCTCTTTTTCTTTAATTTATCTTTGCATCATGTGCTGTTTGGGGACTATTTTTTAAAGTACCATCCTGCCTGACACTGCAGTGCCACTCCTAGATGGGCAAGGTGTTTGTGTCGGCCACTTGGGTCGCTTAGCTTAGTCATCCAGCGACCTTGCTGCAAATTTTAGGACTAAAAATAATATTGTGAGGTGTTCAGATTAGACTGGAAATGAGTGGAAATTGTGTTTATTGAGGTTAATAATACTATGGGATCAAAATTACCCCCAAATTCTATGATTTAAGCTGTTTTTGAGGGTTTTTTGTAAAAAAAACACTAGAATCCAAAACACACCCGAATCCGACAAAAAAATTTCAGGGAGGTTTTGCCAAAACGCGTCCGAATCCAAAACACGGCCGTTGAACCGAATCCAAAACCAAAACACAAAACCCGAAAAATTTCCGGTGCACATCTCTACTCTTTATACTGTACCACATTCATTCTCTCAAGCCGAGAGTTCGCCGCCATTCAGCCACAATACGACCACACTTAGGTCAACAGTGTCTAGGTCGAATACTATTGGTCGACAGTAACTATGTCAACGCCTAGAATAGGTCAACACAAGCATGAGGTCGACATGAGCAAGGTCGACATGAGTTTTAAAAAAAAAATTGTGGTGGTTTCTTCGTAGAGTGATGGGGAACCCCAATTAGTGCACCGTGTCCCCTCGCATGGCTCGCTTCACTCGCCATGCTTCAGGCAAGGTGTCTCGCTCCACTACCGCAGCGCTCGGTACAGGTTACCGTTCCCAGTTGTAGTCCACGTTGATCGTAAAGTATGAAAAAGTTTTAAAAAATGGAAAAAAATTGTGAAAAACACGTCGACCTTTTGTCATGTCGACCTAGTAACCATGTCAACCTAAAGCCTGTTGACCTAATGCATGTCGACCTAAGTTTGGTCGACCTAGAGACAGGATACCCATTTCAATATACTGCCACACCTAGGACTCAAACCCACAAACTGCTGCATCCCAGCCAAACACCCCACCCACCTAACCACTTGAACCCGTATAATTAAAAACTATGAGATTTCTAACTATATGAATCTACTGTACCTGTACCCCGTAAAAAAAAAATAACCAGCCCCATATTGTAGCAGATCAATGCAGCCTGCAGCCACACATCCAATCCCTTGCAGCCACACACTACATAGATCTGCACAGCCACAACGCTGCTCACCTCTCACAAAAAGCACAAGCTAAGCTTCAAATAGTTAAAGGTCTCCAGCTTGGAATTCTCTAGCTTTCTATGCAAGGGCAGACAGCTCAATGAATAGAGTGTCGGACTGCAATGTCATATGCAACGGGTTTGAATCCTGGGCACATAAAGTGTCCGACTGCAATGTCACAGGCAATGGGTTTGAATCCCGGGCACATCAGCATCCCAAAATGTAATAAAGGACAGTGTGAATGAACAATAAAGAGCTATCAAGTCAAGTCCATGAATGCTCTGTAGGTATTAGTGACAGAAGGGGTGGGGGTAGGTGACAGGAGCTGCCAGAAAATGCTGGGCTTGAAAAAAAACCTTTTTCAAACCCAGTGAAAGCAATTAGATAATTACTGCAAGTGAAAGTAATTAGATAATTCATAATTGACAAGTGCTACAAACAGCGCCCCCTACCCTGCAGCGCTATGTGCGGTGTGTGTCCTAGTTACGGCCCTGGGCTGTAGTGCCCTATCTCCCACAATACATACATATTGGAGATGGGACAGACCTTAGATTATTATATAGAATATTATTATAAATATTATTTTTATTACGCACCATTAGCTGGCAGAAGAACGGGACGAGCATCCTACACCTAACACCAGAGACGCAGCCCTCTGCTACATCCATTCAGTGACTTATTTAGCTCAACAGATAATATTAGCATATCGTTCCTTTTATTGTGGAATATAGAGATCTCCAGTCTTCACCTTGTATATACAGGCAGACGCAGCTGGACCTGACTCTGCAGTGTGAGCTCCATGCCGCCATTCTACAGTAGCACAAATACTACATAGGTGGTAAGAATCTGGCGGCTGCACCATGGTATTTTTAATTAATTCCCAAAGGGAACATCTCCAGCAGACATAAAAGTAACAATGCACTCAGGGCTGTGGATCTAGACTGGGCCGAGTTACATATCTCCAGATTAGGTTAGTTTAGGAATGCAGCGAGATCTTGTGTTCTCCTTACAGGGCGTCACGTTCTGTGTTAACAGATGCTTGAATATCCCTCTAACCTGAAATTGATACCATCCCCCCTCTGCTTGGCCGGGCTTTGATTTTTGATTCCTCATTGTTTAGTAAAATGTTTTCACATTACTGTAACCCTTACATTAGCGCCAGAGAAGGGTGAACCCTGAGAAGCGTTGTGTTTCTAGCGGTGCCTTTTACGGGTTCTGAGAGGGTCATCCGTGGCATCATCTGGTGTATAAAACGGGCTCTGCCAGACAGGAACACCAGAGAATTAGGAGGCGGTTTTGATGCGCTGATCTTAAAGTGTCAGATGTTTCTCGAGTGCCCTCTACTTCACACGTCGCTCTCCAGGTGCCTCTACTCTCCTCTCTGAAAAGCTGTTAACCTGCCAGGTCCACAGTCTGCAGGTTACACCGTACATGACACACGCTAATAAGGAACAGGCCCATCGCTTTCTAATGGAACGCAGAGTGAAAACAGACAGGCAAAGTGCTCTTTGTATAGGTTTCACACAATGTGTCGGTATAATACTGTATCACATTAACTTTTTTTCTTTTCACGGGTCTGTTTGTGCTAAAAGCCAAATGCATTTCTGTTATGTGTTATGTGGCTCTGAGACTAGAAGGAGGGAATCACAGGCAGTGAGGACATTCACCATACAAACCGGGGTCAGAAGGAAGTGTCGCCCGCAAGTGGCAAAACTCTATGATACTGTACACTGTATTATTATACAGCATTACTATACCACATCATTATATTGCATTACAGGTTGAGTCTCCCTTATCCAAAATGCTTGGGACCAGAGGTATTTTGGTTATGGGATTTTTCCGTATTTTGGAATAATTGCATACCATAATGAGATATCATGGCGATGGGACCTAAATCTAAGCACAGAATACATTTATGTTACATATGCACCTTATACACACAGCCAGAAGGTCATTTTAGCCAATATTTTTTATAACTTTGTGCATTAAACAAAGTGTGTGTACATTCACACAATTCATTTATGTTTCATATACACCTTATACACACAGCCTGAAGGTCATTTAATACAATATTTTTAATAACTTTGTGTATTAAACAAAGTTTGTGTACATTGAGCCATCAGAAAACAAAGGTTTCACTATCTCACTCTCACACAAAAAATTCCGTATTTCGGAATATTCCGTATTTCGGAATATTTGGATATGGGATACTCAACCTGTATTATTATTATTATTATTATACTGTATTATATGCTGCATTATTATCTGTATTACTATACCACATTATTATACTGTAGTACCATACTGCATTATTTTACTGTATTACTTTACAGCATCATTATACTGTATTAATATACCACATCATTATAATGCATTATTATTATTATTATTATTATTATTATTATACTGTATTACTATGCTGCATTATTACCTGTATTCACTGGTCGAAGTGGAACTTTTGAAGTGGAGGGATAGAAAAGTGAAGGCTGTCATAATGCGCGTGCCTTAGGCTCGCGCACTCCGGAAACGGGGGTGTGGCCACTCAAAAGGGGCGTGTCCTTACGGGTAGTGTACCTCACCATATACCCCTTATACACATTATGCACCACAATAGTAGGACCCTTTATACTATCTAGTACTGGTGCCCCTTACACATTATGCCACATGGAATGAGCCAAAATTCACATTATGTCAATGGCCATTTACACATATTACGCCAGGTACAGCCAAACATACACATTACACCAGGTACAGCCCATTACACACATTACGTGAGGTACAGATGCTTACACATTACGCCAGGTACAGCCCCATTCACACATTACGCCAGGTAGAGCCCAGTGACGTGCAGTGGGGTGAGGCAGAGCCCTTCCTATCATAATATCGTTCAAGCCAGAGTTTTGACTGTATAAAGTATATGAAAAATACAAAGAATATGTCTGAAATATCTTCTTTGTATTATTCTAATCATTTTTATAGCCAAAACTGTGGAGTGAAAAGTCTATGGCAGGTGAGGCAGTGCCTCACCTGGCTAACTATTCCGCACATCTCTGATCAAAACTCACCAATTTTCCAGGCGTTTATACTGCTACACCCGTGTATAATGCCCAGATGTACCCTTTGGCTCATACATTGCCTGTAAATCTGGCTCTGGTGCTAGCCAGTGCCTCCTGAGCCATTTAGCTCACGCACGTCCCTGGTAGAGCCCCTTACACACGTTATGCTAGGTAAAGCCCCTTACACACATTACGCCAGGTATAGCCCCTTACACACATTATGCCAAGTAGAGCCCCTTACACACATTACGCCAGGTACAGCCCCGTACACACATTACACCAAGTACAGCCCCGTACTCACATTACGCCAGGTACAGCAAAATATACTCATTATGCCAGGTACAGCCCCATACATTCACACATTACGCCACGGCAGAGTCCCTTACATTATGCCACAGGCCACGGTAGAGCCCCTTACACACAATATGTTAGGACAGGTGTGGATGTGCTGCTGCTCCTTGATCTGTGCACTCACTGCCCCCCCCCCCCCCCTCCCTGCAGATAAAGGCAGCACTCACTGCAGGGACATGGCGGGGGTGGTGGAAAAGACAGGAGGCCACAGTGTTGTGTTTGGGCTTCACCGACACTGGGTGCGAGAAGCCGGCGCACCCCACGTGGGCACCTGGCGGGCTCCAGCAGTGGCGATGTAAACCGGGACACCACAAGTGGGTGCCCAGCGGGCTCCAGTGGCACCAACGATGGTGGGAACACTAAACAGGCTAGACACTCCCTCCTCCTCCTGCTGCTCATTCCTCCCTCCTCCTGCTGCTCAGCGCTGCTGCCTCTACAGTGTGCAGACTCAAGTCTGCACACTGTTATTCATTAAAAAAAACTGCCGTTTCATACCGGCCCATTTTGACCACGCCTGTATTACTATACCAAATTATTATACTGTAGAACCATACTGCATTATTACAGTGGCGTGCGGTGAGGTCAGTGGCTGGTGAGGCACTGCAGCCATAATGTCCGCCGAGTCCCACCAACAACCCTTACCGCCGTCGAGCCAATGTACGCTACTGCCCCTGAGCCGATGCCCACTAAAATGGCTAAAACACAGTTGGTGAAAGAACCTCTGACGTCACCAGTGCCGAACAGGGAACCCGAAATGTACCCTTGCGGGCTCGCTTAATTCGCCGTGCTTTGGGCACTGTGGCTCGCTCTGCTCGCCACTAGGTTACTAAAGGCAGTAGTTGATGGCGTGCATAGTGAAAGAGCTATCCCGCCGGCCTAGCTCCTCCCCCTGACATCAGAGGTCCTTTAGCTCACTTGGTTCTAGCAATTACCATGACCACTACTGCCACTGTCCCTACATGTGCGAAAGGCACACAAGCTCTCGGAAAACTGGGCGTAGTCTTGCAATGAGGATGTGACCAAACAACAAGTCCTCAATGGGAATGCTGTATCCATATGACGAAGGTGATGCCTTGGAAAGGCAGAGGGTGACGAGAGATGGTGATGGGGAGACAGTGATGCAGGGGAGATGCAGTGGGTGACGGAGAGAGGCAGTGGGTGACGGGGAGAGGGTGACAGGTAAAGGGGTGATGGAGAGAGGCAGTGGGTGACAGGAAGAGGGTGATGCCAGGGAGCTGGTGACAGGGAAAGGGTGACAGCAGTCGGTGCCAACTGCAGGTGACAGGAAGAGGGTGACGCCAGGGATAGGGTGATGCCAGGGAGAGGGTGACAGCAGTGGGTGACAACGGAATTTGCTGCGCTATATAAGAAACTGTTAATAAATAAATACTATGGAGAGCACATTACTATCCCACTCTGTTCGCAGTATAGCATGGAATATAAGCAGTACAGCCCGGTCTCCGGTGAGCTTAGACCATGTCAAATTAAAGTATCCGCCACTCTCCCACGCAAATCCTGGCCAGCCCCTGCTGCAGCCGGTAACAGAGAGAGGAAACAACAAACCTGCTCCCTGTGGTGGGGCTGCTCTTCCTCCACTACTCCCTAGCTCCACAGGTACGGGGCCGTGTCTGGGAGCAGGGCTGGTGCATGGTGGTACTGCCCCCTAGGATAAATTTTAGCCTACCACCCAACCTCCCTCAAAAACCCACACAAGTGACTTTTGGGAAAAGCTGCTGAGTAGACTCTAGGACAGCACCAGAGTCTACTCATACCCCTTTCAGACCACCACCTATGAACACGGGTTACTGGCACATGAACGCACATAACCCGTGTTCAGGTGCGGTCTGAAAGGTGCAAGGGTTAAAATACTGGGTCGAGCGACTCTATTTTAAACTTGGTTGCGAGCAGGGTTGAACTCGTGTTCAACCCGGCTCACTGTGCGGTATGAATGGGAGCCGGCTCGATGCGATCTGTTTCTCGTTCACTGTGTCTGTATATGGGCTGCGTTTGGAGATCATGTGATCTCCAAGCGCCGCCCCCGTAGCGTCACCACTGACGTCACCAACCCAGCAATATGCCGGGTTGCAGACAGCAGTGGCAAGGGGCCTGCAGCTGGTTGCACACTGTGAGCTCCCGTATCAGGCTCCCGTGTGCGACCCGCCTCAGGCGGTCTGAAAGGGGTATTACTTGTGCCGCTGGCTAGAGAAGGGGGCCCGGATAAAGACGGCACATGACCCCTCCTTGCTGAAAACACCTGGCTGTGTGCGTGCACAGATTAAAACAAAACCAAATCCCACAAAACATCACTACCCCAAACACACACACACACACACACACACACACACACACACACACACACACACACTACATTACACCATCCCCAAATAACTTCAATATACAGGTACTATAATACAAGATAGTACACAGCCCCATGATGGTGATACAACCCCCACCCCACCCAATATTATTTACCAAACCACTCCCCTAAAGATAATACTAATACAAAACCCCTATATAATATTATTATATTATATACCACAACCCCCATATATAAACCCCCTCCCCCCCCAAACACCTCACAGATCCCCCCCCCCCCCCCCATCCCCAAACAACACCTCACAGATCCTCACCTTTGATTGTGGGAGGTTCAGCTGCAGTGTCTGTATATTCCCTCCCTGGTTTGTCCCACGGAGCTGGCTAGGGAGAAATCATATCTTCCCAAGTAAGAGCCGGAAAGGGGCGGGGCCTCCGCCGTGAGGGGGCGGGGCCTCAGGAGGGGAATAAGAATGGATATATTGCTGCAGCCTGCAGTAGAGATTGGTTGCTGGTGCAGGGGGAGGGAGTGGCCATGCAAAGAGGGTAGGGGGGAGCAGGCATCGGGCACTGCTGCTGCTGCCTGTGCTGCAGCAGACATGTCAGACTGTGACATGTCTGCGTTATCAGACAGCAGCTGAAAGGGGTGTGTGCGTGTGGGGGAGGGGGGCAGCGGCTGCAGCTTACAGTGTCCGCTGCTTATGTTCAGGGGAGGAGGCCAATTACATCTGCCTGCGACGGGGGCGTGCTTTCATATGAGCTGAAAGCACGCCCCAGTCTAAAGCGGCACTTCTGCAAGGTGCCGCTTCTGCTAGATTTTTTTACGGGCTTTCACTGCCCAGCGCTTGGCCCCGCCCCCCTCTTCCTGCTCTCTTACACTGACAGCTGGAGGCACCGACATCGGTGCCTCTGAAACATGTAAAACAGTTTTTTTACACGGAAAAAATAATTAAAATAATATCAACACTAAAGCAGATACTTATGACACAGAATATGTGTCATAAGTATCTCTTTGTATTATTTTAATCATTAATGACAGGGGAGGCACTGCCTCCCCTGCCTCCCCTGACTGCACGTCCCTGCATTATTATACTGTATTACTGTACAGCATCATTATACTGTACTACTATGCATTATTATACTGTATTATTATTCCGCATTATTATACTGTTTTACTATACCACATTATTTTACTGTAGTACTATACTGCATTATTATACTGTGTTACTGCACCTCATAATTACACTACATGTTTTTGTTTTGGTTCTAATTCATCATCGGATTTTGGTTTTGTCAAAACTGCAATCACTGGTTTTAGATCTGTATTTTTTTTTAAACTGATAAAAACAGCTAAAATCACGTAGTGTAATTAGGGCCTTTTTTGTTCCAGTCATTTCCAGTCAATTTTGACCACCTTGCAGCTCACAATATTGTTTTCATCCAGTTTAGTCCTAAAATTTGCACCGAGCTAGCTGGCTGAGTAAGACACGCAACAGCAGTGGGCGGGCACATACACGTGGCAGTTCAATTTCAAATATAGCACATCGATGAAACAGAGTGGCACTGCAGTGGCAGACAGGATGGCAGTTTAATGAATTATGCAACTCCATAGAAAGTAACCAAGAATGTTTTCATTAATTAAGAATCAAGTTAATTTAATTTAATTTAATCCTTTGATTCTGAAAATTCTAATCAATGGGGACATTGAGGACGGTATCTAAAATTCTTCTTTTATAGCCTTTTCGCTCCTCAATTCCCGTAAAACAAATGACAGCTCTTGATCTAGGACTCACACACAATAATTTTATTTTATAATCAGTCGAACATTCTGGTGTTCTGTTATGGCCTTTTCTCTCCTCATCCTCAGTTGCTGCAGAAAAATTCTATTTAAAAAATTAAAAAGGACTTGCACAATTTAACAAACTAAGTACTTCAGCGACAGGGATTGCCACTTTTGTGTCTGAAGTGCTTGGTTTGTTTGTCCCCCACAGTACTACCAATGGGCAGCTAACAGTGTTGTTAATGATAGGTTTAAAGCAGCTAACAGCCGTAATTAAAAGAAAAGCAATGCAAGATGGAATTATCGTACAGCCCTCTCACCCACCCTTATTTTGTATATTAAAAAAGGACATGCACAGTTTAACAAACCAAACAATTCAGCGAAAAGGGCTGCAACTTTTGTGGATGAAGTGCTTGATTTGTTTGGGCCCACACAAAACAATTTTTTGGAAGGACTACCTTTGATCACTAAAAGGAGGTTGATAATGAGGGTTATAATTACATCAAATTATTATAATTTTGTAAAATAAATTTCATAAACTCAACGCAAATTAAGTAACATGGAGGAGGTGCTTATATGGTTAATGTACCTACCTCTGCTAACATTGGTCTCACAAACGAAGCAGTTGCCTCCACAAACTTTGTCAGGATTAGGGTAAAAATAATCACACACTCAAAAGGTGGCTTTTTTGGTCTTATGCCCCGGTATCACAATTACTTTCTTCTATCACGGGCAAGAACTGCTGCAACTGTTGGCTGACTTACACAAAAACATAACATTCTCATCATCCTCAGTAGTGTCAGATACAGTAGTACACAAATATCCCCCTTATCCTGTTCCACTTCCACACTAGGATACTCAATTTCTATTATGTAATCATCACCATCTTTAATTGTACTGCTCATCCCCACATTTGCAGATGGTGCAGAAATGGTGGAAGGAGGCGAAGGAGGCTTCTCTACAAGTACAGACTGAGAAATGTCAGACTCACACATAGCTAATGTGGAAACCCCCTACACTTTCCTCAAGGATTTGTGAACACATAGTTTGTTCTTCAGCCTTACTGTTCATTTTTTGGGGGGCACTGATTTGTCAGTTTTTAATGTGACACCTTTACCACTTACTTTTTTTTTGACAGTGAGAAATATTTAGATTTCAGGTGCCATTTCCTAACTTTCTGTCCCCTATACCACCTTTACTAGATATTGTAGTACTATCATGACTGGCAGCAACCGCAGCACTAGTGCTTAATTGCTGCTTCTGCTCTTATATCAACTGCTCATGATCCATATTGACTCAGTGCTAATCAGTGGCATAACTTCATCCCAGTTGCCCGAAGGCAAGATAAATGTTTGTACCCCCTCCCCAATGACAACTCTTCAACTTTGTAAAACAAATTTAGACCTGAGTTATGGTTAGAGAGAGAAAGAGAGAGCGGAGCAAGGGAGAGAGAGAGAAGGAAGAGAAGCGAGAATGAGAGAGAGTGAGATGGTATCAAGAAGAAAGAAAAGAGTGAGAGAAAAAAGAGGGTGTCAGAGAAAGAGAAAAGGTGTCAGGAAGAGAGAGAGGAGTGAGAAAGAGAGGGAGAGAGAGAGTGTCAAGGATAGAGACAGAGGGTGTCAGGGAAAAAGAAGGATAAGAGAAGAGAAAGGGGAGAGCAAGAGAGAGAGGGTGTCATGGAGAGCAAGAGAAAGAGGGAAAGAGAAGAACAAGAGAGAGGGGAAAGACAATGGTGTCAGGGAGAGAGAGCCTGAGACGGTGGGAAATAGAGAGAGAGGCGGGGGAGCAAGAGAAAGAGCATGTTAGGGAGCAAAAGAGGAAGAGAGACAGAGAGAGGGGAGCAAGAGAGAGAAGATAAAGTGGAGCGAGCAGGAGAGAGAGTGTTCGGGAGTGATAGAGACAGCGAGAAAAGGAGCAAGAGAGAAAGAGAGGGAGAGAGTGTGAGGGATAGAGAGAGGGGCAAGAGAGATAGAGAAAAAGAAGCGAGTGTGTGTGTGTGTGTGTAAGAGAGAGAGTAGTAATAGAGAGAGATGGAGAGAGACGCAAGAAAGACAGTGGAAAGACTCAAAGAGATAGAGGAGCAAGATTGGGAGAGAGAGAGGAGGCAAGAGAGAGAGAGGAGCAAGAGAGAGAGTTGAGAGTGTCAGAGAGCAACTGATAGTGTGTCAGAGAGAGAGGACCAAAAGATGGAGAGTGGATAGAGTGTCAGAGAGAGAGAGAGAGAGTGCATGTTGGGGAGAGAAAGAGAGAGAGACAGAGAAAGGATGGAGCAAGAGAGAGGGAGAGAGAGAAGACAAGGTGGAGCAAGTGGGAGAGAGAGAGGTGGTAGGGAGGGAGAAAGAGAGCCAGGAAGAGGAGCAAGAGAGATGGAAAGAAGTAAGAGAAAGGGTATCAGAGAGAGAGAGAGAAAGAGAGAGTGGAGAGTGTCAGAGAGAGGGAGCAAGAGGGAGAGAGAGTGTCAGAGAGAGACAGGGGGAGCAAGTGAAAGAGAGTATCAGAGAGGGAGATAGGGGAGCAAGTAAGATTGTGTCAGAGAGAGTTGAGATTGTTAAAGAGAGAGAGAGAGAGAGAGAGGAGCGCGAGAGAGAGAGAGAGAGAGAGAGAGGAAAGTGTCAGAGAGAGAGAGGCGGAGCAAGAGAGATAGTGACAAAAATGTCAAAGAGAGAAAGAGAGAGAGGAGCAAGAGAGTGTGTCAGAGGGAGAGAGAGAGGGTGGAGAGTGTCTCAGAGAGAGATGGGGGAGCAAGAGAGAGAAGCAAGCGAGAGAGTAGAGAGTGTCAGAGAGAGAGGAGCAAGAGGGAGAGAGAGTGTAGAGATAGTGTCAGAGAGAGACAGGGGGAGCAAGTGAAAGAGAGTATCAGAGAGGGAGAGAGGGGAGCAAGGAAGAGTGTGTCAGAGAGAGTTGAGAGTGTTAGAGAGAGAGAGAGGGGGGAGAGAGAGAGGCGAGTGTCAGAGAGAGGTGGTGCAAGAGAGACAGTGACAAGAGTGTCAAAGAGAGAGTGGAGCAAGAGAGTTTGTCAGAGGGAGAGAGAGAGGGTGGAGAGTGTCTCAGAGAGAGATGGGGGAGCAAGAGAGAGAAGCGAGAGAGAGAGTAGAGAGTGTCAGAGAAAGAGAGAGAGGAGCAAGAGAGAGAGAGTGTAGTGTTAGAGAGAGAGAGAGAGAGAGAGAGAGAGAGAGGTGGGAACAAGAGAGAGTGTGTCAGAGAGCGGAAAAGATAGAATGGAGAGTGTCAGAGAGAGAGGGTGAGCAAGGGATAGAGTGTCAGAGAGAGAGGAGCAAGAGAGATAGTGAAAAGAGTGTCAGAGTGGAGAGCAAGGGAGAGTATGTCAAAGAGAGAGAGAAAGAGAGAGTGGAGAGTGTCAGAGAAAATGAGAGATAGAGGAAGCAAGAGAGAGTGTGTCAGAGAGAAAGAGAGAGTGGAGAGTGTCAGAGAGGGGGGAACAACAGAGTGTCAGAGAGAGAGAGAGAGGGGAGGAGCAAGAGAAAGAGAGAGTGCAGAGAGTGTCAGAGAGACAGGGGAGCAAAAGAGAGTGTCAGAGAGAGAAAGAGAGAGTGGAGAGTGTCAGAGAAAGTGAGAAAGGAAGCAACAGAGAGAATGTGTGTCAGAGAGAGGGGGATCAAGAGAGTGTTAGAGAGAGAGATAGGAGCAAGGGAGAGCGGAGAGTGTCAGAGAGAGAGTAGCAAGAGAATGAAGTGTCTAGAGAGAAAGAGAGGGGAGTGAGAGAGTATTAGAGAGGGAGGGGAGGGTGAGCAGGAAAGACAGTAAGTGTTACAAGTGCAGGTCTCTGATGGGGACGGGCCCATTACGGCCTTCCCTGTACACCTATGAATTGCGGCACTGCCTTGCAATGCTTTTTTGCTGCCGGGACTCAGGAGCCAGCCAGGTAGGGGCAGAGTCAGTCAGGGCAATGTGTGCCCACAGTGTGGCCACCTCCCCATGTGTGGAGATGCCTGGATGGCTGCCCCATCAGCTTTGCATACAATTTGCATACATTGCACTCCAGCTTTGAGCCACATCATCACAAAGTATGGAACTAAAGAGCTTCCGTAGCCCAGTAGGAAAAAGGCTGTACTAGGATCATGTGCCCCTGCTACTGGCCCGGGCCGGCAGTGTGTGTAAGTCATTTCTGATCGTGCTCGCGACTTGCGGCTGTTTCTGCAGAAACCACTGGATCACCAGGACAAGCATAATCATGCTGCTGTATTATTAGTAAAATAAAAATAATTAAATTAATGGGGAGGCACGTGCCGTAATGCCAGTCCAATCTGCCCAATGCCAGCCCAATCTATCACTCCTCAGGCAGGCATGGCTGCTTCTCTTTTCAGCAGCAAGGACACAGAACAGGGGACAATGGAGGAAGTGCCTCCTTCAGGTCTGGAGTCCAGTGGCAAATGACTCCATTGTCTCTCAGAGTTCCATCTCTGGTGCTTATATTTATGTGAACGCAGTTGGGTACAGCACCTACAGCACACACAAGTTGCATAAAAAACTACTTTAGTATTTATTTATTGTAACTTTGCAAATGACAACTCGCAATACAGACTCACAGTGCACCTATTTATGTGAAGGGAATGATACAATGGGGTACAGCACCTACAGCACACACAAGTTGTACAATAAAACAACTTTAGTATTTATTTAGTTGATCATTTTCGCAAATGACAACTCACACTGCAAACTCACACTGCTTATATTTAAGTGAAGTGAATGCAGTGAGGTACAGAACCTACAGCATACACAAGTTGTACAAAAAAAAACCCAACTTTAGTATTTGTTTATTTGCAAATGACAACTCACACTGTGGACTCACAGCATTTCTATTTATGTGAAGTGAATGATGCAGTGATACAGCACACATAAGTTGTACAAAAAAAAACAAGTATTTATTTATTTGAACTTTTTTGTAACTGACAACTCACACTGCAAACTTACAGTGCTTATATTTATGTGAAGTGAATGCAGTGGGGTACAGCACCTACAGCATATACAATTTGCTCAAAAAACTTTTGTATTTATTTGAACTTTTTTTGCAAATGACAACCCACACTGCAGACTCACAGTGCTTATATTTATGTGAATGCAGTGGGGCACGGCACCTACACCACACAATATATATATTAGCACTGGACTGTAGCTGCACTGCGGGCAGTGACAAAAAAATATGTGACCAGTGTGACACTCAGGGCTACACAGCAGCACCAGTGCGACACACTTACACAATAACTGTAACTAAGTTCAGTCCCTGCATTGCATGATACCAGTGCCCACTTAGGGCCATGTAAATTGTCTATTGTAAGGCCTCTCACAACTGCACACACAGTGAAAGCTGCTCAATCAGTCTGGCAGCACTTATCAAATGCATAAAAGGGAGGGGTCTCACCAAACAGAAAACAGAAAGGGTGGTACTTTTTCCCCCTGCACACTAAATAGTACTAGCAACAATGCTTAAAAACTATATGGAAATAAAAATTCAGAGATATTAGTTGCATATATTTGCAAATTCATGGTAAGATGCCGAGCACCTTCACGACTTTACTGATTATCAGCAGTTCCTACACTGCATGATAACAGTGCTCACTTATGGTCATGTAATTGTCTATTGTAAGGCCTCATGATAAAGGCCCATACAGAAATATATCCAAATTGAGGGCTAGCTTACCTAGGAGCCACTCCTGGGATCTTTAAGTACCACTACATGAACCAGCATGCCTTCCAAATGCTGATCCCATACAATGCTTTTCATAACTGCACACACAGTGATAGCTGCTCAATCAGTCTGGCAGCACTTATCAGCTGCATGAAAGGGAGGGGGTCACAGAAAACAGAAAGGGGGTGCTTTTCCCCCCTGGTATCCCCCTGCGCACTAAATAGTACTTACAACTATACTTGAAAACTATATGGTAATAGAAATTCAGAGATATTTGTTGCATATACTGTATTTGCAAATACATGGTAAGCTGGTGAGCCCCTTCACAGCTTCTCTGATTACCGACAGTCCCTAAAGTGCATGATAACAGTGCCCTCTTAGGGCCTTGTAATTGTCTATTGCAAGGCCTCAAGATAAATGCCTATACAGAATACAGATACAGTATACTGTATATCCAAATTCAGGGCTAGCTTACCTAGGAGCTACCCCTGGGATCTCCAAGTAGCACTAGAGGAACCAGCATGCCTATCAAATGCTGATTCCATACAATGCCTCTCACAACTGCACACACAGTGATAGCTGCTCAATCAGTCTGGCAGCAGTTATCAGGTGGCGTCACAGCAAACAGAAAGTGGAGTGCTTTTTCCCCCGTTATCACCCTGCACACTAAATAGTTCTTGCAACAATACTTGAAAACTATATCGTAAACAGAAATTCAGAGATATTGGTTGCATATGTTTGCAAATACATTGTAAGCTGCCAAGCCTCTTCACGGCTTCTCTGATTATTGGCAGTACCTACAAAGCATGATAACAGTGCTCACTTAGTGCCATGTAATTGTCTATTGTAAGGCATCATGAAAAAGGCCCATATAGAAATATATCCAAATTGAGGGCTAGCTGTCCCATAATCCCTGATACCTGCAATTATACCACTAATTAGTAGTGACATGTATGCATGAGGTCATGTGAGTGCACAGAGGGAACCAGCACAAGAGGAGGAATCTGATAGGATCCCTCTTTACAACCCAGAGCTCATTCCCATAGGAAGAAGCTGGTCTCCGGAAAACAACATCATCTGAATATTATATGTGCTGAGTATTAGGCTATCGCATTGGGCCCCTAATAATGAATGTGCCGATTACTAAAAAACATGCAGAAACTGCCTTCCTACATTTGTAATTAGTGATGAATTAGCCTCTAGGACAGTGGTTCCCAAACTTTTTTAAGTCACAGCACCCTAGAGTGTCAGAATTGTTTTCACGGCACCTCTAGGCCAAATGTTTCTTATTGGGAAATTCAGAATAAAATATTAAATAAAGTAAACCATATTTATATGTCAGCCTTAGGTTTGGTTATGTGGTGAGGGACAAGTTGCTTCTGTTTGTCCACATATTTTATGATTAGCTGCCTATAACATTGCCTATAACATTGCCCATAAATAATTTTAATAGGTCCTGGACCACCAACCCGAGGCACCCCTGCAAGTACCCTGACGCACCCTAGGGTGCCATGGCACTCAGTTTGAGAACCACTGCTCTAGGTGATTGGTCTACAGTATGTATTGTATGACTAAGGGAACATCCTATATACTTTGCACAGACTAAGAGATTATTCTATGTACTGTGCACAGACTAAGAGATTATTCTATGTACTGTGCACAGACTAAGGGATTATTCAATACACTGTGCACAGACTAAGGGATTATTCAATACACTGTGCACAGACTAAGGGGAAAACCAGTATATTGTACAAAGATTTATGGGAAATCCCTTATAATGTGCAGAGAGTCCAGTAATTTTACCTATCTATGGGCTGCAGTTTCCCCATTAGGGTAACTCTTACCAGCTTCTATGGACTACAGACAATGCAGTCCCTAGAAACTGGCTGTCTTGCTAATTTGTTAGAGACCCCCGGCCATCCAAAGCAGCTGCCGCCACTGGCAGAGACAATGGGGAAATCTCATATAGGGGCCTACCCAGAGCCGGGGGGGGGGGGGGGGGATATCCAAGGATGCGGATGGTATGTGATAAAATCGACCCAATACGCACTGCAATAATTGATTACATGGCACGGAAGTATTAATTATCGAATGCAGGGACAGAGCTTGCAATCCAGCCACGGTAAATATACTTACCAGTCCAGGGAGCCGGTGATTGCTGCTCCTGCAGGGCTGCTGGGCATCGGATCCTGTGCACTGCTGTGACCCCCAGTGCTGTAAAGTGAGCTGCCATTTGCAGTGCAGAGGATCCGATGCCCGGCAGCCCTTTAACCAGCATTGGCTATTGCTTGACTCCTGTGTGATCCCTAGACCTACAGAATAAAGATTATTGTTTTGTTATGAGGGCAGATTGCGCCCCCACCCACCCACCCACACACACCTTAGACATAAGAAATAGCGCACAGGAGGTCCCGATGACCGGCAGCCCGCACAAGAGCACCAATCACCGACTACTGGGACTCGTAAGTATGTGTTTTGGTTTTATTTTTTACTTTTTTATTTTATTTTACCAGTAATAAGCAAAAATAATAAAAAAAATAGGCCCCTAAGCCTTGAGAGATAAAGCAGAGAGATTTTTTTCTCAAGTAGTGAGTTTCATATCAAGCATGTGTGGCTTTCACAAACCGTATATTTTAAAGAGATGAGCGGCTTCTGTTCTCAAAGAACTGAACCCCCCCCCCCCCCCTCCCGAACATCACGTTCCGAGCAAGAATCTGAGTCCGGCTCGGGACTTCCTGACAGACTCTGAAACCAGAACGAGGCAAAACATCATCATACCACTGTTGGATTCTCGTGGGTTTTGGATTCCTTATAAGGAGCTGAGCGTCACCACCATTTTCACTCCGGACTTGGAGAATGAAGGAGACAGATCTCTGTCTCTCTGTGGGTGGTGGCGTAGGGGTGCTGTTCCTGTCACTGTGATGTCCCTATGATGTTAGGGGTGCTGTCCTGGCTGTCACTGGTGTTTCATGTCCTGTTAGGTGTGCTGCAGCTGTACATGGGTGTTGCTGTCCTGGCTGTCACTGTGTTGTACAGGGAGCAGGGGCACTGTCCTCCTGTATGCAGTGAAAATACAGGGGTGCTCTGAAAATAAATGTACACTTGCCCTGTCTTGTATGCTGTAAAAATACAGGGGTGCTGCTGTTAAAATAAAAGTACACTGGTTCTGTATGCTGTAAAAAAAAACAGGGGTGCTGCTGTTAAAATAAAAGTACACCTGTCCTGTATGCTGTAAAAATACAGGGGTGCTTTTGTTAAAATAAAAGTACACTGGTCCTGTATGCTGTAAAAATACAGGGGTGCTGCTGTTAAAATAAAAGATACACTGGTCCTGTATACTGTAAAAATACAGGGGTTCTGATGTTAAAATTAAAGTACACTGGTCCTGTATGCTGTAAAAATACAGGGGTGCTGCTATTAAAATAAAAGTACACTGGACCTGTATGCTGTAAAAATACAGAGGTGCTACTTTTAAAATAAAAGTACACTGGTGCTGTATGCTGTAAAACACAGGGGTGCTGCTGTTAAAATAAAAGTACACTGGCCTTGCCTTACATGCTGTAAAAATACAGGGGCACTGTTGTTAAAATAAAAGTACACTGGTCCTGTATGCTGTAAAGTACAGGGGTGCTGCTGTTAAAATAAAAGTACACCTGTCCTTTATGCTGTAAAAATACAGGAGTGCTGTTGTTAAAATAAAAGATACACTGGTCCTGTATACTGTAAAATTACAGGGGTTCTGCCGTTAAAATAAAAGTGCACTGATCCTGTATGCTATAAAAATATAGGGGGCTACTGCTAAAATAAAAGTACACTGGTGCTGTATGCTGTAAAAACACAGGGGTGCTGCTGTTAAAATAAAAGTACACTGGTCCTGTATGCTGTAAAAATACAGGGGTGCTGCTGTTAAAATAAAAGTACACTGGCCTTGTCTTACATGCTGTAAAAATATAGGGGTGCTGTTGTTAAAATAAAAAAAACACTGGTCCTGTATGCTGTAAAAATACAGGGGTGCTGCTGTTAAAATAAAAATACACCTGTCCTTTATGCTGTAAAAATACAGGGGTGCTATTGTTAAAATAAAAATACACTGGTCCTGTATGCTGTAAAAATACAGGGGTCCTGCTGTTAAAATAAAAATACACTGGTCCTGTATGCTGTAAAAATACAGGGGTGCTGCTGTTAATATAAAAGTGCACTGGCCCTGTATGCTGTAATAATACAGGGGTGCTGCTGTTGAAATAAAAGTACACTGGTCTTGTCTTACATGCTGTAAAAATACAGGGGTGCTGTTGTTAAAATAAAAGTATACTGGTCCTGTATGCTGTAAAAATACAGGGGCGCTGCTGTTAAAATAAAAGTGCACCTGTCCTGTATGCTGTAAAAAATACAGGGGTGCTTTTGTTAAAATAAAAGTACACTGGCCCTGTATGCTGTAAAATACAGGGGTGCAGTGAAAATAAATGTACATTGGTCTTGTCTTGTATGCTGTAAAATTACAGGGGTGTTGTGAAAATAATGGGGTGCTGGCACTGTCCGCGGTTGCGATTTCTAGACCTGACCTTCACAACACTGTATGGGAAGAGGAGGCTCCTACCACCATTTGCACGCCCTCTGCAAGTGCTGGGAAGAGCACCGCCAGGCCAGTTGCTGATATTGAGAGTGAGGATGTCACTGTAGAAGTACACCTGGATGAGGAGGACATTGATGTATCTGGCAAATAGGAGGAAGTTGACAATGAGGATTCTGATGGTGATGTGGTTTGTTTGAATAAGACACCAGTGGAGACAGTTATTGGCCATGGGATGAAAAAACCCATTGTCATGCCTGGGCAAAATACAAAAATAGCCACCTCTTCATTGTGGAATTATTTCTCCACAAATGCAGACAACAGGTGTCAAGCCATCTGTTACCTTTGTCAAGCCATAATAAGTAGTGGTAAGGACGTTAACTACCTAGGAACATCCTCCCTTATACGTCACCTGCAGCGCATTCATCATAAGTCATTGTCAAGTTGTGAAACTTTGGGTAATAGTGTAGCAGTCCTCTGACACCTAAATGAGGTGGTTTGTTTGACTATTATTTATCTGTGAGGATGTAAAAACTAAAGGGGGGGTGGAATCTGAGGATGACATCTTGCCTGTGTAGAGCTAGTTTGTGCAAGGAGAGATTAATTGCTTCTTTTTTGGTGGGGGCCTAAACAAACCAATCATTTAAGCTACAGTCATGTGGCAGATCCTGTTGGTGACATTATTGGTTTGTTAAAGTGTGCATGTTCTGTTTATACAACATAAGGGTGGACTGGAGGGCCCAAGGACAATTCCATCTTGCACGTCTTTTCTTTGCCACATCATTCCAGTGGTGCTGCCCTATTTGGGGTGCTGCCCCTCTGCCCTATCAGTCCAGGGTTGCTGCCCCATTGCCGTTTAAGTCCAGGGGTGCTGTTGCCTGTCTGCTGTGCTGTGTAATTCTCCAGGGGCGCTGCCGTATAATTCCAGGGGTGCTGCTGTACTTGATCCTAGGTTTAAATGAAAGCTTAGAGCAGAATATGAAACAAGCTTCAACATTACAAACAGCTTTGTGAAAACATAGCCGCAAAGGTGGAAATGGAAATAACTATTTTGACGAAGTGTTTTCCAATGAGACCACATTTTGTGGTCAAAGTCAGTGTGACTCAGAATGGACAGAATCATAATCCAGCGCAACTGCCGGAGAGGTAAAAGTGAGATTTTCTGCCGGAGCATTAGTTTCATTTATTTCATTTTAGGGATTCACTCACATGAATGGCTCCAATTAGTCAACATTAATTTTGATTTATTATTGATGTTCCACATTTTGGGATTATTTATTTACAAGATGTGCATTTGTTGTACAGGGATCTTTTTCTAAGGGCTGTGTAGGGTTATTGCAAGACATTGCGGTGTTAGAAGAGCAGAGTTTCAGTGATCTTGCATTGCTTCAGTTTTCCATTACACTGCAGCACTAGATGGGCCATGAGCTCCTGTGAGGCACAAACAGTTACTGAATAAGGCCCAGTATGGAGTCTCATGGTGGTTTAGAGCCAGGAAGATGTCTGGCTTGCCAGGCTGAGGCATGCTGTGGGCACAGAGGTTAGCATTACTTCCTCCCACAGTCCTACTTATAGTATGAAATGATTTTTTCGACTGTAGAGTGGTAAACTCCACTAGGGCAGGGGGTCAATAACAAAATAACCACTGCACAGTCCTGCATAGTACTGTACCAAACCCACCCGAACTCAACTTGCCCCATCCGGCGCTGCTGTGGGGGCTCAGGAGGGGCTGCTAAAACATCTGCTGCTTTCAAATTTATTTAAAAATTAACTTTATTTAAAAATGAAATATGAAAAAAGTAAACAAGACACACAGGTATGCTCAAATGTATGTAACTGGGACACACAGGTATACTCACATGCATGTAACTGGGAGCTGTAAAAAACAAAAATAAGGCATCTGCCACCAAATATGTAAATAAAAATGCAATAAAAAAATGGAAAAAAAGAAACCAATGAGATTTTCACAAAATAAGTCTCCAGACTCCATGGAGGGGAAAATAGCCAATCTTGATCTTGTGGTATACACCAGTTTATTTGCATCCCAGCATTAAATCCGAGATTATCTTAATCCCTGAAAATGGAGAAGGGGGTACAAATTTGGAGGCTTTGTCCCCTAGTTTTTCAGTTTGTCTAGTAATGTGGTAATTACAGTATATATTTGCTTGGTTGAAGTCCTTTCCGTTCCGCACCAATATAGCAGTGGAGGTGAAAGCCTGTGTGTTATTCCTGATTGCGTGTGCCTCTCTAATTTTTAATCACCTTCTTGACACTGTGAAAATGTGAAAAGTCATCAAGAAGGAGGTGGTGTGTTTGTAGATAGCTATGATTCGGAGAACTTGGCGAGCTTTTTCCAGGGGGACCACCTGTCGCTGAAATGATGGGTTTATTAAACTGTGCATGTCCTGTTTAAACAACATAAGGGTGGGTGGGAGGGCCCAACACAATTCCATCTTGCACCTCTTTTTTTCTTTGCAGTATGTGCTCTTTGAGGCCTAGTTTTTAAATCTGCCATCCTGTCTGCCACTGCAGTGCCACTCCTAGATGGACCAGGTGATTAGGCAGCTAATCATAAAATATGTGTCGCTTAGCTTAGTCATCCAGCTACTGTACCTCGATGCAACCGTTTGGACTAAAAACAATATTGTGGAGTGTGAGGTGTTCAGAATAGACTGGAAATTAGGGATGTGCACTTGAAATTTTTCGGGTTTTGTGTTTTGGTTTTGGGTTCGGTTCCGCGGCCGTGTTTTGGGTTCGACCGCGTTTTGGCAAAACCTCACCGAATTTTTTTTGTCGGATTCGGGTGTGTTTTGGATTCGGGTGTTTTTTTCAAAAAACCCTAAAAAACAGCTTAAATCATAGAATTTGGGGGTCATTTTGATCCCAAAGTATTATTAACCTCAAAAACCATAATTTCCACTCATTTTCAGTCTATTCTGAATACCTCACACCTCACAATATTATTTTTAGTCCTAAAATTTGCACCGAGGTCGCTGGATGACTAAGCTAAGCGACCCTAGTGGCCGACACAAACACCTGGCCCATCTAGGAGTGGCACTGCAGTGTCACGCAGGATGGCCCTTCCAAAAAACACTCCCCAAACAGCACATGACGCAAAGAAGAAAAAAAGAGGCGCAATGAGGTAGCTGTGTGAGTAAGCTAAGCGACCCTAGTGGCCGACACAAACACCTGGCCCATCTAGGAGTGGCACTGCAGTGTCACGCAGGATGGCCCTTCCAAAAAACACTCCCCAAACAGCACATGACGCAAAGAAGAAAAAAAGAGGCGCAATGAGGTAGCTGTGTGAGTAAGCTAAGCGACCCTAGTGGCCGACACAAACACCAGGCCCATCTAGGAGTGGCACTGCAGTGTCACGCAGGATGGCCCTTCCAAAAAACACTCCCCAAACAGCACATGACGCAAAGAAGAAAAAAAGAGGCGCAATGAGGTAGCTGTGTGAGTAAGATAAGCGACCCTAGTGGCCGACACAAACACCTGGCCCATCTAGGAGTGGCACTGCAGTGTCACGCAGGATGGCCCTTCCAAAAAACACTCCCCAAACAGCACATGACGCAAATAAAAATGAAAGAAAAAAGAGGTGCAAGATGGAATTGTCCTTGGGCCCTCCCACCCACCCTTATGTTGTATAAACAGGACATGCACACTTTAACCAACCCATCATTTCAGTGACAGGGTCTGCCACACGACTGTGACTGAAATGACGGGTTGGTTTGGACCCCCACCGAAAAAGAAGCAATTAATCTCTCCTTGCACAAACTGGCTCTACAGAGGCAAGATGTCCACCTCATCATCATCCTCCGATATATCACCGTGTACATCCCGCTCCTCACAGATTATCAATTCGTCCCCACTGGAATCCACCATCTCAGCTCCCTGTGTACTTTGTGGAGGCAATTGCTGCTGGTCAATGTCTCCACGGAGGAATTGATTATAATTCATTTTAATGAATATCATCTTCTCCACATTTTCTGGAAGTAACCTCGTACGCAGATTGCTAACAAGGTGAGCGGCGGCACTAAACACTCTTTCGGAGTACACACTTGTGGGAGGGCAACTTAGGTAGAATAAAGCCAGTTTGTGCAAGGGCCTCCAAATTGCCTCTTTTTCCTGCCAGTATAAGTACGGACTGTCTGACGTGCCTACTTGGATGCGGTCACTCATATAATCCTCCACCATTCTTTCAATGGTGAGAGAATCATATGCAGTGACAGTAGACGACATGTCCGTAATCGTTGTCAGGTCCTTCAGTCCGGACCAGATGTCAGCATCAGCAGTCGCTCCAGACTGCCCTGCATCACCGCCAGCGGGTGGGCTCGGAATTCTGAGCCTTTTCCTCGCACCCCCAGTTGCGGGAGAATGTGAAGGAGGAGATGTTGACAGGTCGCGTTCCGCTTGACTTGACAATTTTGTCACCAGCAGGTCTTTGAACCCCAGCAGACTTGTGTCTGCCGGAAAGAGAGATCCAAGGTAGGTTTTCAATCTAGGATCGAGCACGGTGGCCAAAATGTAGTGCTCTGATTTCAACAGATTGACCACCCGTGAATCCTTGTTAAGCGAATTAAGGGCTCCATCCACAAGTCCCACATGCCTAGCGGAATCGCTCCCTTTTAGCTCCTCCTTCAATGCCTCCAGCTTCTTCTGCAAAAGCCTGATGAGGGGAATGACCTGACTCAGGCTGGCAGTGTCTGAACTGACTTCACGTGTGGCAAGTTCAAAAGGTTGCAGAACCTTGCACAACGTTGAAATCATTCTCCACTGCGCTTGAGACAGGTACATTCCACCTCCTATATCGTGCTCAATTGTATAGGCTTGAATGGCCTTTTGCTGCTGCTCCAACCTCTGAAGCATATAGAGGGTTGAATTCCACCTCGTTACCACTTCTTGCTTCAGATGATGGCAGGGCAGGTTCAGGCGTTTTTGGTGGTGCTCCAGTCTTCTGTACGTGGTGCCTGTACGCCGAAAGTGTCCCGCAATTCTTCTGGCCACCGACAGCATCTCTTGCACGCCCCTGTCGTTTTTTTAAAATTCTGCACCACCAAATTCAAGGTATGTGCAAAACATGGGACGTGCTGGAATTTGCCCATATTTAATGCACACACAATATTGCTGGCGTTGTCCGATGCCACAAATCCACAGGAGAGTCCAATTGGGGTAAGCCATTCCGCGATGATCTTCCTCAGTTGCCGTAAGAGGTTTTCAGCTGTGTGCGTATTCTGGAAACCGGTGATACAAAGCGTAGCCTGCCTAGGAAAGAGTTGGCGTTTGCGAGATGCTGCTACTGGTGCCGCCGCTGCTGTTCTTGCGGCGGGAGTCCATACATCTACCCAGTGGGCTGTCACAGTCATATAGTCCTGACCCTGCCCTGCTCCACTTGTCCACATGTCCGTGGTTAAGTGGACATTGGGTACAACTGCATTTTTTAGGACACTGGTGAGTCTTTTTCTGACGTCCGTGTACATTCTCGGTATCGCCTGCCTAGAGAAGTGGAACCTAGATGGTATTTGGTAACGGGGGCACACTGCCTCAAGAAATTGTCTAGTTCCCTGTGAACTAACGGCGGATACCGGACGCACGTCTAACACCAACATAGTTGTCAAGGCCTCAGTTATCCGCTTTGCAACAGGATGACTGCTGTGATATTTCATCTTCCTCGCAAAGGACTGTTGGACAGTCAATTGCTTGGTGGAAGTAGTAAAAGTGGGCTTACGACTTCCCCTCTGGGATGACCATCGACTCCCAGCAGCAACAACAGCAGCGCCAGCAGCAGTAGGCGTTACACGCAAGGATGCATTGGAGGAATCCCAGGCAGGAGAGGACTCGTCAGAATTGCCAGTGACATGGCCTGCAGGACTATTGGCATTCCTGGGGAAGGAGGAAATTGACACTGAGGGAGTTGGTGGGGTGGTTTGCGTGAGCTTGGTTACAAGAGGAAGGGATTTACTGGTCAGTGGACTGCTTCCGCTGTCGCCCAAAGTTTTTGAACTTGTCACTGACTTATTATGAATGCGCTGCAGGTGACGTATAAGGGAAGATGTTCCGAGGTGGTTAACGTCCTTACCCCTACTTATTACAGCTTGACAAAGGCAACACACGGCTTGACAAATGTTGTCCGCATTTCTGGTGAAATACTTCCACACCGAAGAGCTGATTTTTTTGGTATTTTCACCAGGCATATCAACGGCCCTATTCCTCCCACGGACAACAGGTGTCTCCCTGGGTGCCTGACTTAAAGAAACCACCTCACCATCAGAATCCTCCTTGTCAATTTCCTCCCCAGCGCCAGCAACACCCATATCCTCCTCATCCTGGTGTACTTCAACACTGACATCTTCAATCTGACTATCAGGAACTGGACTGCGGGTGCTCCTTCCAGCACTTGCAGGGGGCGTGCAAATGGTGGAAGGCGCATGCTCTTCACGTCCAGTGTTGGGAAGGTCAGGCATCGCAACCGACACAATTGGACTCTCCCTGTGGATTTGGGATTTCGAAGAACGCACAGTTCTTTGCGGTGCTTTTGCCAGCTTGAGTCTTTTCAGTTTTCTAGCGAGAGGCTGAGTGCTTCCATCCTCATGTGAAGCTGAACCACTAGCCATGAACATAGGCCAGGGCCTCAGCCGTTCCTTGCCACTCCGTGTGGTAAATGGCATATTGGCAAGTTTACGCTTCTCCTCCGACAATTTTATTTTAGATTTTGGAGTCCTTTTTTTACTGATATTTGGTGTTTTGGATTTTACATGCTCTGTACTATGACATTGGGCATCGGCCTTGGCAGACGACGTTGCTGGCATTTCATCGTCTCGGCCATGACTAGTGGCAGCAGCTTCAGCACGAGGTGGAAGTGGATCTTGATCTTTCCCTAATTTTGGGACCTCAACATTTTTGTTCTCACTATTTTAATAGGCACAACTAAAAGGCACCTCAGGTAAACAATGGAGATGGATGGATACTAGTATACTTATGGATGGACGAGCGACTGCCGACACAGAGGTAGCTACAGCCGTGGACTACCGTACTGTGTCTGCTGCTAATATAGACTGGATGATAAGGAGATGAAATTAATATATATATATATATATATATATATATATATAATATCACTAGTACTGCAGCCGGACAGGTATATATATTTATTATGTAATGACTGATGACGGAACTGCTGGACACTGTCAGCTCAGCAGCACCGCAGACTGCTACAGTAAGCTACTATAGTAGTATGTATAAAGAAGAAAGAAAAAAAAAACCACGGGTAGGTGGTATACAATTATGGATGGACGAGCGACTGCCGACACAGAGGTAGCTACAGCCATGGACTACCGTACTGTGTCTGCTGCTAATATAGACTGGATGATAATGAGATGAAATCAATATATATTATATCACACTAGTACTGCAGCCGGACAGGTAGATATATTTATTATGTAATGACTGATGACGGACCTGCTGGACACTGTCAGCTCAGCAGCACCGCAGACTGCTACAGTAAGCTACTATAGTAGTATGTATAAAGAAGAAAAAAAAAAAAAAAAAAACACGGGTAGGTGGTATACAATTATGGATGGACGAGCGACTGCCGACACAGAGGTAGCTACAGCCGTGGACTACCGTACTGTGTCTGCTGCTAATATAGACTGGATGATAATGAGATGAAATCAATATATATATATATAATATCACTAGTACTGCAGCCGGACAGGTATATATATTTATTATGTAATGACTGATGACGGACCTGCTGGACACTGTCAGCTCAGCAGCACCGCAGACTGCTACAGTAAGCCACTATAGTAGTATGTATAAAGAAGAAAGAAAAAAAAAAAACCACGGGTAGGTGGTATACAATTATGGATGGACGAGCGACTGCCGACACAGAGGTAGCTACAGCCGTGGACTACCGTACTGTGTCTGCTGCTAATATAGACTGGATGATAATGAGATGAAATCAATATATATATATATAATATCACTAGTACTGCAGCCGGACAGGTATATATATTTATTATGTAATGACTGATGACGGACCTGCTGGACACTGTCAGCTCAGCAGCACCGCAGACTGCTACAGTAAGCTACTATAGTAGTATGTATAAAGAAGAAAGAAAAAAAAAAACCACGGGTAGGTGGTATACAATTATGGATGGACGAGCGACTGCCGACACAGAGGTAGCTACAGCCGTGGACTACCGTACTGTGTCTGCTGCTAATATAGACTGGATGATAATGAGATGAAATCAATATATATATATATAATATCACTAGTACTGCAGCCGGACAGGTATATATATTTATTATGTAATGACTGATGACGGACCTGCTGGACACAGTCAGCTCAGCAGCACCGCAGACTGCTACAGTAAGCTACTATAGTAGTATGTATAAAGAAGAAAGAAAAGAAAAAAAAACACGGGTAGGTGGTATACAATATTATATATATATTATATACAATTATATATATATATATATTAAACTGGTGGTGACTGGTGGTCAGGTCACTGGTCACACTATCAGCAACTTGCAAGTAGTACTCCTAAGCAGACAATCACAATATATATTATACTGGTGGTCAGTGTGGTCACAATGGCAGTGTGGCACTCTGGCAGCAAAAGTGTGCACTGTACGTTATATGTACTCCTGAGTCCTGCTCTCAGACTCTAACTGCTCCCCACTGTCAGTGTCTCCCCCACAAGTCAGATAATATACAGTCACACTATCTATCACTTCAGCAAGTAACTAGTACTCCTCCTAATGCTCCCCAAAATTACTACTGTGTCTCTCTCTACTGTCTCACTCTCTTCTCTATAAACGGAGAGGACGCCAGCCACGTCCTCTCCCTATGAATCTCAATGCACGTGTGAAAATGGCGGCGACGCGCGGCTCCTTATATAGAATCCGAGTCTCGCGATAGAATCCGAGCCTCGCGAGAATCCGACAGCGGGATGATGACGTTCGGGCGCGCTCGGGTTAACCGAGCAAGGCGGGAAGATCCGAGTCGCTCGGCCCCGTGTAAAAAAACATGAAGTTCGGGCGGGTTCGGATTCCGAGGAACCGAACCCGCTCATCCCTACTGGAAATGAGTGGAAATGAATGTTATTGAGGTTAATAATACTGTAGGAACAAAATTACCCCCAAATTCTGTGATTTTAGCTGTTTTTATGTTTTTTTCCCCAAAAAACATTCAGATCCAAAACCAAAACCCGAAAGGGTGGTTTTGGAAAAACCAATGCAGATCCAAAACCAAAACACAAAACCCGAAAAGTGTCCACCGCACATGTCTAATATTTTATCAGTCTCAAACATGATTTTTTGGAACTGGGCAAGCAAGCGAAGGCAGTGGGACTGCATGGGATCGCAGTGGGCTGCAGGTGCAGCAAGAGTACAGTAAAGATGTGATGTAGGCTTGTAATAATCACAGCGTACAACTAGAGTTCCTTGCGTTCTAATCCTGGTGTAAGTGTGACGTTGATAATAATTACTGCATGCTATTGGTCGCACTTCTGAAAACATACCCATATATGCAAAGCCAATAAGACTGATACAAAAGTGATTTAAAAGTGACTTTGCACTGCATTGCACACTCATTATACACATGGGGGGGTGTAGTATGGTATGCCGGCGGCCGGGCTCCCGACTGCTGGCAAACCACAGCTGGGCGAGCACAAATGAGCCCCCTGCAGGGTCGCTACGTGCGCCACGCTATCTATTCTCCCTCCAGGGTGGTCGTGGACCCCCAAGAGGGAGAAAAGGTGTCGGTATGCCGGGTGTCGGGTTTCTGGCGCCAGTATATTGTGCGCCGGGATCCCAACAGCCGGCAAACTGAAGACCACCCGGATGGGGAAGCCTGCACAATTATACTCACCTACTTTAAATTTCTCCTCTCTGGGAGAACCCAGAAAAATGACACGATTGGCATCTTTTAGCTTTGCCCCTCTACACAGGGCCACAAATACCAACTATAATCTCCCCATCCTGCCCACTTCACTAGGAAGTAGGTGAGATGTGGGAGATCCGGCCACTTTTCCGTGGGCATGGGGGGGCTACCCGAAAAATTGAGAGTCTCCCACAGCGGGCAAGTACGCAACACATATATTGTAATGTTCTGTAATACAAACAAAAAGTTAGGATCCAAATAAAATAAAAACATTATTTTTTCTGATAAGTTAAAAGTGAAATCAATTTTCAATCCTTATAATAGTTTCCACGCTACAAAGCAGGAGAGTAGGTCACGATTTTACAACAAAGTCCTAAAAATAGAACTTTAGGAGGTTAGAGACAATTATTTTTATTACAATAATGACTTTTTCCAACTGCGGTGAAGCAGCAATGTACTGAAAGGGGCTGATTTTCATCTAAAATAAACAAAGCATAATGACAAGTGCACAGAACCAGTGGCGTAACTACTGCCCCCGCAGCCCTCGCGGTGGCTTGGGGGCGAGGGGCTGCGGGGGCGCCACTGATTTACAGCAGACTGACATGCGGACGAGCGTCCGCATGTCAGCCTGCAGTCTCCTTCCCTCCGCCGCTTTTTGGAGGGACACAGATGGCACAGCGCGCCTCCCTGTGTCCCTCCTGCTGCATCATCTCCGGCGGCCGCGGGTCTAATAGGGGAAAGTGCCGTCCGTGAGCTCTAATTGGCTCACGAACCGGCACTTCCCCCTATTAGACCCGCGGCCGCCGGAGATGATGCAGCAGGAGGGACACAGGAGAGGTGAGCTGTGCCCTCCGTGTCCCTCCAAAAAGCGGGGGGGGGGGGGAATATCTGGCACTGGGGGCATATATGGCACTGGGGGGGGGGAATATCTGGCACTTGGGGGAATATCTGGCACTGGGGCATATATGGCACTGGGGGGAATATATGGGGAATATCTGACACTGGGGGCATATATGGCACTGGGGGGGAATATCTGGCACTGGGGGGAATATCTGGCACTGGGGCATATATGGCACTGGGGGGGAATATCTGGCACTGGGGGCATATGTGGCACTGGGGGGCATATGTGGCACTGGGGGGGAATATCTGGCACTGGGGGCATATATGGCACTAGGGGGGAATATCTGGCACTGGGGGCATATATGGCACGGGGGGAATATCTGGCACTGGGGGCATATATGGCACTGGGGGCATATATGGCACTGGGGGGGAATATATGGCACTGGGGGCATATCTGGCACTGGGGGCATATGTGGCACTGGGGGGGAATATCTGGCACTGGGGGCATATGTGGCACTGGGGGGTATATGTGTACCTGGCACATGGGGGGGGCTATATTTGGCACTGGGGCATGTGAGTACCTGGCACCGTGGGGGAATATCTGGCACTGGGGACATATGTGGCACTGGGAGCACAGCCCTAGCAACAAGGACTACCTCCTAGCAACGAGCATGACACCCAGTGCATGAAACACCTGGCAACGAGCATGACACCCAGTGCATGAAACACCTGGCAACGAGCATGACACCCAGTGCATGAAACCCCTGGCAACGAGCATGACACCCTGAGCATGAAAACCCCTGGCACCGTGCATGGAACCAAGAGCATGAAACCCCTGGCAACGAGCATGACACCCAGTGCATGAAACCCCTGACAACGAGCAGGTAATTGAAAAGTAATTAGAAGCCTTACTGTAGGACTTAATGTGTAATGGGCATTACGGTGTGTGGCATAACGTATCACGGACATTGCGGTGTGTGTCATAATGTGTCACAGGCATTACGGTGTATGGTATACTATATCGCGGGCATTGTGATATGTGGTATAATGTCTCAGGGTCATTGCAGTGTGTGGCATAATGTATCACGGACATTGCGGTGTGTGTCATAATGTGTCACAGACATTGTATGTGCTATAATGTATCAGGGGCATTGCAGTGTGTAGCATAATGTATAACGGGCATTGCGATTCCTGTCATAATGTGTCACAGGCATTACGGTGTGTGGCATAATGTGTCACAGGCATTACGTTGTGTGGCATAATGTGTCGGGGGCATTACAGTGTGTGCATATTGTGTCATGTGCATTATTGTGTGCGGCATAATGTCTAAGGGCCATTGCAGTATGTGGCATAATGTATACTGGGCATTACTATAAGGAGGAAAAATGACAAATAATGTAAGGGGCATGAATCAGGATTATTTTTCTTTCCTGTGGTGGCCAACGTATGGGCGTGCAGGTTGCAAAACTGGGGTATAAGGTAGTCTTTTCCTGCAATGCCACGCCCCTTTATGCGTAACCACGCCCATTCCAACGAAACCACGCCCCTTTTTGCTGCGCGCGCCTTCGACGCGCGCATATTTATCCCTTTCTTGCTCCCAATTATGGAGCATGAAGGGGGGGGGGGGGCGCCGAAGAATTTTTTGGCTTGGGGGAGAAAAATTTCTAGTTACGCCACTGCACAGAACTATCCCTGTAATGGGATTTGGTGAATGGATTTACAGTTTGTACATTGCCAACTGTTGGTTAAGTACATCAGGGGAGTACAGCACAGAGTATATCTTTCCTCTGGCATCACTGTGACACTCCTACATCCTCCTACACCTGCTTCTAGCCCTGATCTGCACTGTATCTAACATACTGTAGAGCAGGGCCATAAGTAGAACTGTGTGGGCCCCATAGCAAAATCTTGAAAGGGCCCACCACCCTAACTCCCCTTGTCACTACAATGCCGCATATGGGAGCAAGAGAAAGAGTGCTAGGGGAGTGAGAGAGAGACAAAGAGGGTGTTAGGGGTAGAAAGAGATAGAGAGAGAGAGGAGGGTTTCATGGAAAAAGAGAGAATGAGAAAAAGAGAGAGAAGCAAGAGAGAGAGAGAGTTTGTCAGGGAGAAAGAGAAAGAAATGGATGAGAGGGGAGAGAGGGCATCAGAGAGAGAGAGAGAGAGAGAGAGAGAGAGAGTGTGTGTGAGAGAGAGGTGGAAGTAGTAAGAGAGAGAGGGAGGGGAGTGAGCAGGAGTGAGAGAGACAGAGCAGTGCCGTAACTAGGTGTGTGCAGAAGGGGCGTTGCCCACAGCGCACACCTAGTTAGAGCGCATATTCCCCCGGCGCTCCCACTGCCCGCATACCCGTTCAAGGGGCACAAAGTGTGCACTGTGCAGCATTGTAATGAGTCAGACTGACTCATTACAAGCCGCCTGTGCCCTGTGATGTGCGCGGTCACCGGAGCGAGGGGTGGAGAAGGGAGGGGGACTTTGAAGACTGCAGACCCCGAGAAAGCAAGGCGGAGACCCCGCCCAGCAATACTTGTTGGTCACGCCCCCACGCCGTCCCAGCTTGAGAGGGGCAGGTGAACTGATGTGCTGCTGGCCTTGCCTGCATTCCCAGATCTCCTGTTCTCCCGGCCAGGTCAGCAGCTGGAGGTGCGTGCTCTATGGTTCGGGGATTTTTTTTAAAGGGGGAGTGGCCACGGGGGTCCGCGATTAGGCCACGCCCCCGACTTGGCCTTGGCAAATTGTGTGCAGCCCTACCTGCTCAGTGCTCTCTCACCTTCTGACTAGTTACTCCTGCAGTCATTCACCATGGAGGTAAAGTGTGTATGGTGACTACAGGGGACAGAGTGTGTGCATGTGTATCAGGGGCGTTTTAAGAGAGGAGGAGGCCCGGGTGCAGCCTCCTCCGTTCGGGCCCCCTCCTCTCTGCCGGCAGCGGGAAGAGTCTGAGCACTAGAGCGCTCAGACTCTACTGAGCATGCGCAGATCCCCGGGAAAATGGCGCGCCGGCTATTTTCCCTGAGATTTCTCTACTGTGCATGCGCAGAACTCCGTGAAAATGGAGTTTTAACACTGCCGTGGACGTCGCCGCGGGACTACGGAGGGGTGAGTATTCCGAAAATGGGTGCAGCGTGTGCAGTGGGGGCCCCCTCTGGACTTAGGGGCCCGCGTGCACCGCACACACTGCATCCATTATATAGACGCCAGTGGTGTGTATAGGGACTGGGGGGATGACAGACGCTGTCTGCCGTAATGTGTTAAAAGGGGACGCTGTCTGCTGTAATGTGTAAAAAGGGGGACGTTGTCTGCCTTAATGTGTAAAAAGGGGACGATGTCTGCTGTAATGTGTAAAAAGGGGGACGTTGTCTGACTTAATGTGTAAAAAGGGGACGATGTCTGCTGTAATGTGTAAAAAAGAGGGACGTTGTCTGCCTTAATGTGTAAAAAGGGGGACGCTGTCTGCCGTAATGTGTAAAAAGGGGAATCTGTCTGCCGTAATGTGTAAGAGGGGCTGTACCTGGTGTAGTGACGCTACTGTGCGGCGTAATTTGAATAATGGAGACTACTATAATATGTAATGGGAATTGGTATTATTTTGTTGCCACACCCCTTCCCCATGAAGCCACGCCCCTATATTTTTTACGCGCGCCTACGGCGCGCACTGCCCCTTTTTTTACATAGGGGGAGGGGCGCCGATGCCCTATCTTGCACACAGCGCTAAAATGTCTAGTTACGGCACTGACACAGAGCATATATCAGGGAGGGAGAGAAAGAGAGGGGAATGAGAGAGTGAGTGTCAGGGAGAGAGAGAGAGAGAGGGGGTCAGACAGAGAGAGATGAAATTGCAGTGTCAGGGAGAGTGAGGGAGTGAGACAGTGTCAGAGAGAGAGAGAGAGAGAGAGAGAGAGCGAGAGAGAGAAATATATATAGTGTCAGGAGGAAAGAGAGGGAGAGACAGTGTCAGGTAGGGAGATATGAAGAGACAGTGTCAGAGAGAGAGAGGGAGAGAGAGACGGGGGAGCAAGAGAGAGAGGGAGGGGAGTGAGCAGGGGAGAGAAAGAGTGTTAGGGAGGGAAAGAAAGAGGGGAACAAGAGAGAGAGTGTCAGGGAGAGATAGAGAGAGGGGGTGTCAGACAGAGAGAGAGTATGTGTTAGGTGGAGAGAGAAAGTGTCAGAGAGAGAGAGACAGCGTCAGGGAGAGAGAGGCAGTGACAGAGATAGATAGGGAGAGAGAAAGACAGTGTAAGGGAGAAAGAGTGAGGAAGGGGGAGTGAGCAGGAGAGAGAGAGAGGGGGAAGTGAGCAGGAGAGAGAGAGAGAGAGAGGGGAGAGAGAGAAAGAGTGGAAGTGAGCAGGAGAGAGGGGGTAGTGAGCAGGAGGGAGGGGGATGAGTGGTAGAGAGAGAGAGAGAGGAAGTGGGAGTGAGAGAGGGGGGAGTGATCAGGAGAGAGAGGGGGAGAGAGAGCAAAAGAGACAGGGAGAAAGAGAGTGGAAGTGAGCAGGAGAGAGAGAGAGAGGAGGGAGAGGGAATGAGCAGGAGAGAGATGGGGAGAGGGAGGTGAAGTGAGCAGGAGAGACATTAATTGATTGCTACACACTGCACAGGCCTCTGATGGGGCGGGACTTCACTGTATTAGGCCCCACCCCCTAAATACCTGCGAATCGCGGCCCTGTACTCCCTGCTGATGGCCCGGTAGGGGGCAGGACAGGCTGGTAGTGGGACAATATCTGCTGGTGTGTGGTCCCCCCTGACACCCCGCTAGATCTCCTACGGTTGTTGTGTCCTGAGGCCAGGGGTGAAGGGGAAGCAGCAGGCCTCGGAGGTATCCAGTGGCAGGGTGCAGGGGGAGCTGCGGACCCTGGAAGCAGTCAGGGCCCTATAGTATCTGCACCCCCTGCAATTATTCCACTGCTGTAGAGTCTTTTTCATATTTGTCAACGAGCCCAATGTTTTGCGTACAAATACAGTTTTGAGGTCTGCGCAGGCACAAGACCCAATTTTCACATGTGCAGAACGTGTCCTGTGAGCCGCTACATGATTAAACATGCTGCAGTGTTGGAGGGATGGAGCAAGGGCAGCACCTGGAACTGTGTCATCCCCATGTTGAAGGCATGATGGGACCAGGATAGCAGACTTTCTAGACCCGCGTTGAGTAAGCTTTAGTTTACGCAGGCTGACCGGTGCCTGTAACCATTGCGATGGTGATCCTCAGCTGCAGCACTCGGATCTCGATAATGCAAACAGGAATCATCTATCTCCTACACAGAGCAGGCCCTATATGATGCTCTAGGCAAGTTTTTGGCTGGTGCCCCTAGCACCGCCGCTAGTTCAACCTCTGACCCTGCAACCCTTTTTTAGCCGAAAAGTGGCTAGGATGCACAAGCAGCTTCTGCTGATTAAAATGATATGCGGCATGCCTATATACTGTGTGCGACTGTACTGTATCGCATACGAACAGCTATGTTACAGTGATTTCCAGGAATACACTGTAACGTAGCATTTCGTATGCAGATACAGCCGCAGTCACACACAGAATATAGGCATGCCGCATATCATTTTAATCAGCAGAAGCTGGTTGTGCCCCTAGGCATTTGCCTAATTTGAATATGCCTAGGGCCGTCTCTGCTCCTACAGACACCCCCCTGCTGCATTTGAATTTTAATGACATGGAATTGCACAGTCACTTCCTTGCATCTGTGCAATTCCTTCCACACATGAATCAGGCCATAGGCAGGAAATACTATGACGTCTCTATGTATAAGGGAAGGGGGGGAATGGGGCACGATTATTGTTCATTTTTCTCTGATCTGCCCTCATAACAAAACAATCATCACCTTTATTCAGTAGGTCTAGGGATCACGCAGGAGTCAAGCAATAGCCAATGCTGGTTGAAGGGCCATTGAGTACGCGGCTGAAAATGAAAAAGGGAAGAGAAGCTGTGTGGGTGTGGCCAGCATCATGTGGGTGTGTTCACCCTCTACACTATCAGCCCCAATGTCTCCCTAACAAGGCTGTAAGTATGCGTTGGGTATGATGTGCCGGCGGTCAGCATACCGATGCCGGAATCCCGGCCGCCCGAATGCCAGCAGGGGGGCAAGCGCAACGAAGCCCATTGCGGGCTTACTGCACTCACCACACTGCAGGCTCGTAGTGAGCTGCGCTCGCCACAGGTTCTATTCCCGCTCTATGGGTGTTGTGGACACCCGCGAGTGGGAATAGCCCCTGTTAGCTGGGAATCCGGCTGTCAGCATTGTCAGTGGTCGGGATTCTGGCGTCAGTATCCTTACCGCTGGGATCCCGACTGCCGGCAATGTAACCGCATCCTGTAAGTATGGGTTGGCCCGGATGGCACTGGCCAGGAGTGCTGGTTGAAGGGGGGGGTGACCACCTGGCTCACCTTGCAATACCTAAGAGGGGGTGTGGTATGAGTTGCCGGCAGCCAGCATACCGGCGCCGGGATCCCGACCGCCAGCTTGCCAACAGCGGGGCGAGCGCAAATGAGCCGTTTGCGGGCTCGCTGCGGGCACAGTGGCGCGATTCTCCCTCCAGGGGGGTTGTGGACCCCCAAGAGGGAGAAAAGGTGTCAGTATGCCGGTTGTCGGGATTCCGGCGCCGGTATACTGTGCGCCGGGATCCCAACAACCGGTATACTGAATACCCCCCCTAGGAGGCCCATCTTCTACCCATTATACCTATTATATAAACCTGTTTTATTATTGATAATATTGAGCTTCACTTGCTATATTCTGCGGAGTCTGTATTCCTGACAGTGCGGTCCTGGGGCTGTACTCAGACAGCACAGAATTTAGAAATGATGAGCCTACAGCTATCTGGGACCTTGTTACCACTAGCAGTGGGCAGAGGACACCAGGGGCTGCGTCCTGTCACTGCAGTGGTGGAGGAGCTTCCTTACTGACCTTATTGCACTGGTATTGGTAGTACAGAGAAAGCTGATATACTGTAGTTCTGACTTTATCCTGAAGAATATCGTTCAGGGAGAGTATAATATGACACGACTTTGTGGAGTCCAACAGCTCCAAGGAACAAGACAGCAGTGTCGCACCAAGAAGATCCCATCTCCCTCCAAAGCAATACTGTGCATAGGACTGCTTGGTGCAGCACTGGCTTCATGGAGCCGATGAACTCCACAAGGTAATGACCCCTCTTTGTTGATTCTGCTTCAGGTCTTGCTCCGCTCTCCACACTGTACCCAGGCACTGGTGCTGATAGGATAGGGTGGCAGGTACTAATTACCCAGGCCCAGGCTTGCTGGAGGGGCCCAACCGGGGTCCAGTGGTACCCCCCCTTCATCCAGGAAGAGGGTCCCTCCACCAAAACCAGCGCCATTTTCCCATTGACATTTCCGGGAAGATGTCACTGCACATTGAGAGCAAAGACTCTGGAGAGCCTTTGCTCTCTAGTGCACATGCACAATCTTCCCAAATATCATTGGGAACATGGCACCAACCGAGGAGGAGGGACCCGCTTCCCAGAGTAAGTAAGGTAGAAAGCATTTCCCCAAGTTCTCATTATGGTGCACAGTGTCCCTAGTTCAAATAATGCCACATAGTGTCCCAGTTCACATTATTCCAGACAGTGCCTCCAGTAACATTATTCCAAACAGTGCCCGGAAACCTCCTCCTTTTGGCAAGTGTCTCAAATTATGATAACAATAGCAGTGGTATATAATACGGTTACTAGAGCTGCCACCACATCATGCAGCTTCTTCTACCAAGTTTGCTGTGTGTGTGGATCTGAGTCCTCAATCAGTGCACTGGACCAGAGAGTAGCTATCAGGAAGAAGAGACAGGAGCCTTACCATGAGGTGGAAGAATGTGTGCTTAGAAAGTGCAGTACTGGTTCTAGTATGTTTGTGTATTTATTATGGTATGTTTAACCTTTTCCTGACCACATATTTATACTATTTAAATGTTTGATACAGCCTATACTAGAGACCATCTATAGTATTAAATATTAATACTGTATTCCATACAGTATGCAGTATATAAAAAGACCAATGTTTACATTAATGTCCAGGGTCGTTACTGGGTTCTTCTTTCGCTTCCCCAAACTCCCGCACATGCTCTAATGTTCTGCAGAGTGGGAGATTGTGGACTTCATTTGAAAACCCCCCTCTAGAAATCCTGCGTTTGCCACTGAGTGCTCCCAGTTCACATTATGCTACACAGTGCCTCCAGTTCACATTATGCATCCTCAATACTATTCACCTTTCTGTGATCTCAAGTCTTGGAGCTTGCAGGCTGTAGCAGGATTTTCGGAGTATCTAATATGCACTGACCAAACCATTGGTGCCGTAGGGTACCTTCTTGTTCCTTATTCTTGCTCCTCCCACTGTTAGGGACCCCTGGGTGACCCTCCCAATTACACTTTGCTAATCTGACATTGGGTATGGGTCAGGCAGCCACCCGTCATACAGAAGCATTGGTAAGAAGGACTATAACATGGTCCTCAAACCAGTACTCAGTGTCCTAACCTAGTACCCGTAAAGCCATAAGGATTCTAACACTGCTTGAGTGTTGGTAAAATCCCAATTGTGATTTATGCAGAAATAGGAACCATTTGTGATTTGTATGCAGAACTTTGATAGGTTGAAGCCTTTGTCCTGTCTTACAGTAGCTTAGCAGTGTCCATTTAAGAGACATACTGCTGTAAGAGGGCTTGGGTTGTAGCAGTAGTACTCACCTAAGCTACTTTAGTGCTTAACAGGCTACTGTACAGTAGGGGAGCTATGCATTTTTACTGGAGAACATGGTGGCAAATTATATCCCAGCTTAGCAAACTAGTGTCTATGGGGGAGATGTATTAAGCCTTGGAGAGAAATAAAGCGGAGTAGTTGCCCAAATCAACCAATCATCTTTTAGCTGTCATTTCTTTAGCACAGCTTTTGAAATGACAGCAGCTGATTGGATGCTTTGGCCACTTTATCTCTCTCCAAGTATTGATACATTTCCCCCCTATGTGGCGTCAGTCAATCATCAGGGGTAAAATCAGGTGAAGTGCCGTGGTGGAACCACAATTGTCAATTTTAGCAGGACTGTGCCCAGCAGATTTCCAATACTTTTATTACTGGCTTTCACAGCCGTGTGATATATTTATAAGTAATATAAAATATATTAAAATGCAAAGATTAAACATAAAAATTAAGCTAAAAATAAACAAAACACATGGGGTTACCCACGTCGGTGCCAGTGCAACTTCCAAGGTATATATGTCACAGGGTATTGACTTGAAAATGGAGCAGAGATGAAAGATTGTGGAAATAGCTTTTGACCTTTCATAAAGTGATGTGGTTTTCCAGCTTTCCTGTAAGAGAGACCCCAGTTAATGATTTAGTTATATTCTCTAATAAATATTTGGCAAAAGTCTGCGGCTCTTATACCCCTGTCACCGGGGAGCCATTATTTATGAGTCAGGATTGAACCATTAGATTTGGCAGGCATTGTTTTGTTTGTGGCCAATATGTAATTTTTTTCCACTCAGTAGCAGCAAGCCTGTAAATTCTTCTTCAAAGTTACATTTTTAAGTATCTCCAAATGATGGACCCCCTCCCTCCCCCACCTCCCCCAGCAATAAATTGTTTCATTGCTTCTACGACTATTGGTGGTCTGCGCGGCGAAGAAAAGGATTTTTGTACGTGTATTCTAAAAGCCTTTATACTGTACGGCGGCTCTAATGACTGAGGAGAGTGTTTATAGAGAGCTGTACATACTGTACCTTACATTGCTCGGGTGTTAGGATGCATGTGAGCAGTCAGCTGCCATTCCCCGGTAAGAACATTGAGGAGATCTAGTAGCCTGGAGGGTTCAGTCCTCTAAACTTTCAGCTTTAGCGGAAAAGTGAGGAAAGCAACAGCAAGCGGGTCACAGGCCAATCACACATATGCGCTATATGTGTGGAGTTGGTGCATACTCCTCTGGGCATTGGTCTGCCATCCTGTGGTTGTGAGGTGAGCAGCCATTTTTCTTTTCTGCTGACAGGAGGGATGGGCATTTCACTGTCGTCTGAGTGCTTACTGTCGTCATTCTTTCATCCCTGTGCGAGCAGCTTTGACGTAGGTTGTGTTAGAATGACCGAACACTAAACAAATACTGCTATGAAACAGGACATGGTTTATTCACACAATACAACAAAATAAGAGATCCTCTGTGGTCTCTGCAGGACTAGCCGACCATTAGGAGACCTGAAGCGGTCATTTAGACAAGCTGCAGAAAAAAATCGAGGCATTTGAATAGATTCCGAGGCCGCTTTTCTGTTGGAACGTGGCAGCCTGTTTGCCTCCTCATGATACGTATCTTACGGCCATGGATGCTGATTATCAAGCAGAAAGTCGGTCCGCCCTCCGTTTTTATGTCTGCAGGGGGGTGGGGGGGCACCGGGGATTTCCCCACTAGGTCTGTGGGCCAGTATGGCCCTGGTTCATCTTGCCCTCTACATGCACCTCAAAACTGAGTGGTAAAGAGTCATAAGATCACGCATGACATCACATGGGTAAGCTGATCATGACATCACAGCATCTTTGTGGCTGTGCCCTATTGACAATGTTTACCATAAATGCGGATGAGGCTTTTGTAGGAGAGGTAAAGGCTAACAAGGCTTATTTAGGTGGGTGCAAACCGATGAGTCTTATGTAGGAGAGGTGTGGTAAAATGTGGGAGTAAGTCACTATTAGGGAGATGTGTGTGATGTAGTGGCCACACAGTGGGAATGTGGGAGTGAGTCACTATTAGGTAGATGTGTGTGATGTAGTGGCCACACAGTGGGGAATGTGGTAGTAAGTCACTATTAGGGAGATGTGAGTGATGTAGTGGCCACACAGTGGGAATGTGGGAGGTAGTCACTATTAGGTAGATGTGTGTGATGTAGTGGCCACACAGTGGGGAATGTGGTAGTAAGTCACTATTAGGGAGATGTGTGTGATGTAGTGGCCACACAGTGGGAATGTGGGAGTAAGTCACTATTTGGTAGATGTGTGTGATGTAGTGGCCACACAGTGGGAATGTGGGAGTAAGTCACTATTAGGGAGATGTGTGTGATGTAGTGGCCACACAGTGGGGAATGTGGTAGTAAGTCACTATTAGGGAGATGTGTGTGATGTAGTGGCCACACAGTGGGAATGTGGGAGTAAGTCACTATTTGGTAGATGTGTGTGATGTAGTGGCCACACAGTGGGAATGTGGGAGTAAGTCACTATTAGGTAGATGTGTGTGATGTAGTGGCCACAGTGGGAATGTGGGAGTAAGTCACTATTAGGGAGATGTGTGTGATGTAGTGGCCACACAGTGGGAATGTGGTAGTAAGTCACTATTAGGGAGATGTGTGTGATGTAGTGGCCACACAGTGGGAATGTGGGAGTAAGTCACTATTAGGTAGATGTGTGTGATGTAGTGGCCACACAGTGGGAATGTGGGAGTAAGTCACTATTAGGGAGATGTGTGTGATGTAGTGGCCACACAGTGGGGAATGTGGTAGTAAGTCACTATTAGGGAGATGTGTGTGATGTAGTGGCCACACAGTGGGAATGTGGGAGTAAGTCACTATTTGGTAGATGTGTGTGATGTAGTGGCCACACAGTGGGAATGTGGGAGTAAGTCACTATTAGGTAGATGTGTGTGATGTAGTGGCCACACAGTGGGAATGTGGGAGTAAGTCACTATTAGGGAGATGTGTGTGATGTAGTGGCCACACAGTGGGGAATGTGGTAGTAAGTCACTATTAGGGAGATGTGTGTGATGTAGTGGCCACACAGTGGGAATGTGGGAGTAAGTCACTATTAGGTAGATGTGTGTGATGTAGTGGCCACACAGTGGGAATGTGGGAGTGAGTCACTATTAGGTAGATGTGTGTGATGTAGTGGCCACACAGTGGGGAATGTGGGAGTAAGTCACTATTAGGTAGATGTATGTGATGTAGTGGCCACACAGTGGGAATGTGGTAGTAAGTCACTATTTGGTAGATGTGTGTGATGTAGTGGCCACACAGTGGGGAATGTGGTAGTAAGTCACTATTAGGGAGATGTGTGTGATGTAGTGGCCACACAGTGGGGAATGTGGTAGTATGTCACTATTAGGGAGATGTGTGTGATGTAGTGGCCACACAGTGGGGAATGTGGGAGTAAGTCACTATTAGGGAGATGTGTGTGATGTAGTGGCCACACAGTGGGGAATGTGGGAGTGAGTCACTATTAGGGAGATGTGTGTGATGTAGTGGCCACACAGTGGGAATGTGGGAGTAAGTCACTATTAGGTAGATGTATGTGATGTAGTGGCCACACAGTGGGAATGTGGGAGTGAGTAACTATTAGGGAGATGTGTGTGATGTAGTGGCCACACAGTGGGAATGTGGGAGTAAGTCACTATTAGGGAGATGTGTGTGATGTAGTGGCCACACAGTGGGGAATGTGGTAGTAAGTCCCTATTAGGGAGATGTGTGTGATGTAGTGGCCACATAGTGGGGAATGTGGTAGTAAGTCACTATTAGGGAGATGTGTGTGATGTAGTGGCCACACAGTGGGAATGTGGTAGTAAGTCACTATTAGGGAGATGTGTGTGATGTAGTGGCCACACAGTGGGAATGTGGTAGTAAGTCACTATTAGGTAGATGTTTGTGATGTAGTGGCCACACAGTGGGAATGTGGGAGTAAGTCACTATTAGGGAGATGTGTGTGATGTAGTGGCCACACAGTGGGAATGTGGGAGTAAGTCACTATTAGGTAGATGTATGTGATTTAGTGGCCACACAGTGGGGAATGTGGGAGTGAGTCACTATTAGGGAGATGTGTGTGATGTAGTGGCCACACAGTGGGGAATGTGGGAGTAAGTCACTATTAGGGAGATGTGTGTGATGTAGTGGCCACACAGTGGGGAATGTGGGAGTAAGTCACTATTAGGGAGATGTGTGTGATGTAGTGGCCACACAGTGGGGAATGTGGGAGTGAGTCACTATTAGGTAGATGTGTGTGATGTAGTGGCCACACAGTGGGAATGTGGTAGTAAGTCACTATTAGGGAGATGTGTGTGATGTAGTGGCCACACAGTGGGGAATGTGGTAGTAAGTCACTATTAGGGAGATGTGTGTGATGTAGTGGCCACACAGTGGGAATGTGGGAGTAAGTCACTATTAGGGAGATGTGTGTGATGTAGTGGCCACACAGTGGGGAATGTGGGAGTAAGTCACTATTAGGTAGATGTATGTGATGTAGTGGCCACACAGTGGGGAATGTGGGAGTAAGTCACTATTAGGTAGATGTATGTGATGTAGTGGCCACACAGTGGGAATGTGGTAGTAAGTCACTATTAGGGAGATGTGTGTGATGTAGTGGCTACACAGTGGGAATGTGGGAGTAAGTCACTATTAGGGAGATGTGTGTGATGTAGTGGCCACACAGTGGGAATGTGGGAGTGAGTCACTATTAGGTAGATGTGTGTGATGTAGTGGCCACACAGTGGGAATGTGGGAGTAAGTCACTATTAGGGAGATGTGTGTGATGTAGTGGCCACACAGTGGGGAATGTGGTAGTAAGTCACTATTAGGGAGATGTGTGTGATGTAGTGGCCACACAGTGGGGAATGTGGTAGTAAGTCACTATTAGGGAGATGTGTGTGATGTAGTGGCCACACAGTGGGAATGTGGTAGTAAGTCACTATTAGGGAGATGTGTGTGATGTAGTGGCCACACAGTGGGAATGTGGTAGTAAGTCACTATTAGGTAGATGTGTGTGATGTAGTGGCCACACAGTGGGAATGTGGGAGTAAGTCACTATTAGGGAGATGTGTGTGATGTAGTGGCCACACAGTGGGAATGTGGGAGTAAGTCACTATTAGGTAGATGTATGTGATGTAGTGGCCACACAGTGGGGAATGTGGGAGTGAGTCACTATTAGGGAGATGTGTGTGATGTAGTGGCCACACAGTGGGGAATGTGGTAGTAAGTCACTATTAGGGAGATGTGTGTGATGTAGTGGCTACACAGTGGGAATGTGGGAGTAAGTCACTATTAGGGAGATGTGTGTGATGTAGTGGCCACACAGTGGGAATGTGGGTGTGAGTCACTATTAGGTAGATGTGTGTGATGTAGTGGCCACACAGTGGGAATGTGGGAGTAAGTCACTATTATGGAGATGTGTGTGATGTAGTGGCCACACAGTGGGGAATGTGGTAGTAAGTCACTATTAGGGAGATGTGTGTGATGTAGTGGCCACACAGTGGGGAATGTGGTAGTAAGTCACTATTAGGGAGATGTGTGTGATGTAGTGGCCACACAGTTGGAATGTGGTAGTAAGTCACTATTAGGGAGATGTGTGTGATGTAGTGGCCACCCAGTGGGAATGTGGTAGTAAGTCACTATTAGGTAGATGTGTGTGATGTAGTGGCCACACAGTGGGAATGTGGGAGTAAGTCACTATTAGGGAGATGTGTGTGATGTAGTGGCCACACAGTGGGAATGTGGGAGTAAGTCACTATTAGGTAGATGTATGTGATGTAGTGGCCACACAGTGGGGAATGTGGGAGTGAGTCACTATTAGGGAGATGTGTGTGATGTAGTGGCCACACAGTGGGGAATGTGGGAGTAAGTCACTATTAGGGAGATGTGTGTGATGTAGTGGCCACACAGTGGGGAATGTGGGAGTAAGTCACTATTAGGGAGATGTGTGTGATGTAGTGGCCACACAGTGGGGAATGTGGGAGTGAGTCACTATTAGGTAGATGTGTGTGATGTAGTGGCCACACAGTGGGAATGTGGTAGTAAGTCACTATTAGGGAGATGTGTGTGATGTAGTGGCCACACAGTGGGGAATGTGGTAGTAAGTCACTATTAGGGAGATGTGTGTGATGTAGTGGCCACACAGTGGGAATGTGGGAGTAAGTCACTATTAGGGAGATGTGTGTGATGTAGTGGCCACACAGTGGGGAATGTGGGAGTAAGTCACTATTAGGTAGATGTATGTGATGTAGTGGCCACACAGTGGGGAATGTGGGAGTAAGTCACTATTAGGTAGATGTATGTGATGTAGTGGCCACACAGTGGGAATGTGGTAGTAAGTCACTATTAGGGAGATGTGTGTGATGTAGTGGCTACACAGTGGGAATGTGGGAGTAAGTCACTATTAGGGAGATGTGTGTGATGTAGTGGCCACACAGTGGGAATGTGGGAGTGAGTCACTATTAGGTAGATGTGTGTGATGTAGTGGCCACACAGTGGGAATGTGGGAGTAAGTCACTATTAGGGAGATGTGTGTGATGTAGTGGCCACACAGTGGGGAATGTGGTAGTAAGTCACTATTAGGGAGATGTGTGTGATGTAGTGGCCACACAGTGGGGAATGTGGTAGTAAGTCACTATTAGGGAGATGTGTGTGATGTAGTGGCCACACAGTGGGAATGTGGTAGTAAGTCACTATTAGGGAGATGTGTGTGATGTAGTGGCCACACAGTGGGAATGTGGTAGTAAGTCACTATTAGGTAGATGTGTGTGATGTAGTGGCCACACAGTGGGAATGTGGGAGTAAGTCACTATTAGGGAGATGTGTGTGATGTAGTGGCCACACAGTGTGAATGTGGGAGTAAGTCACTATTAGGTAGATGTATGTGATGTAGTGGCCACACAGTGGGGAATGTGGGAGTGAGTCACTATTAGGGAGATGTGTGTGATGTAGTGGCCACACAGTGGGGAATGTGGGAGTAAGTCACTATTAGGGAGATGTGTGTGATGTAGTGGCCACACAGTGGGGAATGTGGGAGTAAGTCACTATTAGGGAGATGTGTGTGATGTAGTGGCCACACAGTGGGGAATGTGGGAGTGAGTCACTATTAGGTAGATGTGTGTGATGTAGTGGCCACACAGTGGGAATGTGGTAGTAAGTCACTATTAGGGAGATGTGTGTGATGTAGTGGCCACACAGTGGGGAATGTGGTAGTAAGTCACTATTAGGGAGATGTGTGTGATGTAGTGGCCACACAGTGGGAATGTGGGAGTAAGTCACTATTAGGGAGATGTGTGTGATGTAGTGGCCACACAGTGGGAATGTGGGAGTAAGTCACTATTAGGGAGATGTGTGTGATGTAGTGGCCACACAGTGGGGAATGTGGTAGTAAGTCACTATTAGGGAGATGTGTGTGATGTAGTGGCCACACAGTGGGGAATGTGGTAGTAAGTCACTATTAGGGAGATGTGTGTGATGTAGTGGCCACACAGTGGGAATGTGGTAGTAAGTCACTATTAGGTAGATGTATGTGATGTAGTGGCCACACAGTGGGGAATGTGGTAGTAAGTCACTATTAGGGAGATGTGTGTGATGTAGTGGCCACACAGTGGGAATGTGGTAGTAAGTCACTATTAGGGAGATGTGTGTGATGTAGTGGCCACACAGTGTGAATGTGGTAGTAAGTCACTATTAGGGAGATGTGTGTGATGTAGTGGCCACACAGTGGGAATTTGGTAGTAAGTCACTATTAGGTAGATGTGTGTGATGTAGTGGCCACACAGTGGGAATGTGGGAGTAAGTCACTATTAGGGAGATGTGTGTGATGTAGTGGCCACACAGTGGGAATGTGGGAGTAAGTCACTATTAGGGAGATGTGTGTGATGTAGTGGCCACACAGTGGGGAATGTGGGAGTAAGTCACTATTAGGGAGATGTGTGTGATGTAGTGGCCAGATGTAGTGGCCACACAGTGGGGAATGTGGTAGTAAGTCACTATTAGGTAGATGTGTGTGATGTAGTGGCCACACAGTGGGAATGTGGGAGTAAGTCACTATTAGGGAGATGTGTGTGATGTAGTGGCCACACAGTGGGGAATGTGGTAGTAAGTCACTATTAGGGAGATATATGTGATGTAGTGGCCACACAGTGGGAATGTGGGAGTAAGTCACTATTAGGTAGATGTGTGTGATGTAGTGGCCACACAGTGGGAATGTGGGAGTAAGTCACTATTAGGTAGATGTATGTGATGTAGTGGCCACACAGTGGGAATGTGGTAGCAAGTCACTATTAGGTAGATGTGTGTGATGTAGTGGCCACACAGTGGGAATGTGGGAGTAAGTCACTATTAGGGAGATGTGTGTGATGTAGTGGCCACACAGTGGGAATGTGGGAGTAAGTCACTATTAGGGAGATGTGTGTGATGTAGTGGCCACACAGTGGGGAATGTGGTAGTAAGTCACTATTAGGGAGATGTGTGTGATGTAGTGGCCACACAGTGGGGAATGTGGTAGTAAGTCACTATTAGGGAGATGTGTGTGATGTAGTGGCCACACAGTGGGGAATGTGGTAGTAAGTCACTATTAGGGAGATGTGTGTGATGTAGTGGCCACACAGTGGGAATGTGGGAGTAAGTCACTATTAGGGAGATGTGTGTGATGTAGTGGCCACACAGTGGGAATGTGGTAGTAAGTCACTATTAGGGAGATGTGTGTGATGTAGTGGCCACACAGTGGGGAATGTGGGAGTAAGTCACTATTAGGGAGATGTGTGTGATGTAGTGGCCACACAGTGGGGAATGTGGGAGTAAGTCACTATTAGGGAGATGTGTGTGATGTAGTGGCCACACAGTGGGAATGTGGTAGTAAGTCACTATTAGGGAGATGTATGTGATGTAGTGGCCACACAGTGGGAATGTGGGAGTGAGTCACTATTAGGGAGATGTGTGTGATGTAGTGGCCACACAGTGGGAATGTGGTAGTAAGTCACTATTAGGTAGATGTGTGTGATGTAGTATCCACACAGTGGGAATGTGGTAGTAATTCACTATTAAGGAGCTGTATGTGATGTAGTGGCCACACAGTGGGGATTGTGGGAGTGAGTCACTATTAGGTAGATGTGTGTGATGTAGTGGCCACACAGTGGGAATGTGGTAGTGAGTCACTATTAGGTAGATGTGTGTGATGTAGTGGCCACACAGTGGGAATGTGGGAGTAAGTCACTATTAGGTAGATGTATGTGATGTAGTGTATTTGCCTGTGTTACAACAGCTCTTAAACAACTGGTATTTAGGATTTCATGGTACATTAAGGTCCAGCTATTCGGTTTATTTTTCGCTGCTGTTTGTCAATGCAATCTGTTTAGCGTACCGCATTTATGTGACGGGACACAGGTCATTAGACAAATACTGGACCCCTCCTTCGAAACAGTTTTATAGGCTGGGGGAAAAATGTATGAATCACTCAGTATTCTAGTACCCACATGCAGAGGCGTAGCTAGGTGCCATGGTGCCCGGAGCATGGGTATGTTTCGGTGCCCCCCTCTCATGTTACACTTGAAAAGAAAATATATATAAAATAATACTATATTGGTGACAGAGTCCATTCTGTTGTATTATTCACAAATACAATACTTAGGAGGTGATTCAGACCTGATCGCTGGGCTGCAAACTTTGCTGTCTTGCGTTCGGATAGTCGCCACCTCCATGCGGAGTGTAAATTCACCGTGCAAGTGTGCGATCCCATGTGTACGCAGAGCTGCAAAAATCCACTGTGTGCAGTGTGTGCGCAGCCCAGGACTTACTCCTACAGTGTGATGAGAACAGGCTGATAGGGGCCAGAGCTGACCTCACACGCCCTCCCAGAAAACGCTTGAACACACCCGCATTCTTCCTGACACTCCCAGTAAACTGTCTGTTACCACCCACAAACGGCCTCCTCCTGTCAATCACCTTGCATCCCGTCGCTGACCAGCGATGCCCTTTGTTGCTGTTCGATGCACGTGCGCATTGCGGTGCACATGCATGTGCAGTTACTACCTGATCGCCCGCTGTGAGAAAACGCACAGCAGCGATCAGGTCAGAATCATCATCTTAGCTGCTGGTGAGGGGGTTGCGAAGCCTCTAAATAAGTACAAAGTACAGTACAAAATATGTGAATACCAGCGCTTAGGAAAAATATTTAGATAAAAATAAATGTGTATATATATATATATATATATATATATATATATATACATACACGTACAATCAAGGATGCGGCACTCACGAACACTTTGTAAAGAATCACAGACACCGGTTGAGGTATGATCAACGTTTCAATCCTTTACGGATTTGAAACGTTGATCATACCTCAACCGGTGTCTGTGATTCTTTACAAAGTGTTCGTGAGTGCCGCATCCTTGATTGTACATGTTTTATTTATGAGGGCACCAGAACCAGCATAATACAAGGTGGAGTGCTGGGTACATTGCATAGTGTATATATATATATATATACTGTATATATATATACGGTTCCCGAAAAGCAGACGGCACTCAGAGGCTTGAAGAAACAAGTATGACAGGCTGTATTTGAGATCGACATTTCGGGGTGCAATCCCCTTTCTCAAGATTCCATCACAGCATAACAGACATAACAAAAATTGTGCAAAAACTTACCCTATATGTACCCCACCGAATCGTGTACCACGGGCTCCCGCCAGCGTCCGCGTCCCCTGGCGCTTCCGCAGCTCACAACGTGACTTCCGGTCCGTGCGTTCCACACGACGGCGGAAGTCCGGCCTGCGTTCCACCTGTTCCTATGGCAACGCCATTGAGTCAAGGCGGTGCAGCGCTTCCATAGCCGGCCCTGTGACAGCGCAGCCTTCGTTGAGAGTCGGACAGCGTGTTCCATGGGTCACAGTTACTGTAGCGGTTGCACCATACCCGCCACCTAAGTGACATAAAAAACAATTAAAAAGCAGAGTGTCAGGACTGCATTACTGACTGGACGCCTGGGTTAATCAAGGGTGCCACTGCCACCGGCTTTCAAACTACCGGCTCCACCTCAATGTACAAAAACAGCGTGATGTGATGTGATGACATCATGCAGCTCGCACGCCCACCCGTCACACGCCCACCTCTCTCCTTCTATTCTATGCCAACGCCAGCCACTGATGAGGAGCAACATGCAGCCAGCATTCCTTTTAGGAAGACAAATTCAATTCTGGCAGGCGGTCGGCAGCAACTTTGACACTTAATGCGTTTTTCCAGCAGCAGCTGTAACTAGTCTGCGACTGTCAGTGTCAGTGAGTGACTGCAGCTTGCAGGGGAAAGAGAGGGGGAGCCAGACCAGGCTGAGGAGGAGCAGTGTAATTGCAGTGAGTGCCATCAGGGGTGTTTGTTTGGTGCACACCACAACATTTGACAATGCATCTGCTTTATTAGGATTGGTACAAGGGTGGATATTTTATATTGCGTTGACCGTCAATAGAGGGTGCAAGACACGCCCAAAAGGCGGTGCTAGGCACACCCCTCCAAGAGAGCACCCCCTAATAAAATGTGCTGCGCACGCCTATGAGTGACAGCCTACATGATTATTATTATAATAAGTACTTAACCCTTATATAATAAGCTGCAAATCAGAATAGGACATAGCATTAAGTTATAGAATTCCAGTTAATTCTTTCATTGAGGCCATACGGTTGTATACAATTAAGCCTAAAAATCCAGCTAGTTTCAAGATTCAGCAATTTTCTGGCTCTATCGCCACCTCTAATTGATTCCTTCACCTGATCTATAATAAAGTATTTCAAGGAGGATAAGCAATGTCCCTGTGTTTTAAAATGTCTCGCAACGGGTTGGTCAATTTCTTTACCCGAAAGGGCAGCTTTTATAGCAGATCTGTGTAGAGCCATTTGCTCACGGAACTTTCGGATAGTTTGTCCCACATAATAGAGCCCGCCTGGGCACACAATAATGTATACCACATGCGTCGTGGTGCATGTCAACACATGTCGAATGTTATAGATCCTCTCATTGTGTGGATGTTTAAAGGTCTTGGTGCTGACCATAAACTTGCAGGTTTCACATTGTACACATTTATAACATCCCGGAGCCTTAAAATACATAGATAAATAAATGTGTACAATGTGAAACCTGCAAGTTTATGGTCAGCACCAAGACCTTTAAACATCCACACAACGAAACGTCGATCTCAAATACAGCCTGTTATACTTGTTTCTTCAAGCCTCTGAGTGCCGTCTGCTTTTCGGCAACTGTGTATTATTTTCTGGGTGGAGCACCTGAGCCCAGTTTGCTTAAATACCTGAGTGCCGGCTGCCTGTGGATATTAGGAGACAGGCCAGTACATCAGGAGACATGGAGGAGGCCGTAGGAGGGCAACAACCCAGCAGCAGGACCGCTTACCTCCGCCTTTGTGCAAGGAGGAACAGGCGTAGCACTGCCAGAGCCCTGCAAATTACCTCCAGCAAGCCACAAATGTGCATGTGTCTACTCAAACGATCAGAAACAGACTCCATGGCCAGTATTTACTAAAAATTCGAATTTGTCTGATTTGGTTTTTTTTTTCTAAGTCCCAATCCGGGAATTCACTAAGCACCAATCTCGGCAGTGTTTGGGCTATTCGTAATGGTTTGAATGACAACGTTCAGAAATACGAATGAATAGACCATCGGTCAAACGCGGCTGTTATTTCATAGAATACGGGAATTCACTATTCATTCGTATTTGGGTGCTAGTTTCTGAGTGCTCAATTGTGGTCGTATTTTTTTGCGAATCGGTAAAAAAAGCGGCAAAAAAATAGACCTGCTTTTTTCATCCGTGTTTACATGTGTTGACACTTACAAATCATTCTAACCTGAATTAGGATGCTTATAAAAGGGACACAAACTTCTCTCATGCAAAATTATTTATTTCCTTATGTTTGCAGCCCAAAACTTGTAGATTTGTAAGGCAATACACATTTTTCAACATATATCCATTATTACACACATTTGTGTTCAACTTTCAAATATTTCAAATGTTGTTGTTTCTGCATCATGTTTTAAAATCTGATTACTTATTTTTAACACACACAAACATGGCACAACAATAATGTCAGTCATTTTCGGACTGAATTATCTAACTATTATCCCCAACATAGTAGGACACTTTTAGCCAACTCAATTGTGTTTTTATTGTCAATTCATCTAGAGAAGAAATGTTAAACAGTTACAATTCACATTGTAAATTGTATTGGTCATGGATGAATCTGCCTGGCTGCCAATTAGTCTGTCTGCTGGATGAAAGAATGATTAGAATCTAGAAAGAGTAATGATTAGAAAAAAATCAAGTGGTCTGCTTTCTGCCTGCTTAAGACAATCTGCCTGGCTGCCAATTAGTCTGTCTGCTGGCTCAAAGAATGATTAGAATCTAGAAAGAGTAATGATTAGAAAAAAATCAAGTGGTCTGCTTTCTGCATGCTAACATCTATGTACAGCTCAAACAACAGTTTCCTGCTAACAAAAAATACAAAGATGATAAAGAAAAAATTTGCAAAAAAAATTCCTGTTGTTTGTACCAGTTATAATTAATGATTTTGTACAAATTGTCAAGGAGCTAAGTGTTATATATATTCTGTTAATCATACACTTGGTAAGTGTTTTGTTTCTCTTCTCTTTAAAGAAATGGGTGTGTTTTTAAAAAAAATGTTTATTCGGGTGGTTGCTTGTCCTGGCCTTTGCCTTTACCACTGTCGTGTTGGCGTGCTCTGGTGGAGCGCCTTGGTGGTGATGACACTGGCGTTACATTTGGAGTAGTCGTACCAGAACTGCTGCTTGCTTGCTGTTGCTGCAGGGATCTGAGTGTTTCATTGAGGTTAGTGAGGGTGGCATTGAGTTCACGTGTTGCAGCATTTTGATGTTAGGGTCTCCTGCCCTGTGCTGCCACGTCGTCATGGCAACCGGGAGACAAGTGCTAGCGGAGTAACCTGAGCGCAGCTGATACTCCGGTTCGGGTCTTTTGCTGTGCAGTGGTTACAGGCTCTGTGCACGGCAGGGGATCCGGTGCTGGTTTTTGTGCTCACAGTCTGTGAGGTCTGAGTGGGGCGTGGACAGCACCTGCTATATAAGGCCTCTTCTCAGGTTAAGCAGATGCTGCTGAATCTTTGTTGGTTAGTTAGTTCCTGAAAGTTAGCCAGTACTGTGTAGCTTTGTAATTTGTTGTTGCTTACTGCATATAGGCCTTGGGATTTGGTACTACACTCTGCCAATCCAGACCTAGCAGTAAGACTGGAGTCAGTCGTTTAACTTGCTGGGGTTCTTTTGCTACTCTGTGAACTTAGCAAGTTTGCGGCTGTATTCTCAGACTTGCCTGCCTAAATCCTGTCTCACTGTGCAAGGTGTTCAGGTGTCAGTTTAGTGGCAGTAAGCTGAACCTGTGCACTGCAAGTGAGGATTAGGATTGTGGAGACTCTCCTTGTGTCTATCATTCCATCTCTGACCAAGGAGTTTACTGCCACACCCGTTGGTAACCCTTTAGGGTTTTGCTGTTGCCCTTAGCAACAGCATTTCGGGTTCTCTACGTATTTAAACACAACATCTTGCTTTTTCCATCTGAGCATTCTTAATACTAGGGAGACACCCAGTTTCTTAGCCTCTGGGCTTCTCTGTTCACTTTGTGTTTATTTTGTTACCCTATCACCTTCTGTGTACGTAATGTCATATTCCCCAGTCTGTCTGTGAGTACACCAGTACATTCCTGCAGGCACTGGTGTGCATAACAGTTCAGACACCAGTACATTCCTGCAGGCACTGGTGTGCATAACAGTTCAGACACCAGTACATTCCTGCAGGCACTGGTGTGCATAACATATTCAGCAGCCTAATACTCCTGTTGAAATTTTGTGGGAATATGGAGCATACCCCTCAAAATACGTTGCAACAGGAGGTCGATCAGGTGCAGGTCCTGACTCGACAATTTAATGATTTGTCCATTAAAATGCACACCTCCCAGGCCGCTGGCGGAGCTCCTGCAGCAGCAGCACCTTCAGGGGTTAAGGAGCCGAAAGTAAATCTCCCGGATCGTTTTTCTGGAGATCGCTCGCAGTTCTTTTGTTTCAAGGAGAGCTGCAAGCTATACTTCCGGCTTAGGCCTCAGTCTTCTGGGTCGGAGATTCAGCGGGTGGGCATAGTGATTTCCTTGCTACAAGGAGACCCACAGGTCTGGGCATATGGGTTGCAGCCTGACTATCCGTCGCTTAAAAGTGTTGATGCTTTTTTTACGGCACTGGGCATGTTGTATGATGACCCTGACAAGACGGCCTCAGCCGAGGCTCAGATTTCGATCCTTAAGCAAGGGCGAAGGCCAGTTGAGGTTTACTGTACGGAGTTTCGGAGGTTGGCCCATGATACCCAGTGGAATGACCCAGCCCTGAGACAACAGTACCGAAGAGGTCTTTCTAACCAGATAAAAGACCAACTGGTACAATATCCCTTGCCTGATAGCTTGGATCAGCTCATGCAGTTATCCATCCGGGTGGATAGACGGCTGAGAGAGCGTAGGCTTGAAAGGGAGACCGAGGTTTCCTTCTTTCCCAAGGGAACCTCAGACTCTGAGGAATTTTCCGAGGAGCCTATGCAGATTGGGGCTACCCGCCTCTCCTCGCGTGAGAAGACGCGGAGGAGACAGCAGGGGTTGTGTTTGTACTGTGGGAATAAAGGTCATGTGGTAGTATAATGCCCAGAAAAGCCGGAAAACTTCAGGGCCTGAGGGTGATGGGAAATATCCTGTCAGGCCAGAAGTCAGAATTTCCCAAGAAGACTTTTATCATTCCGGTGACCTTGAAGATCCTCGGTCAAACTGTCAAGACTGAGGCCTTTGTGGACAGTGGGGCCGACGGGGTTTTTATGGACCGCCAATTCGCCCTTAAACACTCTGTTCCCTTAGTACCCTTGGCATCGGAAATTGAGATTTGTGGGTTAAACGGGGAACCATTATCCCAAGGTAAAATTACCTCTTGCACTAGCCAGATTTCTTTGTTTATTGGAGCCACACACTCTGAAAAATTGTCCTTTTATGTGACTGTCTGTACTTTTGCCCCATTGGTGTTGGGGTTACCCTGGTTAAGGGCCCACAATCCTCAATTTGACTGGGTCTCTGGGGAGATTCTTAGTTGGGGTACTGATTGTTTCAGGAGTTGCTTGAGCCTTCCAGTCAGGCTCTCGCAGCTAAGTTTGCCAGGATTGCCAGGGTGTTATGCAGATTTTGCGGACGTGTTCTCCAAAAAAGTTGCAGAGGTACTACCTCCCCATCGCCCCTATGACTGTGCCATTGATTTGTTGCCAAATGCTAAGCTTCCCAAGAGCAGGTTGTACTCCCTGTCACGTCCTGAGACTCAGGCTATGGCAGAGTACATTCAGGAGAACTTGGCTAAGGGATTTATCAGACCTTCACAGTCTCCAGTTGGGTCGGGGTTCTTCTTCGTGGGTAAAAAGGACGGTTCATTGCGACCCTGCATCGACTTCAGGGAATTGAACCGTATCACGATTAAAAACTCATACCCACTGCCTCTCATTTCGGTCTTGTTTGACCAGCTTCGTACTGCCACCATTTTTTCAAAGATTGACCTACGCGGGGCGTACAATCTAATCCGAATAAGAGAGGGGGATGAATGGAAGACTGCCTTTAATACCCACTCAGGGCATTATGAATATTTGGTGATGCCTTTTGGGCTCTGTAATGCCCCGGCAGTCTTCCAGGATTTCATGAACGATGTACTCAGGGAATATTTGGATAGATTCTTAGTTGTATACTTAGATGACATCCTAATCTTCTCCCATTCCCTGGAGGAACATCAGAAGCATGTACGCTTAGTCCTCCAGAAACTCAGAGACCACCGGCTTGGGGCGAAGCTGGAGAAGTGCGAATTTGAAGTTCAGCAAATCGCATTTCTAGGATATATTATCTCCCCAGAAGGTTTCCAAATGGAGGGTTCCAAGGTACAGGCAGTCCTGGATTGGGTGCAGCCCACTAGTTTGAAGGCGCTTCAGCGTTTCCTGGGCTTTGCGAATTTTTATAGACGATTTATCGCTGGATTTTCATCTATAGTGGCGCCCTTGGTGGCACTCACTAAGAAAGGGGCGGATGTTGCTCACTGGTCTTGTGAGGCTAAAGCGGCTTTTGCCCATCTCAAAAGGGCATTTGTATCGGCCAAGGTGCTACGACACCCAGATCCAGAGCGTCCTTTTGTGGTGGAGGTGGATGCCTCTGAGATGGGTATTGGGGCAGTGCTCTCTCAGATGGGAGTGTCTGATAATCGCCTTCATCCCTGTGCTTACTTTTCCCGTAAATTTTCGCCTGCCGAGATGAATTATGACGTGGGTAACCGGGAATTGTTGGCTATTAAGGATGCACTCGAGGAGTGGAGACACTGGCTTGAGGGGGCTAAGTTTGTGGTCTCAATTCTCACCGACCATAAGAATCTGGCATATTTAGAGTCAGCGAAGCATCTCAATGCCAGGCAGGCACGATGGGCTTTGTTTTTTGCTCGCTTTAATTTTTTGATAACATATCGCCCTGGGTCAAAAAACATCAAGGCTGATGCGCTCTCGCGGAGTTTTGCTCCAATCCAGGAGACCACCGAGGCGCCGTTGCCCATTGTGTCCCCATCATGTATTAAAGTGGGCATTACCCAGGACCTCTTATCATTAGTCCTTAGAGCACAGGAGCAGGCTCCTCCAGACCTTCCGGTAGGTCTTTTGTTTGTGCCTCCTAGGTTAAGACAGCGAGTGTTCCTGGAATTCCATGCCAAGAAGTCGGCAGGTCACCCGGGTATTGCCAGAACTCGGGAGTTGCTATCTAGGGCGGTGTGGTGGCCCTCTGTGGCTAAGGATGTGGATCAGTGGGTTCGGGCATGTGACATCTGTGCCCGAAATAAGACTCCTAGAGGGGTTCCTGTTGGCCCATTACATCCACTCTCTATCCCATCTAAGCCATGGACCCACATTTCAATGGATTTTGTGGTGGACTTGCCCAAATCCTCGGGGATGACAGCCATCTGGGTTGTCGTTGACAGGTTTTCGAAGATGGCGCACTTCGTTCCACTGGTTGGGCTGCCATCGGCCAGACGCCTGTCTGAATTATTTATGCTGCATGTTGTGCGTCTCCACGGGTTGCCACTTGATGTGGTCTCTGACCGCGGATCCCAGTTTGTGGCCAAATTCTGGAGGGCATTTTGTTCCGATCTCCAGATTTCTGTCAGCTTGTCGTCAGGCTACCATCCGCAGTCTAATGGGCAGACTGAAAGGGTGAACCAGTCTTTGGAGCAGTTCCTCAGGTGTTATGTCTCCAAGTGTCAGACTGACTGGGTTGCTCATCTGTCCATGGCGGAGTGTGCCTATAACAACGCGGCTCACTCTGCTACAGGGATCTCTCCCTTCCTTTGTGTGTATGGGCATCATCCTAAGGCCAATTCTTTTGACCCCCTGGACTCCACGCCTGGTGGTTCCTCTGTGGTTTCGGTCCTTAGAGGTATTTGGAGGAAAGTGAAGAAAGCCCTTGTGTCTGTGTCATTAGTTACCAAAAGGGTTTTTGATAAGCGGAAAAGACCCTGCAGGTTTAAATTAGGAGACTTCGTCTGGTTGTCTACCAAGAATTTGAAGTTGAGACAGCCATCTCATAAGTTAGGCCCCCGGTTCATCGGCCCTTATAAGATCACCAGGGTTATCAATCCGGTGGCATTTCAGTTAGATCTGCCCCGTTCTTTGGGTATCAATAAAACATTTCATTGTTCCCTTTTAAAACGGGCGATTAGTAATCCTTCTTCCAGTGGAAGACCTTCCCCTCTTCTGATACGTGGCCAGAGGGAGTTTGTTGTTGAAAGGATTCTTGACTCCAAGATGGTTCGGGGTCGGCTGTCATTTTTGGTGCACTGGAAGGGGTATGGCCCGGAGGAGCGGTCGTGGGTGCGCAGTTGTGATCTTCATGCCCCCAGACTGATACGCTCTTTCTTCTCGCAGTTCCCCGATAAACCCGGTGGTAGGGGTTCTTTGACCCCTCGTCAGAGGGGGGGTACTGTTAGGGTCTCCTGCCCTGTGCTGCCACGTCGTCATGGCAACCGGGAGACAAGTGCTAGCGGAGTAACCTGAGCGCAGCTGATACTCCGGTTCGGGTCTTTTGCTGTGCAGTGGTTACAGGCTCTGTGCACGGCAGGGGATCCGGTGCTGGTTTTTGTGCTCACAGTCTGTGAGGTCTGAGTGGGGCGTGGACAGCACCTGCTATATAAGGCCTCTTCTCAGGTTAAGGAGATGCTGCTGAATCTTTGTTGGTTAGTTAGTTCCTGAAAGTTAGCCAGTACTGTGTAGCTTTGTATTTGTTGTTGCTTACTGCATATAGGCCTTGGGATTTAGTACTACAGTCTGCCAATCCAGACCTAGCAGTAAGACTGGAGTCAGTCGTTTAACTTGCTGGGGTTCTTTTGCTACTCTGTGAACTTAGCAAGTTTGCGGCTGTATTCTCAGACTTGCCTGCCTAAATCCTGTCTCACTGTGCAAGGTGTTCAGGTGTCAGTTTAGTGGCAGTAAGCTGAACCTGTGCACTGCAAGTGAGGATTAGGATTGTGGAGACTCTCCTTGTGTCTATCATTCCATCTCTGACCAAGGAGTTTACTGCCACACCCGTTGGTAACCCTTTAGGGTTTTGCTGTTGCCCTTAGCAACAGCATTTCGGGTTCTCTACGTATTTAAACACAACATCTTGCTTTTTCCATCTGAGCATTCTTAATACTAGGGAGACACCCAGTTTCTTAGCCTCTGGGCTTCTCTGTTCACTTTGTGTTTATTTTGTTACCATATCACCTTCTGTGTACGTAATGTCATATTCCCCAGTCTGTCTGTGAGTTCATTTGTTTTGCATCCCTATCTGTTCAGACACCAGTACATTCCTGCAGGCACTGGTGTGCATAACAGTTCAGACACCAGTACATTCCTGCAGGCACTGGTGTGCATAACAGTTCAGACACCAGTACATTCCTGCAGGCACTGGTGTGCATAACATTTGATTGTCTACAATTCTGGACATGGATTCATTGATCATTTGATTGCTTTCTAAAATGTTTATATAGCTTTGCTGTTGTCTGTGCTGTTCTTCCATTATGCGCTGTAAGTTGCCCATGACATGTGTAATGTCTGCACGCATGATTTCCATGGTATTTGCAATTCTTGTGTTTGTTTCATTTTGTCTACTCAGATTTCTGCTGATTCGTCTGAGGTGAGATGGTAGGCTTGCAAACATTTTGGTCTGCCTACGCAGGCAATCTTCATTAGTGGCCTGCTGTCTAGCCCAAATGGTCCAGAACACTTGATCAGGGCCTTGTGTTACTGGTGTTGTTGGGCTGTGTTGGGGTGGTGGTGTGCTTTGCTGTGGTGGAGTACTCACAGGTGCTGGATGGGCTGATTCCTTTGATTACTGGATGCATTTGTAACATGATTGTGTCATCCATGTCACTGTTTTGCTGTTGTTGCGGAGGGATGCTGGTACCAGGACTAGAAGCTGAAATTAAAAACATTTATCCGTTACTTATCCATATGTTTAATACATTGGTACAAAGCACTAAACATGGAACACATGTAATGGACTGGTGCTTTCAGATATCCGGCCTAGCAACATCATCACTCATTACTTAAATACATACATACTGTATGCCTGTTTGTGGCAAATGTGTCTGGTTACTTCATTCTGAAAGCAAATACATGAGTTGTATGGTACATCAGACATACTCCTGACTAAAAACACATTGTAATCCATAATGTGTTGCCTTATAGTGTCTCCAACCAAAACATAGTAATGTTTTTGTATGCAGTTGGCAATGTTAGGACAAACACACATGTGTAAATGATTCGAACAACCTTACTACAGGTTTAGTCTCCCTTATCCAAAATGCTTGGGACCAGACGTATTTTGGATATCGGATTTTTCCGTATTTTGGAATAATTGCTTACCATAATGAGATCTCATGATGATGGGACCCAAGTCTAAGCACAGAATGCATTTATGTAACATATACACCTTATACAAACAGCCTGAAGGTCATTTTAGCCATTATTTTTTATACCTTTGTGCATTAAACAAAGTGTGTCTACATTCACACAATTCGTTTATGTTTAATATACACCTTATATACACAGCCTGAAGGTCTTATAATACAATATTTTTAATAAATTTGTGTATTAAACAAAGTTTGTGTACACTGAGGCATCAGAAAACAAAGGTTTCACTATCTCACTCTTACTCAAAAAATTCAGTATTTCGGAATATTCCGTATTTCGGAATATTTGGATATGGGATACTCAACCTGTATTTGCAAAGCTTACACATGAGTTTCTGTTGCAGCATCTTCCACACATTGTGCTACTGTTTGGCTGATGTAGACATACATATCTTTACTGGATGTTGTCAAGGCCATTTTGTTTGGTTTCCATTTCATGTTTTACTGACTTGGGTAAGTATAGCAGATTTTGATGGGTATTTACTTAATGAGTTTAAGTAAATGTTTTTTTAAAGATCTGACATTTTTAATTGTTATCACAGTTTGTTACTCACAATCAAGATGAGGGGAGTGTGGTTGGCGTCTTGGAGGTGTGTCTAAAATTTGGAGTGGGGGCACCGAACAAACAGTAGGTAATCTTCGTGGCGGGGTAGCCTGCTGTGGTTGGCCCTGGACATCAGACCTTGCTTTCTTTGCTGGGAGATGTTTTTTGTGGTGTGTTCCAGAAGTGCACCTTCTGCTGCTTAAGACTTCTTTGGATGGACCTAGTATTGAAAGTGACATTTTGTTATGGCCATTCATTTACAAACCTAACCTATACTACAATGGACACTTTACCTGCTTCCACAGCGTCATCATCATCAGATGTGATGGGAGTGACTGTAGGACGACCAGTACTGCTTTTTTTCAACACTGTAAATCCAAAAAAAAACAAAAAAAAAAACATGCTATTGTTAATACATCCACCCATTATGCTTATAAACATTACATCTTAAAAAAATGGATGTTTTATTATGAATCTAAAAATAAGGACATTAAACACAAAAAGCACAACATCAAACCCAAAACAATGTCCAATAGCCATATGCACTATGGAAAGTGCAACACAGGGAATCATATACAGGACACAGACATAGGACACAATTCCAAAAACATACACTAACAAGTCAAAACACACACAGCTTCATTTTCTAATAAATTGAAAAAAAATACAGATGCAATATAGAAATAGGTCTGTGATGTGGCACTCCAAACACACATTACCACAATATGAGGCCAACAAAAAAAAAAAAAAATTTTTTTTTTTTTTTTAAAACAGTAAGGTAACTAAGTCTTCAGTTGTTGTGTCAGTGTACAAATACAGACTCAAAATGAACCAGCAAATAGTGGCCTTGACTTAAACAATATTACATTGAGTACTAATGAAATTACACATGTAACTGCCTTCAAAGACACTTTGCACTACTCCAGCATCTAACATATCAACCACTGATTGGGAAACATTGCACATGGATAACTGAAAAAAAAAAAACATATTCCAACTTTCAAAATGTACAATGTGCAAAAGGAAAACATTATTGCGGGACAATTCAATGACACACCAAGTCCAAACTACACATGGAAAATGTACTGTCCAAAAACCACATGACATACAAGCAAGTAAGACGTTACATTGGCTTTTGTATGAAACATGACCCAAAACAATGTATTTGCTGACGCACACTTGAAGATGGGAGTAATATGCAACGTCACATGACACACATTTAAAACATACAGTAAGCCAGAAGTAATGTCATAGAATGTTAAGGCAAATACACATGCTCACCATCCTTCCTGGGGCGATCGGAATCCCGGACATGGGTTGCAGACACTACTTCTGGAGGGATTATAGTCCGCATGGGCTCCTCATAGTCCAGATATGTGGCAATAAAGGGCGGACCACCACCGATTTTGCGAGCCGACTTCGCCTCCTTGGCCATTTTGGACTTGACACGTCGCTTTAAGTCATAGTACCGTTTGCGGCACGTGTCCTCCGTCCGCTTCACCACCCCCTCACTATTTACAGCAGCAACTACTTTCGCCCACAACACCATCTTCCTCCGTGTTGGCACCTTGGCTGACTCAGGCCCAAATAGCTGGCGCTGATACTTCATCAGCTCCCACACCAATGCCACATTTTCTGCAAAACTAAACTTTACATTCCGCCCAGTCTTAGTAGTGGTGCGTGGCTGCGGAGCTCTCTGACTGTCACTATCACTGTTACTTGAGGCTGCTGCAGCAACCTCACCCACCTCCTCCACCTCACTAACCTCACTCACACTCACCTCCTCCACCTGACCGACCTCCTCCCCCTCACTCACACCCTCCACCTCACCCACCTCTGAGTCACACATAATTGTGTATCTAAACACTTAACACAGAAAAAGAAAAAGACAAACAACACACTCCTCCACTACCACTGCACAAATCACACACACACACACACACACACACACACACACACACAGTGACAAGGGACTATAAAAAAAAATTCTTGGACCAAAAATTAGACAAAACCACAAAATACAAGACTACAAGAATAACAAGACTTCTTTCAAACACAATACTACACTCAGAAATCGCCCCAAAAACTCCTCACCAAACCAACTACTCACCAACCTCCACAGCACAACCTCCCTCCTCACCACTAACTAAACCAACGAGGTGTGGACGGTTTGGGGCGTATTTATATAGTTGCGCACAGACATTCCTACCATCTGAAACACAACCAATCACGAACGGGGATGAAAATCGAAACTAAAAGTGAAAATGCGGCCGCGGGGAAAAAAAACCCCTGCCTTTAACTTAGAAAAGAACCCAGCAAAAACAACAAAAACACGTACGCAAACGACAATGACAGCCGCAAATGTGCCAAAAAAAACCGACTGGCATCGACATCGGAAAACACGAAAACAATAAACTCGAATGCTTAGTAACTTGGCGTATATGGATTCAAAAATTTGCATGAAAATGCACCCGATACAAAACGAGTTTAAACACTACACAAACCGACTCAAACACGAATATTAGTAAATATTGGCCCATGAGGGTGGTTTGAGGGCCCGACGTCCACAGTTGGGGGTTGTGCTTACAGCCCAACACCGTGCAGGACATTTGGCATTTGCCGGAGAACACCAAGATTGGCAAATTCACCACTGGCGCCCCATGCTCTTCACAGGTGAAAGCAGGTTTTCACTGAGCACATGTGACAGACGTGACAGAGTCTGGAGACGCCAAGGAGAACGTTCTGCTGCCTGCAACATCCTCCAGCATGACCGGTTTGGCAGTGGGTCAGTAATGGTGTGGGGTGGCATTTTTTGGGGGGGCTGCACAGCCCACTATGTGCTCGCCAGAGGTAGCCTGACTGCCATTAGGTACCGAGATGAGATCCTCAGACCCCTTGTGAGACCATATGCTGGTGCGGTTGGCCCTGGGTTCCTCCTAATGCAAGACAATGCTAGATCTCATGTGGCTGGAGTGTGTCAGCAGTTCCTGCAAGACGAAGGCATTGATGCTATGGACTGGCCCGCCCGTTCCCCAGACCTGAATCCAATTGAGCACATCTGGGACATCATGTCTCGCTCCATCCACCAACAGACTGTTGCACCACAGACTGTCCAGGAGTTGGCAGATGCTTTAGTCCAGGTCTGGGAGGAGATCCCTCAGGAGACCATCCGCCACCTCATCAGGAGCATGCCCAGGCGTTGTAGGGAGGTCATACAGGCACGTGGAGGCCACACACACTACTGAGCCTCATTTTGACTTGTTTTAAGGACATTACATCAAAGTTGGATCAGCTTGTAATGTGTTTTACCACTTTTATTTTGAAAGTGACTCCAAATCCAGACCTCCATGGGTTAATACATTTGATTTCCATTGATAATTTTTGTGTGATTTTGGTGTCAGCACATTCAACTATGTAAAGAACAAAGTATTTAATAAGAATATTTCATTCATTCAGATCTAGGATGTGTTATTTTAGTGTTCCCTTTATTTTTTTGAGCAGTGTGCATATATATATATATATATATATAGAGAGAGAGAGAGAGAAATGAAGTGCATGAGAGCGCCTAATAGTGTTTAAAAATTGTCAAATCAATTCACCATGTGAAAAAGTGCAAAGTGTAAATTTTAAAAAAGAATCGACTTAGCTTCCTTGGGAAACTGCTTCAGTCTGATGACACTTTTGAGACATGCAAAATAGAAAAAGCCAACATAGTGTGTACTGTTTAAATGGTATACAATGCTCCAAAAGTTTAGGGGCCTTGCTGGTCCCAATATAAATAAAAGAACTGGATGAGCAATTCCAATAGGTAGGAGCTATACACAATTATAATACATAAACAATAATTTTAATATAATATCTCCTGAAGCCAATGTAGGTAGCACACGTACAAGATAAAAATGAATAAACAGCTTATCTATCCATAGGTAAAAGTCACAAGGTGAGCAGCAGCCCAATCCTGTTAGCACGTAAACAAATGTCCTGAAGCAAATGCAGGTAGCATACGTACAGAATAAATAGATTAAAATGGCTTATCTGTCCATTCAAGGAAGTCAAGGGTGAGTAGTAAGTCCCGGTCCCGACGCGTTTCGTCCTGTAGCATAGGACTTCATCAAGGGGATACTCAGTGGGAGAACAGCAGGATATTTATAAGGTAGACAATTGATCACATGTCTACCAGGTAGTGGACATCACTTCCTGTGAGTGCTGGAGAGTGTTTCTTATTGCATTATTCCGCATAAACTGACTCTAATAAATATCATTGAAATAAATGTAAATATATAGGGACATACATATATATTAACATCACACATAAACTTTATAAATTATGGTCCCTGGAGTGGTAACGGCTCAAATGCGGTCGTGAACCGCATCTTGAACCGCAGAGACGTCACTTCCGCCCGGCGTCATGGAGGACAAAAATACGACATGTGACCTGCGGCGTGAACCGCAGACGTCACTTCCGCCGGACATTGTGGGGAATCTTTCGGCGGTGACGCGCAGTCTTTCGCGTCACTGACGTTGTACAGAGAGTTCAGGGTTCATGGCGGTGACACGCATGTTACTTCCGCTATAGCTGGAACGCACAGCCATCTTCCATCTGATTGATTCAGTGATATCTTGCTGGTATTTTCGCCGTGGAACGCACGACCATTTTAGCTCTAGCTTAACAGAGACTCAGTATTAAACAGATGGTAGTACATGGATAAAAGTAGAAACTTTTTAAAAGTATATATTTAGATAGTTGTTGAAAAGTGGATTGGTATATATAAATAACACATAAATATAATAACTTAGTAAATGATCTCTGGTAGGTGGAAGGTGAAACAGTGATAATGGTGAATAAAGTGCAAAGATATAAATATAAATATAAAATTAAATATATATGAACAGAAAATTACTATTTCTGATGACATCTTCCCCGGTCATTCCAATCTTCTATTTCCTACCCAAAATACATAAGAACCTTCAAAACCCTCCTGGAAGACCGATCATAGCAGGAATCGACTCACTCACGTCACATCTGTCCGAATATATAGATGTTTTCCTAAGTAAATATGTCTCTAAACTTCCATCCTACCTTAAGGATACTAAAAGTATACTGGACGCTCTTAAAGATGGCGTATGGAAGGAGACATATTGGTGGGTGACAATTGATGTCGAAAGCCTCTACACCTGTATTGTTCATGACATTGGAGTTCAAGCTTGCAAGAAATACCTTGATAGAGATACGGAGATGACACAGGTCCACAAAGAAGCCATTTGTGACTTTATAAGGTTTATTTTAAGTCATAACTATTTCAAATTCCAAGATTCCTTTTTTCTGCAGACATGTGGGACAGCTATGGGGACAATTTTTGCCCCCAGCTTCGCAAATTTATTGATGGGGAGCTGGGAAGAAGAACACATTTACTCTAACAACCCATTCCTTAGCCAACTGATAATATATAAAAGATATATAGATGATATTATCATTATCTGGGACGGCACCGAATCATCCTTTTTGGAATTCATCAGGAAAATGTCTTTCAATCAATTTAATCTAAAATTCACTGAGAAACATGACCAAATCCAAATTGAGTTCCTTGATTTGATACTTTCTTCAAAGGAATCTAAAATCACTACATGTAACCATATAAGGTCGACACCAACAGCTATTTACACTTTAAGAGTTGCCATCAGCAGAGCTGGAAAACCAATATTCCATACTCACAATTTAACCGGGTCCAAAGAAACTGTAGCCAAAAAGAGGATCAAGACTCACAACTGAAACTTTATGCCGAACGTTTCAAAGAAAGGGAATATCCAGAGGATGTTATTGAAAAAGCCCTTGTGAAAACCAGGATTACACATAAGCCTCCACGAAAGATAGAAGCAGAAGGAGTAGAGAGAAGTATCACGGTTCCATTCATCACTACATATAACTGTCATGAAAAAATCATCCGTCAATCCCTGAATAAACACTGGAATATCCTAATGATGGACCCAGTCTTAAGAAAAGTCTTGCCTCCAAAACCCCAAGTTGTCTTTAGGAAAACAAGTAGTCTTAAAGAGATTCTGGCACCCAGTCTTTTGAAATCTACCACATCAATACAAAGCAAGCCGTGCCAAGGCTGTTATAAATGTGGTAGTTGCAATATCTGCAAATTGGTGCACCGCAATCGGAAGAAGTTTTCCAATAATGACAACTCTCGCGAATACACCATTAAACATTTCATAAACTGCAACTCTTTAATGGTGATTTATCTTTTGGAATGTCCGTGCGGACTGAAGTACGTTGGAAAAACGAAGAGAGTCCTTAAACTGCGCATACAGGAACATGCAAGGAACATTAAAAACAAAATCACCACACATGCAATTTATAGACATTTTCATGAATTTCATCACTCCAACCCTGAAGACATGACCTTCAAAGGCATTGAAATTGTCAATCTTGGCGAAAGGGGTGGAGACATTCTAAATAAACTATCCAAAAGAGAAATGTTCTGGATTTTTGAATTAAAGACAATGGCTCCCCTTGGATTTAATGAGGGGTTTGAGATCGCACCCTTTTTATAGTAATTTTCTGTTCATATATATTTAATTTTATATTTATATCTTTGCACTTTATTCACCATTATCACTGTTTCACCTTCCACCTACCAGAGATCATTTACTAAGTTATTATATTTATGTGTTATTTATATATACCAATCCACTTTTCAACAACTATCTAAATATATACTTTTAAAAAGTTTCTACTTTTATCCATGTACTACCATCTGTATAATACTGAGTCTCTGTTAAGCTAGAGCTAAAATGGTCGTGCGTTCCACGGCAAAAATACCAGCAAGATATCACTGAATCAATCAGATGGAAGATGGCTGTGCGTTCCAGCTATAGCGGAAGTAACATGCGTGTCACCGCCATGAACCCTGAACTCTCTGTACAACGTCAGTGACGCGAAAGACTGCGCGTCACCGCCGAAAGATTCCCCACAATGTCCGGCGGAAGTGACGTCTGCGGTTCACGCCGCAGGTCACATGTCGTATTTTTGTCCTCCATGACGCCGGGCGGAAGTGACGTCTCTGCGGTTCAAGATGCGGTTCACGACCGCATTTGAGCCGTTACCACTCCAGGGACCATAATTTATAAAGTTTATGTGTGATGTTAATATATATGTATGTCCCTATATATTTACATTTATTTCAATGATATTTATTAGAGTCAGTTTATGCGGAATAATGCAATAAGAAACACTCTCCAGCACTCACAGGAAGTTATGTCCACTACCTGGTAGACATGTGATCAATTGTCTACCTTATAAATATCCTGCTGTTCTCCCACTGAGTATCCCCTTGATGAAGTCCTATGCTACAGGACGAAACGCGTCGGGACCGGGACTTACTACTCACCCTTGACTTCCTGGAATGGACAGATAAGCCATTTTAATCTATTTATTCTGTATGTATGCTACCTGCATTTGCTTCAGGACATTTGTTTACGTGCTAACAGGATTGGGCTGCTGCTCACCTTGTGACTTTTACCTATGGATAGATAAGCTGTTTATTCATTTTTATCTTGTACGTGTGCTACCTACATTGGCTTCAGGAGATATTATATTAAAATTATTGTTTATATATTAAAATTATTGTTTATGTATTATAATTGTGTATAGCTCCTACCTATTGGAATTGGAATTGCTCATCCAGCTCTTTTATTTATATTGGGACCAGCAAGGCCCCTAAACTTTTGGAGCATTGTATACCATTTAAACAGTACACACTATGTTGGCTTTTTCTATTTTGCATGTCTCAAAAGTGTCATCAGACTGAAGCAGTTTCCCAAGGAAGCTAAGTCGATTCTTTTTTAAAATTTACACTTTGCACTTTTTCACATGGTGAATTGATTTGACAATTTTTAAACACTATTAGGCGCTCTCATGCACTTCATTTCTCTACATTTTATCCATATACTGGGCACGAGCTGCCACCCATAAATTCATGGGGGTGTTAAAACATTTTCCATTCAATCATAAATATTTCGTCACCTAAGCACATCCATTATACTTTAGCTTGTGTGTCATTTAGGATCAGCATTGGCGCTATTCTCCATTTTTTTATATATATATATATATATATACACACACACACATACTGTATATATATGATCTCTCTCTCTCTATATATATATATATATATATATGTGTGTGTGTATTTTATGCATTTTAGAACATAGTAAACAGCAGCAGGCAGGCTCAGCTGCGCAGCCAGAACTCACTTTTCAGTCCAGACACCCAGCTCCCAAAGACTCCTCTCCTCCCTCCTCACCTCTCCAGCGTCTCCACCCGTCATGACGTCACACGCACAACTCGGGACTCGGGAGCGCAGAGGCAGGAAGCAGCTAAGGCTGAAACTGATTAAACAGCTGTGAGCTGCGAACTGTGGGCGGCCAGGCGGCAGGTGCCAGCGGAGTCAGGCTGCGGCGCTCCTTGCAACATTTTAGGCGCCTGGAGCTTGAGCTCCACTGGAGCCACCCTCCCTACACCCCTGGTTACATGGCTAAATAAACTTTTATACAGTAGTCATTGTTGCTACATCCTTTATGTTCTGCCCAGATTCTTCAGGGATTGTGCACCCAACAGCGAAGCTCGGAAAACAGCAGTATCTATCGGAACAATTGCGTACAGAGGTGTTCTCATATCTGAGAAAATCAGTTTTCTGAGAGACCACAATTATTTTTTCTTTATTATCTGTTATTTATAAAGAACCAACATATTGGCAGAGCTGGGATCATGACAAACATACGGTAGGGGAACAGCATCTGTAGCTGGTGGTGGGGAGAGTTTGTGTAGCTTTATCGGCCGCTGATGATGAAGTAGCTATTGGTGGCTGGTATTCATGTGCAGATAGTGGCGGTGTGTTATGTTAGAGAGCAGTGCAATCCGGCACTGCCTCCTATACTGCATACAGCATTTTACAAACCGTGCACTAAGACCCAGAGGCATCAGGAAGTGCAACCTCCAACCGGGATGTGGTCAATTTACCTACAATCAAAATTCCGGCTGTCAAAATCCCGACAACAATTGACCGACAGTCAAAATCCCGACGCAGCATCAGATCACCATTGGCCATCTGAGGAAGCCTATGCTTGGGCCAGCAATTTAACATAGGAAGACGCAGCATCGTGTCGCTATCAGAGTAAGCCTAAGCTTACTTAGAATGACCACTAGAACTCCGCTACCGGGGCCAGGAAATAAGTATAAGAAGACGCAGACCCTGGAATCGCCACGCCTACAAATCACACCTCCATTTTGTAAAACGGACCCGGCTGCCACCCCCGTCCCGCCCCCAATCATGCCCGACCACCACATGTGCAGTGCAGCATCGGGGCAGTCGCAGATCTCTCCCCATCAGAGTTGTCCGCCAACCATCGTATTCTGAATCAGGCTCTGTATTCTCTCTACCAATCATGAAAATGAAGCATGTCTACTGGCAGACGTAAAGGGCCCATACATCAGCATTCACAAGAAAAGATTCACAGATTCTCCACCCACTCGTACATTGCCGATATTTTACAGTGATTCACAGATAATTTTCCTCCAAAGTTCAGATCTGCGAATCATGAACGTTTCCATTATAATAATAAAATACCAGTAACGGTCTGCAAATCAGCTGATTGGTACCATACACTGGCAAACTAGGGCCCCGATTGGTCAGCGAAACCCAACATGTTGTACAGGACAACTATTTACCGATTCCGATCACTTTTTGGTTGAAATTGGCGATCGGTGAACCTCATCTATCACTTTTCTGTTTTTTACACCATCATTTGTAAAATGCAGAATTGCACCAATTGTTTGCTGATGTATGGGCTCCATTATATAAGATAAATATGTGGTACGATAGTAAAATAATTCTGCCCTTATAAACTGACGGTATCCGGTCTATAGATCTACACTAAAAAGGTCTGCAGTCAACAGATCTACCACTAATGGTCGACATGCATTAGGGCGATAGGGTCAAAAGGTCGACACAGCCTGAAGGTCATTGTAGTCAATATTTTTGATAACTTTGGGCGTCATTCCGAGTTGATCGTAGCTGTGCTAAATTTAGCACAGCTACGATCATGTTCCCAGACATGCGGGAGGACGCCCAGCACAGGGCTAGCCCGCCCCGCATGTCTGTCCGCCTTCCCCCCGCACAAGTACAAAGCATCGCACAGCGGCTATGTTTTTGTACTTGTTTAGTAACTCCCGGCCAGCGCAGCTCCTGCGGCTGACCGGGAGTTGCTCGTCGCTGCCCCTGACCCACCCCCAGCACTGTCCGGCCACGCCTGCGTTGGCCGGACTGCGCCCCCAAAACGCCCGCCGTGCCCCCCAGCAACCGCCTCTGCCTGTCAGTCAGGCAGAGGCGATCGCTAGGAAACGATGGACTTTGGCTGTCCGGCATGCGCAGTTCCGACCCAGTCGCTGCACTGCGAACAACTGCAGCAAGCGATCGGGTCGGAATGACCCCCTTTGTGTTTTAAACAAAGTGTGTGTACATTCACACAATTCTGTTATGTTTCATATACACCTTATACACACAGCCTGAAGGTCATTTAATAACATATATTTTATAACTTTATGTACTAAACGAAGTTTGTGTACACTGACCCATCAGAAAAACAAAGGTTTCACTATCTCAGTCTCACTCAAAAAATTCTGTATTTCGGAATATTTGGATATGGGAAACTCATTCTGTATTAACTTTAGCAACCTGGTGGCGATGAAGCGTTGGTGAGCGAAGCGATCCAGCAAGGGGACAAATTTTAATAAAATGGGCTAAAAAAAATTTAAAACTCAAAACAACACCAATTTTGTGTGTGTCGACCTTTTGACCATGTCGACCTTTTGACCATGATGATCTTTTGGCTGTTGACCTTTTGACCCTGTCAACCTTTTGACTGTCGACCTTTTACTGTCAACCTAATGACTGTCTAACTTTTTAATGTCTACTTTCTCTTTTAGAACCAAACTTACTTGGATCTGGACCCAGGATCCCCACCAATCACATCGATGCACAGAAATAAGCGCATGGTCTGCTACTTCCCTCTCCCTGCTTATTACACCTCATATAATTGTCACCATCTTGGTGCTCATACAGATATTCATGCACAATTTCCACATCGTAAAACACCAAGATGCACGTTTTACCATCCTGCAAAATAACAGACATATTGGTGTAATATTAGTAGACCCCTTTTTACATCTACATTCTTATACCTAAAGCAGAACTGTTTGTTCTCATTATCCTCAGGCCCCTTTATCCTTCCAACTGGCACTTTTCCGTCTTGTACTAACTTCATTTTCCCATGTCTTTTATTAACATTCTACCACAGTCAGGGAAAAGCCAGCACAATATTGGCCATTACAGAGATTGCCTGGGGGAGATAAGTTATTTTTATAATGTTTACTCTCTTCTGGCCCGAGACACAGAATACAGTACACCATGGTCTTCAGTACACCAACTGGTGTTACTTTACGGCTTGTGAAATATCTCTCCTTAAATAGTTGACATGGGTTTATGTTATCTGAGCTTAATTGGTGTGATATCGTTGTAATTGTAGCAATTAAGATTACCTGTTGGTTTCCCGTACAGATGACCCTACGATGGGAAGATGCTGATGTTCATGGAGCTGAACGATATTTTTGCCAATTGACCTAACAGCATATACAGATGGGTCCACGGTTATCTGGCTAGTTGGCTGCGCCTAGGCACAACATGGTTTATTAGCATAAACCCTTCATTTATTGTTCTCAGCTGCAATACAATAAAGAGAACAAAACAGCAGGGGATTAAGTCATTACAGCAGGGGATTAAGGGGGTCATTCCGAGTTGATCGTAGCTGTGCAAAATTTAGCACAGCTACGATCTTCTTCCCTGACATGCGGGGGGACGCCCAGCACAGGGCTAGTCCGCCCCACATGTCAGTCCGGCCCCCCCTCGCAGAAGTGCAAAGGCATCGCACACCGGCGATGCCTTTGCACTTCAAGAGTAGCTCCCGGCAAGCGCAGCTTTAGCGTGCCGCCCGTTTGGTCCGGCCACGCCTGCGTTGGCCGGACCAAACACACGAAACGGCGGCAATACGCCGCCATTCCGCCCCCTCCTGCCCAGCGATCGCCTTTGCCTGTCAATTACGCAGAGGCGATCGCATCCCTGCTACGGCCTTCGGCTCTCTGGCATGCACCGGCGCACTACCGCGCCGGCACATGCGCAGCAGGGACCCGTGCGCTCTGCTGCATTAAAACGCAGTGAGCGAATGGGTCAGAATGACCCCCTAAATCCGATTTCCCAGTCTCAGTTAATGCTATTAAAGGTCAAGATAAACATGGACCCATCTGTATTTGAAGTGTGGGAGGGAACATAAGTACCAGGAGGCACATAGAGTACATAGAGAGTATACACACGTCACATCGTTAGTGCCATGATGGGAGTTGAACCCATGACCTCAGTACTATGAGGCAGTAATGCTAACCACTACACCATCCATATTGTATAAGTAGCCCTAACAAGGCTGTGATTTGTTGGATAAACTTCCGCTTGGGATGTTACTCTTTTGCTTCATTCTGAGTCAGACGCAAGTCCAAGTGTAGACTGATCCCGCGGATATCTGCAAGTTGCGTATGCTCCGCAGAAAACCTTTGCAAATGGTGCATGCGCTGTACCATGTATATTAGTGATGAGCGGGTTCGGTTCCTCGAAATCCGAATCCCCCCGAACTTCACCCATTTTACATGGGTCCGAGGCATACTCAGATTCTCCCGTATGGCTCGGTTAACCGGAGCGCGCCCGAACGTCATCATTCCGCTGTCGGATTCTCGTGAGATTCGGATTCTATATAAGGAGCCGCGCGTCGCCGCCATTTTTCACTTGTGCATTGGAAATGATAGTGAGAGGACGTGGCTGGCGTCCTCTCACTTTGTTTCAGGGGGCTGCAGTGCAAATATCTTTATTCTGGGGACCAGCAGTATTATAGGAGGAGTACAGTGCAGAGTTTTGCTGACCAGTGACCACCAGTATTATACGTTGTCTGCCTGAAAAACACTCCATATCTGTGCTCAGTGTGCTGCATATATCTGTGCTCCCACTGCTTTATTGTGGGGACTGGGGACCAGCAGTATTATATAGGAGGAGTACAGTGCAGAGTTTTGCTGACAGTGACCACCAGTATACGTTGTCTGCCTGAAAAACACTCCATATCTGTGCTCAGTGTGCTGCATATATCTGTGCTTACACTGCTTTATTGTGGGGACTGGGGACCAGCAGTATTATATAGGAGGAGTACAGTGCAGAGTTTTGCTGACCAGTGACCACCAGTATACGTTGTCTGCCTGAAAAATGCTCCATATCTGTGCTCAGTGTGCTGCATATATCTGTGCGCACACTGCTTTATTGTGGGGACTGGGGACCAGCAGTATTATATAGGAGGAGTACAGTGCAGAGTTTTGCTGACCAGTGACCACCAGTATTATACGTTCTCTGCCTGAAAAACGCTCCATATCTGTGCTGTATTGTAGTATATAGTAGGAGTACAGTGCATCATTTTTCTGACCACCAGTATATAATATATAGGAGTACGGTACAGAAGGCCACTGCTCTACCTACCTCTGTGTCGTCAAGTATACTATCCATCCATACCTGTGGTGCATTTCAGTTTTGCACAGTTTGCTGACCACCAGTATATACTATATAGCAGTACGGTACAGTAGGCCACTGCTCTACCTACCTCTGTGTCGTCAAGTATACTATCCATCCATACCTGTGGTGCATTTCAGTTTTGCACAGTTTGCTGACCACCAGTATATAATATATAGCAGTACGGTACAGTAGGCCACTGCTCTACCTACCTCTGTGTCGTCAAGTATACTATCCATCCATACCTGTGGTGCATTTCAGTTTTGCACAGTTTACTGACCACCAGTATATACTATATAGCAGTACGGTACAGTAGGCCACTGCTCTACCTACCTCTGTGTCGTCAAGTATACTATCCATCCATACCTGTGGTGCATTTCAGTTTTGCACAGTTTGCTGACCACCAGTATATAATATATAGCAGTACGGTACAGTAGGCCACTGCTCTACCTACCTCTGTGTCGTCAAGAATACTATCCATCCATACCTGTGGTGCATTTCAGTTTTGCACAGTTTGCTGACCACCAGTATATACTATATAGCAGTACGGTACAGTAGGCCACTGCTCTACCTACCTCTGTGTCGTCAAGTATACTATCCATCCATACCTGTGGTGCATTTCAGTTTTGCACAGTTTGCTGACCACCAGTATATAATATATAGCAGTACGGTACAGTAGGCTACTGCTCTACCTACCTCTGTGTCGTCAAGTATACTATCCATCCATACCTGTGGTGCATTTCAGTTTTGCACAGTTTGCTGACAACCAGTATATAATATATAGCAGTACAGTACAGTAGGCCACTGCTCTACCTACCTCTGTGTCGTCAAGTATACTATCCATCCATACCTGTGGTGCATTTCAGTTTTGCACAGTTTGCTGACCACCAGTATATACTATATAGCAGTACGGTACAGTAGGCCATTGCACTACCTACCTCTGTGTCGTCAAGTATACTATCCATCCATACCTGTGGTGCATTTACGTTTTGCACAGTTTGCTGACCACCAGTATATACTACATAGCAGTACGGTACAGTAGGCCACTGCTCTACCTACCTCTGTGTCGTCAAGTATACTATCCATCCATACCTGTGGTGCATTTTAGTTTTGCACAGTTTGCTGACCACCAGTATATAATATATAGCAGTACGGTACAGTAGGCCACTGCTCTACCTACCTCTGTGTCGTCAAGTATACTATCCATCCATACCTGTGGTGCATTTCAGTTTTGCACAGTTTGCTGACCACCAGTATATACTATATAGAAGTACGGTACAGTAGGCCACTGCTCTACCTACCTCTGTGTCGTCAAGTATACTATCCATCCATACCTGTGGTGCATTTCAGTTTTGCACAGTTTGCTGACCACCAGTATATAATATATAGCAGTACGGTACAGTAGGCCACTGCTCTACCTACCTCTGTGTCGTCAAGTATACTATCCATCCATACCTGTGGTGCATTTCAGTTTTGCACAGTTTGCTGACCACCAGTATATACTATATAGCAGTACGGTACAGTAGGCCATTGCACTACCTACCTCTGTGTCGTCAAGTATACTATCCATCCATACCTGTGGTGCATTTCAGTTTTGCACAGTTTGCTGACCACCAGTATATACTATATAGCAGTACGGTACAGTAGGCCACTGCTCTACCTTCCTCTGTGTCGTCAAGTATACTATCCATCCATACCTGTGGTGCATTTCAGTTTTGCACAGTTTGCTGACCACCAGTATATACTATATAGCAGTACGGTACAGTAGGCCACTGCTCTACCTACCTCTGTGTCGTCAAGTATACTATCCATCCATACCTGTGGTGCATTTCAGTTTTGCACAGTTTGCTGACCACCAGTATATAATATATAGCAGTACGGTACAGTAGGCCACTGCTCTACCTACCTCTGTGTCGTCAAGTATACTATCCATCCATACCTGTGGTGCATTTCAGTTGTGCGCAGTATATATACTGTAGTAGTAGGCCATTGCTATTGATATATTACTGGCATATAATTCCACACATTAAAAAATGGAGAACAAAAATGTGGAGGTTAAAATAGGGAAAGATCAAGATCCACTTCCACCTCGTGCTGAAGCTGCTGCCACTAGTCATGGCCGAGACGATGAAATGCCATCAACGTCGTCTGCCAAGGCCGATGCCCAATGTCATAGTAGAGAGCATGTAAAATCCAAAAAAATAAAGCTCAGTAAAATGACCCAAAAATCTAAATCAAAATCGTCTGAGGAGAAGCGTAAACTTGCCAATGTGCCATTTACGACACGGAGTGGCAAAGAACGGCTGAGGGCCTGGCCTATGTTCAAGGATAGTGGTTCAGCTTCACATGAGGATGGAAGCACTCATCCTCCTGCTAGAACACTTAAAAGAGTTAAGATGGCAAAAGCACAGCAAAGAACTGTGCGTTTTTCTAAATCACAAATCTCCAAGGAGAGTCCAATTGTGTCGGTTGCGATGCCTGCACCTCTTTTTTCTTTCATTTTTCTTTGCATCATGTGCTGTTTGGGGACTATTTTTGGAAGTGCCATCCTGTCTGACACTGCAGTGCCACTCCTAGATGGGCCAGGTGTTTGTGTCAGCCACTTGGGTCGCTTAGCTTAGTCACACAGCTACCTCATTGCGCCTCTTTTTTTCTTTGCATCATGTGCTGTTTGGGGACTATTTTTTTGAAGTGCCATCCTGTCTGACACTGCAGTGCCACTCCTAGATGGGCCAGGTGTTTGTGTCGGACACTTGGGTCGCTTAGCTTAGTCACACAGCTACCTTATTGCGCCTCTTTTTTTCTTTGCATCATGTGCTGTTTGGGGACTATTTTTTTGAAGTGCCATCCTGTCTGACACTGCAGTGCCACTCCTAGATGGGCCAGGTGTTTGTGTAGGCCACTTGGGTCGCTTAGCTTAGTCACACAGCTACCTCATTGCGCCTCTTTTTTTCTTTGCATCATGTGCTGTTTGGGGACTATTTTTTTGAAGTGCCATCCTGTCTGACACTGCAGTGCCACTCCTAGATGGGCCAGGTGTTTGTGTCGGACACTTGGGTCGCTTAGCTTAGTCACACAGCTACCTCATTGCGCCTCTTTTTTTCTTTGCATCATGTGCTGTTTGGGGACTATTTTTTTGAAGTGCCATCCTGTCTGACACTGCAGTGCCACTCCTAGATGGGCCAGGTGTTTGTGTCGGCCACTTGGGTCGCTTAGCTTAGTCATCCAGCGACCTCGGTGCAAATTTTAGGACTAAAAATAATATTGTGAGGTGTGAGGTGTTCAGAATAGACTGAAAATGAGTGGAAATTATGGTTATTGAGGTTAATAATACTATGATTTAAGCTGTTTTTTAGGGTTTTTTGTAAAAAAAACACCCGAATCCAAAACACACCCGAATCCGACAAAAAATTTTCAGGGAGGTTTTGCCAAAACGCGTCCGAATCCAAAACACGGCCGCGGAACCGAATCCAAAACCAAAACACAAAACCCGAAAAATGTCCGGTGCACATCACTAATATATGCACATTGATGGGTCTCTATGTGCCTGAAGGGGGCATTTCTGGCCGGTAAATGGGTATTTACTGTGCAGACCACAGAACAGAGTACAGTATAGAAGTCAACGAGTCGGTCGACTTCTATGTGTCACAACTGAGGGCCTGAGCTGACGGGAGGCAGCCTCAGTTGTAGGGGCTGAGGTGTAATGGAACCTGGCAGGTTGTATCAGACCCCTAGACATATAGAAGAATTGCCCGAAGGCGTGACCACGACAACCAGGAATAAAAGTCAATGATGTTTATTTATGACAAACTCCATGCATCACAGTAGCAGTAAAGAAACATAAAAATCAGCAGAGAAATAATAATACAGTTCCTGGGTACTACAGGGTGGCAGGGGCCACAGAGCTCTGGTGGTATGAGACAGTTCTTATTATCTGCAAGTTGGAAAGTCCTTACCAGGCTCAACTGTAGCAATGCAGAAAGCCCAGGGTCGTACCAGCTGGTGTTCCAGGGAAAGCTGGACTGCTGAAGATAAAATGCTGCTGTGGGTACTGGTTAGAACCAGACAGGTGTTGGCACAGAGTGGATACTGGCTGGAACCAGTTAAATAATAAATGAGGCTTGAGAGCGATGCAATATGGATGAAATGTAGAATTTGAGAACGGAGAAATAATAATACCGGTGGAGAGAGGTAAACTGCAGAAAGGACACCGGCCCTTTAAGAGAAGCTGTACACTGCTGGAAGCTGGGCTGGAAGCAGGTGATTGTTGTAGCTGGAAACAGGTGAGTCCAGAATGGATCGGAGAGTCAGGCTACACCGCAGATGGAATGCTGGTACACCGGCCCTTTAAGAGAAGCTGTACACTGCTGGAAGCTGGGCTGGAAGCAGGTGATTGTTGAAGCTGGAAACAGGTGAGTACAGAATGGATCGGAGAGTCAGGCTACACCGCAGATGGAATGCTGGTGCGGGTCTCTATAGCAGAAGTCTGGAGACAGGAGCTGGAACCTGGAAGACAATCACAGGAGAGAGACAAACTGGAACTAGGTTTGACAACCAAAGCACTGACGCCTTCCTTGCTCAGGCACAACCTATTTATACCTGCAGCAAGGAAGGCATTGGCTAGGCAATTATGCAAATTAATAATACTGACAACGGATTGGTAGGAATGATCAGCTGACAGAATCCAAGATGGCTGCGCCCATGCAGACACTTGGAGGGAAGTTTGGATTGCAATCCATGTGGTCTGGAAAACAGCAATGGCGGCGCCGGCCACCAGAGACAGGAGACGCCAGGCTGACAGATGCACATCCGACCACGCGGACACAGCGGAGGCCGCGGCTGGCGTAATCGCCACTCTGAATGCAGAAGCTCAGGGACGGCGGCGGAGGCCGCGGGAGACGCCATGCCAGATGTATAAGGCGTTACTGTGACTGCGTCCAGAGAGACAGGAGAGGATGCGGGAATGTGCACATCAGGATGACAGATGGGATCCGGTCCTGGAGCGCTGAGCCAGCCTTAGGAGGCATCTGATAGGTAAGAAATGGCGTCCAGATACCCGGATCGTGACAGCACCCCCCCCCCTTTAGGAGTGGCCCCAGGACACTTCTTTGGCTTTTGAGGAAACTTGGAATGGAATCTCCGGACCAAGGCAGGAGCATGGACATCAGAAGCATTGGTCCATGAACGTTCCTCAGGGCCATAACCCTTCCAGTCAATAAGATACTGAAGTTGACCGTAACGGTGACGTGAGTCCAGGATCTTGGCTACTTCATACTCAACGCCTCGTTGAGTTTGGACTTTCGGAGTTGGAGGAAGTGAGGAATGAAACCGATTCAAGATTAGCGGTTTCAACAGGGAAACATGGAATGTCCTGGGTATCTTTAAGAAGGGAGGCAACTGGAGTCTGTAAGCAACAGGATTGATGACTTGATCAATTTTAAAAGGACCGATGTAGCGAGGTGCAAACTTCATACTGGGAACTCTTAACCTCAAATTCTTCGTGGATAACCATACCCGATCACCCACCTTGAGAGCAGGAACTGCTCGACGCTTCTTATCCGCAAACTTCTTGTACCTGAACGATGCCTTGAGCAGAGCTGATCGTACGCTCTTCCAGATATTGGCAAACTGATGCAAGGTGATATCCACTGCGGGAACAGAAGTTGCTGGAAGCGGTTGGAACTCAGGGACTTTAGGGTGGAATCCAAAGTTGGTGAAGAATGGTGTTGAAGAAGATGAAGAATGATACTGGTTGTTATGACAGAACTCGGCCCAGGGAAGTAATTGAACCCAGTCATCTTGAGAGGAGGACACATAGATGCGGAGGAAGGACTCCAAGTCCTGATTCACCCTCTCAGTTTGACCATTGGTCTGAGGATGGTAAGCCGTGGAAAACTTTAGCTTGACTTGGAGGACTTGACATAAACTTCGCCAGAATTTGGCTATGAATTGAACTCCTCGATCTGAGATAATTTCTTCTGGAAGACCGTGGAGTCGAAAGATCTCTTGTATGAACACTTTAGCCAACTTGGAAGCTGACGGAAGACCGGTGAGAGGAATGAAGTGTGCCATCTTGGTGAACCGGTCAACTACCACCCAGATGGTATTAAACTTGTTGCACATGGGCAAATCTGTAATAAAATCCATCGACAAATGGGTCCATGGTCGACGGGGAACAGATAGTGGAACCAGTTGCCCCGCAGGCGACTGGCGGGATACTTTATGTTGAGCACACTTTGGGCAAGATGCAATAAACTCCAAAACGTCCTTTTTCAGAGTTGGCCACCAATAGGACCTAGAGATAAACTCCAGGGTTTTTTGGATACCTGTATGTCCGGCAAAGCGGGAAGCATGGGCCCAATGCATGAGCTTCTTCCTTAGTGTCGGCTTCACAAAACTTTTCCCTGATGGGGGCGTAGACTCCATCCCTACCGTGGAGAATGCCAACGGATTTATAATAGGATGCTTGTCTGAAGACTCTGACTCATTTTCTTGCTCCCATGAGCGGGAAAGGGCATCGGCCTTGCGATTCTGAGAGCCCGGACAGAACCGGAGTTTAAAGTCGAACCTGGAAAAGAAAAGTGCCCATCTGGCCTGACGAGGGTTGAGACATTGTGCGCCATTCAGATATAGAAGGTTCTTGTGGTCTGTAAGGATGGTGATTGAATGAGATGCTCCCTCCAACAGATATCTCCACTCCTCTAGAGCGAGCTTGATGGCTAGCAACTCCTGGTCGCCAATGGCATAGTTGCGCTCCGCTGGGGAGAACTTCCGTGAGAAGAAACTGCAAGGATGTAAATGGCCATCTTTAGCCCTCTGGGATAACACCGCTCCTACTCCAACGGAGGAGGCATCCACCTCTAAGATGAAAGGAGAGTCGATGTCAGGCTGTTTCAGGACAGGCGCAGAGATGAACCTCTGTTTTAAAAGATGAAAAGCTTGCATGGCTTCTTCAGACCACTTGGACGGGTTAGCACCCTTCTTGGTGAAAGCAGTAATAGGCGCCACAATGGTGGAAAAGTCTCGTATAAACTTTCGGTAATAATTGGCGAACCCTAAGAACCTCTGGACCCCTTTGAGGGTTAAGGGTACCGGCCAATTCTGGATTGCTTGTAGTTTCTCAGGATCCATCTCTAGTCCGGAACCGGACACAATGTACCCTAGAAACGGAATGGACTTGACTTCAAAGACGCATTTCTCTAATTTGCAATAGAGATGATTGACACGGAGACGGGACAGAACCTCCTTTACCCAAAAACGATGTTCCTCTAAATTGTTGGCAAAAATGAGGATATCATCTAGATAGACCACGACATGACGGTATAGAATGTCTCTGAAGATCTCATTGACAAAATGCTGGAAGACAGCTGGAGCATTGCTCAATCCGAAGGGCATGACGAGGTACTCATAATGTCCGTCACGGGTGTTAAATGCGGTCTTCCACTCGTCACCCTCACGGATCCGGATGAGATTGTATGCACCTCTCAAGTCCAGCTTTGTAAAGATGGTAGCTCCGCTAACTCTGTCAAAGAGCTCAGTAATCAGGGGTAAAGGATAGCGGTTCTTGATGGTAATGTCGTTCAAACCTCTGTAGTCGATGCACGGCCGCAGACCACCATCCTTCTTTTTTACAAAAAAGAAGCCTGCGCCGGCTGGAGAAGAAGAAGGTCGAATGAACCCCTTTGCTAGGTTCTCTTTAATGTATTCCTCCATAGAATGCGTCTCGGGCAGAGACAACGGATAAGTTCGGCCTCGAGGTGGAACCTTCCCTGGAACGAGATCAATCAGGCAGTCCCATTCTCTATGAGGAGGAAGGATATCAGCAGAAGCTTTACTGAACACATCCGTGAAATCTTGATATGGAGGAGGTGGAACATCAGACGACCTGGGGGAGGAAGAACAGACAGGCAACACTTTAAACAAACATGTCTCAGCACAGGAGGAACCCCATGCCAGGATTTGCGTAGTCGTCCAATCAATTGTAGGATTGTGAAGACGGAGCCATGGAAGGCCCAGGACCACAGGATGTGTGGCTCTTGGAATCACTAAAAGTGAAATAAGTTCGGAATGAAGAACTCCCACTCTCAGACGAACTGGTAGAGTCCTTAGAGCAATAACTGTATCAAAAATTTTACTGCCATCCACGGCAGTTAAGGAAAAGGAGGAAGGAAGTCTCTCGGTGGGTAGGGACCACCGTTTAACATAGGCTTCGGTAATAAAGTTCCCAGCTGCTCCGGAATCCAGGAGGGCAATGACGTTCTGATAACGTTGAGCAACTTGAAGCGAGACTGGGAGATTACAATCTTGAGGAGATGGAGAGGAGATCATTACTCCTAGCCGGCCCTCTCCTTGGCGAGCTAGGGTCTGGAGTCCCGGACGTTTGGGACAGGCATTAATGGTGTGAGACGGAGCTGCACAATAAAGACAGAGAGACTCGGAGAGACGTCTTCGGCGCTCAGCAGGAGTTAAACGGGAACGACCAATTTGCATGAGCTCATCTTTAGATGGTGACAGTTGGCGAGGAGGAGGAGCAGAAGATTTTGGAGCAGATGATCTTCCACGCTCAGTTGCTCTCTCTCTGAACCGTAAGTCAACTTTCGTACAAAGTGAGATTAGCTCATCTAACTTGGAGGGTAAGTCTCTGGTAGCTAACTCATCTTTAATACGCTCGGATAAACCATGCCAGAATGCAGCATACAGGGCCTCGTCGTTCCATGCCAGTTCGGATGCCAGGATCTGGAACTGTATAAGATATTGTCCTACAGTACGTGATCCCTGGCGTAAACGGAGAATCTCAGACGAAGCTGAAGTTACCCGGCCTGGCTCGTCGAAGATGCGCCTGAATGTTGACACGAATGCAGTGTAAGAAGATAGCAGGGTGTCGGACCTCTCCCATAACGGTGATGCCCAGTCAAGGGCTGAGCCACTGAGAAGAGAGATGATGTAGGCAATTTTTGTACGGTCACTGGGAAAATTGCCAGGTTGTAGCTCAAACTGAATCTCACACTGGTTGAGAAATCCCCTGCAGAATCTTGGAGATCCGTCAAATTTTGCTGGCGTTGGAAGATGAAGACGTGGAGCAGAAACGGGTAAGGTGGGTGGGGTTATAGTTGGAGTCACTGTGGTTGACGCACCGGACGCGTCTGATCCACGGAGGGTTGTCTGAATCCCATCCAGCCGAGTAGAGAGATCCTGGAGACAGCGGATGATGTGGCCCTGTGCAGCCTCCTGATGTTCAAGTCGGGCTGCCAGTTCTTGCATTGGCCTAGCCGCTTGATCCAGGTCTCCGGCTGGATTCATTAGGTCAGTGCTTACTGTCACAAGTGAGGGCCTGAGCTGACGGGAGGCAGCCTCAGTTGTAGGGGCTGAGGTGTAATGGAACCTGGCAGGTTGTATCAGACCCCTAGACATATAGAAGAATTGCCCGAAGGCGTGACCACGACAACCAGGAATAAAAGTCAATGATGTTTATTTATGACAAACTCCATGCATCACAGTAGCAGTAAAGAAACATAAAAATCAGCAGAGAAATAATAATACAGTTCCTGGGTACTACAGGGTGGCAGGGGCCACAGAGCTCTGGTGGTATGAGACAGTTCTCATTATCTGCAAGTTGGAAAGTCCTTACCAGGCTCAACTGTAGCAATGCAGAAAGCCCAGGGTCGTACCAGCTGGTGTTCCAGGGAAAGCTGGACTGCTGAAGATAAAATGCTGCTGTGGGTACTGGTTAGAACCAGACAGGTGTTGGCACAGAGTGGATACTGGCTGGAACCAGTTAAATAATAAATAAGGCTTGAGAGCGATGCAATATGGATGAAATGTAGAATTTGAGAACGGAGAAATAATAATACCGGTGGAGAGAGGTAAACTGCAGAAAGGACACCGGCCCTTTAAGAGAAGCTGTACACTGCTGGAAGCTGGGCTGGAAGCAGGTGATTGTTGAAGCTGGAAACAGGTGAGTCCAGAATGGATCGGAGAGTCAGGCTACACCGCAGATGGAATGCTGGTGCGGGTCTCTATAGCAGAAGTCTGGAGACAGGAGCTGGAACCTGGAAGACAATCACAGGAGAGAGACAAACTGGAACTAGGTTTGACAACCAAAGCACTGACGCCTTCCTTGCTCAGGCACAACCTATTTATACCTGCAGCAAGGAAGGCATTGGCTAGGCAATTATGCAAATTAATAATACTGACAACGGATTGGTAGGAATGATCAGCTGACAGAATCCAAGATGGCTGCGCCCATGCAGACACTTGGAGGGAAGTTTGGATTGCAATCCATGTGGTCTGGAAAACAGCAATGGCGGCGCCGGCCACCAGAGACAGGAGACGCCAGGCTGACAGATGCACATCCGACCACGCGGACACAGCGGAGGCCGCGGCTGGCGTAATCGCCACTCTGAATGCAGAAGAAGCTCAGGGACGGCGGCGGAGGCCGCGGGAGACGCCATGCCAGATGTATAAGGCGTTACTGTGACTGCGTCCAGAGAGACAGGAGAGGATGCGGGAATGTGCACATCAGGATGACAGATGGGATCCGGTCCTGGAGCGCTGAGCCAGCCTTAGGAGGCATCTGATAGGTAAGAAATGGCGTCCAGATACCCGGATCGTGACACTATGCTCATCTAGAACGTGCGGACGGAGATGGGGCGCATGTTTCTGATGGACCTTTTGCACTCAAAAGATAATTTTCCTCATGAACGTTCCCATTTTAATAATAAAATACCAGTAACGGTCTTCAAATCAGCTGATTGTTACCATACACTGGCAAACTAGGGCCCCGATTGGTCAGCAAAACCCAACATGTTGTACAGGACAACTGATTTACCTATTCCGATAACTTTTTGGTTGAAATCGGCGATCGGTGAACCTCATCTATTACTTTTCTTTTGTTTACACAATCATCTGTAAAATGCAGAATTGCCCCAATTGATTGCTGATGTATGGGCCCCATTATATAAGATAAATATGTGGTTCGATAGTAAAACAATTCTGCCCTTATAAACTTACGGTATCCGGTCTATAGATCTACACTAAAAAGGTCTACAGTCAATAGGTCCAGCACTAATGGTCGACATGCATTAGGTCGACATGGTCAAAAGGTAGACAGGGTCAAAAGAACGACAGGGTCAAAATGTCGACACTTTTTTTTTAGGGTTTTTAAAATTTTTACAACTTTTGCTGCATTTACCTTTAGTAACCTTGTGGCGAGCCCGAAGCATGGCAAGTGAAGCAAACCAGCGAGGGGACAAATTTCATAAAATTGACTATCCATGTCACAAACTATTACCAATAGTAACCTTGTGGTGAGTGGAGCCACCACGCTCGAAGCGATCCCGCAAGGTGACGCATTTAAAAAAATTGGGATTAAAAATGTTAAAAACACAAAGCACCAATTTTTTGTGTCGTCCTTTTGACCATGATGATCTTTTGGCTGTTGACCTTTGGACCCTGTCAACCTTTTGACTGTAGTGTCAACCTAATGGCTATCTATTTTTTTAATGTCTATTTTCTGTTTTAGAACAAAATTTACTTGAGCCTGAACCCAGGGTTCCCACTAATCACATCGATGCACAGAAATAAGCGCATGGTCTGCTACTTCCCTCTCCCTGCTTATTACACCTCATATAATTGTCACCATCTTGGTGCTCATACAGATATTCATACACAATTTCCACATCGTGAAACACCAAGATGCACGTTTTACCATTCTGCAAAATAACAGACATATTGGTGTAATATTAGTAGACCCCCTTTTACATCTACATTCTTATACCTAAAGCAGAACTGTTTGTTCTCATTATCCTCAGGCCCCTTTATCCTTCCAACTGGCACTTTTCCGTCTTGTACTAACTTCATTTTCCCATGTCTTTTATTAACATTCTACCACAGTCAGGGAAAAGCCAGCCATTTTGGCCATTACAGGGTAATATTGGCCATTACAGGGTTTGCCTGGGGGAAATAAGTTATTTTTATAATGTTTACTCTCTTCTGGCCCGAGATGCAGAATACAGTACACCATGGTCTTCAGAGCACCGACCGGTGTTACTTTACGGCTTGTGAAATTTCTCTCCTTAGATAGTTGACAAGGGTTTATGTTATCTGAGCTTAATTGCTGTGATATCGTTGTAATTGTAGCAATTAAGATTACCTGTTGATTTCCTGTACAGATGACCCTGCGATGTGAAGATGCCGATGTTCATGGAGCTGAACAATATGTTTGACAATTAACCTAATAGCATATATTTGGAGTGTGGTAGGGAACAGGAGTACCAGCAGGATACCCACACAAGCACGTAGAGAATATACACACTTCTCATAGTAAGTGCCATGATAGGAGTTGAACCCATGACCTCAGTGCTATGAGGCAGTAATGCTAACCACTGCACCATCGGTATTGTATAAGTAGCCTTAGCAAGGCTGCAATTTGCTGGATAAACTCCCGCTTGGGATGTTACTCTTTTGCTTTATTCTGAGTCAGGCGCAAGTCCAAGTGTAGACTGATCCCGCGGATATCTGCAAGCTGCGTATACTTCGCAGAAAACCTTTGCAAATGATGCATGCGCTGTACCATGTATATGCACATTGAAGGGTCTCTATGTGCCTGAAGTGGGCATTTCTGGCCGGCAAATGGGTATTTACTGTGCAGACCACAGAACAGAGTAGAGTATAGAAGTCAGCGAGTCGCTCGACTTCTATGCTCATGTGGAACGTGCGGACGGAGATGGGGTGCATGTTTCTGATGGACCTTTTGCACTCAACATGGGGCGGGGTGTAAGTCCCGATGCCAATGATGATGCTGCAGATGGAAAAACAGTGGGCACCACAGCTTTCCTCATGAAGAAGGATTGATAATTGCCATTGACTGGCAGTTCACATGCCAAGTCACAGCGACCAAGTTTTCAGACTTGGTGACTGGATTTTCCAGTTGTGGGAAGAATCCTCAGGAGCTCCGGTGGTCCTAGCAACAAGTTCAGCAATCCCCAGTGGCCCCAGCATTCCCAGTGGTCTCAGGTACTAGCATTCTCTAAGGTCCTAGCATTACCGGAGGTCCAGGCATCCCCGGTGGTCTCAGGTCACAGCATCCCCAATGGTCTCAGGTCCCAGAATCCCCAGGGTCTCAGGTCCCAGCATTCCTGGAGGTCCCAGTATCCCCAAAAGCCTCAGGTCCCAGCATTTCCAGAGGTTACAGCATCTCCAGCATTTTTAGGTACCAGCAATCCTGGCATTTTCAGGTCCCAGCATCCCTGACGGTATTAGGTTACAGCATTCCCTGAGGTCACAGTATTCCCGGAGGTCCCAGCATCCCCAGAGGCCTTAGGACCCAGTATTCCTGGACGTTCCAGTGATTTCATATCCTAGCATTCCCAGAGGTCTCAGTATCCCTGGTGGTCTCCAGTCCCAACATTACCAGAGGTTCTAGCAACCCCAGAGGTCTTAGGTCACAATACTCCTGGGCATCCCAGCATTGTCTGGTCCCAACATGCTCATAGATCCCAGCATCCCCTGCAGTCTGTGGTCCCAGCATCCCAGCATTTTCAGCTCCCAGCATTCTAAGCGGTCTCAGGTCCAAGCATTCCCAGAGGTCCCATTATCCCCAGCGTTCTCAGATATCAGCATCCTTGTGTTTTCAGGTCCCAGCATCGCAGAGGTTCCTTCATAACCAGCATTTTCTGGTGCCAGCACTCACAGCAGTCTTGGTTCCCAGCATCCCTGATGGTCTCAGGTCCCAGCATTCCCGTAGGTCCCAGTATCCCCAGTGGTCTTAGGTCTCAGTATTCCTGGATATCCCAGCAGTCTCAGGTCCTAGCATTCCCAGAAGTTCTAGCATCACTAGCTTTTTCAGGTGTCAGCATTCCCAAAGGTCCCAACATCCCTCACAGTCTGAGGTTCCAACTTCTTCAGCATTTTCAGATCTAAGCATTCCTGGCAGTTTCAGGTCCCTGCATCCCTGGCAGTCCAAACATCCCTGGCGGTCTCAGGCCCCAGCTTTCCCAGAGATCCCAGCATCCCTAGTGGTCTTAGGTCCCAGTATTCCTGGATGTCTCAGTGGTCTCAGGTCCCAGCATTCCCAGAAGTTCCAGAATCCATGGAATTTTCAGATGCCAGCATTCCTAGCAGTCTCATGTCTCACAATCCTTGACAGTCTCACATGTCAGCATTCCCAGTGGTCCCAATATCCCCCGGCAATTTAAAATCCTAACATTCACAGAGATTTCATGTGCCAGCATTCCTGGCATTATTAGGTCCCAGCATCCCGGACAGTCTTAGGTCCCAGAATTACACAGGTCCCAGCATCCCTAGCAGTTTCAGGTCCCAATATTCCCGGTGTTCTCAGTTCCTAGCATCCCCTTAGGTCTCAACATCCCCAGATTTCTCAGGTTGCACCATTCCCGGCAGACCCAGGCTCTAGCATCCCCAGTGACGAATAAGAGCAGTGGCAGACATCAAACACGGTAAGACAAGTTGCTTCTGGTTGCACACAGAGCCAGCGTGAGCCGCTCAGCAAAGGGATGCAGTGCAGGGAGGCGCCAGGGGTGGGAGAGGAGCTCTCCCTGCACTGCAACCCTGTACTGAGCTGATGTCCCCAGGCTGCTGCTGCGCCTGTCACTCTCGATGACAGGCAGCAGCACCGACAGCATGAAGCTTCCTCTTTCCTGCCCTGTGTCAGTGCAGTGTGCGGCCCTAAAAGGGGGCAGAGCTACACGGAACTGGGGTGCGGAGCTACACGGGACCAGGCTGAACAGGAGGATGATCTGCTCCTGCTCCGGCCTGCTAGACTTCCTTAGGTAAGAGGATGGAAAGAGAGTGATTGAAAGTATGACTGTGTATGTGTGTAATGTATGTACAGTGTGTGTCTGTGTGTGTGTGTGTGTGTGTGTGTGTGTGTGTGTGTGTGTGTGTGTGTGTGTGTGTGTGTGTGACTGTGCGGTATAATGTGTGTAAGCGTCACTGCTACAGGGGGCGTTGCGTGTGTAAGTGTCACTTACGTGTATATGTGTCACTGCTACAGGGGGCATTATGTGCACTGTCCCTTTGTAAAGTATGGGAGGGCGCAAATTTATAGTTTGCAGGAGGGCGCCAAACACCCTAGCACCGGCCCTGGCTGCACATTTACATCACATCACCATCCTCCAAATACATCCATGCTGTCTTGCTCTCCTGTTGTGCCTTATTTAATGCCAGCTCTTGAAGCCAGTCAAATTTCCCACTGCAGCCATTTTATTTAAGTCTTCCTCCTATTTTTAGTTGGAGGCCCTACTGTGTAGCATGCTATGAATTTGGGGCCCTGCTGTGTTAAATACTATAAATTGGTGGCCCTGCTGTGTGCATGGATTGTAATCCCTGCTGTGTGGCATGCTATGAACTGGGGGCCCTACTGTGTGGCATGCTGTGTGGCATATAAATTGGGAGTATCATTATGTGGCATACTATGAATTAAGGGCACTAGGGTGGGGCATGCTATGAATCAGGACGGGATCCACCCTTCACCTACATACTAATCTCATATTGTATGTATATGTATTAACAACATATGCGATTAGTATAGCAAAGGACAGCTCTCACCGATAAGAGCTGTACTTTGCGATGCCAGCTGTTGCTGGAGGAAAGGAGACGGGTGTGACTCCAGGGGGAAGGAGGGGCAGAGATGCCGGCTCCTCCCCCACTGCTGTCACCACTGGCTGCATCAATCAGCGCAGCCTGGGGCCAGGAAAGGAGGTGCCTGTACGGCATGACGATTGGCTGCCAGGCGGGGCCGGAGGAGGAGGACGGCTGGAGCAGGACATCCCGCCGGCGGTGACCGGAGCTGGGGGCCGGACGAAGCTACGGAGAGAGGCCTCCTCTGCCCGGCACAGGGTGGGGAGCGGGGGGATGGCTGCCTCAGGATGGCTGCAGAAAGAAGCCCATAGGCTTCTATAGGGTAAGGCCAGCAAAATGTGGCGTTGCCCTCTGCACGAAAACCCGGTGGCCAGACAGAAGTACATCTTAAAATGAGGTAAAACCCCCGAAAATGGGTGTTTTACCACATTTTCATTTTAGTACATCCCGCCCTCGGTGGCCTTACTGTGTGACATGTTGGGCCTAATTCAGATGTGGTTGTAGGTGAAGTGCATGCCGCAAAGTACTGATGTTCGATACTCTGCGCATGCGCCGGAACCGTACTGCGCATGTGCACTAGGGGTTTGTGACATCGGATGCAGATCAGCTGCAGACTGTCAGTCATTGACAGACGACGTTTGGGGGCGTGGAGGGGGCAACAAGAGCGCCATTTCCTAAAACAGTGGCATGTCGCCTCCATTGTGGGAGAGTGACTAGGCCAGGATTTCTTGGATCTCTTTGTTTGATCTATGGCGTCCGGCTTGTGCAGCCCCATGGGTCATGTAGCCAGCTCATGGTGTCAGAGTTGATCCGATAGTGTGTCCTTGGATGCAGTTCAGAGCAGTAATGCGGTAGGAGGCGTTATATTACTGCTATTGCGCTGCTTCTATGTAAGATAGCAACGCCAACCACATCTGAACAACATGCATTAAGGCCCATGCCCTGTGTGGCATGACATGAATTGGGGGCCCTGCTGTGTGTAATGCTTTGGATTGGGGGTCCTACAATGTGACACTATAGATTTGGGAGTCCTGTTGTGAGGCATGCTGTTTATTGGGGGCCCTACAATGTGGCATACTATGGATTGGGAACCCTGCTGAGAGGCTTACTATGGATTGGGGGGGTCCTATGGTATTACCATTTTAACATTATTATTAGTTAAGAGATTGCCACCCTTTCCATACAATATGGGTAAATAAATAAACCGTGGTGGTTTTGGTAGAAAACGTATGCATTGTACTTGTTGAGTATTAAGGGTCAGAGGTGGTATCCGGATGACAGATCGACAATGTATTGGTCAACCGTCGATAGTTCAACCCCATATGGTCGAGGTTGGGGTTGTTCACGTTTTCCCAACATTTGTTTATTTTACTATCCATGTGAACATCGTAAACGTTGACATTGGGAATAGCAACCATGCGTGAAGCATGGTGAGGGTCTACGTTTGTACTAATGGTGGTCACAGAACATGAAATATACATTTGGATTAAAAAAAATATGTCAATCCATTTTATGTCAACCATTGCAATGTTGCCATGTTTACCCTGTCGACCTTTTGTAGGTGTTGACCTAATACATGTTGACCATTTTGTGTCGACCAATTGACTGCCGCCCATAACATTGTCGATCTATTATACCACACCGTTGGTGCAGAGGTTTCCCGACTAGATCTCTAGTGGGAGCGAAAGACACATTCACTCCCCCTGTGGCCAGACTCATAAGTCTACAGAAGATAAGGTGAGGGAAGTGTCTGCTACATGGACATCCCTTCTACACAACCGCACCCTATTGGTGTGTACGAAATGGGTGATACATACAAAAGATGTTTCTATTATGGGATCTATTCATCATTCAGTTAGAGTCATGTAACTCTTACAGTCCATGGTAGTCATTCCGAGTTGATCGCTAGCTGCATTCGTTTGCTGTGCAGCGATGTGGCAAAAAAATGGCAGTTCTGCGCATGCGTATGCGGCGCAATGCGCACGCGCGACGTACTATTACAATGAACAATGTAGTTTCACACAGGGTCTAGCGATGCATTTCAGTCGCAATGGTTGCCGTAGAGTGATTGACATGAAGTGGGCATTTCTGGGTGTCAACTGACGCAGGCATGCCAGGAAAAACGCAGGCGTGGCTGGGCGAACGCGTGGCGTGTTTGTGACGTCAAAACAGGAACTGAACAGTCTGAAGTGATCGCAAGCGCTGAGTAGGTTTTGAGCTACTCTGAAACTGCACAAAAAAACTTTGTAGCCGCTCTGCGATCCATTCGTTCGCACTTCTGCTAAGCTAAAATACACTCTCAGTGGGAGGCGGCATAGCGTTTGCACGGCTGCTAAAAACTGCTAGCGATCGATCAACTCAGAATGACCACCCATGTCTGTAACACACATTGGAGTAATAGGGCTGAACGCAGTCCAAATACATTATTATGGAGACATACATTTATCAGGCATGGTTAATGGGAACTGGCGCCATCTGCAGATGGCGTACGTTCCAAGAGTCCATTCTACGGAAAGGTCGGGCATGCATATGGGCATCCATTCAGGTCTCTCCGTGCCATCTGACCTTCTCTGTGCGCAGTAGGGTAAAACATGGCAACTACTGATCTATCGGTGACAGTAGCATGGATTGGGCCTGGGTAGGGCTATCACTATTAATAATAAACGTACCCCTATCAATGCGCTTTATAAAAACTCTGAAATGAGGATCTTATCTGGAAAATGAGAATCGTTCTTCTTGATTTACCCCAAGTTGACACAACCACTAATCACACACAGCTTACAAAACACTTCTCAGTCCCATATAAAGCGTACAGCGGCAGTTGTCTCTCCCGATGTGTTTACCCTCACATGAACAGTATAGATCATCTGTAGCGTTTACTTTTCCTAAAATGCTTTGCAGATTTAACAGCTTAGGGCCCCCCTGCAGGAGCTACTATCCAAACATTTCTGACGGTAATGTCCCAAAAGGTTCCGTGACCTGGCGGGATACTCCAGCGATGGCGAGGAGGGAGCAGGCGGTGGGTGGCTGCGAGGGATCTGCGCGCTCCCCGATGAATTGTTAGAACATTTTCAGAATTCTGAAATATTGTTTTTTGGCTTCTTGAAAAGGGACCAAAACCAATTTCAGAGGAGCTTTCTGCTAAGTATTTGACATATTGCTGGAAAATACGTTCTCTCCCATGCCAAAAATAACACAAACGGTTCAGTGCGCAATCATATATCAGCAATTAGGACAGTAACAATCAAAACACTGACCTTTTGAGTGGGAGTTGGGGAAAGTTATTGGTGCTGCTATATAGAAAATGCTTTGACAAGATCTCTGCGGAGTTCTCTCCACACATTGGAAGCTTCCGTGTGATCTGATTCCTGACCTTCTACAGCGCGGCGTACACTGCCAAGGAAGGCCTCAGTGGGGCTGGTGGCTGCCAAGTGCAGCCCATTGAGGGATTAGGTTGTCTGGGCTTGTTTCAACATTTTATGGCTTGTTGAGTTTTCTATTTTTGTATTAAGGATCAATTCTTTCCCCCCCCCACCCCCCTTTTCCCTTTCATGCAAGTTCTCTTATTATCTTGCTTTGCTAGAACAGTTTTGCCTCTTGCTATATACCCCTTTCACTTACCCCCTGCGCAGGGGCGTAGCCAGAACTTTGTGGGCCCCATAGCATCGTTTTGAAGGGCCCCCCGTCCCAATGCTTCTAGAGAGACACTTTTCAGCAGCAGCGGTTAATTTTATGCTATATAATAGGGTTTTAGTTCATTTTCAGAACCATAGTACTGTCTTCTTTAGTGTTATGCCCCATAGTAGTGCCCTAGTTTCTTTTCGCAGTAGTGCTTAAGTTCACCCTATGTCACATTTCAGAGCTGCCAGTATACATTATGCTGCACAGTACTCCCAATTCACATTTTGATACATAGTGCTCCCCGTTCATATTGTGCCTTATTACAGAGCCCCAGTTCATATTACATAACATTAAAATGCCCTCCAGTTCATTTTATACCACAATACAATAAGCAGGTCCAGAGGCATACCTAGATATATTGCAAGTCCGCAAGGAAAAAGTTTGAAAAGACCCCTACGTACCACCCATTGGCGAAAAATGTATATATAACACATGTAACAGGGAAGGTGGCCCCTCTCAGCTCTGGGCCCCATAGCAGCTGCACTGCCTGCACCTATGGTAGCTACACTCTTGTATATGACACATGTAACTGTGACAGTGAAGGTGGCCCCTCTCAGCTCTGGGCCCCATACCTATGGTAGCTACGCCCTTGCTCCTGAGTCCTCTGCCTCCTGACCCTCTTCTTAAGGCCACCCTCACTGTAACCCCCGCTTTATAAGCAGGTGATAAATAAGACGGAGCACAGTATAACTTCTAATATCATCTGCAACAAATATTGATGCTTTACAGAACCGGGAATATAGTATACGTTATATATCCAATATGCATGCCAACTTTATTTCTAAGGCGCCACAAAGTGCCTGCAGTGCCGCTCATAGGGAGATGATAGTACACAGGAGAAATGACTATACATTATCCTAATTATTTATTTCTATCACCGTCTTCTCAGATTCAGTGTAGTCACCTCCTCTTGCTGGTGCTCATTGGCCGGTCTTGCTAGAAATGTCGCCTATTCACATCCGATCACTCCACTTTTTGATCTGATTAAAATGGCCCAAAAAAGTATTTTCTGTTGTACACCTGCTTACTATGTTTTTTTCATTATTTCATATTTTAAGGGATGTAGTTACAATGCCGCCGGACGGGTTCCCGGAGGCCCTAATACTGACGCTGGAATACCGACCGGCGGCATAACGCCGGCATCAAAATCCCAAAAGGTATCGGGATCCCAGTGTGAAAATGACGACAGCCAGAAGCCCAATTGTTCTTCCAGCGGGATGCGCTCGCGTTCCTGAAGCGGGGGGTGGCAGTTTAGGTTTAGGCATTATAAGGCGGGTTAGGGTGTAGGGACGGGAAGGAGGTGGTTAGGGACCGGGGAGGGAGGGTTAGGCACTTACAAGGGGAGGTTAGAGTTAGGCACCAAGCGGGGAGGGTTAGGTTTAGGCAGCGGGGAATGGAGGGTTAGGGTTAGGCACCCACAAGGAAGGGTTAGGGTAGGGGGCAGGGGACGGTTACGATAATTTTTGGGAGACTGTCTGTATTCTGATGGTCGGGGTGCCGCTGTCGGTATTCTGACTGCCAGAATCCTGTCCGTGGGTATATGATCATACCGAATCTAATTTTAATATATGTTGCTGTATAAAACTGGCGCTTTATAAGGCAGCTTTGTTTTGTTCTGACTTAGCAGCCGTCAAACCTCTTAAGACAAATGTTTTGCCCATCCCCAAATATTACAAATCCGGGAACTATCCGTGTTTGTATGAATGACTGATCCGGACAGAACGGGGTCACTAGTTACTCTGTAAGTGCAAAAGGCTGCAGAGGTCCTTGCATGGAGGAGCGAAACGTGTTGGGTTCATGGAGCCAGCAGCCATCATTAAGAAGACACTAGAAAACAATGAGTCAGGATGAAGAGAGGCAGACATGAGTAGATGAACCACAGAGCAGGCGGCTTATCATTAATGTCATTGTTTAGTTAGATTTCGTCCTCTCTCTTTTTCCCAGAGTTCCCCATATCAACTGGTCAATCATCATTACATATAGAGTATAGACATAGCGGTAACTGGGCACGTCCGCTCTCTGGGGCAGAAGTATCAAATCTTGGAGAGAGAGATAAAGGGTCTATTCATGAAGCAGTGAAAAGTGTGGAGAAGTGAGCCAGTGGAGAAGTTGCCCATGTCAACCAATCAGCATTGAAGTAACATTTATAATTTACATACTGTACAATTGTTCGGAGCAGCTGATTGGTTGCCATGGGCAACTTCTCCACAGGCTCACATCTACACTCTTTTCACTGCTTCGTGAATAGGCTCATTGTGAGAGGCTTGCATTCTAAAGTGAGGCTTGGCTTTAAAGTGAGGCTTGGCTTATTAAAGTGAGTTTGAAACAGCAGCAGGTGAGTTAGAATACAGCAAAAGGTGAGTTTTATAATACACCAAGTGACACAAAGATTTGCAATACCATTAACATCTGATACAATGTTTGGCCTTGTGCAGTGCAATGGATGTAAAGCATTTGTTTGGAAAGAGGCAGCGTGGAGACTCGGCTGCTGTCCAATCTGTGAGCAATTTTCTCTGCTGAAGGAGGAGATAGCAAAACTGCATGCTGAGATTTGTAGGATGTCTGTGTCTTTGAAGCCTCCACTGCCTCAGAGAGCCACCAGAAGACATTCTGCCTGGACTACTGTGGGCTCTCAAGGGCAGAGATTTCCAGAGGGATATAGACACCTCCCGCAAGCGGTGACACTGCAAAACTCGTATGCTACTCTTGCAGGGCATTGAAGATACAACTAATAGAGGCACTACAGAACAGGAGGATATGGGGACTTCTACCAACTATAGGAACAGGGAATGGAACAGGAAAATGGCATCTCCAAAAAGGACTGCACTTCTCTTGGGAGATTCCATTATTAGAGGAATACATCTGGGAAATGCAAATGAAGTAGAGAAACAAGTAAGGTGCTTACCTGGAGCCACAGCTCCAAGGGATAAAGAGCGCATGCTAAGAATTGTAAAGGCAGCAAGAAAAGATGGGGAGGTGGATGTCATTGTCCACCTAGGGACAAATGACCTGGCAAATGCTGAACTCATGGCCGTAAAAGATGAATTTAGGAAGTTAGGGATTGCTCTGAAGCAGGTGGCAACCACTGTATCTTTTTCAGAAGTATTGCCAGTACACAGAGGGGAAGACAGAACTCATTGCATCAGAAACTTCAATGTTTGGCTAAGGACATGGTGCAATGAGGAGAGATTTGGATTTATAGGCCACACTCTCACCATCTGGCAAGATAGGAGCTTATACAAAAGTGACGGCCTGCACCCATCTTCAAGGGGAACAAGAATACTAACTGAACAGTAGAGATGAGCGCCTGAAATTTTTCGTGTTTTGTGTTTTGGTTTTGGGTTCGGTTCCGCGGCCGTGTTTTGGGTTCGAACGCGTTTTGGCAAAACCTCACCGAATTTTTTTTGTCGGATTCGGGTGTGTTTTGGATTCGGGTGTTTTTTTCAAAAAACACTAAAAAACAGCTTAAATCATAGAATTTGGGGGTCATTTTGATCCCAAAGTATTATTAACCTCAAAAACCATAATTTACACTCATTTTCAGTCTATTCTGAATACCTCACACCTCACAATATTATTTTTAGTCCTAAAATTTGCACCGAGGTCGCTGTGTGAGTAAGATAAGCGACCCTAGTGGCCGACACAAACACCGGGCCCATCTAGGAGTGGCACTGCAGTGTCACGCAGGATGTCCCTTCCAAAAAACCCTCCCCAAACAGCACATGACGCAAAGAAAAAAAGAGGCGCAATGAGGTAGCTGTGTGAGTAAGATTAGCGACCCTAGTGGCCGACACAAACACCGGGCCCATCTAGGAGTGGCACTGCAGTGTCACGCAGGATGGCCCTTCCAAAAAACCCTCCCCAAACAGCACATGACGCAAAGAAAAAAAGAGGCGCAATGAGGTAGCTGTGTGAGTAAGATTAGCGACCCTAGTGGCCGACACAAACACCGGGCCCATCTAGGAGTGGCACTACAGTGTCACGCAGGATGTCCCTTCCAAAAAACCCTCCCCAAACAGCACATGACGCAAAGAAAAAAAGAGGCGCAATGAGGTAGCTGTGTGAGTAAGATTAGCGACCCTAGTGGCCGACACAAACACCGGGCCCATCTAGGAGTGGCACTGCAGTGTCACGCAGGATGTCCCTTCCAAAAAACCCTCCCCAAACAGCACATGACGCAAAGAAAAAAAGAGGCGCAATGAGGTAGCTGACTGTGTGAGTAAGATTAGCGACCCTAGTGGCCGACACAAACACCGGGCCCATCTAGGAGTGGCACTGCAGTGTCACGCAGGATGTCCCTTCCAAAAAACCCTCCCCAATCAGCACATGATGCAAAGAAAAAGAAAAGAAAAAAGAGGTGCAAGATGGAATTGTCCTTGGGCCCTCCCACCCACCCTTATGTTGTATAAACAAAACAGGACATGCACACTTTAACCAACCCATCATTTCAGTGACAGGGTCTGCCACACGACTGTGACTGATATGACGGGTTGGTTTGGACCCCCCCCAAAAAAGAAGCAATTAATCTCTCCTTGCACAAACTGGCTCTACAGAGGCAAGATGTCCACCTCATCTTCACCCTCCGATATATCACCGTGTACATCCCCCTCCTCACAGATTATCAATTCGTCCCCACTGGAATCCACCATCTCAGCTCCCTGTGTACTTTGTGGAGGCAATTGCTGCTGGTCAATGTCTCCGCAGAGGAATTGATTATAATTCATTTTAATGAACATCATCTTCTCCACATTTTCTGGATGTAACCTCGTACGCCGATTGCTGACAAGGTGAGCGGCGGCACTAAACACTCTTTCGGAGTACACACTTGTGGGAGGGCAACTTAGGTAGAATAAAGCCAGTTTGTGCAAGGGCCTCCAAATTGCCTCTTTTTCCTGCCAGTATAAGTACGGACTGTGTGACGTGCCTACTTGGATGCGGTCACTCATATAATCCTCCACCATTCTATCAATGTTGAGAGAATCATATGCAGTGACAGTAGACGACATGTCCGTAATCGTTGTCAGGTCCTTCAGTCCGGACCAGATGTCAGCATCAGCAGTCGCTCCAGACTGCCCTGCATCACCGCCAGCGGGTGGGCTCGGAATTCTGAGCCTTTTCCTCGCACCCCCAGTTGCGGGAGAATGTGAAGGAGGAGATGTTGACAGGTCGCGTTCCGCTTGACTTGACAATTTTGTCACCAGCAGGTCTTTCAACCCCAGCAGACTTGTGTCTGCCGGAAAGAGAGATCCAAGGTAGGCTTTAAATCTAGGATCGAGCACGGTGGCCAAAATGTAGTGCTCTGATTTCAACAGATTGACCACCCGTGAATCCTTGTTAAGCGAATTAAGGGCTCCATCCACAAGTCCCACATGCCTAGCGGAATCGCTCCGTGTTAGCTCCTCCTTCAATGTCTCCAGCTTCTTCTGCAAAAGCCTGATGAGGGGAATGACCTGACTCAGGCTGGCAGTGTCTGAACTGACTTCACGTGTGGCAAGTTCAAAGGGCATCAGAACCTTGCACAACGTTGAAATCATTCTCCACTGCGCTTGAGACAGGTGCATTCCACCTACTATATCGTGCTCAATTGTATAGGCTTGAATGGCCTTTTGCTGCTCCTCCAACCTCTGAAGCATATAGAGGGTTGAATTCCACCTCGTTACCACTTCTTGCTTCAGATGATGGCAGGGCAGGTTCAGTAGTTTTTGGTGGTGCTCCAGTCTTCTGTACGTGGTGCCTGTACGCCGAAAGTGTCCCGCAATTCTTCTGGCCACCGACAGCATCTCTTGCACGCCCCTGTCGTTTTTTAAAAAATTCTGCACCACCAAATTCAAGGTATGTGCAAAACATGGGACGTGCTGGAATTTGCCCATATTTAATGCACACACAATATTGCTGGCGTTGTCCGATGCCACAAATCCACAGGAGAGTCCAATTGGGGTAAGCCATTCCGCGATGATCTTCCTCAGTTGCCGTAAGAGGTTTTCAGCTGTGTGCGTATTCTGGAAAGCGGTGATACAAAGCGTAGCCTGCCTAGGAAAGAGTTGGCGTTTGCGAGATGCTGCTACTGGTGCCGCCGCTGCTGTTCTTGCGGCGGGAGTCCATACATCTACCCAGTGGGCTGTCACAGTCATATAGTCCTGACCCTGCCCTGCTCCACTTGTCCACATGTCCGTGGTTAAGTGGACATTGGGTACAACTGCATTTTTTAGGACACTGGTGAGTCTTTTTCTGACGTCCGTGTACATTCTCGGTATCGCCTGCCTAGAGAAGTGGAACCTAGATGGTATTTGGTAACGGGGGCACACTGCCTCAATAAATTGTCTAGTTCCCTGTGAACTAACGGCGGATACCGGACGCACGTCTAACACCAACATAGTTGTCAAGGCCTCAGTTATCCGCTTTGCAGTAGGATGACTGCTGTGATATTTCATCTTCCTCGCAAAGGACTGTTGAACAGTCAATTGCTTACTGGAAGTAGTACAAGTGGGCTTACGACTTCCCCTCTGGGATGACCATCGACTCCCAGCGGCAACAACAGCAGCGCCAGCAGCAGTAGGCGTTACACGCAAGGATGCATCGGAGGAATCCCAGGCAGGAGAGGACTCGTCAGACTTGCCAGTGACATGGCCTGCAGGACTATTGGCATTCCTGGGGAAGGAGGAAATTGACACTGAGGGAGTTGGTGGGGTGGTTTGCGTGAGCTTGGTTACAAGAGGAAGGGATTTACTGGTCAGTGGACTGCTTCCGCTGTCACCCAAAGTTTTTGAACTTGTCACTGACTTATTATGAATGCGCTGCAGGTGACGTATAATGGAGGATGTTCCGAGGTGGTTAACGTCCTTACCCCTACTTATTACAGCTTGACAAAGGGAACACACGGCTTGACACCTGTTGTCCGCATTTCTGGTGAAATACCTCCACACCGAAGAGCTGATTTTTTTGGTATTTTCACCTGGCATGTCAACGGCCATATTCCTCCCATGGACAACAGGTGTCTCCCCGGGTGCCTGACTTAAACAAACCACCTCACCATCAGAATCCTCCTGGTCAATTTCCTCCCCAGCGCCAGCAACACCCATATCCTCCTCATCCTGGTGTACTTCAACACTGACATCTTCAACCTGACTATCAGGAACTGGACTGCGGGTGCTCCTTCCAGCACTTGCAGGGGGCGTGCAAATGGTGGAAGGCGCATGCTCTTCACGTCCAGTGTTGGGAAGGTCAGGCATCGCAACCGACACAATTGGACTCTCCTTGTGGATTTGGGATTTCGAAGAATGCACAGTTCTTTGCTGTGCTGCTTTTGCCAGCTTGAGTCTTTTCATTTTTCTAGCGAGAGGCTGAGTGCTTCCATCCTCATGTGAAGCTGAACCACTAGCCATGAACATAGGCCAGGGCCTCAGCCGTTCCTTGCCACTCCGTGTGGTAAATGGCATATTGGCAAGTTTACGCTTCTCCTCCGACAATTTTATTTTAGGTTTTGGAGTCCTTTTTTTTCTGATATTTGGTGTTTTGGATTTGACATGCTCTGTACTATGACATTGGGCATCGGCCTTGGCAGACGACGTTGCTGGCATTTCATCGTCTCGGCCATGACTAGTGGCAGCAGCTTCAGCACGAGGTGGAAGTGGATCTTGATCTTTCCCTAATTTTGGAACCTCAACATTTTTGTTCTCCATATTTTAATAGGCACAACTAAAAGGCACCTCAGGTAAACAATGGAGATGGATACTAGTATACAATTATGGACTGCCTGCCGAGTGCAGACACAGAGGTAGCCACAGCCGTGAACTACCGTACTGTACTGTGTCTGCAGCTAATATAGACTGGTTGATAAAGAGAAGATGTCTATGTAACTATGTATGTATAAAGAAGAATGAAAAAAAACCACGGTTAGGTGGTATACAATTATGGACGGACTGCCTGCCGAGTGCAGACACAGAGGTAGCCACAGCCGTGAACTACCGTACTGTACTGTGTCTGCAGCTAATATAGACTGGTTGATAAAGAGAAGATGTCTATGTAACTATGTATGTATAAAGAAGAATGAAAAAAATCCACGGTTAGGTGGTATTACAATTATGGACGGACTGCCTGCCGAGTGCAGAGACACAGAGGTAGCCACAGCCGTGAACTACCGTACTGTGTCTGCTGCGACTGGATGATAAATGATATAAAAAATATATATATATCACTACTGCAGCCGGACAGGTATATATTATATATTATATAATGACGGACCTGCTGGACACTGTCTGTCAGCAGAATGAGTTTTATTTTTATAGAATAAAAAAAAAAAAAACACACAAGTGAAGTCACACGACGAGTGTTTAACTTTTTCAGGCAATCACAATATAAGTATACTACTAACTATACTGGTGGTCAGTGTGGTCAGGTCACTGGTCAGTCACACTGGCAGTGGCACTCCTGCAGCAAAAGTGTGCACTGTTTAATTTTAATATAATATGTACTCCTGGCTCCTGCTATAACCTATAACTGGCACTGCAGTAGTGCTCCCCAGTCTCCCCCACAATTATAAGCTGTGTGAGCTGAGCAGTCAGACAGATATATAATATATATAGATGATGCAGCACACTGGCCTGAGCCTGAGCAGTGCACACAGATATGGTATGTGACTGACTGAGTCACTGTGTGTATCGCTTTTTTCAGGCAGAGAACGGATATATTAAATAAACTGCACTGTGTGTCTGGTGGTCACTCACTATATAATATATTATGTACTCCTGGCTCCTGCTATAACCTATAACTGGCACTGCAGTAGTGCTCCCCAGTCTCCCCCACAATTATAAGCTGTGTGAGCTGAGCAGTCAGACAGATATATATAATATTATATATAGATAATAGATGATGCAGCACACTGGCCTGAGCCTGAGCAGTGCACACAGATATGGTATGTGACTGACTGAGTCACTGTGTGTATCGCTTTTTTCAGGCAGAGAACGGATATATTAAATAAACTGCACTGTGTGTCTGGTGGTCACTCACTATATAATATATTATGTACTCCTGGCTCCTGCTATAACCTATAACTGGCACTGCAGTAGTGCTCCCCAGTCTCCCCCACAATTATAAGCTGTGTGAGCTGAGCAGTCAGACAGATATATATAATATTATATATAGATAATAGATGATGCAGCACACTGGCCTGAGCCTGAGCAGTGCACACAGATATGGTATGTGACTGACTGAGTCACTGTGTGTATCGCTTTTTTCAGGCAGAGAACGGATATATTAAATAAACTGCACTGTGTGTCTGGTGGTCACTCACTATATAATATATTATGTACTCCTGGCTCCTGCTATAACCTATAACTGGCACTGCAGTAGTGCTCCCCAGTCTCCCCCACAATTATAAGCTGTGTGAGCTGAGCAGTCAGACAGATATATATAATATTATATATAGATAATAGATGATGCAGCACACTGGCCTGAGCCTGAGCAGTGCACACAGATATGGTATGTGACTGAGTCACTGTGTGCTGTGTATCGCTTTTTTCAGGCAGAGAACGGATTATAAAGTAAACTGCACTGTCCTCACTAGTAAACTCTCTCCACTCAGTCTCTACACTTCTACAGTAACAGTACTCCTCCTAGTCAGCTCCAGTAAATCTCTCTCAGTCTCTTATAATCTAAATGGAGAGGACGCCAGCCACGTCCTCTCCCTATCAATCTCAATGCACGTGTGAAAATGGCGGCGACGCGCGGCTCCTTATATAGAATCCGAGTCTCGCGATAGAATCCGAGCCTCGCGAGAATCCGACAGCGTCATGATGACGTTCGGGCGCGCTCGGGTTAACCGAGCAAGGCGGGAAGATCCGAGTCTGCTCGGACCCGTGAAAAAAAACATGAAGTTCTGGCGGGTTCGGATTCAGAGAAACCGAACCCGCTCATCTCTACTGAACAGTTTGGATGCTTCATCAAGAACTATTTAAACTAACAAAGGGGGGCAGTGAACCAAACAGGAATAAAGAAATCTGCTCCCCCACACAGAGGTATTGTTTCTGCAGGCAAAGGGAATAGGAAGCATATCTACAGCAACAGAAGATAATTCAGATCGAAACCAAATAAAAATAGGCAGAGAGAAGAACATAGCTAGGAACAGAAAAAGAACAAACAAAACTCTAAAAGCTATGTGTGCAAATGCTAGGAGCTTAGGAAATAAAATCCCAGAACTAATTGCAATAATGACAAGGGATGATCTAGACATTGTGGCAATTACAGAGTCATGGTACAATGAAAATCATGACTGGGACATAGCTATACCGGGATATACTTTATTTAGGATGGACAGAATTGGAAAAATCGGAGGTGGGGTAGCAATGTATGTAAAAAAAAACATAAATACTACATTAATACAAAGTATTGAAGAAAAAACTGAGGCCCTTTGGGTGACCATAGAAACAGGGGAAAAGTTGATTATTCGTATTGGCATGATATACAGGCCACCAGGTCAGGAAGAGGAACTCGACAAGTACCTATTGCAGGACATAACTAAAATGGCATTAAAAGGAGAGGTAATAATCATGGGAGACTTTAATCTTCCTGATGTAAACTGGGAGGTGTCTGTTGCTAGTTCCACTAGAAGTAGGGACATTTTAAATTCCCTTCAGTGAGCATCCCTCCACCAATTGGTGAGGGAGCCCACTCAGAAAGACGCAATATTAGACTTAATACTTACAAATGGAGACAGATTATCGGACGTAAAAGTGGGTGAAAACCTGGGATTCAGTGATCATCAAGCAGTATGGTTCAGCATTAAGACAGAGACTGACTCGTCCCATACAAAAACAAAGGTGTTGGATTTTAGGAAGGCTGATTTTGTAGGGATGGGAAAATGTGTAAGCGATTCTTTGGCAGAGTGGAGGAACTTGGAAGCAGTGCAGGAGAGGTGGGAAACATTAAAATGGGCAATATTGAAGGCAACAGACCTTTGTATCAAAACTGTTAGGAAAAACACAAGGAAAAGGAAGCCAGTGTGGTTTGCAAAAGAAGTAGCAAATATTGTGAGAGCAAAAAAGATAGCTTTTAGGAAATATAAGCAGACACAAAACAATGAAGACAAAGAGATATATCTTGTTAGACAGAAGGAGACTAAGAAGGTAATCAGATGTGCAAAGCTGAGGAAAAAATGGCCCATTCAGTGGGTAAAGGAGGCAAAACTTTTTTTAGGTATATAAGCGAAAGGAGAAAAACAAAAGGCGGAATTATAAAACTAAAGACGGACACTGGGAGTCTTGTTGAAGGAGACAATTTAATAGCAGATCATCTTAATGATTATTTTTGCTCAGTATTTACTACTGAAAGAGAGGGGAGGGTGCCACAGTTAAGTTGCAGGGATATTCAGGAAAATGAAACAAGTACATTTACAGAGGAGAAGGTCCTAACAGAACTCTCAAAGCTGAAAGTGGACAAATCTATGGGGCCAGATGGGATACATCCAAGGATACTAAAATAACTTAAAGAGGTGCTGGTAGCACCATTGACAGAATTATTCAACCAGTCATTAGCTACAGGAGTAATTCCAGAGGACTTGAAAAGAGCAAACGTAGTCCCACTGCACAAAAGTGGAAGCAAGGAAGAGGCAAACAACTACAGACCAGTGAGTCTTACATCAGTAGTAGGGAAATTGATGGAAACACTCTTAAAAGAAAGAGTTGTAGATTATCTCAAATCTGGCAATTTACAGGATCCCAAACAGCATGGATTCACTGGGGGGAGATCATGTCAAACAAATCTTATTGACTTTTTTGATTGTGTGACTAAAGTGATGGTTAAAGGTGGAGCCATGGATATAGCTTATCTAGACTTTAGTAAGGCTTTTGACACTGTTCCACATCGCAGACTGCTAAATAAACTTGAAAGTTTGGGATTGGATATTAGGATTATTGAATGGATAAGATCTTGGTTGAAGGATAGAAAACAGAAAGTTGTGGTAAATGGAGTGCATTCACAGGAGGGAAATGTTACCAGTGGAGTACCCCAGGGATCTGTACTTGGACCAGTGCTTTTTAATATCTTTATTGGTGACATTGCAAATGGCATTAAAGGGAAAGTATGCCTTTTTGCAGATGACACAAAGGTATGCAACAGGGTAGACACACCAGGTGGGGTAAAACAAATGATTGAGGATCTAGGTAGACTAGAGGAATGGTCAAGAGTGTGGCAATTACAGTTTAATGCCAAAAAATGCAAAATCATGCACTTGGGTCTCAAAAATCCAAAAGCTAAATATAGTATTAATGGCACTATACTGGAAACTACTGAGGAGGAAAGGGATCTAGGAGTCACTATTTCAGATGACTTAAAGGCAGGTAAGCAATGTAACAAGGCAATGAGGAAGGCTAGTCAGATGCTTGGCTGCATTGGGAGAGGAATCAGCAGCAGAAAGAAAGAAGTAATAATGCCACTGTATAGGTCATTGGTACGGCCTCATCTAGAATACTGTATTCAGTTCTGGAGGCCATATCTTCAAAAGGATATTAATACATTAGAAACTGTACAAAGGAGGGCAACTAAAATGGTGCATGGCCTACATCACAAAACATACCCAGAAAGACTAAGAAATCTCAATATGTATAGTTTGGAGCAGAGAAGGGAAAGGGGGACATGATAGAAACTTTCAAATATATCAAGGGTTTTAACAAACTCCAGGAGGGAAACATTCTCCAAATGAAGAGAAGCAATAGGACACGAGGACATGCACTGAGACTGGAGGGGGGGAGGTTCAGTGGAAATTTGCGGAAAAATTATTTCGCAGAAAGGGTAGTGGACAAGTGGAATAGCCTCCCATCAGAGGTGGTAGAGTCTAAGACAGTAGAGCAATTTAAACATGCATGGGATAGACATAAGGATATCCTTACAAAGAAATAAGGATCAAATAAGGTTAGAGATAAAAATAATGTAAAAAAAAAAAGGGGCAGACTAGATGGGCCAAGTGGTTCTTATCTGCTGACAAATTCTATGTATGTTTCTATGTATGACCCCAAAGTGCCAACCAATCAGCTCTTAACTGTCATTTTTTCAAACACGGCCTTCAAAACGGCACTTATGAGCTAAATGGCTGGTACTTTATATCTCTCCAATTTATCGCTCTCAAAGGCTTGATACATCTCCCCCTCTGTGCTGACTGACAACACTCCCTGCACATGTAATATCTTGATGTCCGCCAGGAAATGGCAGTGAGTGGGTGGTGGCACGGAGCTGTGTGCCGGTTGCCCTAAGTATGTACCCGCCACCTTCCCAAGCAATAAGGTGCCCCTTGAACTTGAAGCCCGAGACAGTTGCACTGGGCGGTAATACATTTCTCACATCCCTAGTTACTTCCTTGCATAAAAAGGTTAATGTTGACGCTGTCTTTAATGTGATGAAGTAGAACAACCCCTCTGATGAATAATACGTTACATTTGTTCCTCGCTAGCAGGGGTTAAAGTGGGCCGGAACGGGGCGGAACTGCGTTCCGTCACCTCTAATTGCAGGCGGAACCAGTTCCGCCTCCGTCCGGCCACAGCATCAGGTCACGGCTGCATTGTAAAGTTTGCAGCGTCCGCCAGCCAATCCCGGCTCGCGGACCAGCTGCAGATCCAATTAAAAGAAGGGGCGGCTATTTCAAAAGCTGGCGTGAGCCAATCACGGCTCGCGGACCGCCAGCCAATGAGAAGCTGCCTAGTGGCAGTTTCTCATTGGCTAACAGTCCGCGATACGTGATTGGTGCGCAATCGGCGCTAGATTCAAAAGCGCAGCCCCTTCCCCTATACGGATACTGGGACCGGCAAATCTGTCTCCCCGCAGCACAGCGTAATGGGACCGCCGGAGCCAGTGACAGTGGGTCCCCCCGCACACATGCATAGGATCATAGGTGTGCGCACCCCCCACACGTGCCCTACATTTATTGCTGCACATTCCTGTGCCCTTCTCCTGCTGCGCCCGCCGTCAGGTCATGTGAGTGAGTGTGCTTTCTTTATCATTATTTAGGCATACATGTTTCTCCAGCGGCACACAATAAGGACAAGAGTTGGCTTTAGTCACTAAAGCCGACTCTTGTCCTTATTGAGTTCTGCTGGAGAAACATGAGATATATATATATGTTTACTTATTTAATGGTGAGCACTACTGGGGGCATTCTGTAAGCATGTGGGGCGGGCAATGTGAATAAGATTGTGCTACAGTGAGGCATTATTTTGAATTTGGGGTACTTTTGTGTGGCCACGCCCCTTCCTTATGAAACCACACCCTTTTTTGCGGCACGCGCGCCGAAGGCGCACGCTAAGGGGGAGGGGTTGTGGGGAAGATGAGTTCCCCCACCTCTCCAGGACCACTTTAAGCCCTGCTCGCTAGAATAATCAGTAGTATGCAATGCATAGGCTGTAGCAGAGTGTGTATATTCTATAGCCAAGGTCTATGAAGTTGTTCTTTGCCCCTATGGTTTCGGTAGTGTAACTGTGCCACACGGTACACAGGGCAATGATCTCAGCCTCCAAGCAGACGGATCACGGCACGGTCCAGCACTAGCGCCGGAGACCTTGGCTTGGCCGCCGTCCTGCTTTGTGAATGAACCTTTTGTCTGTGAAATGAGACTTCGGGCTGTTAAAATATGACAGAGTCGGTGCGCTCCCTGACACTTTTACAGCACGCATTTGATGTTTTATAAATGAAAAAAAAAAAGATTTGGATTTAATAAAACGTTACGCTACAGGAAATTATCTGAAATGAAGAAAATATGTCTTTTGGTAACTAAATGGATAACTTTACAGTTTGTAGGCTGAGAAATATCAAAGATTCCCCCACTCAAATGATTCAATGTGTTCCCTGATATTGGACGCTCGTCCTTCTGGTTTTTTTGCTTCTTTAAAATCAAGGCCAGCTGTACTGGGGGGCAGGTAAGCGGAGAACCGCACATTAAAGTATATTTAAACATTCCTCTGCTGGTGTTTAACAGCACGGCCTAAGTAGAAAATAATACACTGTAAAGGTTTTGTCGGTGTCAGGGGAACGCGGAGATTATATTATATTCTGTATTGTTATATTTTATTTCATGTACGACAGTCACACAGCGGAGAGGCCAGTTTATGTCTCGTTAACATACTTTGGTTAACGCGCTTACGAATATAACAATATGCATAGAGAGCTCTTTGTACGCTCTGCAGTATATACTAACGTAGAGGTAAAGGGTGAGAGAGCAGCCATACTGTACAGAAGGCGTGTTCCTCACACAAAGAGCTGCCGCATGTTAATGATCTGCCCCACTGCAAAGCATACGCACTGTAGCACAGCCGCCAATGCATGCGCACACTGGGCTAAATGTAACAGCCTGCGAGAAGTGCGGGACTTTGTGCGAGAATGGCAGTATTTTTAAAGTGGTAAAGCCAGCCTGGTTTTGCCTCGTAAATGATTGCTACTTTTTTCCCTACGTTTTCCCTACCACTCCCAGAAAACGGTCAGTTGACACCCATAAACGCCCTCTTCCTGTCAATCGCTTTGCGATCGGCCGTGCGTATGGATTCTTCGTTAAATCCAATGCTCAGATACGATCCGCATTGTACCCGTACGACGCGCATGCGCATTGCGGTGCATACGCATGCGCAGTAGAGACCTGATCGCAGCGCAGTGAAAATCGGCAGCATGCCATCAACTCAAAATGACCCCTATATACAATACTGTTTTCATGGATCTAGTGTTATCAGGCTCAGAGATACTGTATTATTAGTCTTTTCGTACATTGTATGTACTAACATATTGAAGAGAAGTATCAGAACACGAGGACATACTCTGAGACTGGAGGGAGGTAGGTTCACAGAAAATTTGAGGAAAAATGACATCACAGAAAGGGTAGTGGACAAGTGGAATAGCCTCCCGTCAGAGGTGGTAGAGGCTAAGACAGTAGAGCAATTTAAGCATGCATGGTATAGACATAAGGATCTCCTTACAAAGAATTAAGGATCAAATAGGGTTTGAGGTAAAAATATGGTAAAAAAGGGGCAGACTAGATGGGCCAAGTGGTTCTTATCTGCCGTCACATTCTATATTTCTAAATGTTTCTGTATTATGCAGCACTGTATACAGCCAGAGGATTTTTCTGCATCTACATCTGCATCCATCTCCTCACATGCTGTGGGCCGCCCAGCACAGAGCAAGGCCACCCAACATGTGTAGTGTCGTCTCACGGAGCGGATACATCAAAGTAAGGTTGACCACTGGCAGTGCAGCCTGGATGCGTTGTCAGGTGGCCCACCGCCATTTTTTAAATTACAGCAGCTGCGAAAATGATCCCGGACACCCCCATTCGGCCCACCACGTCCACCGCGGTGACATCCCCGTCCCCCCCACACCGCATGCCCACTACTGTCAATCAGGAGAAGGGTCGGCTGCGCACATTGCGGCCAGTGAGCGTGCACAGACCAGACGGACGCGGCCACTGCATACAGATGCGCAGCCTCGTCCATCTCTGAATCAGCCCCATAGTGACTAACGTGACAAGTAAGAACCTTATGCTATTGTCTGCAGGTACTGAAGAAAGGGATTGAAGTCAAAAGGTCAGCAATAACAATGTTGACGTTCATATGTCGATGCATCAGTGTCGACACTGTTAATATGTCAACGGGCAATGTGGTGACATTCTCAGAATTCCAGCAGGTGAAAGGTCAACACCGTCAGAATGTTGACATAAGGGTTAGATTGCGGGCAGGAGGGTTAGGCTGCATGGTGTGGGTAGGGGTGGGCACTGGAGGGAGGGTTTGGGATAAAGACAGCAAAGAAATAGTTACCGGAACATCAGAAGATGGGAGCTCAGACCTGGAAGTGACGTTTGCATGACTGCCGGGGCCCAGAAGACTCTGCTGGAGCCATTGCACCCACCAGAAGGTAAGTCACCGGGGGGCCAATGACTTTTGATATATGGTACCCAAACCCTGAATAAGACCTTGTATCTCTACAGTAGATTACAGAACTGGTTACATGATATTGATCATGAAGGAGTCGCCGTTTAAAAATCCAGCATTGGCCCCATGGTGGTCATTCCGAGTTGATCGCAGCCAGCAACTTTTTGCTGCTGTGCGATCAACTAGTCCACGGCTCCACGCCTATGGGGGAGTGTATTTTAGCTTAGCTGGGCTGCGATCACTTGTGCAGTCCTGCTAAGCTAAAAAAATGTCAAGCAGAAGAAGACCAGCCCTATATCTACTTACCCTGTGCGACGATCCCTGCGATGCTGGAGCCGGCTTTGACGTCAGACATCCGCCCTCCGTCCTGCTGGACACGCCTGCGTTTTCCTTACCACTCCCTGAAAACGGTCTCCAACGGTCCGGATCCGCCCAGGTACGCCTTCTTCTTGTCAATCGTCTTTGCAGTCGGCTCTGCGACTGCTTCCATCGTAGGATGCGACGTAACCCGGCGGGCAACGGCCCGCACGCGCATTGTGGCCGCCACGCATGCACATTCCGGACCCGTTCGCACCGCAGCTATAAACCGCTGCGTGCGAACGGGTCGGAATGACCCCCAATGTTCCCAAACGGGCCTGTAAGTACCAGATGGGATAACACTGCTGCACACTCACTGACATTAATACTTTTACTGACCTTTATGAAGAATTACGAAACTGCGGTTATTTTTAAGTCTGCATTAATTTAGTTTTTTTTTTTAGTTTTGTTTTTTGTGCTTCCAGCGATATTCAAGCCACAGACATTTTTGGTTTCATTTAAATTCTTTTTGTGAATTTATTTAACTCATTAACCAATTCCAGAACACTAAGCCAAAACCGGTCATATTAAAAATACAAAAAAAAAAAGGTCTTACATTCTCTTAATAGAATATTAATTACCAGACATTAGAGTCCAAAGAAAATCTTGAACACTAAACCAATGTCTTTCTCCCACACAAGCTGCAAAATCCCTTGTCAGAGACATATAAAGATTAATTGGTTCAAGTATTTAACTACTAAAGCAGAGACAGCAATGATCAGACAAGGCCTTACCCTGTAATTTTGGCCTTGTCTCTGGTTTCTTTGTCACTCCCGTGCGCAAGGGCTGAAAAATAGAAAAACACTTACTATATTCTATCCATTCTCATTCCAGCTTCAGTCAAAGCAGAAAGAGACGTAATAAAAGACAGTAATTTCCTGCCGTTTCCTGTTTTCTGCGAACATGGTAGCCTGAATTTCACTTAAAAGTAATTTTCCAACTTTATCGGAGGGGTGTTGCGTCCCATTTGCAGGAACAAAAATCATTCACTTTTTTAAAAAAGTTATTTACCGGAATTTGTTCTATTTAAATGTATCAGACAATGGGGGGGTTATTCAGGATTGTTAGCAAACCAAAAAAGTTAGCAACTGGGCAAAACCATGCTGCACTGCAGGTGGGGCAGATGTAACATGTGCAGAGAGAGTTAGATTTGGATGGGTTATACATATGTATTGTTTCTGTGCAGGGTAAATACTGGCTGCTTTATTTGTACACTGCAGATTTCAGTTTGAACACACCCCACCCAAATCTAACTCTCTCTGCACATGTTACATCTGCCCCAGTGTGTATGGGGTGCCCACTGATCGGATAATCGCTCCGAGGCTCGGAGAGTTCGTCTGATCTGCAGAGTGACCTGCACAGAGTGTATCCAGCATTACTGGAGCAGAGGGTTTAGCAAGCCCAGGCGTTGTATTACTATCAGGAGATACTTTAAAGGGCCGGATGTGTATAGCGCAGTGTCTGCAACGCCATTGCAAACAGGTGAGCCTATTAATGGCTTCATAAGTTACACGTAGGTTATTAGGTAGGTGGATTTTGTATGAGGTAGGTGGATTTTGTCTGGGAATTTTTGTACTCGGTGCCAAATCTGTCTATCTTTTCCCACTGGATTCCAGGGTCTCCATCTTTGAACACCTTTTGGATCCCCAACTCCCTCAGATACTCAAGTTCATCTAATGTCACAGCTCTGCTCAGAGTCTCTTTGGAACTTACAATGGCTCCTACTTGTTATTCAGTAGCTGGCACTCTTTCCTGCAAATGAGGATGGAGGGGATCTAATAACCACCCACCAAATCAATAGCTTGAATCCATGGTTGTAACAAGGGGTGTATGGTGCATGGCCAAGGGGGAGTCACTGTTGTCTAGGTGGCACCTGTCTGTGGCCTTCCTGGAATGGTATGCTACTACAACCTGGAGAGCTGCCTAAGAGTCCCCCAGCATTCCCTTAGGACTTGCCCACTGCTCAGCTGCCTGGTCCGGGCCCTCTCTCCACAATGTCACATGTGTTGGAGGCCATTCACCATGTAGGGCCACAATTCAAGTACATCCATGCAAGGAGGGCTTTATACCAAAATGTGTAAAAACTGTAGCACGTACAGATAAAGGGGGAACAGGGACTGAAGGTCAAGGCTCTTTTCAGACCATTAGTGCGCTAATTGCTCTATAATATATAGTTAAGGGGGACATGTACTAAGCAGTGATAAAAGTGGAGAAGTGAGCCAGTGGAGAAGTTGCCCATGACAACCAATCAGCTGCTCTGTATAATTTTATAGTATGCAAATTATAAATGTTACTGGGCAACTTCTCCACTGGCTCACTTTTCCGCTCTTATCACTGCTTAGTGCATCTCTCCCTCTGTCTGTTACTGACACTCAAAAATTTTAATTCTTTCAGTTGTCAGTAAATTATTTTGGAAACAAATATTTATTGGGATGAGGCTAAGGAGACAGTTCTTAAATGTGCGTTTGTTGGTGGGCAGTTGGCATTTCTACATCTGTCTTGTGACATCTTAAGAAATACCAACTAAGGTGTGACTGAAATGGGTGCATTTAACTTTTTTATGCAGACCCTGCCAGTACTGCGCCCACAGGTGAAAGCATCCCTACACTGCAAGCCCCAATGTTTCACCAAATATCTGCAAGTAGAAAATTAGCATAATTTGTGTGGAAGGTTAAGATTAGGCAACAGGTGGGAGGGTTAGGGTTAGGCTGTGCGGAGGGTGGGTTAGGTTTAGGCTGTGGGAAGGGAGGGTTAGGCTGCTGGGAGGGAAGGTTAGGGTGAGGCTGTTGGAGGTAAGGTTTAGGGTGAGGCTGTGGGGAGGGAAGGTTAGGGTTAGGCTGTGGGGATGGAGGGTTAGGCTGCGGGAGGGAAGGTGAGGCTGATGGGAGGGAAGGTTAGGGTGAGGCTGTGGGGAGGGAAGGTTAGGGTTAGGCTGAAGGAGGGAAGGTTAGGGTGAGGCTGTGGGGAGGGAAGGTTAGGTTGAGGCTGTGGGGAGGGAAGGTTAGGGTTGGGCTGTTGGGAGGGAAGGTTAGGGTGAGGCTGTCGGGAGGGAAGGTTAGGGTTAGGCTATGGGGAGGGAGGGTTAGGCTGCGGGAGGGAAGGTGAGGCTGATGGGAGGGAAGGTTAGGGTTAGGCTGCGGGGAGGGTGGGTTAGGTTTAGGCTGTGGGGAGGGAGGGTTAGGCTGTTGGGAGGGAAGGTTAGGGTGAGGCTGTGGGGAGGGAGGGTTAGGCAGTGGGAGGGAAGGTGAGGCTGATGGAAGGGAAGGTTAGGGTTAGGCTGCGGGGAGGGTGGGTTAGGGTTAGGCTGCGGGAGTGAAGGATAGGGTGAGGCTGTGGGGAGGGAAGGTTAGGCTGCGGGAGGGAGGGTTAGGCTGCGGGAGGGAAGGTGAGGCTGATGGGAGGGAAGGTTAGGGTTAGGCTGCGGGGAGGGTGGGTTAGGTTTAGGCTGTGGGGAGGGAGGGTTAGGCTGTTGGGAGGGAAGTGTCAAAGTCGAAAAATATTCCAGAACACACAGCACGTATAAAATACACACACATGCCCACTGCGCGTGCACTTGTTCCGCCGTGCGTGCACATATCCGCAATTTGCGTATGGTCGCTCCCGCGGTCCTGCACGTGGTATGGGTATTTACGGCGGAGTTTGTGAACGCATGGAGGGCTATCAAAACATTACATATTTAATCCAAATAGTGCACATTGTACACATAGCCCCCCTGCACCACATCAGCAAGTTTTAACAGTTTAAATGATTTCAGAACAAAGGGATTCAACTTTGCATGATAGGAAGGGACAGACTAAGGTTATAAGGTGGTGTCTGGTATCCAGCTGTAGGGTATTTTAAGGGTAACATTCCGGTGTTGGTTTGCGGAAGATCACATGTTCCTGTGGATAGTTATGTGCAGAAGCAAAATATAGATATAAACTGTATTTACTGTATATTATGTATGCGGCGGTAATCCAGAGGAGACCACCCACAAGAGCAGTTGATAAAGACATCACCCACCTTTTCAAATCAATCTATGACCTCTCCTGTACTGTAAAGATGCATCCCTGTGTCCAATGGACAAAGGGATTACAGTATCCATTGTATTGCTTTTGGAAGACTTGTATAAATAAAGTCTGCTGCAGGCCGGCCGGTCACAAGACTCTTAACGCTATCTACCTGATTAGCGGAGGACTGGACCAGGAAGCGCATGCGAACATTCTCACGTATGTACATTGACTGTAGCCATTTACTCTGTTGTATTGTAGTTAGAGATGAGCGGGTTCGGTTTCTTTGAATCCGAACCCGCACGAACTTCACTTTTTTTTTCACGGGTCCGAGCAACTCGGATCTTCCCGCCTTGCTCGGTTAACCCGAGCGCGCCCGAACGTCATCATGACGCTGTCGGATTCTCGCGAGACTCGGATTCTATATAAGGAGCCGCGCGTCGCCGCCATTTTCACACGTGCATTGAGATTGATAGGGAGAGGACGTGGCTGGCGTCCTCTCCATTTAGATTAGATTTAGAAGAGAGAGAGAGAGATTGCTGTGATACTGTAGATTAGAAGAGAGTGCAGACAGAGTTTAGTGACTGATGACCACAGTGACCAGTGACCACCAGAGACAGTGCAGTTGTTTGTTTTATTTAATATATCCGTTCTCTGCCTGAAAAAAACGATACACAGTCACACAGTGACTCAGTCTGTGTGCACTGCTCAGCCCAGTGTGCTGCACATCAATGTATTGTATATAAAGCTTATAATTGTGGGGGAGACTGGGGAGCACTGCAGGTTGTTATAGCAGGAGCCAGGAGTACATGATAAATAATATTATATTAAAATTAAACAGTGCACACTTTTGCTGCAGGAGTGCCACTGCCAGTGTGACTAGTGGTGACCAGTGCCTGACCACCAGTATATTAGTAGTATTGTATACTATCTCTTTATCAACCAGTCTATATTAGCAGCAGACACAGTACAGTGCGGTAGTTCACGGCTGTGGCTACCTCTGTGTCGGCACTCGGCAGGCAGTCCGTCCATCCATAATTGTATTATAATATATACCACCTAACCGTGGTTTTTTTTTCATTCTTTATACCGTCGTCATACTAGTTGTTACGAGTATACTACTATCTCTTTATCAACCAGTGTACAGTGCGGTAGTTCACGGCTGTGGCTACCTCTGTGTCGGCACTCGGCAGGCAGTCCGTCCAACCATAATTGTATTATATACCACCTAACCGTGGTTTTTTTTTCATTCTTTATACCGTCGTCATACTAGTTGTTACGAGTATACTACTATCTCTTTATCAACCAGTGTACAGTGCGGTAGTTCACGGCTGTGGCTACCTCTGTGTCGGCACTCGGCAGGCAGTCCGTCCATCCATAATTGTATTATAATATATACCACCTAACCGTGGTTTTTTTTTCATTCTTTATACCGTCGTCATACTAGTTGTTACGAGTATACTACTATCTCTTTATCAACCAGTGTACAGTGCGGTAGTTCACGGCTGTGGCTACCTCTGTGTCGGCACTCGGCAGGCAGTCCGTCCAACCATAATTGTATTATAATATATACCACCTAACCGTGGTTTTTTTTTCATTCTTTATACCGTCGTCATACTAGTTGTTACGAGTATACTACTATCTCTTTATCAACCAGTGTACAGTGCGGTAGTTCGGCACTCGGCAGGCAGTCCGTCCAACCATAATTGTATTATATACCACCTAACCGTGGTTTTTTTTTCATTCTTTATACCGTCGTCATACTAGTTGTTACGAGTATACTACTATCTCTTTATCAACCAGTGTACAGTGCGGTAGTTCACGGCTGTGGCTACCTCTGTGTCGGCACTCGGCAGGCAGTCCGTCCAACCATAATTGTATTATAATATATACCACCTAACCGTGTTTTTTTTTTTCATTCTTTATACCGTCGTCATACTAGTTGTTACGAGTATACTACTATCTCTTTATCAACCAGTGTACAGTGCGGTAGTTCACGGCTGTGGCTACCTCTGTGTCGGCACTCGGCAGGCAGTCCGTCCATCCATAATTGTATTATAATATATACCACCTAACCGTGGTTTTTTTTTCATTCTTTATACCGTCGTCATACTAGTTGTTACGAGTATACTACTATCTCTTTATCAACCAGTGTACAGTGCGGTAGTTCACGGCTGTGGCTACCTCTGTGTCGGCACTCGGCAGGCAGTCCGTCCAACCATAATTGTATTATAATATATACCACCTAACCGTGGTTTTTTTTCCATTCTTTATACCGTCGTCATACTAGTTGTTACGAGTATACTACTATCTCTTTATCAACCAGTGTACAGTGCGGTAGTTCACGGCTGTGGCTACCTCTGTGTCGGCACTCGGCAGGCAGTCCGTCCAACCATAATTGTATTATAATATATACCACCTAACCGTGGTTTTTTTTTCATTCTTTATACCGTCGTCATACTAGTTGTTACGAGTATACTACTATCTCTTTATCAACCAGTGTACAGTGCGGTAGTTCACGGCTGTGGCTACCTCTGTGTCGGCACTCGGCAGGCAGTCCGTCCATCCATAATTGTATTATATACCACCTAACCGTGGTTTTTTTATACCACCTAACCGTGGCAGTCCGTCCATAATTGTATACTAGTATCCAATCCATCCATCTCCATTGTTTACCTGAGGTGCCTTTTAGTTCTGCCTATAAAATATGGAGAACAAAAAAGTTGAGGTTCCAAAATTAGGGAAAGATCAAGATCCACTTCCACCTCGTGCTGAAGCTGCTGCCACTAGTCATGGCCGAGACGATGAAATGCCAGCAACGTCGTCTGCCAAGGCCGATGCCCAATGTCATAGTACAGAGCATGTCAAATCCAAAACACCAAATATCAGAAAAAAAAGGACTCCAAAACCTAAAATAAAATTGTCGGAGGAGAAGCGTAAACTTGCCAATATGCCATTTACCACACGGAGTGGCAAGGAACGGCTGAGGCCCTGGCCTATGTTCATGGCTAGTGGTTCAGCTTCACATGAGGATGGAAGCACTCAGCCTCTCGCTAGAAAACTGAAAAGACTCAAGCTGGCAAAAGCACCGCAAAGAACTGTGCGTTCTTTGAAATCCCAAATCCACAAGGAGAGTCCAATTGTGTCGGTTGCGATGCCTGACCTTCCCAACACTGGACGTGAAGAGCATGCGCCTTCCACCATTTGCACGCCCCCTGCAAGTGCTGGAAGGAGCACCCGCAGTCCAGTTCCTGATAGTCATATTGAAGATGTCAGTGTTGAAGTACACCAGGATGAGGAGGATATGGGTGTTGCTGGCGCTGGGGAGGAAATTGACCAGGAGGATTCTGATGGTGAGGTGGTTTGTTTAAGTCAGGCACCCTGGGAGACACCTGTTGTCCGTGGGAGGAATATGGCCGTTGACATGCCAGGTGAAAATACCAAAAAAATCAGCTCTTCGGTGTGGAGGTATTTCACCAGAAATGCGGACAACAGGTGTCAAGCCGTGTGTTCCCTTTGTCAAGCTGTAATAAGTAGGGGTAAGGACGTTAACCACCTCGGAACATCCTCCCTTATACGTCACCTGCAGCGCATTCATAATAAGTCAGTGACAAGTTCAAAAACTTTGGGTGACAGCGGAAGCAGTCCACTGACCAGTAAATCCCTTCCTCTTGTAACCAAGCTCACGCAAACCACCCCACCAACTCCCTCAGTGTCAATTTCCTCCTTCCCCAGGAATGCCAATAGTCCTGCAGGCCATGTCACTGGCAAGTCTGACGAGTCCTCTCCTGCCTGGGATTCCTCCGATGCATCCTTGCGTGTAACGCCTACTGCTGCTGGCGCTGCTGTTGTTGCCGCTGGGAGTCGATGGTCATCCCAGAGGGGAAGTCGTAAGCCCACTTGTACTACTTCCAGTAAGCAATTGACTGTTCAACAGTCCTTTGCGAGGAAGATGAAATATCACAGCAGTCATCCTACTGCAAAGCGGATAACTGAGTCCTTGACAACTATGTTGGTGTTAGACGTGCGTCCGGTATCCGCCGTTAGTTCACAGGGAACTAGACAATTTATTGAGGCAGTGTGCCCCCGTTACCAAATACCATCTAGGTTCCACTTCTCTAGGCAGGCGATACCGAGAATGTACACGGACGTCAGAAAAAGACTCACCAGTGTCCTAAAAAATGCAGTTGTACCCAATGTCCACTTAACCACGGACATGTGGACAAGTGGAGCAGGGCAGGGTCAGGACTATATGACTGTGACAGCCCACTGGGTAGATGTATGGACTCCCGCCGCAAGAACAGCAGCGGCGGCACCAGTAGCAGCATCTCGCAAACGCCAACTCTTTCCTAGGCAGGCTACGCTTTGTATCACCGCTTTCCAGAATACGCACACAGCTGAAAACCTCTTACGGCAACTGAGGAAGATCATCGCGGAATGGCTTACCCCAATTGGACTCTCCTGTGGATTTGTGGCATCGGACAACGCCAGCAATATTGTGTGTGCATTAAATATGGGCAAATTCCAGCACGTCCCATGTTTTGCACATACCTTGAATTTGGTGGTGCAGAATTTTTTAAAAAACGACAGGGGCGTGCAAGAGATGCTGTCGGTGGCCAGAAAAATTGCGGGACACTTTCGGCATACAGGCACCACGTACAGAAGCCTGGAGCACCACCAAAAACTACTGAACCTGCCCTGCCATCATCTGAAGCAAGAAGTGGTAACGAGGTGGAATTCAACCCTCTATATGCTTCAGAGGTTGGAGGAGCAGCAAAAGGCCATTCAAGCCTATACAATTGAGCACGATATAGGAGATGGAATGCACCTGTCTCAAGTGCAGTGGAGAATGATTTCAACGTTGTGCAAGGTTCTGATGCCCTTTGAACTTGCCACACGTGAAGTCAGTTCAGACACTGCCAGCCTGAGTCAGGTCATTCCCCTCATCAGGCTTTTGCAGAAGAAGCTGGAGGCATTGAAGAAGGAGCTAACACGGAGCGATTCCGCTAGGCATGTGGGACTTGTGGATGCAGCCCTTAATTCGCTTAACAAGGATTCACGGGTGGTCAATCTGTTGAAATCAGAGCACTACATTTTGGCCACCGTGCTCGATCCTAGATTTAAAGCCTACCTTGGATCTCTCTTTCCGGCAGACACAGGTCTGCTGGGGTTGAAAGACCTGCTGGTGACAAAATTGTCAAGTCAAGCGGAACGCGACCTGTCAACATCTCCTCCTTCACATTCTCCCGCAACTGGGGGTGCGAGGAAAAGGCTCAGAATTCCGAGCCCACCCGCTGGCGGTGATGCAGGGCAGTCTGGAGCGACTGCTGATGCTGACATCTGGTCCGGACTGAAGGACCTGACAACGATTACGGACATGTTGTCTACTGTCACTGCATATGATTCTCTCAACATTGATAGAATGGTGGAGGATTATATGAGTGACCGCATCCAAGTAGGCACGTCACACAGTCCGTACTTATACTGGCAGGAAAAAGAGGCAATTTGGAGGCCCTTGCACAAACTGGCTTTATTCTACCTAAGTTGCCCTCCCACAAGTGTGTACTCCGAAAGAGTGTTTAGTGCCGCCGCTCACCTTGTCAGCAATCGGCGTACGAGGTTACATCCAGAAAATGTGGAGAAGATGATGTTCATTAAAATGAATTATAATCAATTCCTCCGCGGAGACATTGACCAGCAGCAATTGCCTCCACAAAGTACACAGGGAGCTGAGATGGTGGATTCCAGTGGGGACGAATTGATAATCTGTGAGGAGGGGGATGTACACGGTGATATATCGGAGGGTGAAGATGAGGTGGACATCTTGCCTCTGTAGAGCCAGTTTGTGCAAGGAGAGACTAATTGCTTCTTTTTTTGGGGGGGTCCAAACCAACCCGTCATATCAGTCACAGTCGTGTGGCAGACCCTGTCACTGAAATGATGGGTTGGTTAAAGTGTGCATGTCCTGTTTTGTTTATACAACATAAGGGTGGGTGGGAGGGCCCAAGGATAATTCCATCTTGCACCTCTTTTTTCTTTTCTTTTTCTTTGCATCATGTGCTGATTGGGGAGGGTTTTTTGGAAGGGACATCCTGCGTGACACTGCAGTGCCACTCCTAGATGGGCCCGGTGTTTGTGTCGGCCACTAGGGTCGCTAATCTTACTCACACAGCTACCTCATTGCGCCTCTTTTTTTCTTTGCGTCATGTGCTGTTTGGGGAGGGTTTTTTGGAAGGGACATCCTGCGTGACACTGCAGTGCCACTCCTAGATGTGCCCGGTGTTTGTGTCGGCCACTAGGGTCGCTAATCTTACTCACACAGCTACCTCATTGCGCCTCTTTTTTTCTTTGCGTCATGTGCTGTTTGGGGAGGGTTTTTTGGAAGGGACATCCTGCGTGACACTGCAGTGCCACTCCTAGATGTGCCCGGTGTTTGTGTCGGCCACTAGGGTCGCTAATCTTACTCACACAGTCAGCTACCTCATTGCGCCTCTTTTTTTCTTTGCGTCATGTGCTGTTTGGGGAGGGTTTTTTGGAAGGGCCATCCTGCGTGACACTGCAGTGCCACTCCTAGATGGGCCCGGTGTTTGTGTCGGCCACTAGGGTCGCTAATCTTACTCACACAGCTACCTCATTGCGCCTCTTTTTTTCTTTGCGTCATGTGCTGTTTGGGGAGGGTTTTTTGGAAGGGACATCCTGCGTGACACTGCAGTGCCACTCCTAGATGGGCCCGGTGTTTGTGTCGGCCACTAGGGTCGCTTATCTTACTCACACAGCGACCTCGGTGCAAATTTTAGGACTAAAAATAATATTGTGAGGTGTGAGGTATTCAGAATAGACTGAAAATGAGTGTAAATTATGGTTTTTGAGGTTAATAATACTTTGGGATCAAAATGACCCCCAAATTCTATGATTTAAGCTGTTTTTTAGTGTTTTTGGAAAAAAACACCCGAATCCAAAACACACCCGAATCCGACAAAAATAATTCGGTGAGGTTTTGCCAAAACGCGTTCGAACCCAAAACACGGCCGCGGAACCGAACCCAAAACCAAAACACAAAACCCAAAAAATTTCAGGCGCTCATCTCTAATTGTAGTGCATAATTTGTATTGTTAACCCCCTTTCAGATATATTACTCTGTGGTGTCGGAACCCAGTGTTTAACTACAAATCGGTGTTGTGTCCTCTTTTCCCTGCTAGGGTTTAAAGTGTATCACATTACCTAACTGTATAAGGTTCAAAAGTGTATTAATAAGGTGTATAGGCGCTGCGGGTACTTTGTACCGTCAGCGCTGCATAAGGTGTAAAGTATAATATCATTGCATTGCATTACTACGAAGGTTTAAGGTGTATATATTGAGTGTGTACGCGCTGCGTGTACTTTGTACCCTTAGCGTGGCATTTGTACGCAGAGTCCGTACACGGTACGGGACTCATTACGCAAATAGCGTAAAAGGTATATAGAGTGAATATTAAGTTTAGCGGCCGTAGCGGCTCCATGGTAAAAGTGTGTTTAAAGGTATAGCTTTATGGTTTAAGATAATATCGACATTATCAATTGGGGGCATCGTCCGGTTTTTCCTCATACCCGCAGCCTAGCAGGTTTAAGCAGACTTTATCTATCAGCAAAGGGCGGACAGGTATCCCACGTAAGCCTTCTCCTGGTTGGTGGATACACTGGAAACCCTAATTTATTGCTGATTAGATGGCGTCTGCTCTGCATGGTTTGTAGGGATGCTGGTGGGACCCGTAAAGTAAATACACAAAGCTATTTTAAAAGTCTGTGAATTTCTGCTTGGCGCCAAATGCGCACACAACACAAGCATACACCTGTACTTTGTATTTGTATACCTGCTCATATTGTTGCCATAAATACTGATTACTAGATTCATTTAGACCTGTACGGAGAAATTTGTTGCTATTTAGTTAAAAATATAGAATAAATATTAAGGAAGTAAACGTAAAATACAAACACAGTCTGGCCTAGTTAAAAAGGTTTATACAGAAAGACAACTGTGTTGTGTTAAGTGAGCGATTATAGGTAATATCGCTTACATTTGTAGAAGTGTGGGATTTGTACTATTGCGGATGTATGGTTTTAGTACACGTGTCTCGGACAAAGTACGGGACTGCGTACGCAACGTAAAGACATACGCACTGTCGCGTGTTTATGCAACGTGCGTAAGGGTACGACCGCTAAGTTCAAATTACACAATAGCATTGTTTAGTTTAGGGGCGGAACAGTAGCCACGCTACAATAGCACAAATTGCTCGGTTTCCAAAATTTAGTTTAAATAAAACCTTTTTTACTGTATTACCTCTGGTACTAAGGCTGTTTATCTGAATGAAAGTTAATTTTCTGTACAGAAAAACCAAAGTATATTTGAGTGAACAAACGTGAGTGAGCAAACATAATAAAGGTTTTGTGGACCCAGAGAATTCGGGATCCCGTCAAGTGGTACATCAAGTGAGTAGAGACTTGGTGGCGTGAGGCAGCTGACTCACGTTAATATAGATTGAAGTACAAAGGAGCAAGGTAGCAGAGTACCGCAGACCAGAAGGTCAGCGAGGTTTAGAGTACCGCAGCCCAAGGGGTTAGCGAAGGTTTACCCATATAGGTTTTTTTTTATACGCTCCGGCTGAGGTTTCGCAGCTTGTGATTCGATTCCAGTGGTCGTACGGCGGATAAGTAACAAGTACCTATACGCTGTGCAATTGGACCGCGCGTGAGTGGGTGCAATATCTAGCGCAACGTGATACCCTTTTTACGAGCTTTACGTAAAATCGCGGGATCATTAGCGATGAATATAGCATACGCAAGCGTGATTTGTGTATAATAAAGGTTAAGGGAGTTTTCGCTGGTCTCTCTCAGGAAATCTCCAACGGCCAATATTTACTGGAAAGGGTAAGTTATTCCCAGAAACTTCCAGTAAATAGAGGTTACATAGGGGCCCTAGGTTGGGTACATTGCTTGCGCTATCAACAATGTATGGTAGTACTGGCCAACGTGGGCGTGAGTGGGTGAAAGCACTTGGAGAACTTTCACCGTTGCCTTATATTGAGTATTTTGTTTTTTTGTGGGATTAGCCGAAAGAGTAATACCTGCAAATTATGGGGGCCAGTTGCTCAAGTAAGGGACGTTCAACCAGGGTTCAGGTTGACATACCGCGGCCCAGGGGGTCAGCGAGGTTCATAATGTGTGAGAAGTATGGACCACACACAGAAGTTTTGTGCAATGAATGGGAACGTATGACTGCGGAAGATAGGGAACCATTCCCTAAGGTAGGCAGTTTTGAACCAGAGGTATTGCAGAATTTAAGGATTAGGATATGTCTGATAAAATCCCGAAAGCAAAGGGTCAGACACACAAACTGTTTAAATTTATGGCAGCAAGAGGGCGATATGCAAAGAGAATTAGCTCACGCAGCAGGTTCCAAACCTAGCAGGAAAATGATGGCAACCGCACCACCACCACCGTATATTGTAGGGGAGAAAGTGGCTACAGACAATGGCATATTGGTGTCTGATAAGAGTTTAGTTGATAAATGCACTAACGCTAACCATTGCAAGTTGTATCCCATTTTAAACTTTCCTCAGGACTGCGAGCAAGAAGATGAGCCCAGCACGATGTCGGCACTCTCTCTAGCAGCCACCATACAGAACACTCATGTGGGCACGGCCCAACCAGTAAGATCAGTAGTGAGGCCCCCTAGCGGAGGGATAAGTGAGGTCGTGTCCACAGGTAAGTACGATACCATACATTATGCAGAGACAATAGCACCTCACATTGTAGAGTCAACTCAGAATGACGTAATTGAACTAAATCCTGTCAGGGTGATCGCAGTCCCCAATGGGAAGACTGACGCTCAGGGAATCACCCCCATCAGAAACATTGCTATGCATTGTCCCTGGTCCCGGACAGAATTGAGGACAATTATGTCTGAATTTCCCGATCCCAGAAAGGATCTAGTCGCATGCCAGAGGTTCATTAAAGAATTAGGTAACGCCACCGAACCCACAAACAAAGATTGGCGAACAGTGTTACGAGTTTGTTTACCTTCCAATATTGACCTCGCAAAATTCATTACTGATTGTAAATTAGACACAGAAGTACCTCTCACTGATGAGTACACTCAGGAGAATGTACGACAAATCAATCTGCAATTAGGAGTATATTTCCCTACTGTTGTCAAATGGAATAAAATCTTTTCCATAAGACAAAAAGAAGGTGAAATCTGAATATTTCCACCGAGCACTGCAGGAAATGGCTAGATACACTGGGATCGAGGACATTAAGGACAATATACATCACAGGGAGGTAGCTGTGTCAGTATTAATGGACGGGTTAAAAGAGACATTAAGAACAAGGGTACAAACCACTCTACCTAACTGGAGAGGTATCTCAGTGGCTGCATTAAGAGAGTCCGCTATCGAGCACGATAGGAACGTCATTAAGCACAGGGAGTCACAGGGGGATAAGCTGATGACAGTAAGTATAAATGCCCTTACAACCAAACCGCATCAGCCAAAACCCCAGACCCCTGATGGTAAGTCACGTTTAGTAGTATGATATAACTGTCAGAAGGAAGGACATTTTGCACGGAATTGTAGGTATACAAACACACATAAGGTATACCGACCCCCTAGACCAGGATATGAACCACATTATAATACACATAATAGGGATCAGGGATTGCATAGGAGAAGTTATGAGCCGCATGCAGGGGAAACAAGGAGGTACCCACCTAGGAGGGACTGGCAGACCTCCGAAAATTCTCAGTTACCCCCCTCACATATTGTAGCTACCAGTGCACTGCGGGAGGGTCACAATATACAATAGGGGTTGGGCCACACCTGTAGTCTGCAGCCAGTGAAGTTGATTGCTAGCCTTGGTAGTGAACCTGAGGTCACAGTTGATGTAGCTGGTAGATCACTACCTTTTCTTGTAGATACAGGGGCGGCCAGGTCAGTGTTAAATTCGACGGTAGGTATGAAAACCACGGGTAAAACAATTTCGGCAATGGGAGTAACAGGAGTAGTGCAACACTACCCTTTGAGTAGACCTGCGGAGATTACGATAGGGCCTTTGCAGACCACGCATTCCTTTTTGTTAGCTGCATCAGCTCCGACTAATCAAATTGGGAGAGATCTATTGTGTAAAATGGGGTGTGTCATATATTGTACTCATGAGGGTGTCTTCTTGGATATACCCGAGAATCACGTTCAGGAAGTGCAGGATATGTTAGACACCCCACAAAGGCTAATGTCACACTCTGCTGTTATAGACAGGTGTCCATCCAAGGTAGAGGAAATGATCTCACAAATACCGGGATCCCTCTGGACCAAAGATGGACAAGACACTGGATTGATGGCGAATGTAGCTCCCGTAGTAGTGCAAATAAAAGATGGTAGGATAGCTCCAAAAATCCCTCAGTATCCTCTGAACTCAGAGGTGGAATTAGGAGTGTACCCAGTCATAGAGCGCTTGCTACAACAGGGCATCCTAGTCAGGACGTTCAGCACTGCCAATAGTCCCATCTTCCCTGTGAAAAAGAGTGGGGGGAGGGGTTACAGGCTAGTGCAGGATCTAAGAGGGATAAACAAGATAGTTGAGAGCCCAATCCCTGTAGTGCCAAATCCAGCTTTCATCCTCATGCAAATTCCCCCTACTGCAAAATTTTTCACTATCATTGACCTCTGTTCTGCTTTCTTTTCTGTCCCTCTGCACCCTGACAGTCAATACCTGTTTGCATTTACATACAGGGGAGTACAGTACACCTGGACTCGCCTACCCCAAGGTTTCATTGACAGCCCAAGTATTTTCTCTCAGGCTCTGCATGACTGTTTACAATCCTTTCAACCTGAGAGCGGATCAGTATTAATACAGTATGTAGATGACTTACTGCTGTGTTCTGATTCACTCGAATCGTCCTTGAAAGACACGAAACAGCTTCTGTTTCACCTTTCTAATACGGGACACAAGGTTTCAAAGGAAAAGTTGCAGTTGTGCCAGACCAGGGTAAAATATTTGGGACATTTCTTAACGCAAGGCCTTAGACACCTCACCGCTGATAGAATACAGGCGATTCGCGACATGACTCTGCCACAAACCCAGCAGCAGATCCGCACTTTCCTTGGAATGTGTGGGTACTGCCGAAACTGGATCCCAGGGTTCTCCATACTGGCTTTACCTTTGCAAGAAATGGTCTCTTCAAACAAACCAGATCGGATCTCGCACACAGATGAATCCGAACTAGCATTTGAGAGACTCAAACAGTGCCTATCACAGGCACCTGCATTGGGCATGCCAGATTATGGGAAACCCTTTGAATTGTACGGTACGGAAAGTGCTGGGTGTGCGGCAGGTGTTTTAACCCAGAGACATGGTGATGCCAGCAGGCCGGTAGCTTACTACAGTGCACAGTTGGACACCGTAGCGCGGTCTCTCCCCACATGCTTGCGAAGTGTTGCAGCGATAGCTTTGCTAGTGAGTAAAAGCGAAGATGTAGTGTTAGAACACAACCTGACAGTCCATACACCTCATGCAGTGTCAGCCTTACTGAACTCCGCCCAAACCAGACATGTCTCATCGACACGGTTTACAAGGTGAGAATTAGCACTAATGGCCCCTGTAAACATCACCATAAAGAGATGCAGCTCACTAAATCCTGCAACTTATCTGCAAGGTGTGTCTAGACAGGCACAAAGGGTGGAGAATGAGAATGATGGTGAAGGAGGATTTAGTGCAGACACTGACACGCATGATTGTATGGAATACCTGAACCAGACTTTCGCTGCAAGACCCGACATTTGTGACAACCCACTGGAAGGCGTAGATTTTACTTTTTACACTGACGGTAGTTGCCACAGACAGACGGACTCGGGAGACCTGTGTACTGGATACGCAGTCGTAGATGACAGAGGTATCATAGAAGCAGAACCCCTGGGCCCACCGCACTCAGCACAAGTTGCTGAGCTGGTCGCCCTAACCAGAGCGTGTGAATTGGCCAAGGGTAAGTCTGCCAATATATACACAGATTCTAGGTATGCATTTGGAGTAGTGCATGATTTCGGAGCCCTATGGCGCCTCAGAAATTTCATGACGGCAGCTGGCACACCTGTAGCGCATGCATCCCACATAAAAAGGCTTCTAACAGTGATACAAGAACCAGACAGAGTGGCTGTTATCAAGTGCAAAGCACACACTTACAACCAAGATCCAATCTCACTTGGTAACAGCCGGGCAGACGAAGCTGCTAAATCAGCAGCCAGCACCCCCATACAAAGAAATATCACATCACTGATGACATTCAACACAATCAACACACAAAAATTAATTGAAATGCAAAATGTGTGTTCTCTAAAGGAAAAGGCGGTCTGGAGGTCAAAGGGGTATGGCCAGGAGTCCTCAGAACTCTGGACAGGTGGACAGGGTAAGCCAGTGGCCCCCAGAGCATATCTTCCAAGCTTAGCTGAGACGGCACACGGTCTGACTCATCTGGGTAAAGAGGGTATGTGTAAGCTGGTGAGAGCCTACTGGTGTGCGCCAGGATTCTCTTCTCATGCGGGTAAGAGAGCAATGACATGTCTTACTTGCTTGAGGAAGAATATTGGAAAGTCAATACCAACAGAACCATCCCATATCCCGCTGACAGATGGCCCTTTCAGGTAATACAAATTGATTTCATACAGTTACCACCCTGTAGGAATTTAAAATATGTGTTAGTCTGTATTGATGTGTTTTCCAATTGGGTAGAAGCGTTCCCTGCTGCCACAAATACTGCTACGTTCACTGCAAAGAAAATTGTGCAGGAATTTGTGTGTAGATATGGTATCCCTAGAATAAATGAAAGCGATAGGGGTACCCATTTTACAGGTGAAGTCTTTCAGGTTATGTGCAAACTGATGGGAATTAATAGCAAGCTGCATACTCCGTACCGCCCACAGGCAAGTGCGAAGGTGGAGAGAGTAAACAGCACTATTAAGAACAAGCTGAGCAAAGCGATGGCTGAAACTGGATTGTTGTGGCCAGAAGCTTTGCCACTAGTATTGTACAGCATCAGAACCACTCCCAGGTCCCCCCTTAACCTATCACCCTTTGAGATTCTTTTTGGCCGACAACCCCATGTAATGATAGACCCCCAGGATGATTTGAAATACAATAACGAAGTGACTGTAAAATATTTGGTTAGGATGAGCCAGCAGTTGAGGGATCAAAATAGAAATCTAAAGCTGGTGATTCCTGACCTACCGAACAGTAATTGTCATGACATTGAACCTGGGGATTATGTAATGATTCGAAATTTTCTACGCTCAGGTTGCCTCATTGACAGGTGGGAAGGACCGTACCAAGTCTTACTAACCAGCACGACAGCATTGAAGGTTGCCGAAAGAGAGACTTGGGTCCACTCGTCTCACTGTAAGAAGGTCGCTGACCCAGAGAGAACCCGTGACAAAGAGCAGAGTGTAGAGAACATCGTATCACTGGAGTGTCTGTTCCGGGAAGGTTGAGAGGCAGTACTGTTGAGACGGCACCTGAGCGCGGATAACAACAAGACCAGAGGCGGTTGTCGCACCAGTTTTTCTTTTTTATTATTTTCTCAATCTCCCACTACCCTCCTTCTCTCCTTCCCTTTCCTCCCCCTTCTTGTTTCCTTTCTCTCCCCTTAACAAGATGGACTTACCCCAAGAGATTGCATTACGGGTTTTCCTGTTAACCCTGTTGTTGACTAGAACAGTCTGCTTCGGTGAAAGTCCCAGAGATGTCGAGAAAGGATCTGGAATGGGTTCTGATGGCGAGGACGGATTTGTAGAATTCCAAGAGCAACACATCACTCGAGCAAAGGCGAGTATCAGAAAACGATCTGGTAGTCAGGGAGCTCGGAGGCACTGTGAAGGGTTATTGGCTGAGAAAAATTGCATTTGTAGGAATTGTGAGAACATAGTTGAGGATGGGTGCATCCAGAGATGTCAGTCCAGCCTTAATATCAACATGGACCGTCATCCATTGAGTGATTACCACTCACTAGTGGGTAAGGTCTTAAACCAGACAGAATGCTGGGTGTGCTCACAAGTACCTCAAGGTCAGAGCAAGTCAGGATTAGTACCGTACCCTTTAGCAATAGATGAGGTACTCGAATTACGGGGTGGGAGACCGGTGAACAAGAAATTTAATATTTCTAGGCCCCCTAGTTTGAAGCTCCACCAGTATCATGTAGATAGATCCTTATTATGCTTCAACATTTCCAATTACCGAAAACCAGGAAATTGGGAGGTGACATGGAATAACCAGACCATGGCCTTTTCGCATAGAGCTGATAGGATACCCATAGACTCTGAACTTGTACGCCAAATAGCCAACAGTGGAAGGTATTTCCGGTATAGGTATACTCGAGGAAGCAAGACCATGTGGGTTGGAGAAGTATCACCAGGGTACTGTGCTCATATCATACAGCCTGATACTTGTACTGAACAGATGGGAGAACTAGGGATTGGATTTTTCACTTGGAAAGTTTGTAATATGGTAATGTCATATTCTGTCCCATATGTTCTCCCCGATGATGCCTATTTCATATGTGGGAGGAAGGAGTATAAGTGGCTTGCCCCAAACTCAGAGGGATTGTGTTATGTTGGAAGAGTGTTGCCAGAGGTCATGACCATAACCCATGATAAGATGAAAGACGTTCACCGCAGTGCTCAGGCTCCTTATACTCATACTCACTATGAACACATCGTTAAGAGACACCTCATAGATAGGACAGAGCACGTAGCCTCTGATTTGATCCACGAATCCACCGGGATTCAATTCCTTCTCGCATTAGACATCACCCGTACTGCCAGAGGAATTATAAATTATAGGTATATCCATGCGCTAGCGAACTTGATAGATAATATCACTGAGATGTATGACGACACCTTCAGGTATAATGGTAGGGAGTTGCAAGCTTACAAGACAGAACTGATCCAGCATAGGATGGTCCTCAATTATATCACAGCCGTGACGGGTGGGTACTGTGTCACTTTGTCAACTCAATATGGTGTGAAGTGCTGCACGTATATTACAAACAGCACTGACGACCCCACAGAGATTATCGATCAAAAGATGGATGATATATTGCAGTTGAAGTGGGAGTTCCGGAGGAGGCACAATCTTACCCTGACCGCTGTGGGTAATGAGCTGACCGGCTGGGTCTCATGGTTGAACCCACGAAATTGGTTCTCAGGATTAGGAGAGTGGGCTCAAAATTTATTATGAGTGTGGGAAAGTTTCTCCTTTGTATCCTGGGAGTCGTCATAGTTATTGGATTGATATTTAGGTGTGTTCTAATTCTGATGCTGCGCAAGCACGGCACAAAATTGATGAGTTTAAGGAGCGGGGGCATTGTTACAGCAGCAGATTTTATTTATGACCCATCCATAGAGACAGTGTTATGATAAGGATTGCAAATGAATTCCATGGCCTGTTTCTTTCACCCGTTTTTCCTTTGTCTCCCGCTTTGCCCAGATACACCGATCCGGAAAAGACATCGAGCCTACCCAAGAACGATTATGAAAATGTTATGTAAATGTATTTTAGATATGTGTCTTATCTTCATCTCTACAACCTTCAGTTAGTGACACACATAGTCGACAGGTGATATCCACATATACTAGCACTCACATATGTTCCCCCTCCATGTATCATCAACTAAATGTGCACCCCATTTGTTGGAACAAGAAGCCGAAAAGAGCTCGGTAGTGTTTGTTGGCCCACTTACAGACCCTTAATACGGGATAAGAAGGATTTAATGTATACTTCGCAATACCTCGAAGCTTATCTAGAACATATACGGCACGATGATACATGCCCCTCAGACATGGATTCATACATACATGCTTTTACTAACCCACTAGGTCATACATTTCCCGCCTACACCTCTCCTCCTACCATCCAATCATCTGTAGATATTGTATTGTATATTTTTCTGTTTAGTGTTTAGATAGTGGCAGTTATTGTTGACTGCCAAAGTGTGGACTGTCAAAGTCGAAAAATATTCCAGAACACACAGCACGTATAAAATACACACACATGCCCACTGCGCGTGCACTTGTTCCGCCGTGCGTGCACATATCCGCAATTTGCGTATGGTCGCTCCCGCGGTCCTGCACGTGGTATGGGTATTTACGGCGGAGTTTGTGAACGCATGGAGGGCTATCAAAACATTACATATTTAATCCAAATAGTGCACATTGTACACATAGCCCCATGCACCACATTAGCAAGTATCAACAGTTTAAATGATTTCAGAACAAAGGGATTCACCTTTGCATGATAGGAGGGGACAGACTAAGGTTATAAGGTGGTGTCTGGTATCCAGCTGTAGGGTATTTTAAGGGTAACATTCCGGTGTTGGTTTGCGGAAGATCACATGTTCCTGTGGATAGTTATGTGCAGAAGCAGAAAATAGATATAAACTGTATTTACTGTATATTATGTATGCGGCGGGAATCCAGAGGAGACCACCCACAAGAGCAGTTGAGAAAGACATCGTCCACCTTTTCAAATCAACCTATGACCTCTCCTGTACTGTAAAGATGCATCCCTGTGTCCAATGGACAAAGGGATTACAGTATACATTGTATTGCTTTTGGAAGACTTGTATAAATAAAGCCTGCTGCAGGCCAGCCGGTCACAAGACTCTTAACGCTATCTACCTGATTAGCGGAGGACTGGACCAGGAAGCGCATGCGAACATTCTCACGTATGTACATTGACTGTAGCCATTTACTCTGTTGTATTGTAGTGCATAATTTGTATTGTTAACCCTCTTTCAGATATATTACTCTGTGGTTTCGGAACCCAGTGTTTAACTACAAATCGATGTTGTGTTCTCTTTTCCCTGCTAGGGTTTAAAGTGTATTACATTACCTAACTGTATAAGGTTCAAAAGTGTATTAATAAGGTGTGTACGCGCTGCGGGTACTTTGTACCGTCAGCGCTGCATAAGGTGTAAAGTATAATATCATTGCATTGCATTACTACGAAGGTTTAAGGTGTATCAATTGAGTGTGTACGCGGTGCGTGTACTTTGTACCCTCAGCACGGCGTTTGTATGCAGAGTCCGTACACGGTACGGGACTCATTACGCAAATAGCGTAAAAGGTATATTGAGTGAATATTAAGTTTAGCGGCCGTAGCGGCTCCATGGTAAAAGTGTGTTTAAAGGTATAGCTTTATGGTTCAAGATAATATCGACATTATCAGAAGGTTAGGGTGAGGCTGTGAGGAGGGAAGGTTAGGGTTAGGCTGTGGGGAGGTAGGGTTAGGCTGCGGGAGAGAAGGTGAGGCTGATGGAAGGGAAGGTTAGGGTTAGGCTGCGGGGAGGGTGGGTTAGGCTGCGGGAGGGAAGGTTAGGGTGACGCTGTGGGGAGGGAAGGTTAGGGTGAGGCTGTGGGGAGGGAAGGTTAGGGATAGGCTGCGGGAGGGAGGGAATGTGAGGCTGATGGGAGGAAAGGTTAGGGTTAGGCTGCGGGGAGGGTGGGTTAGGGTTAGGCTGCGGGAGGGAAGTTGAGGCTGATGGGAGGGAAGGTTAGGGTTAGGCTGCGGGGAGGGTGGGTTTGGGTTAGGCTGCGGGAGGGAAGGTTAGGGTGAGGCTGTGGGGAGGGAAGGTTAGGGTTCCATACCTCCCAACTGTCCCGATTTTTGCGGGACAGTCCCGTTTTTTTGGGACTGTCCCGCTGTCCCACCCGCGGGCCATAGTGTCCCGCAGTGGGGGGGGGGCAGTTGGGAGGGTCCTGCACTCTCTGCTCTGCTAAGCAGAGCAGCGGTGAATAGACGCTGTGTGCGCACGCGCACAGCGTCTATTCAATGCAGATAGGAGGAGAGGGGACATGCCAGCAGCTCACGGAGCGCTGGGCATGCCCCCTCAGTGACAAAAATGGGGCGTGGCTCGCGATCGCGGGTCCTCCGCGAGGCCATGCCCCCTTTTTCATAGGTCACGCCCCTTTTTCGGGAGCACGTGTGTCCCTCTTTACCTAGGAGGAAAGTTGGGAGGTATGGGGTTAGGCTGCGGGAGGAAGGGAATGTGAGGCTGATGGGAGGAAAGGTTAGGGTTAGGCTGCGGGGAGGGTGGGTTAGGGTTAGGCTGCGGGAGGGAAGGTGAGGCTGATGGGAGGGAAGGTTAGGGGAATGGTTGGGATTAGGGTTACTTTGCTCCAGCGCCCCTGTCGGGATGCCGGTGTTGGTATTCTGACCGCCAACACCATGACTGCCTGGATCCCATACCCAATCACTATTTTTATGTGGAGGCCTGGAAATGTAGTCCCATCCGCCACATTGTTAATCTGGCCCTGGCGGCAGTTGCTCAGCAACCACAGGAGTCTTGTGTATCGCTAAGGCACATGTATGTTTATCATTGCCTCATATTCCTCTCTCTCTATCCCTCTGACTTCTATTCTGTGCCTCGTCCCACGGATCTTCTAACCTGGGATTTCAAGTCAAGTCAATGTCATAATAAGGGAATCTTCCAGCGCAATAAATCCATAGTGAAGTAACCAGAATATTCAGAAAATTCTACAGAGACACAAAAGATAGAGACTGAAACTATTTTTTTTTGGGGGGTGGGGAGAAAACCCAAAACATGAATCATTTGTCATCCCTCCCAACCCAAATAATCCCAGGGGGCAGAATAATGGTCTGCTCAGAAGTCAGGAATTTTAATTAAATACATTTATTTTAGTTCTCTCTAGGAAATGCGGTGTTCTGTTGTTTCCTGCTATCTTCCTTCTGACATGCTTAATAATCTCCTAATGCTTTATTAAATATATTCGCTTCCTACCTAGGCCAGCTGCTGTACCCTTTATAACACTGCACACTATTCTTGATTAGCAAGATTCAGCTGACATGTCTACATCTAATACCCCTACCAATAGCTCTATTGGTAACAGGTTACTATTAGTGATGAGCGGGTTCGGTTCCTCGGAAACCGAACCCCCCCGAACTTCACCCTTTTTACACGGGTCCGAGGCATACTCGGATTCTCCCGTATGGCTCGGTTAATCCGAGCACGCCCGAACGTCATCATACCGCTGTCGGATTCTCGCAAGATTCGGATTCTATATAAGCAGCCACACGTCGCCGCCATTTTCACTCGTGCATTTGAAATGTTAGGGAGAGGACGTGGCTGGCGTCCTCTCCGTTTATTCATTGTTGATGCACATATTTGTGCTTGCTTAGTTATATCTTAATTGTGGGGACTGGGGAGCAGCTGTATATTTAGGAGGAGTACAGTGCAGAGTTTTACTGATCAGTGACCACCAGTTTTATCTGTTCTCTGCCTGAAAAAAACGCTCCTTATCTGTGCTCAGTGTGCTGCATATATCTGTGCTCACACTGCTTTATTGTGGGGACTGGGGACCACCAGTATTATATAGAAGTACAGTGCAGAGTTTTGCTGACAGTGACCACCATCATACGTTGTCTGCCTGAAAAACACTCCATATCTGTGCTCAGTGTGCTGCTTTATTGTGGGGACTGGGGACCACCAGTATAATATTATATAGGAGGAGTACAGTGCAGAGTTTTGCTGACCAGTGACCACCAGTATACGTTGTCTGCCTGAAAAACACTCCATATCTGTGCTGCATTGTAGACAGTATATAGTAGGAGTGCAGTGCATAATTTTGCTGACCACCAGTATATAATATATAGGAGTACAGTACAGAAGGACACTGCTGTACCTACCTCTGTGTCGTCAAGTATACTATCCATCCATACCTGTGGTGCATTTCAGTTTTGCACAGTTTGCTGACCACCAGTATATAATATATAGCATTACGGTACAGTAGGCCACTGCTGTACCTACCTCTGTGTCGTCAAGTATACTATCCATCCATACCTGTAGTGCATTTCAGTTTTGCACAGTTTGCTGACCACCAGTATATAATATATAGCAGTACGGTACAGTAGGCCACTGCTGTACCTACCTCTGTGTCGTCAAGTATACTATCTATCCATACCTGTGGTGCATTTCAGTTTTGCACAGTTTGCTGACCACCAGTATATAATATATAGCATTACGGTACAGTAGGCCACTGCTGTACCTACCTCTGTGTCGTCAAGTATACTATCCATCCATACCTGTGGTGCATTTCAGTTTTGCACAGTTTGCTGACCACCAGTATATAATATATAGCAGTACGGTACAGTAGGCCACTGCTGTACCTACCTATGTGTCGTCAAGTATACTATCCATCCATACCTGTGGTGCATTTCAGTTGTGCGCAGTGTATATAGTAGTAGGCCATTGCTATTGATACTGGCATATAATTCCACACATTAAAAAATGGAGAACAAAAATGTGGAGGTTAAAATAGGGAAAGATAAAAGATCCACTTCCACCTCGTGCTGAAGCTGCTGCCACTAGTCATGGCCGAGACGATGAAATGCCATCAACGTCGTCTGCCAAGGCCGATGCCCAATGTCATAGTAGAGAGCATGTAAAATCCAAAAAACAAAAGTTCAGTAAAATGACCCAAAAATCAAAATTGAAAGCGTCTGAGGAGAAGCGTAAACTTGCCAATATGCCATTTACGACACGGAGTGGCAAGGAACGGCTGAGGCCCTGGCCTATGTTCATAGCTAGAGGTTCAGATTCACATGAGGATGGAAGCACTCATCCTCTCGCTAGAAAAATGAAAAGACTTAAGCTGGCAAAAGCACAGCAAAGAACTGTGCGTTCTTCTAAATCACAAATCCCCAAGGAGAGTCCAATTGTGTCGGTTGCGATGCCTGACCTTCCCAACACTGGACGGGAAGAGATTGCGCCTTCCACCATTTGCACGCCCCCTGCAATTGCTGGAAGGAGCACCCGCAGTCCAGTTCCTGATAGTCAAATTGAAGATGTCACTGTTGAAGTTCACCAGGATGAGGATATGGGTGTTGCTGGTGCTGGGGAGGAAATTGACAAGGAGGATTCTGATGGTGAGGTGGTTTGTTTAAGTCAGGCACCCGGGGAGACACCTGTTGTTCGTGGGACGAATATGGCCATTGACATGCCTGGTCAAAATACAAAAAAAATCAGCTCTTCGGTGTGGAATTATTTCAGCACAAATGCGGACAACAGGTGTGATGTTGCCTTTGTCAAGCTGTAATAAGTAGGGGTAAGGACGTTAACCACCTAGGAACATCCTCCCTTATACGTCACCTGGACCGCATTCATCAGAAGTCAGTGACAAGTTCAAAACCTTTGGGTGACAGCGGAAGAAGTCCACTGACAACTAAATCCCTTCCTCTTGTAACCAAGCTCCTGCAAACCACACCACCAACTTCCTCAGTGTCAATTTCCTCCTTACACAGGAAAGCCAATAGTCCTGCAGGCCATGTCACTGTCAAGTCTGACGAGTCCTCTACTGCCTGGGATTCCTCCGATGCATCTTTGAGTGTAACGCCTACTGCTGCTGGCGCTGCTGTTGTTGCTGCTGGGAGTCGATCGTCATCCCAGAGGGGAAGTCGGAAGACCACTTGTACTACTTCCAGTAAGCAATTGACTGTCCAACAATCCTTTGCGAGGAAGATGAAATATCACAGCAGTCATCCTGCTGCAAAGCGGATAACTCAGGCCTTGACAACTATGTTGGTGTTAGACGTGCGTCCGGTATCCACCTTTAGTTCACAGGGACTTAGAGAATTGCTTGAGGTAGTGTGTCCCAGTACCAAATACCATCTAGGTTCCACTTCTCTAGGCCGGCGATACCGAAAATGTACCCAGACCTCAGAAAAAGAGTCACCAGTGTCCTAATAAATGCAGTTGTACCCAATATCCACTTAACCACGGACATGTGGACAAGTGGAGCAGGGCAGACTCAGGACTATATGACTGTGACAGCCCACTGGGTAGATGTATTGCCTCCCGCAGCAAGAACAGCAGCGGCGGCACCAGTAGCAGCATCTCTCAAACGCCAACTCGTTCCTAGGCAGGCTACGCTTTGTATCACCGCTTTCCAGAAGAGGCACACAACTGACAACCTCTTACGGAAACTGAGGAACATCATCGCGGAATGGCTTACCCCAATTGGACTCTCCTGGGGATTTGTGACATCGGACAACGCCACCAATATTGTGCGTGCAATACATCTGGGCAAATTCCAGCACGTCCCATGTTTTGCACATACATTGAATTTGGTGGTGCAGAATTATTTAAAAAACGACAGGGGCATGCAAGAGATGCTGTCGGTGGCCCGAAAAATTGCGGGCCACTTTCGGCATTCAGCCACCGCGTGCCGAAGACTGGAGCACCACCAAACATTCCTGAACCTGCCCTGCCATCATCTGAAGCAAGAGGTGGTAACGAGGTGGAATTCAACCCTCTATATGCTTCAGAGGATGGAGGAGCAGCAAAAGGCCATTCAAGCCTATACATCTGCCCACGATATAGGCAAAGGAGGGGGAATGCACCTGACTCAAGCGCAGTGGAGAATGATTTCAACGTTGTGCAAGGTTCTGCAACCCTTTGAACTTGCCACACGTGAAGTCAGTTCAGACACTGTCAGCCTGAGTCAGGTCATTCCCCTCATCAGGCTTTTGCAGAAGAAGCTGGAGACATTGAAGGAGTAGCTAAAACAGAGCGATTCCGCTAGGCATGTGGGACTTGTGGATGGAGCCCTTAATTCGCTTAACCAGGATTCATGGGTGGTCAATCTGTTGAAATCAGAGCACTACATTTTGGCCACCGTGCTCGATCCTAGATTTAAAACCTACATTGTATCTCTCTTTCCGGCAGACACAAGTCTGCAGAGGTTCAAAGACCTGCTGGTGAGAAAATTGTCAAGTCAAGCGGAACGTGACCCGTCAACATCTCTTCCTTCACATTCTCCCGCAACTGGGGGTGCGAGGAAAAGGCTAAGAATTCCGAGCCCACCCGCTGGCGGTGATGCAGGGCAGTCTGGAGCGAGTGCTGGCATCTGGTCCGGACTGAAGGACCTGCCAACGATTACTGACATGTCGTCTACTGTCACTGCATATGATTCTCTCACCATTGAAAGAATGGTGGAGGATTATATGAGTGACCGCATCCAAGTAGGCACGTCAGACAGTCCGTACGTATACTGGCAGGAAAAAGAGGCAATTTGGAGGCCCTTGCACAAACTGGCTTTATTCTACCTAAGTTGCCCTCCCTCCAGTGTGTACTCCGAAAGAGTGTTTAGTGCAGCCGCTCACCTTGTCAGCAATCGGCGTATGAGGTTACTTCCAGAAAATGTGGAGAAGATGATGTTCATCAAAATTAATTATAATCAATTCCTCCGTGGAGACATTCACCAGCAGCAATTGCCTCCAGAAAGTACACAGGGACCTGAGATGGTGGATTCCAGTGGGGACGAATTAATAATCTGTGAGGAGGGGGATGTACACAGTGAAAGGGGTGAGGAATCGGAGGATGATGATGATGTGGACATCTTGCCTCTGTAGAGCCAGTTTGTGCAAGGAGAGATTGATTGCTTCTTTTTTTGGTGGGGGCCCAAACCAACCAGTCATTTCAGTCACAGTCGTGTGGCAGACCCTGTCGCTGAAATGATGGGTTCGTTAAAGTGTGCATGTCCTGTTTATACAACATAAGGGTGGGTGGGAGGGCCCAAGGACAATTCCATCTTGCACCTCTTTTTTCTTTCATTTTTCTTTGCATCATGTGCTGTTTGGGGACAATTTTTTTTAAGTGCCGTCCTGCCTGACACTGCAGTGCCACTCCTAGATGGGCCAGGTGTTTGTGTCGGCCACTTGGGTCGCTTAGCTTAGTCACACAGCGACCTTGGTGCGCCTCTTTTTTTCTTTGCATCATGTGCTGTTTGGGGACAATTTTTTTGAAGGGCCATCCTGCCTGACACTGCAGTGCCACTCCTAGATGGGCCAGGTGTTTGTGTCGGCCACTTGGTTCGCTTAGCTTAGTCACACAGCGACCTTGGTGCGCCTCTTTTTTTCTTTGCATCATGTGCTGTTTGGGGACTACTTTTTTGAAGTGCCATCCTGCCTGACACTGCAGTGCCACTCCTAGATGGGCCAGGTGTTTGTGTCGGCCACTTGGGTCGCTTAGCTTAGTCACACAGCGACCTTGGTGCGCCTCTTTTTTTCTTTGCATCATGTGCTGTTTGGGTACAATTCTTTTGAAGTGCCATCCTGCCTGACACTGCAGTGCCACTCCTAGATGGGCCAGGTGTTTGTGTCGGCCACTTGTGTCACTTAGCTTAGTCACACAGCGACCTTGGTGCACCTCTTTTTTTTTTGCATCATGTGCTGTTTGAGGACAATTTTTTTGAAGTGCCATCCTGCCTGACACTGCAGTGCCACTCCTAGATGGGCCAGGTGTTTGTGTCGGCCACTTGGGTCGCTTAGCTTAGTCACACAGCGACCTTGGTGCGCCTCTTTTTTTCTTTGCATCATGTGCTGTTTGGGGACAATTTTTTTGAAGTGCCATCCTGCCTGACACTGCAGTGCCACTCCTAGATGGGCCAGGTGTTTGTGTCGGCCACTTGTGTCGCTTAGCTTAGCCATCCAGCGACCTCGGTGCAAATTTTAGGACTAAAAATAATATTGTGAGGTGTGAGGTGTTCAGAATAGACTGAAAATGAGTGGAAATTATGGTTATTGAGGTTAATAATACTATGGGATCAAAATGACCCCCAAATTCTATGATTTAAGCTGTTTTTGAGGGTTTTTTGTAAAAAAAACACCCGAATCCAAAACACACCCGAATCCGACAAAAAATTTTCAGGGAGGTTTTGCCAAAACACGGCCGCGGAACCGAATCCAAAACCAAAACACAAAACACGAAAAATGTCCGGTGCACATCACTAGTTACTATTAAAGGCGAGTGCATTCTGTGGCAGAACAGGTTGTCTGTGTGAGGATACCGGGTTTACAGTATGTGAGCCTTACCGCTGTGACAAGAGGCGACTGCTTATATCGAGAACTGTACCCCGACACCCTGTGAGTCCCATAGGACAGATGCAATAGCAAAGGTGCAACAATGCATTTATTTTGCGCAGCACACAATAGGGTCATTGTAAGTCGCACAAAAAGTGGCAGATTAGAACAGGACGGATATAGACAAAAATGGATAAATTCGCAAAAACTGTGATTCCATCAAGTATAAGTTCACCCAGAGTAGCCACCACCTCCTGACAATTCCGCCATTACTACAGTGGCTGCTGCAGGTGATGGAGTGGGGCTGGCTGGCTGCAGCGGGGCTCCAGGTGGCAGGTATGTGAGTCTGGACAGGAGTATGACCCACTGTGTGCTGCAACTACCTGCACTACCTCCGCATGCAGCAACCAAGCCCCACCTCTCTCAGCCAGCACCTGCTCCCCGAACCTGGATTTTTACTTTTAAAATATAGTAACCCTATCTATCTGACCCCAGCCACTCTGTGCTATAATGTGTAACCACCTGGATATCCGCTAGGGGAAATCTAGCTGAACAGCAGGGGCTAACAGATAATGGTACCCCCCATAGAAGGCTACTAAGTGACAGCTGCTGTCTACCAATTGGGAGCCAGGTTTTTTTTCCCAGGAACCCCAGGGGTTGGTCAGTGGAAAAAGGGTCTGGGGCTTATTGTGGTAGTCTGTCAGGTGTCTTGCTGCCCCTGCATTCTTCAGCCTGATCTCTGCTGCTACATTATGAACGTAAATGGAGAGGGACATTTCATCCTGCCGGGTCCACTCTCAGCAGCTGCTGCACAGAGTGGACGTTAGACCCAGTTACCAGCAATATCTGCTGCCACCAGCTCTGAGCAGCCCATGAGGAGTAAAGAGGAACACTGGCAGCAGGTAAGATTTAGCACTGGGCCCACCATAGTATTGGGCACACTACAATATTGGGCAGTACTGCGATGAGGACATTGAAGGGGAAGGGGGTGCTGTGAGGTGGACATTGAAGGGGAGGGGGATGCTGTGAGGTGGACATTGAAGGGGAGGGGGGTGCTGTGAGGTGGACATTGAAGGGTAGAGGTCTAGAGGGTGCTGTGAGGTGGACATTGAAGGGTAGAGGATGCTGTGAGGAGAACATTGAAGGGGATGGGGTGCTGTGATGAGGATATTGAAGGGGAGGGGGTGCTGTGAGGAGGACACTGAAGGGGAGGGGGTGCTGTGAGGAAGATATTGAAGGGGAGGGGGTGCTGTGTGGTGGACATTGAAGGGGAAGGGGGGTGCTGTGAGGTGGACATTGAAGGGGAGGGCTTTAAGGTGGACATTGAAGGGGGGCTTGGAGGAACATTGAGGGGGAGGGGGTGCTGTGAGGTGGACATTGAAGGGGAGGGCTGTGAGGTGGACATTGAATGAGGGGCTGGGAGGAACACTGAAGGGAAGGGGGTGCTGTGAGGTGGACATTTAAGGGGAGGGCTGTGAGGTGGACACTGAATGGGGGGCTGGGAGGAACACAAGGGGAGGGGGGTGCTGTGAGGTGGACACTGAAGGGGATGTGAGGTGGTTATTGTATATTGCTTCCTATATTTTATATCAGTCACTAGAATAGTCTGTCAGACGGGGCTGGTACTGTAGGTGATGTGTTTGATTGTAGTAAATAGACATTATGCTTTCTCATATACAGTATTTCATTACACATTTAAAACACATCTCCATTAGATAAACCACACCTCCAGTTTTTTTTGCCACATCCATTTTGTCAGTCACTGGGGAACACTGAGCGTACTGAGAATGCAGTGAGCCCCTGAAGGAGTAAGATGTCTCACATGTAGCCACTGATCTGTGCTGCCACCATGGAATAGTGTCGGCTTACTGTTATTCAGCTCTGGTCCATTCTGCCTCCTAATATATGGCAGAACCACTGCACCTGGTAGAAGCTATAACTGCAACCCCAGTTCCTCCCAGAACCTCCTGAAGCTCTCCCTGCAGCCTCTGTTATCCCCTTGCTCATGTCCAGGGACAGGTCACCAGCTTGACTTGTATAATTTTGGGTGACCGCTTTGGATTTGTATCACCAAGGTAGCTGAGTATCAATCTGCAAAGCCGACTACATGTTATTGATAGATTGTATGGATTGAGGTATATAGGTGGCAGAGCCGGCCCTAACCAATATGATGCCCTAGGCAAGATTTTGGCTGGTGCCCCCTAGCACCACCGCTGGTTCTGCCTCTGACCTTGCACTTCTTTCCCAGCACCATAACCCCTCATCCATAGCAGTCCTTATTTTGGTATTTGTACCCCCTATATTATAAATAGGAACAGTTCGCACATTTGGCTCACAGCCCAAAAAGGGGTGTGTTTTTGCTGGCAAGGGGCATGGCCACACAATAGTAACCCCAATTCCATTTACGCCACACAGTACTGTACTTTATTCACATTTGATCATGCGATAGTTTCCAGAATCCATATTACATCCCACAGTAGTATCACTTTACCTTATAAACATTACTCCTCACAGTAGAGCCCCTTATTCACATTACATCACACTGAATTGCTCCTTATTCACATTACACCACACCCTATTGCTCTTTATTCACATTAGACGACACAGTAGTGCCCTTTCTATATGCAACGCCACATAGTAGGGCACCTTAAACACATAATTCCACACAGTAATGCCCCTAACACATATGAGACACATTATTAATGTCCTTATAAACATAATGCGCCTATGACAACCTTTATTAATGCCCTTTTACACATAATGTCCCTTACACATATGCCGCACATTATTAATGCCCTTATACACATAATGACACACATAGTGCCCCCTACACATTTGCTGCACATTATTAGTCCCCTATACACATAATGACACACATACAGTAGTACCCTGTTACACATATGCTGCACATTATTAATGCCCTTATACACATAATGACACACATAATGTCCCTTACACATATGTTGCACATTATTAATGCATTTTTACATGACACACATAATGCTCCTTACACATATTCCGATCACTACTGCACAACCAACCCACTCACATGCACACAGCACTCACACTGCCACTACACTGTGACCTCTGCCTCTGCTTGGATACAGATGTGTCCTCACAAATCTTGCCTCAATGCTAACGTCGGGCACCTTTTTTTAATGAAAATGCATCTGATTTGCATTGCTATGTGGCTAGGATGCACAAGCAGCTTCTGCTGATTAAAATGATCTCAGCGCAGCCACATATCATTTTAATCAGCAGAAGCTGCTGATGCCCCTAGGCATATCAAACGCCCTAGGCAGTTGCCTAGTTTGCCTATGCCTATGGCCGGCTCTGATAGGTGGTATATAGGTGACCAAGTAAGTGACTATGAAGAATCAGCCTTGTGGATGCACACTGCTAAATACACTCCATAGTATCTTATATGTAGCAGGTTTCCACCTGGTGGTCAGCGAAGCACTGAAAGGAGCACGGTTATGAGGAACAGGAAGTGACTGGTTTTGGGCAGAGTTGCAATTCTGGTACAGACTGTGACATTTAATAGGGAAGTTAAGCTGTAAAACAAATGTACAGGTAGGTTCTCATTAACCTATAACATCAGGAGTCATTGGAAATAAATATCAGAGAAAGCAGAACTGTTCTGGGAAATGGGTATAACTGGTTGACAAGTCGACACGAGAATGTTGACAGGGCTGAACTATCGACATGAGGCATGTCACCAAGCTCAGCATGTCAACAGAGACTATGCATCATCATGTCTACTCAGATGATATGCCAACAAGATGAGCTGTCTGCAAACTGCCCCCGGTTATCTAATGGCTACTTACCTGCTCCTGGCCTATCTCTAGTCATAACCCTCCCGCTAGTGCCTAACCCTCACCCCACCCACAGGCTGACCCTAACCGTCAGCATCCTGAAATTGTCTACATTTCACATGGTGACATTTCATATGTCAACACTGTGAACCTGTCGACAGTTTGAACTGTGTCGGTATTCTGGGGTCTACATTGTGCATTATCAATACTGACATGGTTACGGTGGACCATTCCACCATATACCCTGGGAACATACTTGCCTAACCCTCCCGGAATGGCCAGGAGACTCCCAAAAATTGTGTGGCACTCCTGGACAGTGTGGCACTCCTGGACAGTGTGGCAGGTACCCCTCGTACCTGCCACACAGTCCACCTCTCACCACCGTAGCTGCCCCCTACCAGAGAGAAGGTGGGAGGGGCGATGACATGATTCGTGGTGAATCGCATCATCAAAGCCCCGCCCCGCTTTACAGTACCGGTGATGTGGCATTATATAGGGGGTGTGTGACCGCAATGACGCAATCACGTCTCCGCACCCACTCCCGGAGCAACCAAGTCATAAATTGGCATGTATGCCAGGACAACCTGTACGGGGTGTAACCTACCTGCAGTTTAGTAAATAGGTTTCTGTCTGTAGTTATTGGATTAAAACATATAAGGCGCATTTCTATCCCTGTGTTATTATCTGGCATTTTTATTCCCATGTGTGCCCATGTGCCAAGAACAAAATGTTAGATGAGTTATGAAGACCATATGGAAATAAAACATATATAAACCTCATAGGTGTGAGCTATAACAGTTACATATATGAGAATTAGAGTGCAGGAAATGTGCAATTAAACGGCTGAGATGGGAACAGAGTAGACCCTACAGTAACACGTCTATGGCAAATATCTGACTGCAGCCCAGCAAGGCACTCGCTATAGTCTGACAACTGCAGATACTGACTCCATGGGAAGAATAGATTTCTATCCCTGACCATTATTTTCCACAAAGTATAAAGTCTCTGAGGGAACGAATATGTTCATGATTGCTCTCCAGTCATGCTAGGGATTACTAACCGCACACAGCCTCATACCGGTTAAGTGCAACCTTTGGGGGTTAGACTTGGATCTGTGAATTATTTTCCAGAATCACCAGCTATTTTGAGCCCAAAATATATTTATTCGAGAAAAATGCATCAATAAACGCATCGGCATCAGCACGTATATTTATAGACCCAGAGCAACAACAGCTACAAACAAATGGATGCTATAGGTTACGGCACATCGGCACAAAGGCTTGTTCACATGAGTTCCGCTGCGCTGAGATGTGCTTGCCGCTAGTCACACACGGGGGGTAATTCCAAGTTGATCGCAGCAGGAATTCTGTTAGCAATTGGGCAAAACCATGTGCACTGCAGGGGGGCAGATATAACATGTGCAGAGAGAGTTAGATTTGGGTGGGGTGTGTTCAATCTGCAATCTAATTTGCAGTGTAAAAATAAAGCAGCCAGTATTTACCCTGCACAGAAATAATATAACCCACCCAAATCTAACTCTCTCTGCACATGTTATATCTGCCCCCCCCCTGCAGTGCACATGGTTTTGCCCAACTGCTAAAGAATTTCCTGCTGCGATCAACTTGGAATTACCCCCACGGAGAGAAGAAATGCAAAGAGCATCGGAAATTATTATAATTATCATTAACATTTATTTATGTATAAGTGCCAGCATGATCTGCAGCTCATGGCAACCGCAAAAATGGTAATAAAACAAGACTGAGTATTTACAGACAGACAACGCAGTAAAAGGACGCTGGGTGCAAGCTTACAATATATAGCAAATGCTGAGGTCATCCACAGATGGAGCAGCGTTAGACATGTGTCATTTTGATACTGCAACCACTGTTTTATACTTGCGTACTCTCCCAGAACGGCTAAGAGGCTCCTGAAAATCATTTGGCCCTCCCAGCCGCCCAGAAAAGTGGCCAAATCTCCCAGATCCTGGCTGCCCCGTACCACTTACTCCGGTGTTGACACGTTTCGTGCTGATTCGCATCATCATAGCCACACCCCCCATTGTACAATGCCAGTAATCGCTGCATTGTAGAGCAGGGGCATGGTCATGATGATGCAATCGTGGAAACCACACACCCAGCACAGCACCTTTGACTTGCCGCCCTGCCCCCATATGCCTCATCACATCCCCATGTACTGTACTCTGTGCTGTGCCGACCTTGATTATTCATTCTGCTGATAGTGTCTGCTAACAAGCAGCATTTGGAAGGGCATTGATATTATAATGTGAAATAAAAGGGTAGAAGGAATATTTTGCAGAATATTTTCCCCGTGTATTTATGGGCCTTATTCTGATTTGGAAGTAAAGCTAAAAAAGCAAGTAACTAAAACCATGTGCACTGCAGGGGGGGGGGGGGGCAGATGTAACATGTGCAGAGAGAGCTAGAATTGGGCGGGGTGTGTCCAAACTGAAATCTACATTACAGTATAAAATTAAAGTAGCCACTATTTACCCAGCACAGAAAACATACTGTATATATGTATTTACTCCCTTTGCGTGTCAAAAACATGTCCCATACTGTTGAAAGTTGCTTGCTGTTTTTGCTCTACTACACCCTGCATCCATTTTTTTTCAATGCTTACCCTCTGGAATCCCGTGCGTCATCAGCAGCCGCGCAACAGAAATCACAAAGAAAATGGTGCTGCAGCCATTTTCCCAGCGTTTCGCAAATGCGCAGTAAGAAAATCTCTGAAAAAATGACCACCGCTCCATTTTCCCCGGAGACCTGTGAATGCGTCCTAGACTCTAGGACAGCACTAGAGTCCCCCTAGTGCCCAGAGTCTACAGCGCAGCAGGCTAGAGAGGCGAGGGCCCAGATGGAGTCTGCACACGGACCTCCTCCTCTCTTGAAGCGCCCCTGATACTCACGGCTGTAATGTGTTACCATTTAGCACACATTCTACTAGTAAATTTGCTCTGTTTGATTGACAGTTCAAAATACAATGTAAGAGATGTGCGGCGGGCACTTTTCGTGTTTTGGTTTTGGTTCAGGTTCCATGCTCGTGTTTTGGCCAAAACCACCCTTTCGAGTTTTGGTTTTGGATCTGGATGACTTTTGGAAAACACATAAAAACAGCTAAAGTCACAGAATTTGGGGGTAATTTTGATCCCAGTGGCGCACCCAGGGGGGTTTCTGAGCACCCAGAAACCCCCCTCCACCAAAAAAATAAATCATTTATTTTTATTTTTTTTAGTTGCATGAGTATCTCCTATATAATAGCCCAGATCTGTGATTTTGTGATTCATTTGCTAACGCTGGGCGGAGTCACAACAGTGGGCGGAGTTAGTCAAATGAGTCACAGATCTGGCCAAATCTATAGGACACTAGGAGCAGCTGCAGAAGCAGATAGTATGGACATGGCACAGGGAGGGGTGCACAGTCACACCTCCCAGCTTTCTTCATAAGCTTTCTTCAGGCAGAAGGAGGGACACACACACACATACACACACACACAGCGAAAAGGGGGCGTGGCTTCACGGGAGGGTCCCCGTTTTCGTCAGTGAGGGGGCATGCCCAGCGCTCTGTGAGCTGCTGGCATGCCCCCAGGGGCTGATTATGAGTCCGGGGGGCACATGGTACTTGAGACAGGGAAGCCCTATCTCATTGCTGTGCCTGCTGTGGGGTTGGGGGCGTGGCCTAATCGCGCCCGCGAGGCCACGCCCCCTCATGCAAATTCCGGGGTTTTTTTGTTTTGTTTTTTTTTTAAGGAATTTTGGCCCCTCAGCTAGGGCTAAATCCAGAGGAGGTGGTCGCTCCCCCTACACACCCGCACAGGCAGAAGAAAGCAGGGAGACTGCTGCCTCCCTGCAACACCACAGACCTGCCAATACGCAGCAGCGTGTGCTGACTGTAGCACAATGCTGCCGTTGTTGCTGGGGGAACTTCTGAGCTGGGACAGAGCTACTCGAGCCGGGGGAACCCCTACAACTGTGGGGCCAACGGTACGTACCGCCTGCCCCCCCCCTTAATCCGGCTCTGCTGCTGGAACCCCCCCTTAATCCGTACCCCCTGATGCCCCCTCTCCCTCTGTCTCCACTATTCACCGCTGCTCTGCTAAGCAGAACAGCGAGTACAGGAGCTTTCCAACTGCCCCCCCCCAACACCGCAGGACACTGCGACCCGCGGGTGGGACAGCGGGACAGACCCCAAAAAATGTGACTGTCCGGCGAAAATCGGGACATTTGGGAGGTATGGGGGTGTGTGAGGGGGTATGCCATACTTGACCCCCCACATCAGCATACTCAGCAGGGTCTCTAGGGCGCGGAGGAGCGTCACTTTCTGGCACACTCCACGCTTCTTAGCTGTAGTTTTGTGGGTCACCAGCCGCTGTGCACTTTCCGTACTGCCTTTGTTATCTCCAGCCCCGGCAACCCCACCGCTAGCTGCAGCGCTGCCACCCGCAGTGAGGTGCGCCCAGCTCCTTCACACACTTTAGCCGGCGGGTAGCGCTGCAGAAGTCCGCGCTGCTTGCAGGCTCTGACCCCCTCCTCCCTCCAGCAGCAGCATCTCCTGGGAGCTAACCAGTCACTCCCAGTCTCCCCTTACCACAGTGCCCAGCAGCCGTGAGGTCCGCGCCACGTGCATGCTATGACCCCCTCCTCCCTCCAGCCGCAGCATCTCCTGGGGGCTAACCAGTCACTCCCAGTCTCACCTTACCACAGTGCCCGGCAGCTGCGCGAGGTCTGCGGTGTGTGACTGAGGAGGGGGGGAGTGATGCGGACGGGCAGAGGAAGCAGGACTACAGCCTAAGAGAGTCAGCCATGCCAAGTCTCCACCACCAGCAGATCCCAACAGGTTGGAGTGGAACAGCAGCAGCCAACAGCAGTGACTCCGGTAAGACACATCTGTCTGTCACCACTGTTCTGTCCCTAATACCAATCTCTCCCGTGCCCTGTGTTCTGTCATGTCCCTGTCACCCCTGGCCTTGACCTGCCACCCTTATCCTGGCCCTTTCACCCTTATCCTGGCCCTGTCACCCTTATGCTGGCCCTGCTACTCCTATCCTGGCCCTGTCACCCCTGTGCTGCCCTGTCAACCCTATACTGGCCCTGTCACCCCTGTCCTGGTCCTGCCGCCCCTACACTGACCCTGTCACCCCTATCCTGTCCCTGTCATTTCTGTCCTGGCCCCGTCGCCCGTGTCCTGGCCCCGTCGCCCGTGTCTTGGCCCCGTCACCCCTGTCCTGGCCCCGTCACCCCTGTTCTGACCCTGTCACCCCTGTTCTGACCCTGTCACCCCTGTCCTGGCCCAGTCAACCCTGTTCTGACCCTGTCACCCCTGTCCTGGCCCTGTTACTGCATACCCTCCAACTACCTTTTTGGCAGGTACAGTACCCGCAGCACCTCCAGACCTCTCCCCAATGCACCACACCTCCGCACCTTCCCCTCCACCACATGCGGCACTCCACCCCTCCCCAACATGCTGTGCCTCCAGACCCCCTACACTACCCGCGGCTCCCACTCCTCCGCCCCTTCACCACCCCCAGCAATCTCCAGGCCCCCTCCACCATTCACCCCCCTTATATGTCTCCCCCACACCTGCCCCCCTCCACCCGCAGCATCTGCAGACACCCTCCTCCATCCGCGGTCCCCCCCTCACCCACCCCTCCCCCACCAATGGCACCCCGGCACCTGCCCCTCCACCACCTGTAGCACCTCCGGACCTCCTTCCCCATCCGCCGCAACACCCGTACCTGCCCCTCCCCTACCCATGGCGCCTGCGGACCCCTACCCCACCAGCGGCACTAACGCCCCTTCCCATCCCACAGCACCTCCGGAACCCTTCACCCATCTGCAACATCGCCACACGTGCCCCTCCCCCACCCATGGCACCCCTGCCCCTCCCCCACCTGCAGTGCCTCCGGACCCCTCCCCCATCTGCATCCCCCACTCCTCTGCCCCTCCCCCACCCGCAGCACCTCCCAACCCTTCCCCATCCGGGCCCCACCCCCACTTCCGCCCCCCCTCCATCCGCAGCATCTACAGACACCATCCGCATTACCCCCCGCACCCGCTACATTCTGTACATTGTGGCCTGCAGGTGCTGTTCACGCCGTCGCAAGGGGCTGCGCCTCCTTCATCATCGCACACCCTTTCATTGTGCAATATTTAACCACTAACAAAGGAATGCAGGTGATACTCCATATAACACAAATATTGAACCCCAGAAAGGCATGCAAGGGTTAAGGGGGCGTAGCCCCTTGCGACGGTGTGAAGAGCGCCCGTAGGGCGCGATGAAGCTCCTAGTTGTTAATGGTTGTCTAGCATCTTCTGCAGCCAGCTGTCTTCCTGGTGGCACTTGTAAGTGCTTAATAAAAGTTTACTTTATTTTAATTATAGTACATATATATCCATGTGCATACATATATACACGTATATATATATATATATATAAACACACATATGATATATATACATGCGTATATATATACACGTGTACTGTATGTATATATATATATATATATAATAAAAAACAGTTTCCCAAGTGCGCTAAATAAGATTGGTATCTACAATGATTCTTCCAGTGTTGTTTCCATAAGTCAGAATTGAATACTGGAGAAGATTTGTATCTGGGAACCTGTAACGGACACCCCTCACCAAGATGGTCACCCAAACAAGAGGCCCAAGGCCAATTAGTAAAAAAAATTTTAATAACACGTTAAAACAAATACAGTTTTCACATAAAATTCCTCATATAGTGTTCACAAAGATGTGTTTAAAATGATGACAATAAAGGATAACCAGTATGTTCGTTGTGTGGTCTTTAACTCTAGACAAAGGCGTCACCAGGTGTGGTGACACCCGGTGCGCACCCCTGATGTACTGCCGCGATCGCGGCAAAAAAGGGGGCGTGGCCTTACAGCTAGGGGGCGTGGCTTCGCGGGGATACTGGTATCGTCACTCTGGGGGCGTGCCCAGCATCTCCGGAGATGCTGGGCTTCCCCCAGAGACGGTCTCAGTGTGCTGTCGGCTCCTCTGCTATGACAGGAGCCGGGTGCTGTAGCGGAATTTCACACTGCAGCACCTGGCTCCTGTCACTACGGAGGAGCTGACATTTGGTGTCACCCCCTCCAGGTGTCACACCCGGGTGCGGGCCGCACCCCCCGCACCCGCCTTGTGACGCCACTGACTCTAGATACTCCCTCACCTTTTCCAAGGTGCGAGCTTAAGAGGGAGTATCTTCACAAACTATGCTGGAAACTCCTGACTGACAAACCAACGCGTTTCGTCTTATCGACTTCATCAGGGGTAACAAATATATAAAACAGGCTTATTTGCCATTAATAGATTTGTGTGTGGAGAATCACAACCTTGGATATAGTGATAAAAAGGGATTCTCTTAAGTTCGCTCGTGATAGGAGCTTTCTTGGTGGTTCCTTTTAGGAATCCTAATGGTCCTCTGCCACTTCCATTCACAGCCAGAATCTCTCAGGATCCATTCTGTGAGTTTTACTGAGGAGGTTTTCATTGCGTTGTGATTGTCAAATCAGCTTTATACTTTTTGAAGTATTTTTTCCTAGAAGTATTCTATATACGGGCTAATACCTGAATCAGAAATAGTCCTGATTGTAAGATCTGGATATTTTATTCAGGCAGTGCATCAAAATCTGACTGCCAGTATTTTTAAAGGGAACCTCAATCAATAGTCCCTATAAGGAGCTCCACAAAGGAGTCTTGAATAATTATCTTTAAGGCAGAATTTTATATCTAGGACCATTAGGATTCCTAAAAGGAACCACCAAGAAAGCTCCTATCATTGTAGATACAGTCTTATTTAGCGCACTTGGGAAACTGTTTTTTATTCTGTATGCTATTGAGGTCCTCCAACAGGGACCTCTCCCGTTGTGCTGCTTTGAACTTGGCGCAAGATAAAGATACTGTTGTGTTTCATATATATATATATATATGCCTGTTTAATATGCTATGTGTATATGTATGTATATATATATATATATATATATACGGTATATATATATATATGTGTAGATATATATGTGTGTAGATATATATATATATATACATACACACACACACACACACTAGTTTTGCGGACCCAGCACATACTGGGTCACCTCAGTCCCCACCCCCGTGCTTGGCTCCACCCAGTTCTGGAAACCCCCCCATGCAAATCCTGCATTTGCCACTGGTTCCTACAGTATTATTAACCTCAATAACATTAATTTCCACTCATTTCCAGTCCTCACACCTCACAATATTGTTTTTAGGCCAAAAGGTTGCACCGAGGTGGCTGGATGACTAAGCTAAGCGACACAAGTGTGCGGCACAAACACCTGGCCCATCTAGGAGTGGCACTACAATGGCAGACAGGATGAAACTTAAAAAAAACTAGTCCCCAAACAGCACATCATGCAAACAAGAAAAAGGTGCAATGAGGTACTGCAGGTACACGTTACTACTATCTGTGTGTGACACCTGCACAGTATCACTTCTCTCATTCTGTATGATCAGTGTAATTATTAGAGATGAGCGGGTTCGGTACTCAGAGAACCGACACCCCCCCCCGAACTCCACATGGTTTACACGGGTCCGAGGCAGGCTCGGAAAACCCGAATGAGGCAAAACGTCATCATCCCGCTGTCGGATTCTTGCGAGATTCGGATTCCATATAAAGAGCCGCGCGTCGCCGCCATTTTCACTCGTGCATTGTAGAGGGTACAGAGAGGGGGTGTGGTATTGAAAGTCGACAGTAACTAGGTCGACAATGTCTAGGTCGACCACTATTGGTCGACAGTAACCAGGTCGACAGGGTGTCTAGGTCGACAGGGTCTTTAGGTCGACATGTTCTAGGTCGACAGGTCAAAAGGTCGACATGAGTTTTTAATGTCATTTTGGTGTAGTTTTCTTCGTAGAGTGACCGGAAACCCCAATTTGTGCACCGCGTCCCCTCGCATGGCTCGCTTCGCTCGCCATGCTTCGGGCATGGTGCCTTCGCTCCGCTACCGCTTCGCTCGGCACAGATTACCGTTCCAATCGTAGTCCACGTGGATCGTTAAGTATTAAAAGGTTCAAAAAAAGAAAAAAATTGTGAAAAACTCATGTCGACCTTTTGACCTGTCGACCTAGAACATGTAGACCTAAAGACCCCGTCGACCTAGTTACTGTCGACCAATAGTAGTCGACCTAGACATTGTCGACCTAGTTACTGTCGACTTTCAATCCGGATCCCACAGAGAGGTCGTGGCTACGTCCTCTCAGTGGCAAATCTCAATATCAGTATCAGTGCTTATTGCTGCTCAGTAATACTAGTAGTGTGTCTCTCTTGTGCTGCATCTTGCTGCTGTAGGGTGTTGTCAGGGCCGGTTCTACACCTTGCGGCGCCCAGTGCGAAAGTTTCCACTGCCCACCCCGCGGCAAAAGTTAGTTTGCAAAAAATAGGGGCGTGGCTTCCTAGGGGAGGGTCGTGTCCACAGTTATGCCCCCAGTAGCTGTGCCCCCAGATTTGCCCCAAGTAGGTGTGCCCTCCGGTTGATTTTCCCCCTGTAGCTGTGCCCCCTGTAGATTTGCACCCAGTAGCTGTGCCCCCAGTTAATTTGCCCCCAGTAGCTGGTCCCCCTGTAGCAGTACCCCCAGTAGCTGTTCTCCCTGTAGCAGTGCCCCAGCATGTGCCCCCTGTAGATATGCCCCCAGTAGCTGTGCCCCCAGTAGCTGTTCTCCCTGTAGCAGTGCCCCAGCATGTGCCCCCTGTAGATATTGATAAAGCTGAATATTTATCTTATATAAAACCCTTTATGAGGTCTAAGAACACTGTACGCTATTTACGTATGAAGTACCGTAAGGGTACGCTCGTTGCGTAACAATCGCTTAGCCGTAGTCGAGACGCTCAAGCGTCACGTTCGCTCACGGCCAAGAGATCACAGGCAGGCACGCTATTGGCTGCTGACTAACGTAATGATTCGCTATAGCGTAGCGGACGCTCGGGACCACGAGGAGATCACCAGCGGCGCTGACGCTCACAATGTTAAACCTTTAAATCTAAACCATAAACAATGTAATATGCTGTAAAACCTTAGTGTAGAGATAGGGTGTAGATGCAACACAGTGTAACCTTATTAACTCAAAAGCTGTTTGAGCGTCACCGACGCTCTGAGAATACTTAACACTATAAGAAATACACAGATATCTGGGTTTAGGGTCCAACGCCTAATATATATATATTATGAATGATATACTTGCAAAAGAATTAATACAAATACAAATCATACACTACAATATAACATAGACTACCTAACCAGATAACTACACAGGAAATATAATACAATTACTATTTAAGGGAAAATAAGAGAGAAAGAGGAGAAGAGAGAGAGAGAGAGAAATTGGCCCACAATAACAAGAAGATCAATATAGTTGCGGAGAAAAACTTACGCACAAGGGGAAATGATCGCATGCGCCTCTGGACATCCAGCTCCCGATTTTCAGCAATGATAACCGTTGAAGAGTGAGAGCTGGATGTGATCGGCTTGTCTATTTATGCCCCACACACAATACAATTCAATGGTCCCTACAATCTCATTGTTCATTGGACACAGGAATTCCTCCTCGCATCATAACAAAAGGTCATAGGTTGATTCATACAGGTGGGCCGTGACTATTTCCAACAGCTCAGGTGGGAGGGAAACTGGGTTTCCCGCCGCATGGATAAGTAAGTGCAAATACAGTAAATGTTCATAAACTTCTTATGTCCATAACTATTCGCACAAGCGATTAATCCGCTTCAAACCAACACCGGAATATTGCTAATTAAATACTCTTCCGATGGGTACTAAACACCACTGTATTACTCCTGTCTGACCCTTCGTATCAAACAAAGAGGGATTTCTCTGTTCACGAACATTCTATATTAACCAAACTTTCAGAATCTATCAAAGGGACCATGGTCTACAAAATGCATTATATAGTGAAAATATGTGACGATTGAGTCGCACGCTACGATCACATAAACTCTACCATAAATACGCATACCGTGCGCCCGCGGGTGCCCGCAACTGTGAGTATGCGCACGTACGGGAGAGCGTACGCATGCGCAGCACGGACCTGTGTGAGGTGCAAATATGGTAGTGTGCATAGAGATATTTTTCTGACTTTGACAGTCCACCCTTTGGCAGTCAACAATAACTGCCACCTTCTAAAACATTTCAAAAAGAGAAAAATATATGTCAGGGGTTAATACATTTACATGGTTGGGTAGGGGAGGAGAGGAGAAGGTAGGAAAAGGGTATGACCTAGTGAGATAGCAGAAGCATGTGTGTATGAATCCGTGCTTGGGGGTCATGTATCATCGTGCCGTACGTGTTTTAAATCAAGCTTCGAGGTATTGCGAAGTATACATTTGAATTCCTTCTTATCCCGTGGTACGGGTCTGTGGATGGGCTGTCAAACTTTACCGAGCTCTTTTCGGCTTTGGTTGTAACAAAATGGGGGAGCACATTTTAGTTGATGATACATGAATGGGGGAGATATGTGATTGCTGATATCTGTGCCTGTATTCCCTATCGACTATGTGTGTCATTACCTGAGGGTTGTAGAAATGAAGAAAAGACATAATTACGGTAAATGCGGTGGTATTCTATGTCAGGTAAATGTACATTCGTCGATTGAGGTCTTGTTTGGTGTCTGTTGAATGCAGTCTTCTTTGTGCTTTTGCCCATAAGGTGCGAGCAAAAGCTGTCAATGTCCATAGATTTACAAAAGTGTTGGGCTAGCGTAATTTTAAAATTTCTAGGGAAACTGGGGATCCATGGCATAGTTCATCAAAAATCTGTGTATCAGGTTGTCAAAACTTCTTCTTTAATCCATCTGTTGTCTGTATATCGGCTCATCAAACTCCTCGTCCAAGTGGGTCTTTTTACCTTGGAGAAAACGGAAAAACAGGTGAAAGAAACGGACCGTAGAAATCGCATTTTCATCACATCATTGTTTCTACCGTTGGGTCATAAATCAAGTCCATTGGAATTACAGTTTCCTCACTCCTTAAACTCATTACCCTAGTACGACGATTGCACCTCATTAAAGCCTGACCGCATCTAAATATCAAACCAATCGTTATGATAACACCTAAGATACATAGGAGAAACTTCCCAACATCCATTATGACTCCTTGAGCCCAGTCTCCTAAACCAGAGAACCAATTTCGCGGGTTCAACCATGACACCCAACCAGTCAGCTCATTACCTACAGCAGCAAGAGTGAGATTGTGTCTCCTGCGAAATTCCCACTTCAGTTGGAGAATATCGTCCATCTTTTGGTCTATGACCTCGACCGGGTCCTCGGTGCTATTCGTAATATATGTGCAACATTTCACGCCGTATTGTGTTGCCAGTGTGACACAATATCCGCCTGTCACTGCTGTGAGATAATTAAGAACCATTCTATGCTGTACCAGTTCTGTTTTATAAGCTTGAAGCTCTCTTCCAGTATACCTAAACGTGTCATCATACATTTCAGTGATATTATCTAACAAATTGGCGAGCGCAGATATGTATTTATAATTCAACACTCCTCTGGCGGTGCGAGTGATGTCTAACGCGATTAGAAACTGAATCCCGGTGGATTCATGGATCATGTCAGAGGCCGGATGCTCTGTTCTTTCTATCAGGTGCCGTTTAACTACGTGCTCGTAATGGGTGTGAGTATAAGGAGTTTGGGCAACACGGTGTATGTCTTTCATTTTGTCATGTGATACAGTCATTACTTCAGGCAGTACTTTTCCAATATAACACAATCCTTCAGAGTTTGGGGCAAGCCACTTATACGCCTTTCTCCCGCATATGAAATATGCATCATCGGGGAGAACATATGGGACGGAGTAGGACATAACCATATTACACACCTTCCATGTGAAATCTCCTAACCCTAATTCTTCCATCTGCTTAGTACACGTATCAGGTTGTACGGATATGTGCACAGTATCCTGGTGATACCTCTCCAACTCTCGTAATCCTATTTCCTAAGGTATACCTATACTGGAAAGATTTTCCTCTACTGGCTATGTGGCGTATAAGCTCTGTATCTGTAGGCATTCTATCTGCTCTATGCGAAAAGGTCATGGTTTGATTACTCCATGACACTTCCCAATTTCCCGGCTTTCGGGGATTGGAGATGTTAAAACATAATAGGGACCTATCCACATGGTATTGGTGGAGCTTCAAACTAGGAGGGCTGGAGATATTAAATCTCCTGTCCACCGGTCTCCCACCACTTAACTCAAGTACCTCCCCTAACGTTAAAGGAAATGGTACTAGCCCTGATTTGCTATGACCTTGAGGTACTTGAGAGCATACCCAACAATCTGTTTTATTTAACACACTACCCACTAAGGAGTGATAGTCACTCAATGGATGCCGGTCCATATGGATATTAAAACTGGATTGGCATTTCTTTATGCACCCATCCTCAATGACATTGTTACAGAGCCGACAGATACAGTTTTCTTCAGCTAACAATTCTTCACAATTCCTTCTATGGTCAATGCTATCGGATCGTTTTCTGATACTCGCCTTTGCTTGTTGATTATGTTGTTCTTGGAAAACTACGCCTCCATCTCTGTCATCAGAACCCATTCCAGAACCTCTCTCGACCTCCATGGTACTCTCGCCGGAACAGACTGCTCTGGTCAACATCATGGTCAACAGGAAAATCCGGATCACAGTCTCTTGGGGCAAGTCCATCTTGTAGGAGGAAACGGAGAAGAATGAGAAGGGGGAAAAAAATAATTTGAGGGAGAGGGGATGGGAAGTTGGAGAAAAACAATAAAAGGGAACAGGGGATCGACAACTGCTTTTGGTCTTGTGATTTTCAATGCTCAGGTGCCGCCTCAATCCTCCTGGAACAGACACTCCAGTGATACAACCTCTACCGTCTGTTCCTTATCACGGGGCCTCTCTGGATCAGCAACCTTCTTACAGTGGGACGAATGAACCCAAGTCTCTCTCTCAGCAACCTTCAATGCTGTAGTGCTAGTCAATAAGACCTGGTATGGTCCTTCCCATCTGTCAATAAGGCAACCTGAGCGTAGAAAATTCCGTATCATTACATAATCCCCAGGTTCAATGTCATGACAATTACTATCTGGTAAATCAGGAATCACTAACTTCAGATTATCATTTTGATTCCTTAACTGTTTACTCATGTTAATCAAGTATTTTACAGTCACTTCATTGTTACACTTCAAATCATCCTGAGGGTTAATCATAACATGCGGTTGTCGACCAAACAAGATTTCAAAGGGAGACAGATTAAGAGGGGACCTGGGAGTGGTTCTGATGCTGTACAGTACAATGGGTAAAGCTTCTGGCCATGTCAATCCTGTCTCTGCCATCACTTTACTCAGTTTATTTTTAATAGTGCTGTTCACTCTTTCCACTTTCGCACTCGCCTGTGGACGGTATGGAGTGTGCAGCTTGCTATCAATTCCCATCAATTTACACATTCCTTGAAAGACATCACCTGTAAAATGGGTACCCCTATCACTTTCGATAATTCTAGGGATACCATATCTACATACAAATTCCTGCACAATTTTCTTAGCAGTAAACATAGCGGTATTTGTGGCCGCCGGAAATGCTTCGACCCAATTTGAGAAAACATCTATACAAACAAGTACATATTTCAAATTTCGACAAGGGGGTAATTGAATGAAGTCAATCTGTATTACCTGGAAAGGGCCGCCTGCAGGTGGGATATGAGATGGTTCTGTAGGTATTGCCTTTCCGATGTTCTTTCTCAGACAGGTAAGGCATGACATTGCTCTTTTACTCGCATGAGATGAAAATCCTGGGGCACACCAATATGCTCTTACCAACTTGCACATCCCTTCCTTGCCCAGATGAGTCAGCCCGTGAGCTGCCTCAGCTAAACATGGAAGGTATGCTTTGGGGGCCACTGGTTTACCGTGTCCATCCGTCCAGAGTCCTGAGGACTCCTGGCCATATCCTTTTGCCTTCCAGACTGCCTTTTCCTGTGTGGAACACAAATTTTGCATCTCACACAACTTCTGTGTGTTGATGGTATTAAATACCATCAGTTGTGTGGTGTCTGTCTGTCTGGGGGTAGCAGCTGCTAACTTAGCAGCTTCGTCTGCTCGGCTGTTACCAAGTGATACTGGGTCTTGGCTATATGTGTGTGCTTTACATTTGATAACAGCCACTCTGTCGGGTTCCTGTATTGCTGTTAGAAGCCTTTTTATGTGAGCTGCATGCGCTACCGGTGTACCAGCTGCCGTCATGAAATTTCTGAGGCGCCATAGGGCTCCGAAATCATGGACTACCCCGAATGCGTATCTAGAATCGGTGTAGATATTGGCTGATTTGCCCTTAGCCAATTCACATGCTCTGGTTAGGGCGACCAGTTCAGCAACCTGGGCTGAGTGAGGTGGGCCTAGCGGTTCCGCTTCTATGGTGCCTTGGTCATCTACGACTGCGTATCCAGTACACAAGTCTCCCGAGTCTGACTGTCTATGACAACTACCGTCCGTGTAGAACGTAAGTTCTACATCTTCCAGTGGGTTGTCACTGATGTCAGGCCTTGCGGTAAAATTTTGGGTCAAATATTCCATACAATCATGTGTGTCTTCCTTTGTATTAAATTCTCCTTCCCCACCACTCTCATCCTCCACCCTTTGTGCCTGTCCAGGCACACCTGGGAGATATGTTGCAGGATTTAATGCACTGCATCTCCTTATGGTGATGTTTACGGGGGCCATTAGTGCCAATTCCCATCTTGTAAACCGCGCTGATGAGACGTGTCTGGTTTGGGCAGAATTTAACAAGGCTGACACTGCATGTGGTGTATGAATTGTGAGGTTGTGACCTAGCACGACGTCTTCGCTTTTCGTTACTAGCAATGCTATCGCAGCAACGCTTCGCAAGCATGTGGGGAGGGATCGCGCTACCGTATCTAGCTGAGCGCTGTAATATGCTACTGGCCTGCTGGCATCACCGTGCTTTTGGGTTAGTACGCCTGCCGCGCAACCAGCACTTTCTGTTCCATATAGTTCAAAGGGTTTCCCATAGTCTGGCATACCTAATGCTGGTGCCTGCGTTAGGCACTGTTTAAGTCTCTCAAATGTTGTCTCAGACTCGTCTGTATGCGAAATCCGATCAGGTTTGTTTGAGGAGACCATCTCCTGCAAGGGTAACGCTAGAATGGAAAACCCTGGGACCCAGTTACGGCAATACCCACACATTCCTAAAAATGTTCTGATCTGTTGCTGGGTTTGTGGCAGAGTCATGTCTCTAATTGCTTGAATTCTATCAGCGGTTAGGTGTCTCAGTCCTTGTGTTAGACAGTGTCCCAAATATTTTACCTTAGTTTGGCATAATTGCAACTTGTCTTTGGAAACCTTGTGTCCTGTGTCTGAAAGATGAAACAGGAGCTGTTTCGTATCCTTCAGGGATGCTTCCAATGAATCAGAACACAGTAGTAGATCATCCACGTACTGTATTAATACTGATCCACTCTCTGGTTGGAAAGACTGTAAACAATCATGCAAAGCCTGGGAAAATATACTTGGGCTATCTATGAATCCTTGTGGTAATCGAGTCCATGTGTATTGGACTCCTCTGTATGTAAATGCAAACAAATATTGACTGTCAGGGTGCAGAGGTACCGAAAAGAAAGCGGAGCAGAGGTCAATAACAGTGAAAAATTTCGCAGTGGGAGGGATTTGCATTAGGATGACAGCTGGATTTGGCACTACGGGGAACTGACTCTCAACTATTTTGTTAATCCCCCTTAGATCCTGCACTAGCCGGTAACCCCTCCCCCCACTCTTTTTAACAGGGAAGATGGGACTATTGGCAGTGCTGGACGTTCTTACCAGAATGCCCTGTTGTAGCAAGCGCTCTATTACTGGGTAAACTCCTAATTCCACCTCTGGCTTCAGAGGGTACTGTGGGATTTTTGGAGCTATCCTACCATCTTTTACTTGTACAACTACCGGAGCTACGTTTGCCATTAATCCAGTGTCCTGTCCATCTTTAGTCCAAAGTGACTCTGGTATCTGAGATGTCATTTCTTCTACTTGGGAGGGAGTCCTATTTGTCATAATGGTATGTGACATTAATTTTGATGGGGAGTCTAACATGTCTCGCACTTCCTGAGCGTGATTCTCAGGTATGTCCAAGAATACACCTTCAGGAGTACAATAAATGACGCACCCCATTTTACACAGTAAATCTCTTCCCAGGAGATTAGTCGGTGCCGATGCAGCCAGCAAAAAGGAATGCTTGGTATGTAAAGGCCCTACTGTAATCTCGGCTGGTTTGCTAACAGGGTAGTGCTGGACTACTCCCGTTACCCCTATGGCTGGAATTGTCTTACCAGTGGTTCTCATGCCCACTGTCGAATTTATCACTGATTTGGCCGCCCCTGTGTCTACAAGAAAGTTTAATGATTTACCAGCTACATTGATTGCAATTTCTGGTTCACTTCCAAGACTTGCAATCAATTTTACTGGCTGCAGATTACAGGTATGGCCACACCCCTATTGGGTATGGTGACCTCCCTGAATCCCGCTGGCAGCAACTACTTGTGATGGAGTTAATTGGGAGCTACCAGAGGCTTGCCAGTCTCTGTTCGGGGGATATCTTTTTGTTTCCCCTGCATGTGGCTCATAACTCCGTTTCTGCGGACCCTGATCCCAATGTCGTGTGTCGTGTCGTTGTCTAGGGGGTTGATAAGATTTTTGTATATTTCTTGATCTACAGTCTCGTGCAAAGTGTCCCTGTTTGTGACAATAATAACATGTTACCACATTTGACTTACCCACAGGGTTTGGTGATATTAACACAGGCTGTTTTGTGGTCAAGGCCTGTATACTTACTGCCATTAACTTATCACCTTGTTGTTCCCTGTGTCTGGTGATGTTCCTATCGTGATCAATAGCAGCCTCTCTCAAAGTAGCCACAGACAGACCTCGCCAACATGGTTGTGTGGTCTGTACCCTAGTCTTTAATGATTCTTTTAAACCATCCATCAGTACCGATACTGCTACTTCTCGATGGTTTATGTTTGTTTTAATGTCCTCTATGCCTGTGTATTTTGCCATTTCTAATAATGCCCTGTGAAAATATTCTGCAGCAGTTTCTGACTCTTTCTGTCTAATGGAGAAAATCTTGTTCCATTTAACTACCGCTGGGAAATACTCTTTTAACTGTAAGCTTATTCTTTTTACATTGTCTTTGTTGTACACATCTGTAAGAGGTACATCCTGATCTAATCCACAGTCAGCTAAAAATTGAGTTGCGTCAACATTGGAGGGTAAACATGCTCTCAGCAATATCTGCCAGTCCTTGTTGTTGGGCTCTACCGTGTTACCTAGGTCTCTGATGTATTTTTGGCTGGCAACTAAGTCTTTTCTAGGGTCAGGGAATTCAGACACTATGGTTCTTAATTCCATTCGGGAAAATGGGCTATACATGGCAATGTTCCTAACAGGAGTGACTCCTGAAGTGTCTGTTTTCCCATTTGGAACTACTATTACCTTAACAGGATTAACTCTAACAACCTCATTCTGTGTAGATTCTACAGGCTGTGGTGAAATAGTTTCAGCATAGTGTATGGTGCCGTACTTACCCGTTGATACGACCTCACCTATCCCTCCGCTAGGGGCCTTTGTTACTAATCTCGGGGGTGGAGCTGTGCCTACTGTGGTCTCTGCTATGGTGGCTGCTAGAGAGAGCGCTGAAATTGTTGCCGGTTCGTCCTCTTGATCACACTCCTGAGGAAAGTTCAAAACAGGGTACAACTTGCACGGGTTAATACTTGCATTGGTTAATTGGTTAACATTATCTTTAACATTTACACAGTTGCTAAGTGTTTGTTTGTTACACCTTAGTGCGTCATTCTCCGCAACCAATTTCTCTCCTGATATGTATGGTGGCGGTGGGGCCGTGGCTATCAGTTTTCTGATCGAGCCAGATCCCGCCGCCTGAGCCAATCCTCTCTGTATGTCACCCTCCTGTTGCCACAACTGTAAATAATCATAATGCTTGATTCGTCTCTTTGCTGATTTAATGAGACATATCCTTCTCCTTAAATTCGTTAACACTTCTGTGCTGAAGCTACCTACTCTTGGGAATTTCTCCCCGTCATGTACTGTCATTCTCTCCCATTCATCACATAAAGCTTCTGTGTGACTTCCGTACTTTTCACACATTACGTACCTTGCCGACCCGACTGGTCGGTTTATGGAATCAACCCGAACCGAGGTTGATCGCCCCCTTCCTGAACAACTGGCCCCCATAATTTGCAGGTGTTACGGACCCTTACAAAAAACCAAGATATTCACGATAGGTTGACGGTAAGGTTTACCGAGCACCTTACTCACTCTGCCCACGCCGACCAATACGACTTGATCACACCGATATGGTGCTGGCGTACTCGACCCAGGGCACCTATTTAACCTTTGTTTACTGGAACATGCGAGGGATATCCGCAGAACACTTACTCTTTCCAGTAAAGGTGAGGTTGTTGGATAATTCCTGAGTGACCAGCGAACTTCCCTTTGTAAAAATAAAAAATTACACAAATCACGTCAGAATGTACAAATAGCGTTTATGACCTTCGTACACAAATAGTACCGGTCAGGTTTACTAATGCACACAATTACGTGCGGTACAATCGTTCAGCACATAAGCAACTAATCTTATGTACGGAGCGACCAGTGGAATCGAAAATTGCGGCTGCGAATTCCTTCAGCAAGAGCTTGTATGGCCTATATGGGTGTTGCACCAACCCTTTTAGGTGTTGTGCCTGTGGACTGTATAGCGGACTTCCTTGTCTGCTGTACCTGAACCTGCTGGTCTGCTATGACCTCCTGGTCTGTTACAGTATGACCTCCTGGTCTGCTATACTCTAATGCTCAAATTTTATGTTTAACCAAGGATGCCTCCCTAGCCACCGTGCATGTCACTTACACGTATGTACCTCACGAGAACTCGATGATTTCTTTTGGTTCAACCTCAAAATTGTATGTAAAAACACTCACTCACCACATGTACACTTTTGTTTCTATTTCTATTTCTGCGCAGAAATTTCTCTTTAGACCAGATGTGTTACAAATTAGGAGAAGGATCTATTAATTTAAATTTTGAATGTTAAAATAAATTTTCGCTATTTATCGCCTGTTGCGTTATTTATCGCGTGTTGTTTGAGTTACGTGGGCGTACCCAGACGCTCCGTTGCGTAATTTACGCTGCGTGCGTCGGCCTTTGCGTACGCGAGTCTCTCCCTTTGTTAGAGACACGTGTACACCAGTCTTTGTCTACCGTAACACAACTAACACGTTTTATCAATGTAGATGATCCTTGACCATCTACCAAGCACCACACCAATCTCTCTTTATACCTTTAGGTAGAGTTGCGTGTATTTCTATACTTTAACTGTATTACCTTTACTTTTACACTTTAACTATGAAATAGCGACAAATCTCTCTTAGTACGTTTATCAATTATACAATGGCAAACAGGAGAGTGATATATGAAAATACACGAATGAAAAGAAATGCAGATATGCGTGCGTGTGTACGCAAGACAGAAATAAATAGTTTTAAAAAGGACACTATCGTTTTGTTCTTACCTCCGGTCCCAGATTCCTTCAGCACCCTTTACTAAGCGAAGCAGACGCTTATCCAAACAGCACTACGAGGAATATGATCTCCCGCCCTTTGCTGCTGGATAATGTCTGCTGAAATTACCTAGTGCAGATATGTGAAGGACAGGCGAGCCGCCAATTGATAAAGCTGAATATTTATCTTATATAAAACCCTTTATGAGGTCTAAGAACACTGTACGCTATTTACGTATGAAGTACCGTAAGGGTACGCTCGTTGCGTAACAATCGCTTAGCCGTAGTCGAGACGCTCAAGCGTCACGTTCGCTCACGGCCAAGAGATCACAGGCAGGCACGCTATTGGCTGCTGACTAACGTAATGATTCGCTATAGCGTAGCGGACGCTCGGGACCACGAGGAGATCACCAGCGGCGCTGACGCTCACAATGTTAAACCTTTAAATCTAAACCATAAACAATGTAATATGCTGTAAAACCTTAGTGTAGAGATAGGGTGTAGATGCAACACAGTGTAACCTTATTAACTCAAAAGCTGTTTGAGCGTCACCGACGCTCTGAGAATACTTAACACTATAAGAAATACACAGATATCTGGGTTTAGGGTCCAACGCCTAATATATATATATTATGAATGATATACTTGCAAAAGAATTAATACAAATACAAATCATACACTACAATATAACATAGACTACCTAACCAGATAACTACACAGGAAATATAATACAATTACTATTTAAGGGAAAATAAGAGAGAAAGAGGAGAAGAGAGAGAGAGAGAGAAATTGGCCCACAATAACAAGAAGATCAATATAGTTGCGGAGAAAAACTTACGCACAAGGGGAAATGATCGCATGCGCCTCTGGACATCCAGCTCCCGATTTTCAGCAATGATAACCATTGAAGAGTGAGAGCTGGATGTGATCGGCTTGTCTATTTATGCCCCACACACAATACAATTCAATGGTCCCTACAATCTCATTGTTCATTGGACACAGGAATTCCTCCTCGCATCATAACAAAAGGTCATAGGTTGATTCATACAGGTGGGCCGTGACTATTTCCAACAGCTCAGGTGGGAGGGAAACTGGGTTTCCCGCCGCATGGATAAGTAAGTGCAAATACAGTAAATGTTCATAAACTTCTTATGTCCATAACTATTCGCACGAGCGATTAATCCGCTTCAAACCAACACCGGAATATTGCTAATTAAATACTCTTCCGATGGGTACTAAACACCACTGTATTACTCCTGTCTGACCCTTCGTATCAAACAAAGAGGGATTTCTCTGTTCACGAACATTCTATATTAACCAAACTTTCAGAATCTATCAAAGGGACCATGGTCTACAAAATACATTATATAGTGAAAATATGTGACGATTGAGTCGCACGCTACGATCACATAAACTCTACCGTAAATACGCATACCGTGCGCCCGCGGGTGCCCGCAACTGTGAGTATGCGCACGTACGGGAGAGCGTACGCATGTGCAGCACGGACCTGTGTGAGGTGCAAATATGGTAGCGTGCATAGAGATATTTTTCTGACTTTGACAATATGCCCCCAGTAGCTGTGCCCCCTGTAGTAGTGCCCCCAGTATGGGCCCCCTGTAGATTTGCCCCCAGTAGCTGTGGCCTTTGTAGCTGTGCCCCCTGTAGTAGTGCCCCCAGTAGCAGTGCCCCCAGTATGTGCCCTCTGTAGCTGTGCCCCTGTAGTAGTGCCCCCAGTAGCTGTGCCCTTTGTAGCTGTGCCCCCTGTAGTCGTGCCCCCAGAATGTGCCCCCAGTATGTGCCCCCTGTAGTAGTGCCCCCAGTAGCTGTTCCCCCTGTTGCAGTGCCCCCTGTATGTGCCCTCTGTAGTTGTGCCCCCAGTGATAGTGTGATAGCCCACTAGTATTAGGTATGCAAGATCTACAGTCACTGTGTATAGTACATCACACTTACTCTGCCCCGGCTTGTCATGGGTTCAGGCACAGTTACCAGAGGGTCCCCTGGAGAATCAGGTCTTTAACTACAAGTACATTGTGGGTGTGGACTACAGGTGTCGGTGCAGCGCATAAAGAATTGGGCGCCAGCCCATCTCAGATAAACAGCATAAAGTTTATTCAAACATCAAACAGGGAGATTGCAGGGATTACTTGTGAACACTCCTCCAGCACAAAGCATAAGTTACAGTGGATCACACATCAGGGCACCTCCTCCAGCGCATCGCTTAGTCGCAGCGGCATATACATGGCAAACAGCATTACGTACCAGGGCATTGTGACCAGTAGTGCTACACATCAGGTGACCGTCTCTCTCTCTCTTACTTAGCGAGGATTCTTTTCCTTGGGGGCGCTTACTCACGCCGCGTGGCTTTCCGACGACTTCACCCAGATACCTCTCGAGATACTTTTCCATGGGTGCGCTTACTCACGCCGCGTGGCTTCCGACCACTTCACCCAGATACCTCTCGAGATACTTTTCCATGGGGGCGCTTACTCACGCCGCGTGGCTTCCGACCACTTCACCCAGATACCTCTTGAGACTCACACCATTAGCACACTTTTCTCCTGGCATCACCATTTCACTGGATTCTGCATACTGCTGCTCTTACACTGCGATGTCTCCCTATGTCATCAAGTGCTTTGCTGTGGCTGGCATCACTCCCCACCTAAACATGTGGGGAGCCCTCACTGGGGCTACATCTTTCTGGCTAAATCCACCTCACTGTCTGCTCACTCTCCTCACTGACTGTCCTCTCTCTAGGCTGCTGCAAGACAACCTTTTTATAACCCTGCATTCCCAGGTACACATTCTATCTGGGATTTCCCGCTCTGTGTTTCCCGCTCTCAGTTTCCCGCTCTGAGTCTGCAAATGAGTGAGTCATGCCCTTTGCATTTTGCAGACTAATCTGTATAGCTATGAGCTGTGCTGTTAACTCCTTCTGTGCTGCAAGCCGTAGGCTGCTGGCACAGTGCTATGCAACTCCAGCAAACATTTTACTTTTATTAAAGTCATGCTGGCACCTGTAGTGCCACAGTTGATTTGGGCTGCAGTTTCAGGGTATCACAATAGGGCCCTTTGTAGCTGTGCCCCCTGTATGTGCCCCCAGTAGTAGCGACGCTTTCAAAGCCTAAAAGAATAAAGAAAATACTTACCAGCCGGGGAGCGGGGAGGGAAGGAGGAGCAGTAGCGGCTCTTGCCACGGCGGCGCCCCGGGCAAAAAGCCTGCTTGCCCGTGGCAAGAGCCGCTACTGGGTGTTGTGTTAGTACAGTAGTGTCCTGTGACTGTGTATCGTTTATCATCATTCCAGTCACAGTGGTATCTGGGGGTGACAATTCCAGAATGCTTTTGTGCTGCTCAGTACTACTAGTACAGTGTCTTGTGCTGCATCTTGCTGCTGTAGGGTGCTGTGGTAGTAGAGTCCTGTGACTGTGTATCGTTTATCATCATTCCAGTCACAGTGGTATCTGGGGAGTGACAATTCCAGAGTGCTTTTGTGCTGCTCAGTAATACTACTAGTGTCTTGTGTTGCATCGTGCTGCTCAGTGTCAGTTCTCCGTAGTATCATCAGTGCTCAGTATCATCATTGCTCAGTATCACTGCTCAGTATCATCAGTGCTCATTATCATCAGTGCTCAGTATCATCAGTGCTCATTATCATCAGTGCTCAGTATCAGTGCTCAGTATCATCAGTGCTCATTATCATCAGTGCTCAGTATCATCAGTGCTCATTATCATCAGTGCTCAGTATCAGTGCTCAGTATCATCAGTGCTCATTATCATCAGTGCTCAGTATCATCAGTGCTCATTATCATCAGCACTCAGTATCATCAGTGCTCAGTATCATCGGTGCTCATTATCATCAGTGCTCAGTATGAGTGCTCAGTATCATCAGTGCTCAGTATCATCAGTGCTCAGTATCAGTGCTCAGTATCATCAGTGCTCAGTATCATCAGTGCTAATTATCATCAGTGCTCAGTATCAGTACTCATTATCATCAGTGCTCAGTATCAGTGCTCAGTATCATCAGTGCTCAGTATCATCAGTGATCATTATCATCAGTGCTCAGTATCAGTGCTCAGTATCAGTGCTCAGTATCATCAGTGCTCAGTATCATCAGTGCTCATTATCAGTGCTCAGTATCATCAGTGCTCAGTATAATCAGTGCTCATTATCATCAGTGCTCAGTATCAGTGCTCATTATCATCAGTGATCATTATCATCAGTGCTCAGTATCAGTGCTCAGTATCAGTGCTCAGTATCATCAGTGCTCAGTATCATCAGTGCTCAGTATCAGTGCTCAGTATCATCAGTGCTCAGTATCATCAGTGCTCAGTATCATCAGTGCTCAGTGTCTTGTGGTGCTAAACTACATTACTAATACTAGTACAGTGTTTTGTGCTGCACCTTGCTGCTGTAGGGTGCTGTGGTAGTGTCCTGTCACTGTGCATAGGTCATCATCATTCCAGTCACAGTGGTATCTGGTATCTATCTAGTGGTATCTAATTCCAGACATTACTGCCGTCTAATTCCAGATATATTACTGGCATATTATTCCACACATTAAAAAATGGAGAACAAAAATTTGGAGGGTAAAATAGGGAAAAATCAATATCCACTTTCACCTAGTGCTGAAGCTGCTGCCACTAGTCATGGCAGAGACTATTCAATGCCATCAACGTCGTCTGCCATGGCCAATGCCCAATGTCATAGTAGAGAGCATGTAAAATCCAAAAAGCAAACGTTCAGTAAAATGACCCAAAAATCAAAATTAAAATCGTCTGAGGAGAAGCGTAAACTTGCCAATATGCTATTTACGACACGGAGTGGCAAGGAACGGCTGAGGCCCTCTCCTATGTTCCTCATGACTAGTGGGTCAGCTTCACATGACAATGGAAGCACTCATCCTCCCACTAGAAAAATTAAAAGAGTTAGGCTGGCAAAAGCACAGCAAAGAACTGTGCGTTCTTCTAAATCACAAATCCCCAAGGAGAGTCCAATTGTGTCGGTTGCGATGCCTGACCTTCCCAACACTGGACGGGAAGAGGTGGCGCCTTCAACCATTTGCACGCCCCCTGCATGTGCTGGAAGGAGCACCCACAGTCCAGTTCGTGATATTCAAATTGAAGATGTCACTGTTGAAGTACACCAGGATGAGGATATGGGTGTTGCTGGCGCTGAGGAGGAAATTGACGAGGAGGATTCTGATGGTGAGGTGGTTTGTTTAAGTCAGGCACCCGGGGAGACACCTGTTGTCCGTGGGATGATTAAGGCTATTGACATGTCTGGTCAAAATACAAAAAAAAATCACCTCTTCGGTGTGGAATTATTTCAACAGAAATGCGGACAACAGGTGTCAAGCCGTGTGTTGCCTTTGTCAAGCTGTAATAGCAGTCCACTGACAACTAAATCCCTTCTTCCACTTGTACCCAAGCTCCTGCAAACCACACCACCAATTCCCTCAATGTCAATTTCCTCCTTAGACAAGAATGCCAATAGTCCTGCAGGCCATGTCACTGGCAAGTCTGACGAGTCCTCTCCTGCCTGGGATTCCTCCAATGGATCCTTGAGTGTAACGCCTACTGCTGCTGGCGCTGCTGTTGTTGTTGCTGGGAGTCGATCGTCATCCCAGAGGGGAAGTCGGAAGACCACTTGTACTACTTCCAGTAAGCAATTGACTGTCCAACAGTCCTTTGCGAGGAAGATGAAATATCACAGCAGTCATCCTGCTGCAAAGCGGATAACTCAGGCCTTGACAACTATGTTGGTGTTAGACGTGCGTCCGGTATCCACCTTTAGTTCACAGGGACTTAGAGAATTGCTTGAGGTAGTGTGTCCCGGTACCAAATACCATCTAGGTTCCACTTCTCTAGGCAGGCGATACTGAGAATGTACACAGACGGCAGAAAAAGAGTCACCAGTGTCCTAAAAAATGCAGTTGTACCCACTGTCCACTTAACCACGGACATGTGGACAAGTGGAGCAGGGCAAACTAAGGAATATATGACTGTGACAGCCCACTGGGTAAATGTATTGCCTCCCGCAGCAACAACAGCGGCGGCACCAGTAGTAGCATCTCGCAAACACCAACTCGTTCCTAGGCAGGCTACGCTTTGTATCACCGCTTTCCATAAGAGGCACACAGCTGACAACCTCTTACGGAAACTGAGGAACATCATCGCAGATTGGCTTACCCCAATTGGACTCTCCTGGGGATTTGTGACATTGGACAACGCCACCAATATTATGCGTGCATTACATGTGGGCAAATTCCAGCACGTCCCATGTTTTGCACATTCAATTAATTTGGTGGTGCAGAATTTTTTTTTAAAAAGACAGGAGCGTGCAGGAGATGCTGTCGGTGGCCCGAAAAATTGCGGGCCACTTTCGGCATTCAGCCACCGCGTGCCGAAGACTGGAGCGCCAGCAAACACTCATGAACATGCCCTGCCATCAGCTGAAGCAAGAGGTGGTAACGAGGTGGAATTCAACCCTCTATATGCTTCAGAGGATGGAGGAGCAGCAAAAGGCCATTCAAGCCTATACATCTGCCTACGATATAGGCAAAGGAGAGGGAATGCACCTGACTCAAGCACAGTGGAGAATGATTTCCATGTTGTGCAAGGTTCTCCAACCCTTTGAACTTGCCACACGTGAGGTCAGTTCAGACACTGCCAGCCTGAGTCAGGTCATTACCCTCATCAGGCTTTTGCAGAAGCAGCTGGAGAGATTGAAGGAGGTGCTAAAATGGAGCGATTCCGCTAGGCATGTGGGACTTGTGGATGAAGCCCTTCATTCGCTTTACCAGGATTCATGGGTGGTCAATCTGTTGAAATCAGAGCACTACATTTTGGCCACCGTGCTCGATCCTAGGTTTAAAGCCTACGTTGTATCTCTCTTTCCGGCAGACACAAGTCTGCAGATGTTCAAAGACCTGCTGGTGAGACAATTGTCAAGTCAAGCGGAAAGTGACCCGCCAACAGCTTCTCCTTCATTTTCTACCGCCACTGGAGCTGCCAGGAAAAGGATAAAATTTCCAAAACCACCCTCTGGCGGTGATGCAGGGCAGCCAGGAGCAAGTGCTGACATCTGATCCGGACTGAAGGACCTGCCAACGATTACTGACATGTCGTCTACTGTCACTGCATATGATTCTATCACCATTGAAAGAATGGTGGAGGATTATATGAGTAACAGCATCACTGTAGGCATGTCAGACAGTCCGTACGTATACTGGCAGGAAAAAGAGGCAATTTGGAGGCCCTTGCACAAACTGGCTTTATTTTACCTAAGTTGCCCCCCTCCAGTGTGTACTCCGAAAGAGTGTTTAGTGCAGCCGGTCACCTTGTTGTAAGAGGGGTGGCGGTGCGGTGTGGTGGTGCCTGCTGCCGTGCAGGTTCACCACTTATCAGGCGCCGCACTCTCTCACCTTCAGGTACCGACACCTTCAACGGACCTGGAAAATATTCAGTCGGACCCGGGCACGATGACCTAGGAGAAATGAGATTGCTGAGTGCCGTCCTCCTGACTGTGGTCCGAAACGCCCTCCGGAACCGAGGATAATAGCGCTTTCGGGCTAGGTGAGGGTCATCCCAGGCGTACGCCTCAGAGCCCGAATTTCACCTATTGGCACTCTCGCACCAGGTGGAAATTCTACCTTGCACCGGTGTGCAAGGCTCACCGTTCGCCCTGAAGGAAGGGAGACAGATAGGGACAACACAGAAGGAACACACAGACAGATGTTACTCACCGTCCTACGACTTGTACTCTGATCTACTCCACTTACAGGTCCCTATAAGGAGGCAAAGAGAGAAACAGACGTGCAGGGCCTAACTCTAACCTAATGTAACACCCCTATACTAACTACAACAGCAGAGCCCTCAACTAACTCTGTGGGTGTGGTGCAACAAAACTAAACACAGACTTAACAAACTTACACTTTGCCCTGCACGGTAACATCACACATAACATCATCAGAGTACAGAATCAACGGTGCCGTTCCTTTAAATCCCTACCTACACTCTGGGGGGTGGACGCCGTACAGCCTACCCACCTCCTATACCCTCTCTTATGTGGGGCTCAGGCCAGTGAGCCTGCCTACCTATACCCTTTGGGATGGACTGGACCTAGTGCCCAGTGCCACCCGTATCCACCTTCGGGGAAACCTCTTATTTACTGGGCCTAACGCCCCCCCTAACTGCACACAGGCCCGAGGCCTGACTTTATCCCTCGGGCCTAGCGCCCGCCTAACTTGTCGCCCGTTGGGTGACCTGGGCCTACTGCCCTGGGTCACCTTATAACCCTAAGCCAAAATGAACTAGGGCCTAATGCCCTCTAATGCCCCACAGGCCTAGTGCCTGATCTTGCCCACGGGCCTAGTGCCCGCCTAACTTGCGCCACGGGCCGAGGCCCGACTATAAGTGCCCACGGGCCTAATGCCCGAACACCCGGTGGTCTAGGGAGGAGAGAGAGGGTACAGGGGCACCTGAGAAGGGCCTACCTGACCCGGTGGGAGAGACACCAGGGGGGAGCTTCGTCAGCTCTCTTCCTTCCCACCCCTGGTGGCCTCTCCGGCGCTCCCCTTCACTCTTCTGCCGCTGGCCCGTCCTGGCCAGCAGCGCCGACGTCGCCTCTCCGAGTCCAGCCGCCGCTGGACATCTTCTTTCAGGAGCCGGTCGTCTTCTCGCCTCTTCCGCGGCCTCAGGACCTTCCACCGCGACGTCCTCTTCTTCCTCGCACCGCCCGGATCTTCGCCGCTCTTCGGCGCGGCTTCTTCTCTGTTCGGCTCACGTCCGGCATCTGACGTCAGACAAGCTGCCCCAGCGCTGTCCACAGCCAGGGACTGCACCTCTGATGTGCCCTGGGACACAGGGCAAATCTCTACATTTCCCCCCCTTTTTCCTTTATAGTCCCTACAAAGTTCCTCATGATGTCCATCGTCCGCGGGTAAGGGAATTCCAAGGTCCCTCTGGCAAGGTTGTGTTCCAGGGCCCAGCCCGGACAGACTGTGGCCCCACATCCTTCCTCCACCGGTTCCGGATTTCTCCTCTTCGTTCCTCCTGACCTCCATCGGTGGATCCTCTGGGGAAGTGGCATCTCCTCGCGGTCGCTCGACGTGGGCCCCCAAGGGGACTCTTCCTCCACGGGGACAACAGTCACCCACTCTTGGCCTTCCATATCGTCTGGGGCATCGTCCCTGTCTTCAGGGTGTGGTATCGACCACCACCCAATAGCGGAATCCTCCGGGGCATCCGTTTCCTCCCGGGCAACAACCACCATCTGTTGCATTTCCTCGTGGGGCATCTCCAAAGGTCCCATGTATTCCTCTGGAACGGGTCCTCCTAAGGCATCACGATCATCTCCCCGTACGTCCGTCCAACTTGGCACTTCCGGCAGGTATTCTTGCTCCAGGGCTATCTCCTCCTCTTAACGGAGGGCAATCAACTGGGAGCACGACTCCACCCGATCCTGCCAGTCCCTGCCAGTCCCACTCGTCGGCACTTCCGATGCCCGAGTCATCCTCCATCTGCTCTTGGAGGGATTCGTCGGCGGACATCTCACCGTAGTCCGAGTCTCCCTCCACCGATACCTGGACTAGGGGATTATTTTACTCCTCAGCGTACTTAGTCCCTTCCGCTGGCATCTCTAATTCCTCAGCGTACTTCTCTTCCGCTGGCATCTCTACTTCCTCAGCGTACTCCTTCGCTTCCGCTGGCATCTCTACTACCTCAGCGTACTCCTTCGCTTCCGCTGGCATCTCTACTTCCTCAGCGTACTCCTTCACTTCCGCTGGCATCTCTTGGTACCCAGTACACACCTGTTCCGCACGTCCTGGTCGTGGACGGTTCCAACGCGGGGAGATTCCGGACGTCCTCATCACTGGGTCTTCACGCTTTTCCTCGCAGTGTGGTATCTTCACCTCCCAGTCGTCCACCTCCGACTTATGCGGGAAAGGATTCTGCCTTACTGGGGTCGCTTTCTTGGGACAGAGCTGGGCATGACCATCCGCAATCATCCGGTCTTCATTCCATGGACAATCGGGAAGCTCATGTCCCCTAGCCTTGCAGAGTGCACACACGGGCTCTACAGCCACCCAGTTCCGAAGTTGCTGACGAGACTCCATCAGCTGCTTCACTGTGGCCTTGTAGTCCGTCCTGTCTTCCGTCCATGGACACTCCAGGAGTCTATGTCGGGGATCTCCACAGCTTTCACACTGGAAATCAACCTCATCTTGGCTCCACTCTTCATCCCAAGGACAACTGTTATGCTAATGCCCGTAGTTTCCGCAGACCAAACACCAGGACTCTTTCTTCACTTGGTCCTTCTGACCTCTTCGGTCCGCTTCCTGGACCACCTTCTTTGGGGATGTCTCTCGCCAAGTACATTCATTGGCAAAGTGCCCCATTTGCCGACATTTCTTGCAGGGCATCACAGCGGCATTCTTGCGCCCTTTCTCCCGGCGCTCTTCCTTTCCACGCTGGACCGACCGCTGTACCATCTTCAGGAGGTCTGCCCCAGACACCGTCACCCAGTCGCTCTGGTCCGCACACATCCGGGGGTGGGTCTGTTCCGGAGCCGTCCACTGGGAGGTCTTCTTGGGGACGTTCAACATCGTGTCCGAGGTCCTTGATCCTGCCGACTACGCCAAAATGTAAGAGGGGTGGCGGTGCGGTGTGGTGGTGCCTGCTGCCGTGCAGGTGTAGGTTCACCACTTACCAGGCACCGCACTCTCTCACCTTCAGGTACCGGAACCTTCAACGGACCTGGAAAATCTTCAGCCGGACCCGGACACGATGACCTAGGAGAAAGGAGATTGCTGAGTGCCGTCCTCCTGACTGTGGACCGAAACGCCCTCTGGAACCGAGGAAAATAGCGCTTTCGGGCTAGGTGAGGGTCATCCCAGGCGTACGCCTCAGAGCCCGAATTTCACCTATTGGCACTCTCGCACCAGGTGGAAATTCTACCTTGCACCGGTGTGCAAGGCTCACCGTTCGCCCTGAAGGAAGGAAAACAGATAGGGACAACACAGAAGGAACACACAGACAGATGTTACTCACCGTCCTACGTCTCGTACTCCGATCTTCTCCACTTACAGGTCCCTATAAGGAGGCAAAGAGAGAAACAGCCGTGCAGGGCCTAACTCTAACCTAATGTAACACCCCTATACTAACTACAACAGCAGAGCCCTCAAACTAACTCTGTGGGTGTGGTGCAACAAAACTAAACACAGACTTAACAAACTTACACTTTGCCCTGCACGGTAACATCACACATAACATCATCAGAGTACAGAATCAACGGTGCCGTTCCTTTAAATCCCTACCTACACTCTGGGGGGTGGACGCCGTACAGCCTACCCACCTCCTATACCCTCTCTTATGTGGGGCTCAGGCCAGTGAGCCTGCCTACCTATACCCCTTGGGATGGACTGGACCTAGTGCCCAGTGCCACCCGTATCCACCTTCGGGGGAACCTCTTATTTACTGGGCCTATCTCCCCCCTAACTGCACACAGGCCCGAGGCCTGACTTTATCCCTCGGGCCTAGCGCCCGCCTAACTTGTCGCCCGTTGGGTGACCTGGGCCTACTGCCCTGGGTCACCTTATAACCCTAAGCCAAAATGAACTAGGGCCTAATGCCCTCTAATGCTCCACAGGCCTAGTGCCTGATCTTGCCCACGGGCCTAGTGCCTGCCTAACTTGCACCACGGGCCGAGGCCCGACTATAAGTGCCCACGGGCCTATTGCCCGAACACCCGGTGGTCTACGGAGGAGAGAGAGGGTACAGGGGCACCTGAGAAGGGCCTACCTGACCCGGTGGGAGAGGCACCAGGGGGGAGCTCGTCAGCTCTCTTCCTTCCCACCCCTGGTGGCCTCTCCGGCGCTCCCCTTCACTCTTCTGCCGCTGGCCCGTCCTGGCCAGCGGCGCCGACGTCACCTCTCCGAGTCCAGCCGCCGCTGGACATCTTCTCTCAGGAGCCGGTCGTCATCTCGCCTCTTCCGCGGCCTCAGGACCTTCCACCGCGACGTCCTCTTCTTCCTCGCGCCGCCCGGATCTTAGCCGCTCTTCGGCGCGGCTTCTTCTCTGTTCGGCTCCCGCCCGGCATCTGATGTCAGACGCCGGGGGCGGGGCCTATGACACGGCGAGCCCCGATTAGCTCGCTGCGCCTGTCTCCGATTGGCCGGCGCCTCGCGAGCCGCAACTGGCTCGCGGACGGCGACGGATTTCAAATCCCGCGGGCGGCGCTTTTCATTGGCGGCCAGATTGCCGCCAAGTTGAAAACGCCGCCGCACCGCTGCCCGTCGCCGCCGACAGTCTGGTGCAGGGAAACGTCTGATCCCTGCACCAGACACCCGCCGCTGCTGCACACCCAGCGCTGGTGACAGACAAGCTGCCCTAGCGCTGTCCACAGCCAGGGACTGCACCTCTGATGTGCCCTGGGACACAGGGCACATCTCTACATTGTCAGCGATCGGGGTAGGAGGTTACTTACAGAAAATGTGGAGAAGATGATGTTCATCAAAATGAATTATAAATTCCTCCATGGAGACATTTACCAGCAATTGCCTCCAGAAAGTACACAGGGACCTGTGATCGTGGATTCCAGTGGGGACGAATTAATACTCTGTCTGAGGAGGAGGATGTACACAGTGAAAGGGGTGAGGAATCGGAGGATGATGATGAGGTGGACATCTACCTCTCTAGAGCCAGTTTGTGCAAGGAGAGATTGATTGCTTCTTTTTTGGTGGGGGCCCAAACCAACCAGTCATTTCAGCCACAGTCGTGTGGCAGACCCTGTCGCTGAAATTATGGGTTTGTTAAAGTGTGCATGTCCTGTTTATACAACATAAGGGTGGGTGGGTGGGAGGGCCCAAGGACAATTCCATCTTGCACCTCTTTTTTTATTTATCTTTGCATCATGTGCTGTTTGGTTCCGGTATGAATGGTCGACCATGTTATGGTCGACAGTCATTAGGTCGACCACTATTGGTCGACATTGACATGGTCGACATGGACACATGGTCGACACATGAAAATGGTCGACACATGAAAGGTCGACATATGAAAAGGTCGACATGAGTTTTTTAACTTTTTTTGTGTCGTTTTTTGCGTAAAGTGACTGGGAACCCCAATTAGTGCACCACGTCCCCTCGCATGGCTCGCTTCGCTCGCCATGCTTCGGGCATGGTGCCTTCGCTCCGCTACCGCTTCGCTCGGCACACTTTACCGTTCCAATCGTAGTCCATGTGGATCGTAAAGTATGGAAAAGTTCCCCAAAAGAAAAAAAAGTTAAAAAACTCATGTCGACCTTTTCATGTGTCGACCTTTCATGTGTCGACCATTTTCATGTGTCGACCATGTGTCCATGTCGACCATGCCAATGTCGACCAATAGTGGTCGACCTAATGACTGTCGACCATAACATGGTCGACCATGTGAACGGATACCGTGCTGTTTGGGGACTATTTTTTTAAGTGCCATCCTGTCTGCCACTGCAGTGCCACTCCTAGATGGGCCAGGTGTTTGTGCCGCCTACTTGGGTTGCTTAGCTTAGTCATCCAGCGACCTCGGTGCAAATTTTAGGACTAAAAATAATATTGTGAGGTGTTCAGAATATACTGGAAATGAGTTGAAATTATGGTTATTGAGGTTAATAATACTATAGGATCAAAATGACCCCCAAATTCTAATATTTAAGCTGTTTTTGAGTTTTTTTTTAATCCGACAAAAAAATTTTAATGGAGGTTTTGCCAAAACGCGTCCGAATCCAAAACATGGCCGTGGTGGAACCGAATCCAAAACCAAACCACAAAACCCGAAAAATTTCCGGTGCACATCTCTAGTTACTGCTATCTGTATGTGACACCTGCACAGTATCACTTCTCTCATTCTGTGTGATCAGTGTAATTATACTGCAGATACATGTTCCTACTATCTGTATGTGACCCTGCACAGTATCACTTCTCTTATTCTGTATGATCAGTGTAATTATACTGCAGATACACGTCCTACTATCTGTATGTGACACCTGCACAGTATCACGTCTATTATTCTGTATGATCAATGCAATTATACTGCAAATATACGTTCCTATATGTATGTGACACTGCACAGTATCACTTCTCTTATTCTGTTTGATTAGTGTAATTATACTGCAGATACATGTTCCTGCTATCTATATGTGACACCTGCACAGTATCACTTCTCTCATTCTGTATGATGATCAGTGTAATTATACTGCAAATACACATTCCTACTATCTCTATGTGACAGCTGCACAGTATCACTTCTCTCATTCTGTATGATCAGTGTAATTATACTACAGATACATGTTCCTACTATCTGTATGTGACATCTGCACAGTATCACTTCTTTTGTTCTGTATGATCAATGTAATTATACTGCAAATATATGTTCCTATATGTATGTGACTCTGCATAGTATCACTTCTCTCATTCTGTACGATCAGTGTAATTATACTGCAGATACATTTTCCTACTATCTGTATGTGACACCTGCACAGTATCACTTCTATTATTCTGTATGATCAATGCAATTATACTGCAAATATGCGTTCCTTCCTATATGTGTGTGACACTGCACAGTATCACTTCTCTAATTTTGTATGATCAGTGTAATTATACTGCAGTTACATGTTCCTACTATCTGTATGTGACACCTGAACAGTATCACTTCTCTCATTCTGTATGATCAGTGTAATTATACTGCAGATACACATTCCTACTATCTATAGGTGATAGCTGCACAGTATCACTTCTCTCATTTTGTATGATCAGTTTAATTATACTGCAGACACATGTTCCTATCTGTATGTGACACCTGCACAGTATCACTTCTCTTATTCTGTATGTTCAATGCAATTATACTGCAAATATACGTTCCTACTGTATATGTATGTGACACTGCACAGTATCACTTCTCTTATTCTGTATGATCAGTGTAATTATACTGCAGATACATGTTCCTACTATCTATATGTGCAGCTGCACAGTATCACTTCTCTCATTCTGTATGATCAGTGTAATTATACTGCAGATATCTATATGTGACACCTGCACAGTATCACTTTTCTCATTCTGTATGATCAGTGTAGTCTTATACAGCAGCACTGGACATATGGCAGCAGAGTACACCACCACTGTGACTGGACTGATGCAGCACAATACATCACCACTGAACTGATGCAGCACAACACAGCACCACTGGACTGAACTTATACAGCAGCACTGGACATATGGCAGCAGAGGACACCACCACTGTGACTGGACTGATGCAGCACAATACATCACCACTGAACTGATGCAGCACAACACAGCACCACTGGACTGAACTTATACAGCAGCACTGGACATATGGCAGCAGAGGACACCACCACTGTGACTGGACTGATGCAGCACAAGACATCACCACTGGACTGATGCAGCACAACACAGCACCACTGGACTGAACTTATACAGCAGCACTGGACATATGGCAGCAGAGGACACCACCACTGTGACTGGACTGATGCAGCACAAGACATCACCACTGGACTGATGCAGCACAACACAGCACCACTGGACTGAACTTATACAGCAGCACTGGACATATGGCAGCAGAGGACACCACCACTGTGACTGACTGGACTGATGCAGCATAAGACACTACCACTGGACCGATGTAGGACAACACAGCGCCACTGCACTGGACTTATACAGCAGCACTGGACATATGGCAGCAAAGAAACAACCACTGTGACTGGACTGATGCAGCACAAGACACCACCACTGGACTGATGCAGGACACTGAGGACGGAGACACGTCCTCTCTACACTCTTCAATACAGGAGTGAAAATGGCTGCGATGCGCGGCTCCTTATATGGAGTCCAAACCCTGCGAGAATCCGACAGTGGGATGATGACGTTTTGCCTCGTTCTGGTTACCGAGTCAGGCGGGAAAACCTGAGCTGGACTCAGATCCGGGCTCGGGTAGTGAAGTTCGGTAGGGTTTGGTTCTCAGGGAACCGATCCCGCTCATCTCTAGTATAATACACACTTTGGGGCATATTTATCCAACTACAAATTGTGGCCAGTCCTGCTTTTTGTCCCGGCGGATCGCTGCAATACACAGTATAGGGACAATTTAAAAACCGGGATTCTGCTGCTGATATCGGAGATTGCAACAGCAGTCACAGTAGAACTGCGCCATTGCCAGTCTCCGAAACGTTTAACTTTGCAAATCTTGGTCCCGTTAGCGAAAGGTGACAGAAGCGCACGTGCATTAGGCCAGCTGGCACCGTACCTGCAAATAAGATGATAACACCTGTAGCTGCCTTACAGATAACACCTGTATACAGAGTTGGAGAGAAATGCAGCCCCCAGTTTACAGTGAGCCCCCTATGTGCCTTCTCCACTGATTCAGTAACATTTTAAAAGGGGGAATTCAATGATTAAAAAGTCAGTTGGGTGTCTGGTTTTTGTCCTATCTAATTGACAGAAAAAATAGACACCCAACGGACTGAATTCCCCCCAAAGAGTCTTCTTGTGAGAATTGATACTGCTGCATAACTAATGTCAGTCCTGGGCCTAGATCGCTCATCAGTCAGCGTTGTGTACGGGTCACTACAGTCACTGTAACTCTCACGTGTCTCCTCCTGCGCCCTTCCTGCTACTGTGGTACTTACCGTATCTGCGTCAGAAACGGCAGATGATAAAAGGTTGCAGAAATCTACAGCAATTGCGGATAATAGATGCGATGACGGCAGAACAACACAGTTGTTGGGTTACCATGTTGACAGCAATCAGCGCTCAGGATGAGAAATATCTGCTGCCGTTATATCCTTTTATCTATCACAATTTAGTATTACAAGGCCTCTACGGATATTTGCTAAGTAAAATGATTTCCTACTAACTATATAACCGTCTGACCTCAAACTACTGTAATGTGCAGAGGATTATACTGTATGCATTTTCCAATTTATGGAAACATTCACAGATACAGATATATACTTGCGAATGATTGGGGTCCAGGATACTAAAATTTCAATGCTCCGAATACATTCAAACAGGCTGCGCATAGTTAATTATTCTAATTATGTCTAAGAAACTCCAGCTGATAGAAGTTACGTATTACTGTATGTGGAAGGAAGTCAATTACTACAGATTTACAGTGAAACATATGAAGAGGATAAGGTTGGGAGACATTGGCCGCAGAGGCCCATAAGCCGTGTGGAGGCAGGGAAGTGGCAGTGATGTCTAGTTGTCATGTCAAATACTGTGCTAATTGGGTGTAGTATGTTATGCCGGCGGTCGGGCTCCCAGCGGCCAGTATAGCGGTGCCGGAATTCCGACCGCCGGCATACCGACAGCTGGGCGAGCATAAATGAGCCCCTTGCAGGCGCCACGCTATCTATTCTCCCTCCAGGGGGGTCGTAGACCCCCAAGAGGGAGAAAATCTGTCGTTATGCCAGCGGTTGGGATTCTGGCGCCGGTATGCTGGTCGTCGGGAGTCTGGCGGCCGGCAAACTGAAGACCACCCATGCTAGTTACATGACGGCAGCTGGTTGGTTCCTTTGGGAATCTTCACCACCTTATATCTCTCTGAGGGGTCTATTCATTAAGCAGTGAAAAGAGTGGAGAAGTGAGCCAGTTGAGAGTTGCCCATGGCAACCAATCAGCATTGAAGTAACATTTATAATTTGCATACTATACAATTGTACGGTGCAGCTGATTGGTTGCCATGGGCAACTTCTCCACAGGCTTACTTCTCCAGTCTTTTCACTGCTTCACGAATAGACTCCCAAGGCTTGATATATCCCCCCCATAATCTAAGAACAAGACTTGACCAGCACTGCTGGTGCACTGACACTCAGGGGACGAATCAGAGTTGGGCGCGTGTCCGCCTCATTTACATTTGCGCTGTGTGCATGGAACTAAACGGCAGCATTCACCTGTATGCAGCTGCTCGGATAGGGGAGCAGGCATAGCGCTAACACCCGGGAGATCCATCCGTAAAATGGACTTACATTTATTTCAGCCATGAATCAGCCCCACAGTTACCTCAGGTTACAACAATGACAATGACAAAATGGAAAATCTATTCGGAAATAAGGCCACTAGCTTAAACTAGCTTCCCTTAAGGGCTGCTGGTTATTTTATGCCTGTAATCAGGGTACCACAAGCCTAAGGGAAGACCCTGGTTCTTAGTAAATGGACCATAGGCTCAGCCAACTTTAGCTATGGCAGATTACAGCGGGCACCTATAGCTAACCATTATCCATAAATGTACACAAAATGTCCAATGATTGGACACGGTATAAAGTGTAATCTGCATTGACGTCCAGTGTTTCCATGCTGCGCGGCATTTCTGTACTGGGAAATAGCCTCTGTAGAACACCGCTCACTCGCCATACATTCATTCCAAGCACAATTCATTCTGACAGTGGCTTTGATCGTATTCTGTTCCTCCTAATTGAGACCAACCATTCTAATTAGGGAGCTGTCAATCTGCGAGCAGTAGGGGATTATAACCTTCATCATATCTATCAGCCTCCCCCCACACGAGACCCCCCTCTAACCACATGATTACCAGGCTGTGCCCTCCGTTCCCCGGGGCACTTCCTCATCTCCTATCGATGGGGCTCCCCACTCTGTCGCATACTTAAAAATACAAATTAAGAATGACCCTAAGTAGGAGCCCTGTGAGCCTGTGACCTGGGAAAACATTTAACCAATTAAAATGCCTGTTCTAGCAAATTACCTGTACATGCCTTGCTAGGCTCGCTGTAATGGTCTCACGGCCTCCCTGAGATATAATACACAGACCACCAGATGTCAGACAGACTGTGCATAAATTATTCTATAAAACGACAGCGTCCTAATGTTGCTCCATTCTGAGGTTATACTATCAGTCAGTTATTTTTCATTTTACAATAAATATTGGAAACCGTTGGAATATTGGATCGTAAGAGATCTCTTGACACTCACTAATAATATGGTGCTTCTTGCTGCCCGTAAAAACCCTGAGGTCACATACTTGCCAGCAGCCAGGATAATGTGTAACTCGTTATCTGCTTACCACCAGCCAGGCCCAGATCTTCTTCTCCTGCTTACCGCCAGCCATGCCAGGGCCACCTCTTCTTGCCAGACAGAGGACTACCTCTCCTTGATTTATTCTGATTACCACCAGCCATGCCAGGTCTTCCTGTTCTGCTTGCCACCAGCCAGGCCCAGGTCTTAGTCTTCTTACCCCCAGCTATGCCAGGGTTATCTCTTCTACTTAACCACCAGATGAAAAAAGGGGGCGATCGGGCACTGGTCAAAATAATTAGAGCATCAAGGATAGAAAACCAAAAATGGACAATCGTAACCCTGGGAAGGTTCCCAAATATGAGTTCTAGTTGGGGGTGCGCCCAGAGCCAGACAAGTACATGTAATAGTAGAGGGAGAAAAAGAAGCCTTCTTTTTCTCCCTCTACTACTACTTAACCACCAGCCAGACCCAGGACTACCTCTCCTTCTGCTTACCACCAGTCAGGCCAGATCTTCTTCTGCTTGCTTTGTTCTGATAATCACTAGCCATGTTAGGTCTTCCTGTTCTACTTGACACCAGCCAGGCCAAGGCTACCTCTTCTTCTGCTTACCACTAGCCAGGCCAGGGCTACCTCTTCTTCTGCTTAACACTAGCCAGGTCAGGGCTACCTTTTCTTCTGCTTACCACCAGCTAGGCCAGGTCTTCTTCTGCCTGCTTTATTCTGATTACCACCAGCCATGCCAGGTCTTCCTGTTCTGCTTGCCACCAGCCAGGCCCAGGTTTTAGTCTTCTTTCCCCCAGCTATGCCAGGGTTATCTCTTCTACTTAACCACCAGCCAGACCCGGGACTACCTCTCCTTCTGCTTACCACCAGCTAGGCCAGGTCTTCTTCTGCCTGCTTTATTCTGATTACCACCAGCCATGCCAGATCTTCCTGTTCTGCTTGCCACCATCCAGGCTTAGTCTTCTTACCCCCAGCCATGCCAGGGTTATCTCTTCTACTTACCACCAGCCAGGCCCATGTCTTAGTTTACTTACCACTAGCCAGGCCAGGGCTACCTTTATTTCTGCTTAGCACCAGCCAGGCCCAGGTTTACCTCTTCCACTAATCATCAGCCAGACCCAAGTCTATCACTTTCTCAGCTTGCCACCACCCAGGCACAGATTAACTTCTTACCCTGTCTGCTACCAGCCAGGCTCAGGTCTACTTCTCCTGTTTACCAACAGCCAGGCCCAGATTTACCTCTTCTTCTACTTATCATAAGCCAAACCCAAGTCTACCTCTTCCTCAGCTTACCACCAGCCAGGCCCAACGTAACCTCTTTCCCTGCTCAGGGGCAGATTTAGGAGTCAGGCTGCCCCTAGGCACATTACTGGTCACTGCTATCCCCCCCCCCCCATCTTGTTTATTTTGGGGCCAGTACGGATACCGTGAGACTGTCAAAACAGCCCCAACCCCAAACTCACCCTACTACCACCTCATAGACCGCAATTTGCTGCTCACTGACCCACTCCCATCATTAGCTAATTAAATATATTGAAAACAAAGTCATAGTGACAAAAAAAAGAATCGCTTGGCTACATCTGCCTGGTGTGCCACCCACCAGCAAGTGCTGCCCCTAGGCACATGAATCCTGTTCCTAGTGGGAAATCCACCACTGACCCTGCTTGCTACCAGTCAGGCTCAGGACTACTTTTTCTCCTGCTTACCACCTGTCAGGTTCAGGTCTACTTCTTCTGTTTACCACCAGCCATGCTCAGGTCTATCTCTCTGATTATAGCCAGCCAGGTCCAGGTCTACTGTATCTCTCTGATTACTGCCAGCTAGGCCTAGGACTACCTCTTCTTCTGTGTGCCAGCAGCCAGGCCCGGGTCTACCTCTTCTTCTGCTTACCACCAGCCAGGCCCAAGTCTACCTCTTCTACTGCTTACCACCAGCAAAGCCTAGGTCTATCTCTTCTTTTGCTTACCACCATCCCGGCCCAAGTCTACCTATTTTTCTGACGATTTCTTGCATTCCACCCCACTACACAGAGATCCACATAAACAGTCATTTTTAATCGGCATAAAAGAAATAAAGTTATCTGACAAAAACTAAAAAGAATGTTGAATTGTATTAAGCTGACAGATATACACAACCAAAGGCGTGATTCTGAGGTCACTCCTGCGTCTTATACCAATGCCTGGGCCAGTATTCATAATACTAGGATGCCCACTTGCAGCATCTTACAGAGGCGCATTTACATGTCGTTGTGCACCATCGGACGCACGGGTGTAGTATGAGTGTCCGGCGGCCGGGATCCAGGGGGCCAGAAAACCGGCACCGGGATACCGACCACTGGCATACCGACAGCTGGGCGTGTGCTAATGAGCCCCTTGCGGGCTCGCCACGCTATTTATTCTCCCTCCAGTGGGGGTGTGGACTCCCAAGAGGGAGAATATGTGTCGGCATGCCGGCGGCTGGGATCCCGGCGCCGGTATGCTGGTCACCGGCATGCTGAAAACCACCCAGACGCACCAGTGACACTTGCACCAACCCTGGCAGGTGCAGTTCCTCTATCTCACCAAGGCCTCCTGTGCGAGTAGCTGGGCATCTCTGGACACAGCTGCTTACAGCAACATGCCCATGATGCACCTGCATCTGCTTTACTACACCCCCCCCCCTCCCCCCTTTACATCACAGGAATGCCCACTGAATTCCACAGACCATGAGGTAAATTTACTAAGATGGAAGTTCTATTTAAGATGGGATGCCATAGCAACCAATCAGATTCTACTTCTCATTTATCTAGCACCTTCTAGAAGATAATACCTGGAATCTGAATGGTTGCTATGGGTAACAGCCCATCTTAAATAGAACTCCAATCTTAGTAAATTTACCACCATGTGTCCAATTCTGTCTCTGAGCGCAAACAATTGGTATGTGTGCAGCACTGACACTGTGTGCAACTCGGAGTCAGCCCCAAAATGAGGAAATTTGGAGGACTCAGTGCCATCCCTACCACTGTGATGTTTGGGGTGTGGTCTTTTCCACCTACAGCCCATAACTTCTGTGTAATAACTATTGATGTTATATATTACTGGCTGCAATGAGCATGAAAATACGGTTAAAAAAAGAGACTCACCGCATCTAGTGCCATGAGGAATAGAGTTCCTAAGAATAGGTGCAGCACAAGAGAAGTTCTGGAAGTGTGGGCAAGATGAAGGTAGAAGAAGGCCATGAGCAAAGTGGACGTTATGTTTGAAGTAAGATGGCCCCTGGTGATGAGGGAGGAGATATATCGCTTGAAAATAAATGTACAGAATACATAAAGAGAAGCCTGTCTGTTGAAGAGAAGTCAAGGAGACAAGAGTCCCCCATTCCACTAGCACCCTTGGGTATTAGAGTAGATCTGTCACTCTGCATGACCATTTTGAGGTCTGATCAGGTATAAATGAGATTGAAGTTTATCAGTGTCACTGAGGAGAACAATTATCAAATGTTCATGTGGATTGGTCCATCAATAAGTCATGGTTTGTTTCTGTGCCTATAAAGCGTTCGGTTATCCGGCATCGGTATTGTGACCGGCGGTCTCCACACCTATAAACTAATCCAACAAAACGTCATCGTCCACTCTCTGCATGCAGTATTTACTCTATAAGGCTTCTGTTTTGGGTCTCAGCTGTCTGGTGCTAATGGTCCCTCAGAGCTAGCTCCTCAGTACCATTCAGCGGCAGTGCAGCATGAATGCTTCATCTTGCCTGGTCTGTAGTAATTCCATAACAAATAATCGTTCAGTTTCTGGCATTTGGGTTGAACTATGGAACAATTTCTCTACCACTTCACATCCAGTTTAATATACTTTATCAGGGATTGGGACAGTTTTGTAGGCCCACACTTCAGATGCCCTTTTTATAAAAATAAAACAATTTTTTTTATTTCCATCACTCGCAACACTTGTGATACAGGTCTGATTTCCTTAATGTCACTAATATCTCTATACAGCCACATATTACCCTAAACTACTAAACCTTCTAATATAACTGTGCATAATCTACTGCCATCTAGTGGTGACCTTGATTATCACATGTGTTCATAAATAGAACATTCCAGGTATCATGGTAAATTATGACTGCCCCTCTGCAGTGTAATGCAGGCCCCTTGCGTACGATATACAGAGTCAGACCAGCACACCGCAATCATTTATGAATGTGCAAAAGAGCGCTTCCCGAGTTCCCGCTGTGCGAATACAGCATGATATATGTAACAAGCATGGTATCTGCACATCAATATGGTGACACGGGCCTGTGGAATTATTCATCATCTGATGACAAGAGTGGTGAGGATTGGGTGCCTTTAGCTGAGTATAGGAGCAGCTGAACCAATGAAACACAAACAATCATACATACTGTACTGTACTAGCCGACTTTTAAATTCTCCCCTTCAGGAGATCATGTAATAAAGTCCCCTGACCTCACTGAGGGAGTGCGTACCTCCCCACCGTCCCGCTTTTGGTGAACTGTTCCACAATCGATAATGCAGGGTAGGGGGGTTTAATGTGATGCACGGCTGCACTTTGTGGAGGCAGTTGTCTCCATGTTATGGTCGGTCATAGATGGTATGTAACCCACCCAATGGCGCCAGCTGTCATATGCATTGTTCCAGGTTCTTTAATCTGCGTATGCACCAATCAGCACCGGTTCCCGATACTGTTGCAAAACCATCAATTGTTTCGCTCTTTATGGACAACCCTACAATGTACAACATAAAAATTAGCATTTTTCTGTAAAATATAAGCGCACCTCTACTTTCAGCAATGAAAGCTATTGGGCCCATTAAAATGTCATGCCTGACAAGTGACCTTTTCTGTGTAAGAATGGAATTGTACTGCTGGAGGTGTTATATGATAAACAGAGGGCTACAGTCTAGTCTCCCCTCATTGCACAGAGTATATATGTTCCAGTAGTTGTAGAATTTTTACAGCCACTCTACGGGGTGCTCTGCGGCAGCCGCAGCCTGGCACCTCACCTTTCACCTCTCCCCGGGCCTGAAGGGAGCGTGTGTGTTACATGTTGCTCTGCTTTAGGAGCTTCCTCTGTTTTTCATTTTCCTCACTGGCCGCAGGGAAATTTGTCCCTCCGCCAAGACGTCTCATACAGCGGGAAAACACACATCTCTGCACACAGTGTGAGACTGTTCCCTTTCTGGTGGGATTCTGACGTCCCGTGATTTATTGAGACTTGTTGTATCATTCAATTTCCTTTTATTTTCTTGATTGGGGTCTGTGCAGAGCCAAAACAGAAACTTTATACAACCAGCTACCTGTATGGCAGGGCTGCTGCCCCCCGCTACAAACACGGGGAGATGTTTTCTTTTCTAGAAATCAAATCCTCCCTTGTATACTTCCCAAATTATCACCAATTTAAATGAGAACTTGAGCACATCCTAAGCTGAGAGCTAATGCCACACAAACTCAGGGACAACGCTAGCTACAGAGCAGGCCCCCTAGCACCTGGGGCTGCAGGTAGGGACATCCAAGCCCACATGAGGAGATTATCAGGAGATCCGTGTCACTGGCCCACTTGTGTAGGGTGTGTACCCATGCTCTGCAAAGTGATTTTGTAGTCATTGTGTTGTTTATTGTGTTTCATTCTCATTTTACTACTAGCACACTTAAAGATATGCACAATGGCCCTCATTCCGAGTTGTTCGCTCGGTAATTTTCTTCGCATCGCAGCGATTTTCCGCTAATTGCGCATGCGCAATGTTCGCACATGCGACTGCGCCAAGTAAATTTGCTAAGAAGTTTGGTATTTTACTCACGGCATTACGAGGTTTTTTCTTCGTTCTGGTGATTGTAGCGTGATTGACAGGAAGTGGGTGTTTCTGGGCGGAAACTGGCCGTTTTATGGGAGTGTGTGAAAAAACGCTGCCGTTTCTGGGAAAAACGCGGGAGTGGCTGGAGAAACGGGGGAGTGTCTGGGCGAACGCTGGGTGTGTTTGTGACGTCAAACCAGGAACGAAACTGACTGAACTGATCGCAGTGGCAGAGTAAGTCTCGAGCTACTCAGAAACTGCAAAGAAATTTCTATTCGCAATTTTGAGACTCTTTAGTTCGCAATTTTGCTAAGCTAAGATTCACTCCCAGTAGGCGGCGGCTTAGCGTGTGCAATGTTGCTAAAAGCAGCTAGCGAGCGAACAACTCGGAATGAGGGCCATTATTACTCTAGTTGTGTAAGCTGGATGTAATTCTTAGTATCTGGTTTTGTTCTGTGTGTATGAAGAACAGCACAATATTACTTCCCTAGCTCTGGATGTAAATCTGCTCTGTATCTGTCCTTATTCTGTATGTATGAAGAACTGCACAGTATAACTTCTCTTGTTTTGTATGCTGGGTAGAATTCTCAGTATCTGCTTTCATTATGTATGTACTGTATGTATGTATGTATATATGTATGTATGTATGTATGTATGTATGTATGAAGAACTGCACAGTATAACTTCTCTCGTTTTGTATGCTGGGTTGAATTCTCAGTATTTGCTTTTATTATGTACAGTATGTATGTATGTATGTATGTATGTATGTATGTATGTATGAGGAACGGCACAGTATAACTTCTCTCGTTTTGTATGCTGGGTTGAATTCTCAGTATTTGCTTTTATTATGTACAGTATGTATGTATGTATGTATGTATGTATGTATGCATGTATGTATGTATGTATGTATGTATGCATGCATGTATGTATGTATGAGGAACTGCATAGTATTAATTCCCTAGTTCTGGACGCAGTTCTCAGTGTCTGTTCTTGTTCTGTATGTATGAAGAACTGCATAGTCTGGAGGTCAGCTGATAAGGACTCCTGTGGCGGTTCTGGCTAACCTCTCTAACTCTCCCCTGTGAACATGTCGATATTTAGCACACGCCGCCATGCTCACTGTCGACATTTTAACAATGTCAACATCATAACTGTCAACATTGTGATGTTGTCATTGTAAATGTCATTACTACTTCCTGTGAACGCTGCATTAGTGGACATTGATCAAAAGATTGGTATTGGGATGACACTACAGTACATACTTGCCTACCTGACCCTCTCCATGAGGGAGAAAATGCTCTGTTCATGGAATTTCCTGGTAATGTATGATTGCCATCACCTGTGGTGAGCTAGTTAATTGATAAGAAAAGTGTTTCACCACAGGTGATGGCAATCATACATTACCAGGAGTGAGCTCACCATCATTTAGGGTTCTATTCATGAAGTAGTCAAAAGTGTGGAGAAGTGAGCCAGTAGAGAAGTTGCCCATGGCAACCAATCAGCATTGATGTAACATTTAAGTGCATTCTATAAAATTATAAGTAGCAGTTGATTAGTTGCCATGGGCAACTTCTCCACTGGCTCACTTCTCCACTTCTCTTTTCACTGTTTCATGAATAGACCCCTTGGTGTCACTAAGATGACAAACACTAACAAACACTTGGATGTCCTCTCTATGTGGTCTCCGCTGGTTGCTCACCGGATGGATGGACCATAAGAAGAACAAAATTAGGTCAAGGTCAATCCAGCATTTTATTTATGTGCCGTCAGCATAGACATGTCATCCAAGCATGGAGGTGACTAGGTCATCGTATATGGCAGTAACCCTTTGTTAACACACTGCTGGTGAATATTCAGTTGCCCATAGTTACAAGTCCTAAGGCTTAACCTAATTGCCACGTAATTGACCAGTAACCATTAATAAAGACCATTTACACCAGTATATAATATTTAACTGGGGTTTGCTGGGGTGTAGGATAGGTTGAGAGCAACATCCGTGACCTCTTCCTAGGTTCATTATGTATTTGGGGACTTATTACATATTTGGAGGTGAATCACCTCCATTTTTGGTTTAAACTGTGAAGGACAAGGTGGTCTTTCTCAAAAAAAGAAAGAAAAAAAAAAGAAAAATCACAGCTACAAATTAGTTTGTACAATGCTGGATATTTATTTTAAATAGGATGAGACACATTCTCAGGTGCGTCCAAGTTTAGCTACAGCCCAGCACACACAGCACAGGTCATTAGCTGCATTAGTGGCAAAGGAATAGCTGAAACCATTGAAGTGTGTTGGCCGGACGTCTACAAGACTATGTGCCATTGTGTCTAAATATAAAATAAGAAATCCAATAAAACCATGATCTAAATTTAACATCAAAATTATGCTGAAGTCTCCCCGCTGCTCCAGAAACATGGCTTGGAGTCATATTATTCCGTACACTTCCAGCACGGATGGTTAACGACTATCGCAGATGATATCTTCAACACTTTATAAATAAAGATGTCCTTCAACAATTCAGGGCAGGTTAGACAGGTCCTTTCCTTTCTACCATTAAATGCTAAATTTAAATTCTCTTCAGGAATCCAAAATCCTGTAACATTTTTGAGTTATGTGTCTTGGCCTGGAAATCTTAGGGAGGGAGGAAATGTGAGAGTCTGGATCTTCCATAATGAGAGTGAAGAGCTTGAGGAACAGTGTTGACACAGGAGGAACCTCTGTGAATCTGAGTGGGGGAAGCAGTTATGGGGGAAGTTATTGTAGCTGCGGGCTACATTTTCCAAAAGCTGCAGCCCACAGAAGTGTCAAAGACAGAACAGGGCACCTGGTGGGAGAAACACAAACCTTTATCAGCAATGAGTGCTAAGTCAAAAGCATTGGTCGCTATACTATCAGAGTTCCTCCTTACGTGACTGATCTGGAAGCGATTGTGTTAAAAATGTTTAAACGGAAGTAAAAAGAAGGGCTGATTACAACTTAATTGCAAGCTCTTTGGGTCCAGGACCTGTGTCACCCATGGCTGCTATAAAATTGGTGGTTGAGATTGGTTCTGCTTCAGAGCAGTCGCGCATATCTTCCACACCACCGGCTACACTTGTTATTCCGCAACCTAATATATTATGGGGGCTGATGAAAGGTTGAAAGCAAATTAGACAGAACTCCCTTTGAGTGCACGGAAATAAACACATGTATATTCGCAGGGAAGGTGAACTTGATGTATGTATATATATATATATATATATATATATATGTATGTATATATATATATATATATACACACTCCATATAGACTCCATGCTGTATGGCAGTTTCCAGTTCCTCATCAGTTTTCTTGGGGAAGTTTAAAATAAGATAAACATGGGCAATTATTGTGACATCTGATTAGGAAGTAGGTGGAGCCAATTAAAAGAAAATAATGACACTAATACCCCTTTCAGACCGCATATGGTGGATTGCACCCGGGAGCCTGACACGGGAGCTTACCAGATGCAACCCGCTTCGCTGTTTCCAACCATTTTGCCGGGTTGGTGACGTCAGCGGTAACGCGGCAGGAGCGGCGCTTGGAGATCACATGATCTCCAAGCGCCGCCCGCCCACACAGAGTGAACAGGAAACGGGCCGCATCTGTTCACACAGCACAGCGAGCCGGGTTGGACACGAGTTCAACCCTGGTTGCTACCAGGTTTGAAATACAGGGGTTGCTTGACCCGGGATATTTCCCCTGGCAACTTTCAGACGGCACATGAACAGGGCTGCCATCAGAAATTGTGGGGCCCGGGACTGACAAAAAAAGACAGGGCCCCTCCCCCCTCAAAATAAGATTCTGCCACACCACTCCACACCTATGTGATGTCATATATTGTGATATTACATATAGGTGGAGTGTTGCGGACCTACAGGAACAGCTCACAGAGAGCTGATGCACAGTTGAAGGCTTGTGTTTAAAAGTTTTCACTCTGCAGCTCTACATGTATTGGTATTAGGAGCCAGGGATGGGCCCCCCTCTCTGTAAGGGCCCGGGACACCAGTTCCCACAGTCTTCCCCGATGGCTATTCATGTACGGTCTGAAAGGTGCTGAGGGGGGTCCTGGGGCAAGTCGCACCCGGTAAGCTCCCGTGTCAGGCTCCCGGGTGCCATATGCCATCTGAAAGGGTAACAGCCGTCCATAACCAATCAGCACTGCTTGTTGGTGATGGATGGACCATTGTGAAAATGTGCAGAAAGAAACCAATGTCTGTAGATACTGAGGGAGTGACTTATCAAACCTTGGAGAGAGATACAGTGCCAACCAATCAGCTCCAGCTAGATGCTGATTGGTGGTGCTTTGTCTCTCTCCAGCGTACAAGATACAAGCCGGGCACTGCATTGGTTGCCCCCCCCCCCCCCCCCCCCCGTCTCCATAGCACAGATTACACCAGATGCCGTAATGCCTCACTATCGGGGCTTCTCCTCCTCCCCTGACTACAGCTGCTCACAGGTCTCAGCTGGGCCTTAGACGTGGCCTTCGCACCAAAGCACTAATTTGGGAGAACACAATTAAAGAGAGAGGGAAGTTCTCCATCCCCTTCAATAAAAGAAGTAAGCGAGGCTGCCTTTGCAGGCTGTGCCTTAAGTCCCATAAATCCTGCAGGCGATTGATTTCGCTGTCTGGCAGGTAACAGGTACGGAATACACATGTAGCAGCAACTGATACGCGCAGGACATATGAAAGGAGTGTTATTGATATCTTGCCATATGAATAACTGGAGTCATCGCCCGGCCATTTTTTAAATTTCACGTTTTAAATCACCTTTATTAAAACGGTTCATCCGCAGGGAAAGCCTCTGAAGCTTCTTGTGCTGGGTAATGAAGTTGGGCCCGTGCTTCGCATTCTCGCCCCCTCTACTACGGGAAAGACGAGGCCGTATATCAAGTACAGGGCTGGAAACGCTCAGGCTCCGTGTGTTTTCTTTTCACGATGATCTTGTGTCAATTTCCTTGAACCTAATCTATTAACCCAGCAGGTTTGTATCACCTCAGAGCTGGGGCCCGCCAGTGGCTGCTGGGATAGGGGAACATGTACAATTATTAAAACACCTCCCGTATTTCCCGACAATCTGCAGCAGTTCCGCGGATTTCTGCATTTTCAAATGCTGGCAACTACAATTAGTCGCAAGTCATTGTTTTAGATTACAGCTAAGCAACAACGGTTCTGTCTCATAACACAGACAACATTGCCATCTCAAGGGCTCATTGCCACAGATTCTGCCAGACAGGTAGATCTCAGCAGTGCACAATAAGCAATGGGTATTCCACTCTAATACACAGTAAAATACATCTAATACAGAAAGTAATCACGTCTCGTACAGCCTCGGAAAACCAAGAGACGATTGGACTTTTCAGAACTAAAGGGCCCCATACACTAGAACGATAGTGCCCGATTTCAGCCAAATTTAGGCATTCGGGACGATATATTGGGTGAAATCGGGCATTTTCGTTGTGCTCTACACCCGATCCGATCCGATGCGCGTTCCCGCGAGCATCGGATCGGATCACCCTAGAGCAGACATGTCACGAGTGCTGCACTCATGATACGTTGGATCCTGCAGGAATGGCTGGGATGGTAAAAGAAACATCGTATGCAAAAGGACAGCATAAGATGTATCTTTTACTATCCTGCCGCCCGGTAGGCTGCCAGGAGGTTGAAGGGAAATCCTAGACGACATGACAGACCGTCATGTCGTATAGGTGTATGGGCCCCTTTATGCTGCATCAGTCCAGCCAGTCACAGCGGTGGTGTCCTCTGCTGCTATATGTCCACAGTGCTGCTGTATAAGTGTATGGGGCCCCTTTATGCTGCATCAGTCCAGCCAGTCACAGCGGTGGTGTCCTCTGCTGCTATATGTCCCCAGTGCTGCTGTATAAGTGTATGGGGACCCTTTATGCTGCATCAGTCCAGCCAGTCACAGCGGTGGTGTCCTCTGCTGCTATATGTCCACAGTGCTGCTGTATAAGTGTATGGGGCCCCTTTATGCTGCATCAGTCCAGCCAGTCACAGCGGTGGTATCCTCTGCTGCTATATGTCCCCAGTGCTGCTGTATAAGTGTATGGGGCCCCTTTATGCTGCATCAGTCCAGCCAGTCACAGTGGTCGTGTCCTCTGCTGCTATATGTCCGCAGTGCTGCTGTATAGTGTATGGGGCCCCTTTATGCTGCATCAGTCCAGCCAGTCACAGTGGTTGTGTCCTCTGCTGCTATATGTCCGCAGTGCTGCTGTATAAGTGTATGGGGCCCCTTTATGCTGCATCAGTCCAGCCAGTCACAGTGGTGGTGTCCTCTGCTACTATATGTCCGCAGTGCTGCTGTATAAGTGTATGGGGCCCCTTTATGCTGCATCAGTCCAGCCAGTCACAGTGGTCGTGTCCTCTGCTGCTATATGTCCGCAGTGCTGCTGTATAGTGTATGGGGCCCCTTTATGCTGCATCAGTCCAGCCAGTCACAGTGGTCGTGTCCTCTGCTGCTATATGTCCGCAGTGCTGCTGTATAAGTGTATGGGGCCCCTTTGAATTAAAAAAAAAAAATGTCCTGTGTTTTCATTCAGGGAACAACTGAAATCAGTTCAACTAAAAAATATTGTGTTAACGTTTGTAGCAGGTGAAAAAAAATGTTTCTTAAACGTGCAAAAGCCAATTGTTTCTTTACCTGGGAGGCAGTTAATTTGCCGGCGGTCGGGATCCAGGCATTCAGAATACCGACGCCAGAATCCTGACTGCTAACAATACTGACATCAAGAATCCCGGCTAAGAGGGGCTATTCCCACGTGTGGGTGTCCATGATATCCATAGAGTCGGAATAGAACCTGTGGTGAGCGCAGAGATCCACCAAGCCCACAGCGTGGCGAGCCCACAAGGAGACTCTTTGCGCTCACCCCACTTCCGGCATACTGACGGCCGGGATGCCATTGTTGGTATACTGACGGCCGGCATCCTGACCGTCGGTATATATCATACTGATCCCTTTTACCTTTTTGTAGTTCTTTTTTTTTTATATCATTTTTATTGCAGAAATATTCAGTTGAAAACCATATTTCACCTAGAAACTAATTTTGTGAATTCCAAAACTTTTTTGTTTGTTTGTTTAAAAAGGACTTTCGCTGATTCACTGCCCGCGTTTTAACGATATTTGTTGAAACAAAGCATTTACTAAAACTTTTAGTTTATCTCTTTATGGGACACTTCTTTAATACCTCTCAAACATGGACTGGAGGAGACCAATTTGCAGCAGCAGGTGCTGAGGGTTTATGTACTTTTCATTCTGCAAGATCGCCCGCAGTGCCCTCTAAGCCGCAGCTGATTGACATGCTACAGCTGTTTTCGGGTGTAAACGGGGCAGTGGGCAAGCAGTGTTCTTGAAAACAGAAGCGCGTCGGCTCCATTTTCGAGGGGTGACGAGGCCAGTGTCAGAGTCTTCTGACGCAGCTTCACTGGCCCCGTAAGTGAGAATATCCCAGCCATCCTGGGGTACCTGGGCACCGTTCTCCTAAAGACGCATCCTGCTACAGATGGAACCACGATCATCTTGGCTTCTATGCTGCGCCTAGGCGCACCATGGTTTATTAGTACAGGTTGAGTATCCCTTATCCAAAATGCTTGGGACCAGAGGTATTTTGGATAACGGATTTTTCCGTATTTTGGAATAATTAGATACCATAATGAGATATCATGGTGATGGGACCTAAATCTAAGCACATAATGCATTTATGTTTCATATACACCTTATACACACAGCCTGAAGGTAATTTTTGCCAATATTTTTTATAACTTTGTGCATTAAACAAAGTGTGTGTACATACACACAATTCATTTATGTTTCATATACACCTTGTATACACAGCCTGAAGGTCATTTAATACAATATTATTAATAACTTTGTGTATTAAACAAAGTTTGTGTAAACTGAGCCATCAAAAAACAAAGATTTCACTATCTCACTCTCACTCAAAAAAGTCCGTATTTCGGAATATTCCGTATTTCGGAATATATGGATATGGGATACTCAACCTGTATAAGTCTTTCATCTATTGTTCTCAGCTGCAATACAATAAGAGAGAACAATACAGCAGGGGATTAAGGGGGTCATTCCGAGTTGATCGCTAGCTGAAAATGTTTGCTGCGCAGCGATGATGCAAAAAAAGGCACTTCTGCGCAATGCGCACGCGCGACGTACTTTCACAACGGCCGATGCAGTTTCACACAAGGTCTAGCGAAGCATTTCAGTCGTACTGCTGGCCGCAGAGTGATTGACATGAAGTGGGCGTTTCTGGGTGTCAACTGACCGTTTTCAGGGAGTGTTCGGAAAAACGCAGGCGTGGCAGAAAAAACGCAGGCGTGGCTGGGCGAACGGACGGCGTGTTCGTGACGTCAAAACAGGAAATGAATAGTCTGAGGTGATCGCAAGCGCTGAGTAGGTCTGAAGCTACTGTGAAACTGCACAAAATTATTTTGTACCCGCTCTGCGATCCTTTCGTTCGCACTTCTGCTAAGCTAAAATACACTCCCAGTGGGAGGCGGCATAGCGTTTGCACGGCTGCTAAAAACTGCTAGCAAGCGATCAACTCGTAATGACCCCCTAAGTCCGACTGCCCTTGCTTAGTTAATCCTATTAAAGGCCAAGATAAAGATGGCTCTATCTGTACATGTAAATATTTTTGCACAGCAACGTAGCGGCAGATTTATTGCGTTCATCTCTTAATCTGCCCCTAAATACCTGCACTGTTTATGCCCAAGAGAAAATTCAGTTCTCCCCTTGCCCAAAAAGTCCACCCAGGTTACGATGTGCATGGAACCGTGAGCAGGAGAGATCCAGAAACGCATTAGACGTAGAAGGCACCTGTACATTTTCAGAGCGCACATTCCTGAAACTAATTTAGGACTTTAATAAAAAACTGGCAAAGCAGAAAACAGAATCCTCAGTATGTGTTTTTCAATTTTTTTATTTTTTGTTCTTTAAAGTCTTAATTTCAAGTGCACGCTTTGTTTTCCAAGCTGATTGAACTATTGTCCTCATACTTGTTAATATTTTTCAGATGCTGACCACGCTTAATGATTTTATTTTATTTCGGAGCTGGAAATTCTACAAGTGCCGTGTGTTCCAAGCAATTATCTGCAGACTTGAAATTCGATGTTCTGCTGACGGCTGGGATTCCTCAGTTTAGCTCCTCCGCATTGAATGTTACAATCCTGTAATTTCTACAGGGAAACAAATACTGGAGAACACAAGGTCGGAAGTGCATGAACTACCTTGTAGGCATTATATGAATTTAAAGAAATTGAATCTGCTTAGGTTGCATTCCAGGACTTCTCCGAGAAATACTCATTTCATATTCCGTTGCCTTTTTGGTAACCTCTCCTACAGCTGAGCTCCATATTGCAGCGAAGTATCACTGTATTGACGGGACGTTAAATTAAGTATAACTCAAATAATCAGTGTTCTAGTAAGGTGATGTTTCTCTGGATCAGCGTAATAATGCAAAGTGACTTCTGTCCTACGACGAAATTGCTGTAAATAACATATATGTCCATATCACTCGTCCATGGAATTGCAACAGGGAAACATTAAGGGGTATATTTACTAAGGTGTGAGGTTATTTTAGAAGTGGAGATGTTGCCCATAGCAACCAATCGGATTCCACTTAACATTTATCTAGCTGCTTCTAGAACAGTGATCGCCAACCCATCGCTCGCAAGCTACCGGTAGCTTGCTGTAGTATTTTCGGTAGCTTGCAGAGCGCTCGGGCTTGGGCAGTCACTGGCACTCCTCCTCCCTTCATTTTTAATATGATAACACCTGATTGGCTGCCGGACCGCGAGCTTTGATTGGCTCACTTACCGGCGCCATATTTCAAATACCCGCAGCCGGAGACTCTGTCACCGTTAACGCAGCCGCTCTCCAGACTTCACAGGAGAGGCACGCGCTGCGCTCTCCTCCCCTTCCGTCCCTCATACAGGAGGAGCAGTACCGGCGGCAGTAGAAGCCAGCAGCAGTGAGCACTGTGTGGGGACTGTATCTGGCACTGCGGGGGGCATTGTATCTGGCACTGTGGGGAATATTGTATCTGGCACTGGTGGGGGCGTTTTATCTGGCACTCTGGTGGGCATTGTATCTGGAACTGGCGGTGGGCATTGTATCTGGCACTGGTGGGGGGCATTGTATTTGGCACTGGTGGGGGGCATTGTATCTGGCTCTGTGGGGGTCATTGTATCTGGTACTGCGGGGGGGCATTGTATCTGGCACTGGTGGGGGCACTGTATCTGGCACTGCGGGAGGATTGTATCTGGCACTGGTGGGGGCACTGCATCTGGGACTGCGGTGGGCATTGTATCTGGCACTGGTGGGGGGCATTGTATCTGGCACTGTGGGGGTCATTGTATCTGGTACTGCGGGGGGCATTGTATCTGGCACTGGTGGGGGCACTGTATCTGGCACTGCGGGAGGATTGTATCTGGCACTGGTGGGGGCACTGTATCTGGGACTGCGGTGGGCATTGTATCTGGCACTGGTGGGGGCACTGTATCTGGCACTGCGGTGGGCATTGTATCCGAACTGCTGGGGGGCATTATTTGTGTATTTGGCACTACGCGGCAGGGGCGTTACTTGTAGTTGTGAGGCCACACCCACTTTTGCAGGCACGGGTGCGCATTGGGGTGAGGGGGTAGCTCTTTCAGAGGTTTTGTTTACCAAAAGTAGCTCACACCCCAAATAAGGTTGGAGACCACTGTTCTAGAAGATAATAGCTAGAAATTGATTGGTTTCTATAGGAAATATCTCCACTTCTAAAAAAAACTCACACCTTAGTAAATATTCCCCTTACAGAGACACAGGGGGTTATTCAGAGATGAACGCAGATTGCTTCAGACGCAGTCAGATCGGCATTCCTCTCTGCACATGCTGGGGGCCGCCCAGCACAGAGCAAGGCCGGCCAGCATGTGTGATGGGCTGCCGCCCTTCGCGCCCACAATCTAATTGCAGACGCATTGGAACTAAGGTTGACCCCTGGCCGCCTAGAAAACGGTCTGTGGGGGGGGGGGGGGGGGTAGGGTTAGGCTGTGGGACAGGAGGGTTATGGTCAGGCTGTGAGAGGGGAGGGTTAGGCTGCATGAGAGGACTGGGTTATGGTTAGGCTGTGAGAGGGGAGGGTTAGGGTTAGGCTGCGTGAGAGGACTGGGTTATGGTTAGGCTGTGAGAAGGGAGGGTTACGGTTAGGCTGCGTGAGGGGACTGGGTTATGGTTAGGCTGTGAGAGGGGAGGGTTAGGGTTAGGCTGCGTGAGAGGACTGGGTTATGGTTAGGCTGTGAGAGGGGAGGGTTAGGGTTAGGCTGCGTGAGAGGACTGGGTATTGGTTAGGCTGTGAGAGGGGAGGGTTAGTGTTAGGCTGCGTGAGAGGACTGGGTTATGGTTAGGCTGTGAGAGGGGAGGGTGATAGGCCCTACACACATGCCGATTTTTTGAAAGATATGAACGATCTCGTTCATAAATGAACGAGAACTCGTTCATATCTTTCAGTGTGGAGGCTCCAGCGATGAACGATGCGCGGCCCCGCGCTCGTTCATTGCTGGTCCCCCGTCGGCTGTGCATGCAGGCCAATATGGACGATCTCGTCCATATTTGCCTGCACGTCTATGGAGCCGGGTGACGGGGGGAGTGAAGAAACTTCACTCCCCCCGTCACTGCCCCCCGCCACCGGGTCGCCAGTCGGCCGTATCGGCCGTCGGGCACCTCGGCGGCACATCGCCATATGTGTAGGGCCCATTAGGGTTAGGCTGCGTGAGGGGACTGGGTTATGGTTAGGCTGTGAGAGGGGAGGGTTAGGGTTAGGCTGCGTGAGAGGACTGGGTTATGGTTAGGCTGTGAGAGGGGAGCGTTAGGGTTAGGCTGCGTGAGAGAAGGGTTGTGGTTAAGGACAGGGTAAGGGATAGGGTTACCTTACTTACTAAAATTTGTTGGGATTACGATAGGGGGAGGTCACTGTCTGTATTCTGCCCGACGGCATCCTGACTGTCAGGATCCCGTACACAACCCGTTTGGATGATGCATGTGGGCTGCAATTTCCAAATAGTGCCAGGTTCTCTATTGAACTGTGATATGACTTGTTCATTGTAGAACATATAGGGCCAAATGTAATAGAGTGAGAGTTTCAGAAAGTGAGAGATTGGTAAGGTTTTGCAGTTTTTTTTAAAGTGGCAATCATTTCCACAGCAAGATCAACCTGGTTTTGCAGTGTAAATGATTGCCACTTTAAAAATAAACAACTGAAAAACCTTACCAAATCTCTAACTTTCTGAAACTCTCACTCTATTACATTTGGCCCTCAATTTTTTGTTGCTCAACGGCACCAGTGTGGCTTTGACCTTGGGATCATTGCCCTGCTGAAAGGGGAACTTTCTCCCAAGCTTCCTAGAAGACCGGCAGAAGCTGTCTTGCAGTGTCTCCTGTATTATGCACCATCCATCCTTCCATCAATTTTAACAATTATGCCCAGTCCTCGCATAGGAAAGGCATCCCTACAACATGATGCCTTCACCCTCGTATTTCTCTATTGGGATGGAGTATTCTGATGATTGGGCAGTGTTAGGTTTCCATCACACAATGTTTTTTTAATTGGGGCCAAAATGCTATTTTTGTTGTCTCAACTGACCACAAAACCTTATCTCTTTATCTGGTTCCCTGTGATGTTTCTGGCAAACTCCAGACATGCTGTTCTGGGTTTTTTCTTCAGTAATGGCTTCTCTCTAACCACCCTCCCGTACAGGCCGGTTGTATGCAGAGCTCCTGATATGGGTGATCGGGGCACCTTCACTTCAGTCTCAGCCACCGAGCTCTGTAGCTCCTGCAAAGCGATAGCTGTGGCCTCTCTGTGGCTCCCTCACACGTCTCCTTCTTGCTCTGTTCCTGAGATTTGAGGAACGGCCTGGTCTAGGCTGTGCCTGGGTGATGCAGCTTCCATATACCACCAATTGATCCAACTGTCGTCCCAGCGATATACAAGCACTTGGATATTATTTTGCAGCCATGTTATGGCTGATCGGTATATATATATATATTTTGTAGTACCCTTAAGTAGGTGCTGGAACATGAGACTGCGTGTGAGGTGCTTACAATGTTCAGGTTCAGGGTATGATCAGAAAACAGGCCTTTAGGTAAATTCTCCCCTCAGGCACAATGACAAGATTAAATGAAGGCTGTATAGGCATGAAATTATATAAGGGGTCTTTGGTTTGTTATGAGTTAATGGATAGAGCTTTTGCTAGTTAGATTAGCTCCCCCTTGAGGGGTGTTGGTTGTGTTTTGTTTAGCCTATCAGGATGGGTAGGTAGGGGAGGTAACATGGGATGGGTATATATATATATATATAGAGAGAGAGAGAGAGAGAGAAAGCAGCAGCACTTCCTTTTGAGTGCCTGGAAACAGAGGTGTAGCTAGATGCCTTGGTGCCCGGAGCAAGGGTATTTTTTGGCACCCCTCTCCCCTATACTGAATTGGGGGCCTGGCCAACATGTGATAACATGTTACATTTGAAATTAAACAATATTTAAACTGGTGACGGTCAGTTCTAGACCTTGTAGAGCTCATAGCAAAAGTTTCCTTTGGGTGCCCCCATCTATAAAATATGGATAGTGCGCGCAACTAAAATATTGGGCGTGGTCACATGATAGTACCAATTCACATTACACTGCACAGTAGTGTCCATTATTCACATTACACCACACAGTAGAGCTGATTATACACGTTACGCCACACAGTAGAGCCGCTAAAACACATTATGCCACAGTAGAGCCCCTTATACACGTTATACCATGGTAAAGCCCCATATACATGTTATGCCATGGTAAAGCCCCTCATACACGTTACACAACAGTAGAGCCACTATGGAAGTAGCTGTATAAAAATTTTTACTTTTTTAATTCAAATAAATTAAAAACACTAGTGAAAATAATGCCCCAAAACTGACAACCTCCCCAGATTTGATAATCTCCCAATTTGTCAATGAAAATAATGTCCCAGAATTGGCTGAGGGGCAGAAACAGCTGCTTCGCAGCAGCTTGAAGGGCAGGGAGAGCTCCAGCATATGATGGCTGTCAGTGTCTCCTGCTGACACCTCTGCCTGCTCTAGTCTCAGAGTCCGAGTCAGTGTGCGCCTCCTCTGCTCCCTCTCCTCCTGCTCTGCGGTGCGCCCTCTAACTTTCCTGGCATCGGACCCACCCTCGTTACACCCCTGCCTGGAAAGCCCGCCCAGCCTCCCCTTTTTTGCTCTCTGATTTGGCTAATATTTAGCTTTCGTTTTCAATTTTACTTAAGGCGGGAAGGAGCTTTTGAGCACCGGCCACATGGGACATAAGTGGTCTTTGAGGGACACCTATCCTTTCCAAGGACGGCTAGTGAGTTCTGCCTGTACGGGGGGACGATGGGCATTTTCTGTAGGAAATGGTCATGCTATGCCATAGTGAAGGGTGGTGTTGCCTTCTCAATGCAGGTTATGCTTTTGGCCGGATGAGGCGTTTTAGTCGCCTCATATTATAGAAGTTGGGGCGTTTAAGACGCCGCCATTATTGTATAACATCAATTGGCGAGAGCTGGTCATCAAGCGCTTTCCTTGCCATCCCTTACTAGAAGGGTCATTCCACTTAATAAATACTTAATGACCTTTTAAACTTACGCAGTTGTTGTCTGTGTCTTATTTTGTCTGTGTCATTATTTTAGAGATAAGCTAGCTTATTGGTTATGCAAAGGTAATCACAATAAATCAGACGCCTTACAGTCTTTCTTAGAAAACAGATTCTCAATTTATTAGAATGAATGAGTAGTATTATAACAATAATAACAGTCTTACGTAATTCATCAACTTTAGTAAAACAAATTATTTAAAAAAAAATGGTCCAGCACATGTAGGTTACTTTAGTACTTGTGGTGCACTAGCTTAGATTTAAGCAAACAGGCTATGCAATTAATTAGCTTTAGAGAAAACAGTTCAGCGCATGTAGGTTACTTTGGTACTTGTAGTGCATCGCTCTTGTTTCGAGCAGAGTCTATGATGAAAAGAAAACCCCTCTGAAAAGACTGTTCTAGGTGTAACATGTCTCATATATTAATATCTGTTTAGCATTAAATTAATATGTATTATTGTTATTAATAAAAAGAATGTGTTGTTCATATAAAATCCCCTATAACTTAGATTCACTTAAGCAGATTGTGGTAGGGAAAATGCATACTACAATTAATGGTAATAAAACTATTAATAATAGATATATATGTGTATGTATATTGTTAGTAATTACTTGTAGTAGTTATGTTATCAATTGTGGTAGTGTTTTGCTGTCATACTTTTGTTGATGTGGTGAATGGTTGTGTATAATTCAATGTGGGCTCGTGACAAGTTGAGAATAGCAATAGCCTGCAGGACAGTAACGGCAGCAAAATAGGTCCTTGATGTTGGCCTCGCGCTGCGGGAGTGACACACTGCAGGGCGGGAAGAGATAGTCCTCGAGCCGGGTTCAGGGGCTGACCGCGAGCTGTTGACAACTGGAGGCAACGGTTGGCGGGGGCAAGGGACAGGCGACCAATAGTGAATGGCCGTGAGGCGCGAGTCCTGGTTAGCAAGGGGTATATAGAGGGCTCACCTGCGCTGCTGGTGAGGAGCTGATCGACTGGCTAGTGTGCGTGCTCAGAGCTCTAGCGGGCCGCTAATAGAGCTGTATGCTGTAAACATACAGCTGCGCCGCGGAGACGGAGTAGCGCTACCCACGCCAGAGTCTGCCGGGAGAAAGGAGTGGAGGCCGAGTTCAGATGACGCTGCTGAAGGCGGCCCTCTGATCGAAGAGGAGGGAGAAGGCGGTGACTCGTCCTGATCCGGCTGGATCATTGGTTCACGAGCGGGGGAGAGACAGAAGAGGCGTCCCCCTGTAAGCCGGGGCTGGGCGTAGATGACAGGATTGCCTGCTTTTCACAAGAGACCACCCAGCTCCATTGCGCCCACCTCGCTAGGGAGGATTCGGGGGAGCGTCATCCTGCCGCAGCAGCAACATATGGGGAATTGTAAGTGAATCAAAACTACACTGCCCCCTGCAGATTACATACACCGAGCCTAACAGACTTCAGCTGACTCACGGCTTTAGGAAATTTCTTTAATGCAGCATACAGTCCTCATTCCCCAGACTCAACCCTAACTAGGAATCGGTCACTGAGAGGCATAATAGGATGGTGTCACAAGTCAAGCAGACAGGAGAGTTATAAATATTACTATACTAGCCAATGAGTAGACTGAACTGTGTATAGTAAATATTCCTACTATTAACTGGCAATACAGCCCTGCAATCTCCAAAATGAGTGAGAACTGTCTTATATATATATATATAGAATTACTTTAATTGACAGTCATATGAATACAATATAACTATGGATGAATTCCAGTGATTATATATATATATAAATATTAGATTGGAAACAGTCAATACTTAAGCACAATATATTTGTGGGGCTGGGGTTATCATAACCCATCGAAGTTTACATACTAAATTACTACAAGGGAGTTCCATCGGAATTGACACTGAAGAGGAAGGCTTGGTACAATAACTAAAATCAACATCCTATACTGGATAATATACTTCTGGTTAAATAGAAAGGAGGAGACATTACTTAGTATTCTTCAATGGAATGATATAAATACTATTCATACTCTCTCTATATTAACGGGAAAACACTGATGTAGAGACTACAGCCTTAAGCCTGCAGGGATTCAGAGCAACAGTATTACTTTGCTACTGTTATTAATGGTTATATAGCCAAGTGAAGGAGACCTCTGGAGAGGTTAAATAAGTATCCAGCTAGATAACACTGTAAGTTATCCAAAGAGAAACATATGTAACAAAATACTGTGACTAGTTGAATTTAATGCTATCCTGTTTCATGGACTGAGCTATCATTAAACAATAACTACCCCATAACAACTATATCCCAGGAACAGTAGCTCTAATTAACTCTCTGACACTGGAATATAATTTCAACTGTTTGTCAAATCCTTATATATATATAGTAACTGTTTTTCCTTATAAGGTATGGGCCCCTATTGTGCACATTAGTTTTAATGAGTACCCGGGTAACTCAGTTAAATTACAAAGGGAAGAACATTTTTTGTATTGCATGCACGATAATATGTATAGTAGTAGTATTAAGGTATTAATATATTATATATTAATGTTTTGTGCTATATTGTATACAACCATTCACTATTTCATAAGTTGTGTAGTGGGATACTGTGATTAAATTATAATACTTACCGATAATTTGTGGATTGACATTGATCTGGAAAACCTGAAAGAGAAGAAAAGAACAAAATAAGAGGTAATGAGTATCAGTTGTTAGTACATACACACATTCAACACGGGAGGAAGGCTTACCCATGCGAGCCTTATAATAATCAGCTTGGGTGGAGGCACATAGATAATAAATACCCCGGGGTGGTGAGTGAGGGGGTTTCATTTGGAGGCACTGCTGAGATCATTTTGTAAGATACTTAGGGGTTAAGGAAGCACAGTAGCCAGAATGTCACAATATACCAGGAGTGAAGTGTTTGACTGGTGTATAAGGAAGGGAGTAACTCCTGAAAGGAGTTTTGTATTGATGGGGGACCTCACAGACACCACTGATGGTACCATTATGACAGAGATGCTGTTTCTTTTTGGGGTGAAGCAACCAAAGATTACTGATAAACAATTCAAGGAGAATGGAGAGATGTGCGCTGTACTAATAACTACCAGTCATGAATTAGAGTCTGAATTGCTTCCCAAAGTGGTGGCTGTGAGATCTAACCCAGAACGTAGGTGGATAATTATATGGCCTGAAAAAGATATCAGTGAAAGGGCTGCTGAACCAGTAATTGTGGGTGATATGTCTTATCCGGCAAATGGAGATCCTTCTACCGCTGTGAGAGAAGGTAGTCAAACACAGGGTATTGAAGAAAAGTTAGGTAACCAATTAGAAGTCATAGCTGATAAAGTAGTACATCAATTGGAAAGGTGGCACTATGAGGGTAGTTATAGGCGATTACGTCTTTTTTCAGGGATACTTCCTGTGCCTACTGGCGAGGAACCTTATGAGGCCTGGAGGGAGGCAGCGATACAGCAGTCGGAGGAGTGGCATTGCCCTGATCATATAAAGAAACAAAGGATAGTAGAGAGTTTACGGGGACCCGCTATGGGAATTATTCAAGCTACTAGGAAAAGTAATCCCGGAGCTGCTGTGGCTGACTATTTTCAGGCCTTAGAATACACATATGGGACATTAGAGGACGTAGGTGATTTGGTTGCCAGATTCCATCATACTTATCAGGAGACAGGAGAAAAGTTGTCCCAGTATGTATACAGACTTGATAAGTTAATTCATAAAATCGTAGATAAAGGAGGGTTAGCTCCTGCTGAAGTGGATAGTAGCCGGTTGAAACAATTAATTAGGGGAGCATTAACCACTGACCCTGTAGCTCAACGGTTGCGTTGTACCACTTTATTATTAGGAAGTCCCACCCTTAATGATTTAATTAAGGAAATTACACAGGAAGAAGCTTTAATAGCTAATAGGGAAAAGACTCATGCCAAAGCTGTCAAAGTGGTGGTACCCTCCCCTGAGGCTCCTGGGTTGAGGGAAGATAAGTTAGTTACTTTGGTAGTAGAACAAAATAAGAAAATAGACCAGCTTATTCTTGCTTTAAATCAAAGGGTGGTACCCTCCAACCTTAATTCCAGTAATTCCACTAGGGGGTTTACCAGTAGTAGGGGGAATGTTAGGAGAGGTGGAAATTTTATAAAGAGGGTGTTTCCGATGTGGACAGTTAGGACATAGAGCAGTGGAATGTTCTATAGACTGGGGAATAAATGAAGTGGGACCTAGCGTTCAGTCAAACAATCCCTCTCATCAGGGAAACGATGGTGGGAGATTGGCGGGCCCCTCGCCGTCTCCCAGAATTTAGATGTAGATTCAATGGGGAGTGCCCAGTGGAGTAGTTCTATTCCGGATGGTATGATAGGACCCGCTCCACGTGTGGTGGTTAAATTAAATGGACATCCCTGTCCTGTGTTGTTGGATAGTGGGTCACAGGTGTCCATTATATTCGAGCATTGGTATAGACATTATCTCTCGGATGTTCCTATCCGGCCCTTGGAAGGACTGGTAATTTGGGGATTGAGTGAACAGAAATACCCTTATTTAGGTTATGTGGTAGTCAACATAGAGTTTCCTGAGGGATTTATGGGTGTGTCGGAGCCATTACCTCTAATTGCTCTGGTATGCCCAGAGTCCCCAGGTGATAAAACTGTAATGCCAGAGATTATTGGGACTAATGCTCATTTATTTAGGGTCCTCAGTGATTGGTGTTTAAAAAGGTGTACGGAAGCGACAGCCATTACTATGGCGACTTGCCATGAAAAATACCTGGACGGGGAGTCTGAGCACAGAGATTCTTCACTGGCTCAGGGTCTGTCCATAGAAGACTTAACCACGTGTTTCCAGGGGAGTGACATTGGGTTGGTAGAACAAAATATTTTATGTGAGGAATTGATGAAACGAAAGCACGTCTTCTCTCTTGGGGAATGGGATTTAGGAAAAGCTAAAGGTGTTGAACACTGTATAAAGTTGACTGATGAGACTCCTTTTAGGGAGAGGTCACGCCGACTTGCTCCTGCAGATTTCGAGGATGTCAGACAGCATCTTCAGACTCTCTTGGAAACAGAGGTTATTCAACACTCTGAAAGTCCATATGCCTCTCCTATTGTAGTGGCACGTAAAAAGAATGGTAAAATTAGAATGTGTATTGATTATCGCACACTTAATCAACGTACTGTGCCCGATCAGTACACAGTTCCAAGGATAGAAGAGGCATTGGACTGTTTACAGGGGAGCCAGTGGTTCACAGTGTTGGATCTGCGGAGTGGATATTATCAAATACCTATGAGTCATCAGGATAGAGAAAAGACTGCTTTTATTTGTCCTTTGGGTTTCTTTGAATTTTTGAAGATGCCCCAAGGAATCAAGGGTGCCCCAGCCACTTTTCAGAGAACCATGGAGCAGACGGTGGGTGATATGAATTATCGTGAGGTATTAGTATATCTTGATGATATCATCGTGTTCGGGTCCTCTCTGAAGGAACATAACCACCGTCTGCTCCGGGTACTGGATAGGTTATTACAGAAAGGTTTCAAACTTTCTGTGGACAAATGCAAGTTCTGTCTGCCCTCTGTGACTTATCTGGGACATGTGGTAAGTCGACAGGGTATTTCTACCGATCCAACGAAAGTGGAAGCGGTGAATGATTGGCCAAGACCCACAAAGTTAAAGGAGTTAAGATCTTTCCTCGGATTTTGTGGGTACTATCGCCGCTTTGTGCCCTATTATTCTGTAATATGTCGCCCTCTCACTGATTTGACCAAGGGGTATCCGCCAGTTGCTAAAAACACAACTGCAACCTCATCTAAAAAAAAGGATATTTTAAACCGTATGAAGAATTTGGGAATAGATGGACCCAGAAGTGTGAAGAGGCTTTCCTCAAGTTAAAATTGAGTCTTACTAATGCTCCTGTATTGGCCTATGTGGATCCCACTCTGCCTTATACATTACATGTGGATGCGTCATTTGATGGTTTAGGTGCCGTGCTGTATCAAACTCGTGAAGGAAAGTTACAACCTGTATCATACATCAGTCGGGGATTATCCAATAGTGAGAGGAGATATCCTGTACATAAATTGGAATTCCTTGCTCTTAAATGGGCTGTGGCTGATAGATTTCATGAGTATCTATATGGAGCGAGTTTTGAGGTATTCACTGACAATAACCCCTTGACCTATGTACTTACCACGGCTAAATTAGATGCCACAGGGCACAGGTGGTTAGCTGCCTTGTCTATCTATGATTTCAAGATAAGATATCGTCCAGGCATCAATAACATAGACGCTGATTCTTTGTCTAGATTATCTAGAATCGCCACTGAATTAGATAAATCTGAATGGATTGAAGTTCCTGCAATTTCAATTAAGGGATTGTGCCTGAGCATCTCATGTGTAAAGGCGGAAAGGGGGGAATGTATCAGTGCTCTTGGAGCGTCTGATAAGGCTTTACCTCTGGCCTATTGCTGGTTAAGTCAAGTAGAATTAGGGGGTTTGAAACACATAAGTCAGGAACAAATCCGAATTGATCAAAGGAATGATCCGGATATTTCCGTTGTCATACTCTATATTGAGTCTGGTCATGCTGAATGTGATGGTTTGAGTTCTCTGACACACGCATCTATGTTATTGATGCGGCAAAGAAAGCAATTGACTCTGAGGAATGGAATATTGTATCGTGAATCAGTTAAATACAATGGGAAGGCTAAATTACAATTAGTTACTCCACAGTGTTATAGAGAAACTATTTTAAATGCATTACATGATCAGCATGGCCATCTAGGAGTAGACAAGACAACAGGTTTGATAACTGACCGGTTTTACTGGCCCTTAATGGAGCAGGATATTGAGAATTACTGTAAGACTTGTGGTAGTTGTATTTTGAGGAAAACTCTTCCCACTAAGTCCGCTTCTCTTATTAATCTTCAGAGCCATGGTCCCATGGATCTAGTATGCATTGATTATTTATCATTGGAAACATCCCCAGGGAAGGAATGTAACATACTTGTAATAACGGATCATTTCACCCGTTATGCTCAGGCTCATGTTACTCCGGATCAAAAAGCTGTTACAGTAGCCAAAACTCTATGGGAGCGGTTCTTTGTTCACTACGGTTTACCAGCTCGATTGCACTCCGACCAAGGGAGGGATTTCGAAGGGAAAATTATAAAGGAGCTCTGCCTGTGTTGCGGGATAAAAAAATCCAGAACTACTCCTTACCATCCGCAGGGTAATCCTCAGCCAGAACGTTTTAATCGCACCCTGCTTGATATGATGGGCACTTTGGGACCCATGTGCAAAACAAAGTGGAATAGCAGAATATGCCATCTGGTGCATGCCTATAATTGCACTAAGAATGAATCTACTGGGTACTCCCCATATGAATTGATGTTTGGGCGTGAAGCCCGATTGCCCATAGATGTTTCTCTAGGACTGCCATCCAGAGATGCAAAAGGACAAACTCATTCTAAATATATCAGCAATTTACGGAAAGAGCTAAAATATGCTCATGAGTTAGCTCAAGAAACGGCTATGAAAGCTGGGATAGCAAACAAAAAAAGATATGACATGAGAGTAAAAGAGAATGTTCTAGAAATAGGAGATCGAGTCCTAGTGCTGCAATTAGGACTTCCTCGACGACAAAAATCAGCTTATCGATGGAAACCCGATCCATATGTGGTAATTGAAAAATTACCTAACATACCAGTTTATAAACTAAGGTTAGAGTCGGGGGAGGGAACAGTTCTTACATACCACCGACAGCATCTTTTGCCCATCTCACAAAATCTTCGTCTCCCTGACTATGTTGACAATGAGCCACTCTTAAGATGTAGTCGGAAAAATAGTAATAGGTTAAGATCTTCTCCAGGTCAATGCCAATCTCCCGACATGCCAGCAGGATCTAATGGGGATGTTGAGGACAGGGAACCAGGCCCAGGATATTTTTATTATGATAACAGTGCTGATAAATCTATTCCCTTGTTATCTGATTGTAACACACCTGGGATGTTTGCTGACAAATCCCTGGACAGGGATGGTAATATATCCAGTAATACTCCTAACGAAGAAGGTGGGTCAGACTCTGAGTGGGGACTTCTATCAGAAGGGGGTATAGGTACCACTGAGGTTAACCCAAGTATGGATTCTGGTAGTGAATCCAGGATCTTAGATACTGGTGAGGATAAATTGCCTAGTTATAGAACATTCAGAGAACGAAGACCTCCTTTAATATTAACCTATCCGGAATTAGGTAAACCTGCATATTTACCTCAAATAATTCACCCAAGTATAGTACTTACCTGGCCCTACTTTGGGTATGGAAAGGAAGAAGATATTTGGTGATCTGATTACTTGGGATGTATAAATATACAGATCACCAGGGGGAGAGTGTAACATGTCTCATATATTAATATCTGTTTAGCATTAAATTAATATGTATTATTGTTATTAATAAAAAGAATGTGTTGTTCATATAAAATCCCCTATAACTTAGATTCACTTAAGCAGATTGTGGTAGGGAAAATGCATACTACAATTAATGGTAATAAAACTATTAATAATAGATATATATGTGTATGTATATTGTTAGTAATTACTTGTAGTAGTTATGTTATCAATTGTGGTAGTGTTTTGCTGTCATACTTTTGTTGATGTGGTGAATGGTTGTGTATAATTCAATGTGGGCTCGTGACAAGTTGAGAATAGCAATAGCCTGCAGGACAGTAACGGCGGCAAAATAGGTCCTTGATGTTGGCCTCGCGCTGCGGGAGTGACACACTGCAGGGCGGGAAGAGATAGTCCTCGAGCCGGGTTCAGGGGCTGACCGCGAGCTGTTGACAACTGGAGGCAACGGTTGGCGGGGGCAAGGGACGGGCGACCAATAGTGAATGGCCGTGAGGCGCGACTCCTGGTTAGCAAGGGGTATATAGAGGGCTCACCTGCGCTGCTGGTGAGGAGCTGATCGACTGGCTAGTGTGCGTGCTCAGAGCTCTAGCGGGCCGCTAATAGAGCTGTATGCTGTAAACATACAGCGGCGCCGCGGAGACGGAGTAGCGCTACCCACGCCAGAGTCTGCCGGGAGAAAGGAGTGGAGGCCGAGTTCAGATGACGCTGCTGAAGGCGGCCCTCTGATCGAAGAGGAGGGAGAAGGCGGTGACTCGTCCTGATCCGGCTGGATCATTGGTTCACGAGCGGGGGAGAGACAGAAGAGGCGTCCCCCTGTAAGCCGGGGCTGGGCGTAGATGACAGGATTGCCTGCTTTTCACAAGAGACCACCCAGCTCCATTGCGCCCACCTCGCTAGGGAGGATTCGGGGGAGCGTCATCCTGCCGCAGCAGCAACATATGGGGAATTGTAAGTGAATCAAAACTACACTGCCCCCTGCAGATTACATACACCGAGCCTAACAGACTTCAGCTGACTCACGGCTTTAATTCTTCAGACTTCAGCTGACTCACGGAAATTTCTTTAATGCAGCATACAGTCCTCATTTCCCAGACTCAACCCTAACTAGGAATCGATCACTGAGAGGCATAATAGGATGGTGTCACAAGTCAAGCAGACAGGAGAGTTATAAATATTACTATACTAGCCAATGAGTAGACTGAACTGTGTATAGTAAATATTCCTACTATTAACTGGCAATACAGCCCTGCAATCTCCAAAATGAGTGAGAACTGTCTTATATATATATATAGAATTACTTTAATTGACAGTCATATGAATACAATATAACTATGGATGAATTCCAGTGATTATATATATATATATAAATATTAGATTGGAAACAGTCAATACTTAAGCACAATATATTTGTGGGGCTGGGGTTATCATAACCCATCGAAGTTCACATACTAAATTACTACAAGGGAGTTCCATCGGAATTGACACTGAAGAGGAAGGCTTGGTACAATAACTAAAATCAACATCCTATACTGGATAATATACTTCTGGTTAAATAGAAAGGAGGAGACATTACTTAGTATTCTTCAATGGAATGATATAAATACTATTCATACTCTCTCTATATTAACGGGAAAACACTGATGTAGAGACTACAGCCTTAAGCCTGCAGGGATTCAGAGCAACAGTATTACTTTGCTACTGTTATTAATGGTTATATAGCCAAGTGAAGGAGACCTCTGGAGAGGTTAAATAAGTATCCAGCTAGATAACACTGTAAGTTATCCAAAGAGAAACATATGTAACAAAATACTGTGACTAGTTGAATTTAATGCTATCCTGTTTCATGGACTGAGCTATCATTAAACAATAACTACCCCATAACAACTATATCCCAGGAACAGTAGCTCTAATTAACTCTCTGACACTGGAATATAATTTCAACTGTTTGTCAAATCCTTATATATATATAGTAACTGTTTTTCCTTATAAGGTATGGGCCCCTATTGTGCACATTAGTTTTAATGAGTACCCGGGTAACTCAGTTAAATTACAAAGGGAAGAACATTTTTTGTATTGCATGCACGATAATATGTATAGTAGTAGTATTAAGGTATTAATATATTATATATTAATGTTTTGTGCTATATTGTATACAACCATTTACTATTTCATAAGTTGTGTAGTGGGATACTGTGATTAAATTATAATACTTACCGATAATTTGTGGATTGACATTGATCTGGAAAACCTGAAAGAGAAGAAAAGAACAAAATAAGAGGTAATGAGTATCAGTTGTTAGTACATACACACATTCAACACGGGAGGAAGGCTTACCCATGCGAGCCTTATAATAATCAGCTTGGGTGGAGGCACATAGATAATAAATACCCCGGGGTGGTGAGTGAGGGGGTTACATAGGTGTCCCCTCTTCTAAGGGTTCAGGGCTTACTAAACCCCATTGCCTTACCCCAGCCTTGATAAGAGCCTAAGCAGCGCCTAAGCGATCCTGTGGGGTCTTTTCTTTTACTGCCTGTGGCCTCCAGTACTTCCAGCAGAGGTCCTCATCGCTGCCACTGCCTGGGTCTTCTGTGGGTCTTAGTGCCGGCTTGACGCAGCCAGGATTCTGTCACTGTGGCAGTTCTATGTGTCGGTGCCACAGCCGCTGACCCCAGCCCTTTCCTGCCATCTGGCAATCCCATCTCTCCTGCCAGACAGCGCCGGTCTCCTGGCTGCTACATGGTGAGACTGCTCCGCAGGTACGTTCCTATCTGAGGTCTCTCCTGCTCCCCGGCTGCCTCTCTTATCCCTTTCTTGCTGGGTGTTCCGCCTCTCCTCCAGGTCTCTGTCACCTTACTGCAAGCTGGACAACCTGTGGCTCTCCAGCTGTTGTGAAACTACACATCGCAGGGCATGCTGGGACTTGTAGCTTCACAATAGCTGGAGAGCCACAGGTTGGCCAGGTCTGCCTTACTGGCCTGGGATTTCCCGGAGACACCCAGGCCCAGGCTCCTTTACCCTGCAACCTGAGCCCCAATCATATGGGGGGATTTTCCTGAGGATTTGTGTTGCTGGCTGCTCAGGGAGTTGGCAGTCTTTCCTGCACATGCTCAGTGAGGGCCCTGGAGAAAGGGTCACGTAGTGGTCACCTGACACAGCACTTCACTAAAGAAAAAAAACTACAGGGGCTGCAATTACCAATATATACTGTAACACACCCCTTCCCTAGGCACAATGACTGACACATAAAAACAAGGGGTGACCCTGTCTAACTTTTTGGGGTACACTACCATGCGACGGTAAATTAATTTATGTTTCTGCAGCGGGGTACACTGGTATTCCACAGGGAATAACATCGGGTTGTAGAGTTGGATCTTGATCCGAGGCACCAACAGGCTAAAGCTTTGACTGTTCCCAAGATGCACTTCACCTAATCCTCTATATCTCCGCCTCCAGGCACTGGAGCTCAGTTTGTAAGTTGGTGCCTGCAGTGCAGGCAGCTAACAGGGAGGGCTGCGCTAGGCAGCCCTAAAAAGAGATTTTCAGAGAAGAAAGAAGACTTCAAAGGCCGCAGCACAGGCACTAGTTGCTATATGTCATGCCGACATATCGTGCTGCGGCTCCCTCACCTCCCCCAGCGGTGCTGTATACTCCCGCACCTTGGTTGCAGGGTACTTACAGCGGAGGCGCTCCGGTTTCATCAGGCACACACATACCGCCGCTGCTCTCCTGGATCGCGTGGCCGCACATCTAGGGAGGAGGTAAGAGGGTCCCCCAGGCGGGAACCGCCGAAATCGCGATCTGGATGCGGTCTCCGGAGACAGACCGCAACACTGGCGTGGACACTGTGGCCGTGCAGGGACCCCACTATATCCACCAGGACAAGGAGCACAGGTCGGATTTACTAAAATCTGTTTCACATAGGCTCCATTGTACCTGGTGGTGAAGTCCAGCAGAGGGGATAAGGCGCTGACCTGTAGCTTGGTATCCGTTCACATGGTCGACCATGTTATGGTCGACAGTCATTAGGTCGACCACTATTGGTCGACATTGACATGGTCGACATGGACACATGGTCGACACATGAAAATGGCCGACACATGAAAGGTCGACACATGAAAAGGTCGACATGAGTTTTTTAACTTTTTTTTCTTTTGGGGAACTTTTCCATACTTTACGATCCACGTGGACTACGATTGGAACGGTAATCTGTGCCGAGCGAAGCGGTAGCGGAGCAAAGGCACCATGCGAGGGGACGCGGTGCACTAATTGGGGTTCCCAGTCACTTTACGCAAAAAACGACACCAAAAAAAGTTAAAAAACTCATGTCGACCTTTTCATGTGTCGACCTTTCATGTGTCGACCATTTTCATGTGTCAAGTCAACCATGTGTCCCTGTTGACCATGTCAATGTCGACCAATAGTGGTCGACCTAATGACTGTCGACCATAACATGGTCGACCATTCATACCGGAACCCTGTAGCTTCTCCCCCAGCCCCATTCGCCATCTACAGCAAATGTTCCCGCTCTGGAGCTGCATTTCTCTCTCTCCCTCACTCCCTGTCAGCATTTGGGCGCCATTACACAGAGCTGCGCTGGTTCTGGGACTGCTGGGCACAGTCTCCTCTGTATAGCCGTCTGCCTCATCAGCACTATGCATTTACAGGACACTTCAGTATTCTACATGTCGTTTAGACAGTGTTAGTTAAGAACAAGTGCATAACTATATGAATTAGTACAAGTATTCTGTGACATACATCCAGTGTTTACTGAGCATTATTTGTTATATATGTATACATACATAGCTCTATGTAGTATTACCGATGCAGTTTTATTGTTGTATGTAATAATTTCTGCATTGTACATGTGACTGTGTGTGCCAATAGCTGCTGTGTGGTTCCTTTTATGTGTATCTCACACATATTGCTATCCCTATATTCTGTACCCTGAGGGGGGATAAGTGCGTCAGGGTCATATATATAGTGTTTCACAGGATATACTATTTGGTATATTTTCAGTCACCCTATACCGCTTAAATCCTCTGTTTGTGTTCTGCGTTTGCAGTCAACTTACACAGGTTTTTTTTGTCTGGTACTGTTTGTCTGGCTATATTGTACTAATACGCCCTAAGGCTAAGTTTCCAAGAAATGTCTGCTACACAGGGCGGGAATTCCGTGGATGCTCCTGCATCATGCAGTGCTGACGCCACGGTTTTACCTGAGGAAAAAATTTCATCTGAGGGTCCAGGTACTGGGAGTTCTGCACCCCCAAGTCAGCCTGCAGCACCGGTGGCACACCAAAACCCACCCTGGGCTGCTTTCTCTAATATGCTGACTACGCTGGTAACAAGACTTACGCCCCCTGTGGGACCTCCTGTGCCATTACAGCCGCATATTGTCCCTGTAGTAAATCCGCCATGGGCGGATACTCTGTCAACTCTGTTACAGAAATTAAATCAGTCCTTGGTTAAACAAACACCTAACCCTCGCCCTCCTAGGACCAAAGGACCATCTAAACAGGCAATTTCTTCCTCACAATCCACTCATGGTTCGTATACTTCATCCGATGAAGATGGGGAATATACTGATCCATCAGACACTGATGCAGCTGCTTCTGATGAGGAATCTATAACACAGGTTTATGTACCTGACCTAGTGGAGGCTATCACACTGATTCTTCAGATTGATGACCCTCCGGATACGTCTAAGAAACCTGATAAGTTCAAACGTCAGAAGGTTACTAAATTAGTTTTACCACTTTCTGAAAATTTAGTTGACATACGTCAGGAATCCTGGGAGTCTCTAGGAAAGAAATTCTCCCTTTCTAAATGGATGCTTGCTCGCTATTCCCTCGCTGCAGAGTTAAGTAAAAATTGGAAACACCCCTCTGGTGGACTCACATTTCGCACGTCTTGTGGTGTCTTCTACTCTCCCTGTCACTACCGTCACCTCTCTGAACCGACGGATAAGCATGTGGAGGGTTGTTTGAAGTCTATTTACACTCTTACAGGTGTTGTACATAGACCTACTATAGCAGCTTCTTGGGCTGCAAAAGCTATTGAAGCCTGGGTCCAAGAAGTTGAGGCGGAGCTACTTCTGTATTTTTCTGATAATGCCAAACAGTGTCTTGCATATATTACCACAGCCTCTCATTACATTCAGGAGGCGGCTTCTGATGCCAGGCGTGCTGGTGGCCAAAGCGTCTACTACGTCCATTCTGGCTCGCCGGATTCTGTGGTTGCGGTCCTGGTCTGTGGATCTGGACTCCAAAAGGACCTTGGAGGTGATCCCTTTTAAGGGAAACATCCTTTTTGGGGAAGATATGAAAAAGATTGTTGCTGACTTAGTGTCTGCTAAAACTGCATGTCTGCCGAGGACTAATCCTTCGGCTCAGAAGCCTAAGAGTACTGCCTTTCGTTCCTTTCGCCCTCCAAGTAAAGCAAGGGTCAGGCATACCTAAAACATGCTCGCACTTCCAAAACCTCTAAGCCCAAACCTAAACGTTCCTGGGCAGCCCGTCAGCCTGCTCACAAACCAGACAAGACTGCTGCATGACGGGGCGGGCCTCACCCTGGAGGACCCCAGGGAGGGAGGCCGACTTCTGCGGTTTGCCCAGGTATGGTTACAGACCACTTCGGATGCCTGGGTGAGGGAAGTCGTCGCTCACGGATACGCCATCTCTTCAAGAAACGTCCCCCTCGCCAGTTTTGCTCGACAAATATCCCTTCGGATCCGTTGAAAGCAAAAACTCTACATTTGGTGGTACAACCCCTCCTGGACACAGGAGTGATAGTGCCGGTGCCTCTGGCTCAGAGAGGCAGGGGGTACTATTCAACGCTGTTCCTAGTTCGGAAACCAAATGGATCCTCCCGGCCCATTCTCAACCTCAAGCCTTTAAACAAATGTGTGAAGGTATCCAAATTCCGTATGAAAAACTCTTCACTCTATTGTTCTGGCCTTGGAACCCAAGTACTATATGGTATCCCTGGACGTACAGGATGCTTACCTACATATACCTATTGCCTTGTCACATCAGCAATATCTGCGGTTTGCTATTGGCAACCTACATTATCAATTCCAGGCCTTGCCTTTTGGACTGACCACGGCTCCGCAAATCTTCACCAAGGTCATGGCTGTCATGACGGCCCTTCTCCGCCGTCAGGGTATCAGGATCCTGCCGTATCTGGACGATTGGTTGATCCTGGCGAACTCCCCAGAGGTTCTCCTCCGTCATCTGGTAGTGACGGTCCAATTCCTGCAAGCCCACGGGTGGCTCATCAACTGGAAAAAATCCCCACTGGTCCCTGCTCAGAGCATGGTGCACCCGGAGGCATTACTGGACACACACAACCAACGGTTGTTCTTGTCTCCGGAGAAGGTCCTGAAACTTCAGGACAAGATAAGATGCTTCCTATCTCGCCAACGTGTGTCGTTATACTCGGCGATGAAGTACTAGGTGTCGGCTTTCGACATGGTAGAGTACACTCCATTTCATTCTCGCTCTCTGCAGCTGTTAATCCTTTCCAAGTGGGAGGGCCTCTCTCACCGGATCAGGTCTCACATGATTTCCTTGACTCCGGAAGTTCATCTGTCTCTGAGCTTATGGCTCCAGGACCAACAATTGAGCAGGTGTTGTCCCTTCTGGATCTCCAGCTGGGTCCTACTAACGACGGATGCCAGTCTGCGGGGTTGGGGCGCGGTGTTGGAGCAACACTCTCTTCAGGGTCGGTGGACCAGAGAGGAATCTCTCCTTTCCGATAAACATTCTGGAGTTGCGGGCAATGTTCAATGCTCTGAAACTGGCCCTGCCTCTAGTACAGAACAGGCTTGATCATGTACAGTTGGACAACGCCACCACGGTGGCATACATAAATCATCAAGGTGGCACTCGAAGCCGCATGGCAATGATGGAAGTATCAAAGATTCTTCGATGGGCGGAACGCCAGCTACAAGCCATATCGGCAGTGTTCATTCCGGGTGTCCTCAACTGGGAAGCGGACTTCCTCAGTCGTCAGGATGTACACGCCGGAGAGTAGAGCCTTCATCCGGAAGACTTTCAACTCCTAGTGGACAAGTGGGGTCTACCAGATGTAAACCTGATGGCTGGCGTCTCGACACAATCACAAGGTTCCGGTCTTCGGAGCAAGGACAAGGGATCCTCATGCAGCGTTCGTGGACGCGCTGGCAATTCCATGGAACTTTCGGTTGCCGTATGTGTTCCCTTCTGTGTCACTCCTGCAAAGGGTAATAAGGAACTTCAAGCAAGAAGGAGGATTACTACTTCTAATAGCTCCAGCGTGGCCCAGACGGCATTGGTACTCAGACCTGCAGGGTCTCTCGATAGAGCGTCCTCTTCTGCTTCCGCAACGCCCAGACCTCTTCGTTCAGAGCCCGTGTGTCTATTAGGATCAGGCCCGACTGGCTTTGATGGCGTGGATCTTGAAGCTTTTCTGAGGCGGTCATTCAAACTATGTTGAAAGCACGTAAACCGGCTTCGGCTCGAATTTATTATAGGGTCTGGCATTCTTACTTCACCTGGTATGCGGCTAAGAATTGTGATGCGTACAAGTTCAGTACTGCCAAACTTTTGGCTTTTCTGCAACAGGGCCTGGACTTAAGCCTTCGTCTGGCCTCCCTCAAGGTTCATATTTCAGCCTTGTCGGTATGGTTTCAGAGAAAAATTCCGACTCTGCCTGACGTTCATACTTTCACTCAGGGTGTTTTACGGATTCAACCTCCCTGTGTTCCTCCTGTGGCTCCTTGGGATTTGTCGGTTGTTTTGGATGCCCTACAAGAGTCTCCGTTTGAACCTCTTGAGTCTGTGGACCTTAAATGGCTTACACTTAAGGTCTTATTTTTGCTGGCTATTGCCTCTGCTAGAAGGGTTTCAGACTTGGGTGCCTTATCCTGTCGGTCACCCTTTCTGATTTTTCACCGTGACCGTGCAGTTCTTAGAACTTGCCCTGGTTATCTGCCTAAGATGGCGTCGTCTTTCCACCTTCACCAAGAGATTGTGGTGCCGGCCTTTATCTCTCTTGGTTTGACTTCCAAAGAACGGTATTTGGATGTGGTACTGGCTCTCCTTATATATGTGAAGAGAACCGCCTCTCTTAGGAGATCTGATTCTCTCTTTGTCCTTTTTGGTTTTCACAAATTTGGCTGGCCTGCGAATAAGCAGACCTTGGCCGGATGGATTAGAATGGTGATTGCACAAGCTTATGTACAGGCTGGACTTCCAGCTCCTGCTACTATCAAGGCCCATTCTACTAGGTCTGTTCTACTAGGTCTGTTCAGGTCCTATGCCTTTGATTCTTCCACCTCCCAGGATGCTTCCTTTGGATGCTGGGTTCTTTTGTCCGCTACAATGCATCCCCTCCCATGAGGAACTGCTCTAGGACATCCCCAATGTTATTCCCTGTGGAATGCCAGTGTACCCCGCAACAGAAAAGGAGATTTATGGTACGACTTACCATTGTTAAATCTCTTTCTGCAAGGTACACTGGTTTCCACAGGGCGCCCACCCTGATGCACTTAGCTTCTTTGGGTTTGTATGGCATTAGCCGCTGGTACCTTTTCCTGTCGTGAGAATGTGGTTATCTGTGGCTACTAACTACTGTCGTCTCTTTCGCCTGCTACTGCATTGGACTGATTAACAAAACTGAGCTCCAGTGCCTGGAGGCGGAGTTATAGAAGAGGCAGTGCAGTGCATCTTGGGAACAGTCAAAGCTTTAGCCTGTTTGTGCCTCGGATCAAGATCCAGCTCTACACCCTGATGTTATTCCCTGTGGAAACCAGTGTCAGTGTACCTCGCAGAAAGAGATTTAACAATGGTAAGTCTTACCATAAAGCTCCTTTTCAAATACACCTTATACACACAGCCTGAAGGTCATTTAATACAATATTTTTAATAACTTTGTATATTAAACAAAGTTTGTGTACATTGAGCCATCCGAAAACTAAAGTTTCACTATCTCAGTCTCACTTGAAAAATTCTGCATTTCAAAATATTCCGTATTTCGGAATATTTGGATATGGGATACTCAACCTGTACTGTAGAATAGATTTAGAAATACATTGGGGATAAACCCCTGGTGTCCCCCAGCACACAGAGCTGTACCTGTACCAAGACATGAAAGACTATATACTGTATGTATATATATACATACATATAATAGAAATCCAGAGGTCTTAGTTACATACAGTTTGCAAATGTTTGATAAGCCACCAGGCCCCGACAAGGCTCCTCTGATGCTGGTGGCCCCTAACTCTAGGTCTGGGCCTGGGGTGTAGAACCCCACAAACCGGCTAAGGCCAGTTAACTCCGGAGCAGCACAACGCGAGAAGGTAAAGTGTTAGTGTGTGTTAATAAAGGAAAACAAAATCTATATACAAAAATTAAAATACTAGTGAAAGTGTAATTAAAAGACCAGAAGGATTAATAAATGTGTTAAGGGGGTGCTAAATAAGATCTCGCAGTGTGCTACCCCAAAGCAGCCCAGCCCCACCAATCTAGGGGGACCCGCACCCCACAACCGCCCCAGGTACTAATAATAATAATAACAACCCTTCCGGGTAATTTTGTTCTGTAGAATAGATTGCAAGAAAGTTCTGGCTTAGACTATATCAATCTGTACAAACAATAAGGCTTTGTCATTCCCTGGCTAGATGAAATTACTTCTCCCCTTTGCCCTCTGTAAAAGTGATGAAGATATTTATAAGTATATATCAATGGCCAGTACAGCAAGCTACTTGAATGAATCGATGCACAAGCATTTTCCATCAGGATCATACAAATAAGTGACAACCTGACCTCCTTATAAGTAAGCACACCCATCACCACCCCCCACGCAGCAGGCGGTGCTCATGTGTGATGTCACAGCTAGTCAGCGCATTACCATGACAACCAGCAAAAACACAAAGCGAATCAATACAATATATAAATTATTAAAGCATGATGTATCTTTCACATCCTTTCCGCGGCTGAATAGGAGAGAGGGAGTGGATAATGTAACTTGGATATAGTTTTACGTGTAGTCAGCTTCCCAGAAATTTTATTCTCAGTATCTTCCTGAAGAAAAACAATGTTCTACTGACACAACCGGAGCGGAGACAGTGCAGGCACTGTGTAAGACAATCTGCCCAACATGTCCTACGGGGAACAGGAATTTGTGTCTTGTGCGGTAAATACGATTTTGTCACAGAGCCCAGACTGGGAGGTAGGAAAACAAGAAGATCAAATGGACATATATGATAAATTCAAAACAGCTATGACTTGGATTTCCTACTCGCTCGGCAAATGGATCCAGTTGGTCTAAGAGCAGACGCTAACATTTCCAGCTGGGGTGTATGGCATGGCATAGCTCGGCCGTGTGTGGGAGGCGAGGGTCTACAAGCCAGATGAGGAGAAGGGTACGGGGGCTGTGAGTTGGTAATCTGTCAGAAGGATAAAAACCTCACACATGGCAATAAAACAAGCTTTCGTTTCTCTAATAAAATATGGTCACAAATATGAACAGACATATTAATAGACATATGTCTCCAACTGTCCCTATGAATCCTTATCTTTGTTTTTTGCATTAATTACTACACCTGACTGTTGAAAAGATTCACCGTATTTCATAAAACGTATTGTGATGCCCTTGTAGTGAGGTTTCCATGAAGACCATCAATTTTAAGCACATACTAGATGGGCCAAGAGATACTTATCTGCTGTCAAATTCTATGTTTCCATGAAGCAGGACTAGTTATCACTCGCTGGTGAGCTGGTGGCCTGTCCACCCTGGCTTGCTCCACTGGCACATGTCAGCCGTAGGAAAGTCCACAGAAAATGATCTCAGACAAGTTTTTTCTCTGACACAAATGGAAACCAGATCCTGCCAAACTCTACCGACAAATGCTTTCCTGTGCATCATACGGGAACCCATGTTCCTTCCTGATGTGTCACCATCTCTCACGTCCAACTCCAAAGTTCAAGTTGTTATGAGAAGGAAAATGGGAGGTGGTGGGATAAAATTAGGGATTATTCACAGGAAGAAAATGAGTAAGAACTGCAAGAATGGTTTCATTTACTATTTACTATACTCTATGTCAGTAGTACATCTATCTTTGTAGCTTAAGTGTTCTAAAGTTGTCCTCAGTCCTCAATGCCCTGTTGTCCCAGAATGACGTACGCTAGCCATGATGCAATATACTCAACTTCAAACTTATATATTTCACTAGCTGTTCCACCCGTTCTTCGCACGGGAGTTTCTGATTTTCACGGTTGTAAATATAAAGGAGTGCTAAAAATTTGGTAACTCTACAGAGATGTAAATTTTAGATGTCTTAATGTAAGTAAATATTAATTCATGGTTCTTGGCCTTACCCGAGGAGCACTCGGAGCAGATACGGTAAAAGGTGACAGGAGCATTTTTGTAGTTTATTAAATTCTACCCACTGGAGGTGCAATCCAAATTTTGATCTGATTGTCCGTTTGGGGCATTATCGTTCATGCAACGCACGCCACGCATCGGTAATGACGTCATTATGTCAACCCCCTTTTCAACCTCTTAGGGGAGGTTTATTAAAATTCTAATTACGTAGTTTTCCTATTTCCCACCTGAAGAATACCTATGTTACATTCCATCTTCCTAACATATCGGTAAGTAAGAGAATTAGTGATGAGTCAGTGAGTGTGTGAGGGCTTTCGCATTTATATATATATATATATATATATATATATATATATACAGAAATTGAAATAAGGCGGCACTCAGGAGACTTGGATACGGTGAAATCAAAAAAGTGCTTTAGTCAACGTTTCGGGGATCGTGACCCCGTCTTCAAGTCTCCTGAGTGCCGCCTTATTTCAATTTCTGTGCATACACGGGCTGCAGGCCTGGATGGAGGGCACCGGAGCGCCTTATACCACCAGCTATATACCAGGAGTGCCGGACTGTGTTGCTCTATATATATATATATATATATATATATATATATATATATATATATATATATATTTATATATATATATAAATATATATATATATATATATATATATATATGTATGTAGCAAGAAGAATTGCAATATAAAATGGTGGCATCTGAGCAACACATTGTACTGATGTAGACGAATTATGGGCACTGATTATAATAAGACTGCTTATAATAAGACTGCTGGGCCATCACATTAGGTGGCCTATTTATCAAGCTTATCTGGCCTGTTATCCATGCAGAAATAGTGGTTTCTACTGATTATCACTGAATGAAGTAAAACTACCAATCCCGTAATACCAGATATCTTCTGAGACAATATTAGATTCGGGGCACATGGTCACCCCCAAACAATGTCCCCAGCAGATGTGCTAATAATCAGGTTTTAGTTTTCGGAGCTTGCCACAATCACTAAAGCACCATATTCGGAGGGTGTCAGCACGGTCTTCCCTATTGATAGAGGCTCTGAAGAGCAAAGAGGAGAACATTCATAAATAGCCACAAAAACGTGTTCCCAGATTATTTCCAGTTAATTTTTGTTAATTTTAAAATACGGATCCCATGATGAGGTAATGTGATATAGATCACATGGAGTAGATGGACTTTTCTGCACACAATGGATTTAGGTACTGTAGGTTATCTTTGTAGTACATCAATCATCATTAGCGGATGATGGCCCTCATTCCGAGTTGTTCGCTCGTTATTTTTCCTCGCATCGGTGCGATTAGTCGCAAACTGCGCATGCGCAACGTTCGCAGTGCTCCTGCGCCAAGTAAATTTGCTAAAAAGTTTGGTATTTTACTCACGGCTTAACGTAGAAATTTCTTCGTTCTGGTGATCGGAGTGTGATTGACAGGTAGTGGGTGTTTCTGTGCGGAAACTGGCCGTTTTATGGGTGTGTGCGAAAAAACGCTTGCGTTTCTGGGAAAAACGCGGGAGTGTCTGATGAAACGGGGGAGTGTCTGGGCGAACGCTGGGTGTGTTTGTGATGTTAAACCAGGAACGAAACTGACTGAACTGATCGCAGTTGCCGAGTAAGTCTGGAGCTACTCAGAAACTGCTAAGAGGTTTCTAATCGCAATTCTGCTAATCTTGCGTTCGCAATTCTGCTATGCTAAGAGTCACTCCCAGTAGGCGGCGGCTTAGCGTGTGCAATGCTGCTAAAAGCAGCTAGCGAGCGAACAACTCGGAATGAGGGCCGATATACAGTATCAGACAGTGAATAGAGTGGATAAGTTGCCCATAGCGTACAGCTTCAAACTATAATTTTCTAGAATGCACTTGATAAATGCTACGTTAAAGCTGATAAGTTTCCAGTGGCAACTTCTCCACTGGCCCTCCTCTCCACACTTTTCACTGCTTGATACATCAGACCCGTTAGTATCATGTACGGTAAGTACAGCCTATAGGTAACATAACTGCCCTCCACACTTTGGGGTCTATTCATGAAGCAGCGAAAAGAGTGGAGAAGTGAGCCAGTGGAGAAGTTGACCATGGCAACCAATTTATCACAGGTCATCTTATCACTGCTATCGCACGAAAAGTGCCACGAAAATGACTTACTGCAGGTATGCACTCTCCCGCTTTTCGCACTTACCCTATTACAAAATTGCGAAACGGGACTAGCGTGATAATTCTAGCCGGCAAAACCTGAGATAAGTATAGGAGAAAATGGGGAAGTCTGCCTGTACCCTCTAAAAAGCCAAACTAATACAGGAAAGCATTATAATATAAAGGTCTATTAGTGGCCATAATAAAACTATTTGGTGTACTTAATTCGGGCCAAATGACTGTTATATGCATTTTGTTTTTAAATGTAAAAAAATTATTTAAAAAATTTCGGCAAGTAAGTGCTCTCATTAAATTAGGGATACATAAATATTGGTATAATGTATTGAGGAGCGAGTGCGTATAGCGCAAGCGGGCATAAACTTCTAGGCTGTTAGGACGGCATGGGCTTTACACAATGTTTGAGGTTATCGAACAGTTAATAGGCTTGGGGGGGGGGGGGGGTTGGTCTTAATCAGGATAGTGGGAGTGTTGGGAGGAGCTAGCAGACATTTTAGTGAGACAGAATCTGCATCCTGCCTCTTTCTCTCAGGAGTTTGCCAGTGAAGGACGTGCTGCTCCTGAGAGTAACCATTTTATTCTGTTTGTCTCTCAAGTATCTCTATTCTCTAATCTGTTATCTTTCTTCTACTTATTTCTCTCTATCCTCTAGCCTGGTTCTCCCCCTTTTTTCTTCCCTCTCTATTTTTCTTACTTTTGTACTACCCCTTTTTAATTTTTCATGTCCGCACGCCCTCATAGACGGGCGCTCCCACCGGCCCGCTACCTGGTTACTGGGGCTGGAGCGGCTTCAGCGGACCCTTCCGCTCGACGCCGCCGCCAGTCCCTCAGCCCTGCTCGGCTCCCTTCTGCCGCGGGTACACTCGCGGGTGCTTCCCCCGGCGGCCTAGCGGCTGCTTCCGCCGCGGGTCCTGCGACGCGCTCACGCGGGCTCCGGCGGGTCGCGGCGGCACACAACCCTTCTCCCACCTCGGCCCCTACTGCAGCGCGCGGTGCGCGGGTCAGGCCGGCGGCGGGAGCACGTGGGGGGGCACGGGCGGTCACAATCCCTGGAGGTGCTGTTTCTTCAGCCTCCAGGGGTAGGGGCACACTTAATGCCACACATGCGCGGCCTGCAAGGGGGGGGGGGGTAGGGCCCGTCTCCTGGAGGCCATAATATGTCGGGCTCCAGGGGCTCGTTCCCTCCCAGTACTGCCCGGGCCATGACTGCTGCGGGGTCCTTAGGGGGTCGCGCACCACATCTGGGGGCTGCGGCACGGGCGCCCATCTCGTCACGCGGTGCCTGGGCCCGGGCAAGGCGTGCCGGGACGCGTGCTGCTGCTGTGCCCAGTCTAGGGGTTACCCCAGGGTATGATGCAGCTCGGTCTCCTGCTGTGGGTGCTCGGGTATCGGCCCCCTCTCTGGGTCGCCCTGACTTGGGTACCCCCCATCAGGTCGTGAACCCCTTGGCAGATGTTAGCCTGCAGTGGGCGGGCGCGGGGCGTAGGACTATACGAGCAGCTACAGGTCCTGCACATCCAGCTGGTCGTGCAGGGCCTTTGGCCAGTAGTGCCCCTTCAGCGAGCAGCATCGTTCTTCCTGTTGCACCTGCGACAGGACCCGCACCTGCGGACGGGCACACGGCAGCTGTTTCTGCACTGCTAGTCTCTCTGGTAGGGATTTTGACTCCCCTATTGACGGCGCGGGCGTCTGTAAGTGGATCGACAGGCCAGTTCGGTGACTTGCGGTCGGCGCTGAACCCACTTGTCGCTCAGCTGACGTCGTTATGCGCCGCCCCCGGTTCTGCTGCGGGGCAACAAACGTTCGTTACCGATGGGTCCGGTGGGCATGTGCCTGCGCTTAACCAATTGCCGGCCTCTTCGCGGGCACCTTCTGTTCCCTCTCCCGTTGCAGATCCGGTGGACATGGCGGAGAGTGATTCCGACAACAGCGACCAGTCTTTTGCATCGGCTGCCACGAGACGGAATTCCCAAGCCTCCTCGTCCGGTGAGACTGATGGTAATGGCGCGTTAGGTCAGCAGGGCGCCGTGGCCGAGGCTGCTAGTGGCAAAGGCCAGAAGGAGCTTGCCAAGGGTAAACGCCGGAGGCACGGACGTTCCCACAAGCGCAGTAAGCGTTCGCGCCGCCATAGGCACAGGAGCAGTAGCAGCAGTCCGGAAGAGGGCAGCCCCAGCGACGTCGTGCGTTGCCCATACACCAAAGTTTTGTGGGGTCTCCGCCCACGGATACGAGATCGTATCAATAGTGGATCTTACGTGGATGTCTTCGCATTAACGTCCAAGTCCCGCAAGGCTTTGGTGGCGGCCAAGAAAAAGAGCGGGATAGGTGAGGACGCCTATAGGTCCTATGTTAACTGGCTCAAGGGGTTCTTCACCTTCTCAGCCTGTTACCTGGAGACTCGCCCGTAAGAGGCCATGAACATCGTGCGCTATGTGTACATGCTTCATGGTTTATTCCTTTCTAACAGGCCTCTCGCATGGCTTCGGTACGACACGGAGTTCAGGCGAAAACAGCACGGGCTGCATATCATGGCTTTCGGAGTCAAGGACGTTGAAGTTTGGCTTGAGGTTACGGAGATCTCACTCGGACTTCCGGAAGCCTTTCCGGCCAAGCATGTTAGTATGTCCGCTAGGGGTTCCTTTCGGGCCAACGCGGGTCGAGGGTCCAAAGGTCGTTGTTTTGCCTTTAACAACGGCAATTGCGGATCTGGGCCCAAATGTCGTTTCCGGCACAGCTGCCTACGCTGCGGAGCGTCCCACTCAGCTATGGAATGTCCCAAGCCTGCCAGTGCGGGTTCGGGAGGCAGATCCTCCGGCGTTACTAGTGATCAGTAAAGCCCCTTCCCCTGTCCGGCTGGAAGCCATGCGCCAATGGCTTACGTGGTACCCGCTCCGCCCCCAGGCCCAATTTTTGCTGGAAGGTTTCACTGAGGGATTTCGCCTTCCCATTAGCGGCGAGGTCCCTTACTCAGCTCCTCGGAACTTGCGTTCGGCCAGAGAGCTTCCCCACATTCTGAAGGGTAAAGTGGCCAAGGAGGTGCAGCTGGGACGCATGGCCGGCATCTTTGCTGCACCCCCTTTGCCGAATTTGGTTTTATCCCCTGTCGGAGTCGTCCCTAAGAAAACTCCGGCCAAATTTAGGCTAATCCAGCACCTGTCTTACCCTCATGGCGGGTCTGTTAACGATGCGAACCCCGAGGCGATGTCCTCGGTTACGTATCAGTCGTTTGATGGCGCTTTGAAATTAGTCAGAGCGGCGGGCCCCCATGAGTTATTGGGTAAGGTTGATGTGGAATCTGCATTTCGTCTTTTGCCATTGCACCCTGATTCGTTTCGTTTCATGGGCTTTAGGCTGGACGACGGCTTTTACATCGACAAATGCCTGCCCATGGGTTGCTCAGTCTCCTGTGCTTTATTCGAGGCTTTTAGTTCATTTCTCCATTGGTGCGTTTGCGCTGGGACAGGTGAACCGGGGGTCGCACACTATCTGGACGATTTCCTGTGCATCGGGCCTTGCGGCTCGGACAGATGTGCTCGGCTGCTATTCTCCTTGAAAGCACTTTTTTCTGAGTTCGGAGTACCGATCGCTCCGGAAAAATGTGAGGGTCCCTGCACTCGCCTCTCGTATCTAGGCATCGAAATGGATACAGAGGCGGGATGCTGCCAATTGCCCTTAGACAAAGTTGCCAAGTTGCGTGTGTGTATTGAGAGGGCATTGGCAGGTGGCAAGGTTACCTTGCGCCAGTGCCAATCCCTTCTCGGTCTTTTCAATTTTGCATGCAGGGTCATTCCCATGGGTAGAATCTTTTGCCGCAAATTGGAGCGGGCGACGGCTGGCGCTCGCAGGCCGCATCACTTCATTAGATTGTCATCCGAGATTTGCAGGGATCTGCGAGTTTGGGATGCCTTTCTGCAGGAGTTTAATGGTGTGGCCATTTGGCTGTCTGATGCGGTCCACAACCCAAGTATCCAGTTGTTCACCGATGCGTCGGGCTCCTGGGGATACGGTGCGTACCTCGATGGTGCGTGGTCCGCTGCCCCTTGGCCGGATTCCTGGTTCCAGCTGGGCTTAACCCGCAACCTTTTGTTGCTGGAACTGTTTCCCATTGTCGTTGCATTAGAGCTGTGGGGGGAGCGGATCAAAGACCAGCACGTGGTCTTCTGGTGCGACAATCTGGGCGTGGTTCAGGCAATCAATGGGCAGCGATCTTCCTCGCTTCCAGTTCTTTGCTTGTTGGTCCGCCTAGTCTTGCGCTGTTTGCGTCTTAATGTTCACTTCATTGCGCGGTATGTCCCAGGGGTTGACAACAGCATTGCCGATGCTCTTTCTAGACAACAGTGGGCTCTGTTTCGCGAGTTGGCTCCTTCTGCAGCGCTTACAGGTGACGTTTGCCCTACTCAATGCTGGCAGTTTATATGGCTGGGTTAACTGGGGCGTGGGCGTTGGATTACCTTGCCTGCCTGCCCTAACACTAGCGCCTGTCCCGTCACCTTAGCACCCGTGTATGGTGACTCCCGGCCACGTGGTGGCGGAGCGTGGCTTGTCCACCTCGATGGGTCTCCTCTGTGTTGAACCAATTCTGGCGGGTATTTCAATACTGCATCCTTGTGTTGGGATTGTCGCCATCACTGTCTGGCGCACATTCCTTTCGTATGGGTGCTGCGACAACAGCCATTCATTGGGGTTTATGAGTCTGAGATTAAATCGCTTGGTCGATGGAAATCCAATGCCTACTAGCGCTATGTCCGGTAATTAGGAATTTCCAGTTTCTGGCAGGCCTCCTTCTGGTTTGCCTCAAATTTTTCTTGTTATACATTGGTTTATTTTCAGTTCACTCGAGGGACGACGGGATGGCAGGTCGGCGTTGGGAGGCCTTCGCTTGCCGCTACATTTTAGCGGTGTTCTGCGGGAGTGCCTCGGCTCTGACTTGTTTCCCCGTCTTTTCGTCTCTCCTCGACTGGACTCGACCTGTAGCCTTTTTTGGCCACTCGTCACCGTTTGTGCGGTGGGGGTCCCGTTGGATTTTGCCCTGCTTTTCTCCTGAAAACCCGGAGGGTGCTATTGGCCCGCGCCCTCTGCGGCAGGTTTTGCAGGTTTTCACTTCGGGACAGGTCGTTCCCCTCCCCGCCCCTTCCTCGTTTTCAGGACGCCCATTTCTCTGGACCTGATGGTGTCCTTTTTGACTGATAGGGCATTTGTTTAGGTTGGAGTGTAGTTTTCGGGTTAGTTTTAGTTAGTTAGCGCTTAGGCCGTTGTTAGACAGGGTATTGTGGCGGCACCGGCTCCTTACAGGCCGGTGTGTGGCGGGAAAGAACGGCAGTTACAGTGGCTATTGCGCCGCTGTTTGTGGGTGCGCTTTTTGACCAATACATCGTATACTCTGGCCCTCCTTACCGGGGGTCATTGGGGCTCGGCTGTCTGGCCGGCTCTCTTAGGGTGTATTGGGGTAGAAAGTTGGAAACTCAGCACTTATTGGCGTAGCCAATGAGATAAAGCAAGTCATGTCGTGGACATGCGTAGCGGCAATAAGTCGTAATGTCACTGTTGGTCTGGCCGTTCTTTCTAATTGCCACCATACTTAGTTTAAATATATCATAATAAATAACGGTTGACCGATTTTAATGGCATTTCAGTGGTCTGTGTCGTTATTTCTCTGTGCATTTATTTCTAGATAAGTTAAGTTAGTTCATATTTATTTGTAAGGTTATTGTGGAATGATGTCATGCGGTCCGACATCGGCCGATAGAAAGTTTATGGGGTCATTTATAGGCACTTTAAAAAAAACATCCCAACTACTCCCACCTGCAAGTCTAAAAACACTTGTCCCACTTATAAAACACCCCAATATACCTGTCCCATACCTTTGTGACATTTTGACCTTAAAAATAGAGATTTCCCTCAACTCTTCACCTGCTCACAGATGGTGAAAACAAATTTGCGATAAAACCTACAGTATGGAAACTTTTCACTGATACCTTTCCGCAGCTTAGATATAGAGGGCTAGATGCATCATCGCTTGGAGGGTGATAAAACAGAGAATGAAAAAGTGCCAGCCAATCAGCTCCTGACTACCATGTCACAGGCTGTGTTTGAAAAATGTCAGTTAGGAGCTGATTGGCTGGCACTTTTTCACTCTCCATTTTATCACTTTCCAAGCGATGATGCATCTGGCCCACAGAGTTTTCACTATAGCGATAAAACTCCTTGTTTATATCACGAAATGGAATTTTCACAGCCAATAGGATATAGAGTTAAAGGCCCTCATTTCGAGTTGATCGCTAGCTGCTTTCGTTCGCAGCGCAGCGATCAGGTAAAAATCGGCAATTCTGCGAATGCGTATGGTGCGCAATGCGCACGCGCGTCGTACTTTCACAAAAGCCGATGTAGTTTAACACAAGCTCCAGCGACGCTTTTTAGTCGCACTGCTGGCCGCAGAGTGATTGACAGGAAGTGGGTGTTTCTGGGTGGTAACTGACCGTTTTCGGGGAGTGTGTGAAAAAACGCAGGCGTGCCAGATAAAAACGCAGGAGTGGCTGGAAAAACGTAGGCGTGGCTGGCCGAACGCATGGCGTGTTTGTGACGTCAAAACAGGGACTAAACAGTCTGAAGTGATCGCAAGCTAGGAGTAGGTCTGCAGCTACTCAGAAACTGCACAATCTTTTTTTGTAGCAGCGCTTTCGGTCGCACTTCTGCTAAGCTAAGATACACTCCAAGAGGGCGGCGGCTTAGCGTTTGCACTGCTGCTAAAGGCAGTTAGCGAGCGATCAACTCGGAATGAGGGCCAAAATCTTATATTTGCGTCTGGTTTGCTTTGCAATTTACAGGCTCCAAGTGAGTTGGGAAGTAGTCTTCTACACTTTCCTGCCACTAGCTGATGCATTTGTTCCTGCTACTTGCAGTGAGATGGAGCCTCGTTTATTTCTACCTACAGTATACAAAGTTGTCACATTTCACATCTGTGGCCAATCAGAAAAGGCAAAAAAAATTAGGTTTTGTTATCCCTCGCGGTACACCGAGCTTTAGCATCAAGGGCCCGATTCAGACCCGATCGCTGTTGTGCGAATTCGCACAGCAGCCGATTATCGATTGACTGCGTATGCATATGCGAGCCCAAACAGCGACAGAATGGTGCAAAAATTTAAATCGCCGGTGTACGCAAGGTGACTGACAGGAAGCGGGCATTTGGGGGTGGTAACTGGCCGTTTTCTGGTAGTGTCAGGCAGGGCCGGTGCTAGGGTGTTCGGCGCCCTCCTGCAAAATATAAATTTGCGCCCTCCCATACTTTACATGTAGGGCCGGGGGGGTTACCATGGCCTCTTGGGCCCCTGAGCTGCAGGAGATCCGTGTAAGCCTATGGATGTGAACTCTCTGCCCACACTCACTCTGTGCAGCACTAGTTACGGCCCTGCACACAGACAGTGCCGTAACTAGACATTTTACCGCTGTGTGCAAGAGAGGGAATCGGCACACCCCCCCCCACACACACACACCTGCATGTAAAGTAGGGGCAGTGCGCGCCGCAGGCGCGCTCAAAAAATATAGGGGCGTGGCTTCGTGGGGAAGGGGTGTGGCCACAAAATAATACCAATTCATATTACATATTATAGTAGTCTCCATTATTTAAACTATGCCGCACAGTAGCGCCACTACACCAGGTAGAGCCCCTTTTACACATTACGGCCGACAGATTCCGCTTTTTACACATTACGGCAGACAGCGTCCCCCTTTTTACACATTACGGCAGACAGCGTCCCCCTTTTACACATTACGGCAGACAGCGTCCCCTTTTTACACATTACGGCGGACAGCGCACCCCTTTTTACACATTACGGCGGACAGCGTCCACTTTTTGCACATTACGGCGGACAGCGCCTCCCTTTTTACACATTACGGCAGCCAGCGTCCCCCTTTTTACACATTACGGCGGACAGCGCTCCCCTTTTTACACATTACGGCGGACAGCGCTCCCCTTTTTACACATTACGGCGGACAGAGTCCCCTTTTTACACATTACGGCGGACAGCGCCCCTCTTTTTACACATTACGGCGGACAGCGCACCCCTTTTTACACATTACGGCGGACAGCGTCCACTTTTAGCACATTACGGCGGACAGCGCCTCCCTTTTTACACATTACGGCGGACAGAGTCCCCTTTTTACACATTACGGCGGACAGCGCTCCCCTTTATACACATTACGGCGGACAGCGCCCCCCTTTTTACACATTACGGCAGACAGCGTCCACTTTTTAAATACAAACAAACACACACACACACACACACACACACACACACACACACACACACACACACACACACACACTTTCTCTCTCTCTCACACTCTTTACATACCCTTACCACAATCTTGCTGGCCAGATCTTCCACAGTCTGCTTGCCGGGTCCGTGTAGCTCCGCCCCCTTTGTCCGTGTAGCTCCGCCTCTTGGTCCGTGTAGCTCCACCCCCTTTCGTCAGACAGAAAACACTCCTCTCCCTGTCACAGGGGACAGAGGAGAAGGAGTCATGCTGCTGGCGCTGCTGCCTGTCAGTGTGACAGGGCAGGCGCAGCAGCAGCAGGGGGGACAGGACGGCGCTTCAGCTGGGATGCAGAGCAGTGAAGGCGCCTCTCCTGCCCGGCGCCTACCTGCACTGCATCCCTTGCTGAGCGGCTAGCGCCGGGCCTGGTGTCAGGAAAAATGCAGGCTTTCCCAAACGTTTTCAGGGCGTCTGTGTGATGTCAGCTCCGGTACCGATCAGCCGGTTGGAATCACACTGTAGGAGTAAGGGCTGCGCACAGACTGAAAAAATCATTCGATGGTGAGTGAGTTGCGAACGGATTTGCAGATGTCCGCTGTCTGGCGAAGGCTTCGCACGGCGTACACAAGCATTCACACACTTGCACGGGGCGGGTTTTCACACTCCCTGGCGGCGACTATATGATCGCAGACCTCTGCAAATTTGCAGCACAGTGATAAGGTCTGGACTAGGCCCCAAGTTCTGTGTCCTGCACGCGGAACAGGCATCAGAGAGAAGCATTCGTAAGTGTCATGCAATCCTCTACCTTTTACTCTACACCCATAAAACAAAGGCTAAAAGCAGCATCTTGCAAGTAGGTGCTTAAATCAAAGCTGTTTTCTGCTTCACCTTTGGAACGAGAGGTGTCTGGGTTCCAGATGGTGTTTGGAGGGCCGATCTCTCTGTATCTCATCGATGGTTGACCTCGGGATGTCTTGTAAAAACCGGACGCACTAATTGACATCATATTTGTCCTTTTAAAGAAATGTGGTTTGAGTTTTGCTGGTCTCACAATATTGCTGTACACGTTTTAATAAGCCATAAGGGATTTAGCTAAAGTAGATTCCCAGTTACCAAGTCCGACTAAGTCAAACATCAGTACTGTAACTAACTTCACAGTGATTCCATAATAGGGTATGTGCAGAGGAATGACACAAAGTTCCCGGTGGATCCTGTGCAGTATTGGGACATTTAAATACTGTACTGTGTAAAATGAAGACTTATACAGTACTACAATCCTGGATATGTGGGTTCAGGTTTGAAGACAAGACTCTTGGGGGGACATGATGTACTAAGCAGTGATAAAAGTAGAGAAGTGAGCCAGTGGAGAAGTTGCCTATGACAACCAATCGGCATTGACGTAACATTTATAATTTGCACACTTTAAACGCATACAGAGCTGCTGATTGGTTGCCATGGGTACTTCTCCATTGGCTCACTTCTCCACTTTTATCACTGATTAGTACATGTCCCCCTAAACCTTTCCGATGAAGAACTTCAAAGAGTTTCTCTATTTACAGATAACGCAGATTCCGCAGTCTGAATCCTGGCTGGAGATTCCGCTTGTATGGGGTGTATGACTATTTTTCAGATTTCAAGATTAGTTGGAAAGTGGGCGAGGTTTGTCTTTGGCAGTGGCGGCGCGGCGTGGCTTGGAGGATAGGGGGCCTGGCCTTGTGGAAGACCCCTGCTGATATCACTACAGGGGGCGTGGCCTTGCGTAAAGTCTCCAGTTACCTCCCTCTGGGGGCGCGCTAAGCATCCCCGGAGATGCTGGGCTGCCCCCGGACACTCTGGCTGCATTGCCGGCTCCTTCTCAGTGACAGGAGCCGAGTGCTGCAGGATAATGTCACACTGCCGCACCCGGTTCCTGTCACTGCTGAGGAGCCAGCATTTTGGTGTCACCCCCTAAAAGGGTGACACCTCTGTACGACCCACACCCCCTGCTGCCTCTTTACCTCCCACAAAGCTGTCTGCCTATCACACTGCACCCAAGTCGTCATTGTGACCATAGCATACCTCCCAACTTTGATGAAGGAGAAATCGGGACCCCCGCGCGACCCGAAAAGGGGACGTGGCTTAATGCGGGAGGGGCTTGGCCTCAGTCGAGTGGGCGTGGCCGAGCGTCACGGACCCGTTTTTTTGGCATTTTGGAGGCGTACCAGCCTTCCCCGAGCTGCTGGACAGCCGCATCTATTCAGTGATCAAAGCAGCGGGTGATCTAAGCCTCCCCCAACTGCCCCCCGCCCGCGGGACACTGCGACCCGCGAGAGGGACAGCGGGACAGTGTCCGAATAGTGGGACTGTCCCGCTGAAATCGGGACAGTTGGGAGGTATGCCATAGTGATTTAAGTTGACATGTGCAGACCAAAAAACCCTGCTCAGGTTCATGATAAGAAACCAATCTTTTCTTCCACACAACACCCTCACACCGCATTCTACTTTCCTGTTCCAAAGATAGAAAGAGTTTACAAGTGCGCTGTCAGCAGCAGCTGGTATAGGGATGGTCGATACCCCGAAATATAGTGACAAACAAAATAATGAATAATCAGCTCTGGCTGTATAAAAATGATAAAAAATTATATTTATAAACAGCTTGTTATAATAAACATTTATTAAAGAAACATAATTTTAAAAGTATACAAGGTATAAAGTCACATACCAGTAGTGTAAATAAATTAATTAAAAGAATATATACCACTCCGGAGACCCCTGGATTTTAACTGGCTGAGGTTTGCAGATTTTGGAGCGTTGCACTCAGTAAGGATAATGATGATGACCAATTGATGGGAAGTTCTATATAAGACCCATTAGTGGAGATCTGTTGATTAGAGATGAGGGTTCCCCATAAAAGGTCATTTAGCTGTGAGTCCTTTCAATGCAAAAGGGGTGGTTCAAACACAGATTGATATCCGGTCTTTCATATTGCAGCCATCTCCATAGGGTAGTTGAAAAGGTCCTTACACTATAGGTGCAGTTTGGAGCAAACTAGATGGTGGTGTCCAAAAAAAATGCCTCCCAAAGTTGTCAGAAATAATTACCTGGCTTGGAATATTGTTTCTCATGGTCTGATAGTCCTTCATGTGCATTTTGGCAAACTCCAGGCGGGCTGCCATGTGCTTTTTACTAAGGAGTGGCTTCCGTCTGGCCACTCTAACAGACAGGCATCATTGGCGGATTGCTGCAGAGATGGTTGTCCTTCTGGAAGGTTCTCCTCTCTCCACAGAGAAATGCTCTAGCTCTGACAGAGTGACCATTGGGTTCTTGGTCACCTTCCTGACTAGGGCTCTTCTGCCCTGATTGCTCAGTTTAGACAGCCAGCCAGCTCTAGGAAGAGTCCTGGTGGTTCCGAATTTCTTCCGTTTACGGATGATGAAGGCCACTCTGCTCATTAGGACCTTCAAAGCTGCAGATATTTTTCTGTACCCTTCCCCAGATTTGTGCCTTTAGTCAATACTGTCTCGGAGGTCTACAGACAATTCCTTTGACTTCATGCTTGGTTTGTGCTCAGACATGCACTGTCAAGTGTGGGACCTTATTTAGACAGGTGTGTGCCTTTCCAAATAATGTTGAATTTACCACAGGTGGACTCCAATTAAGCTGTAGGAACAGCTCAAGGATGACCATTATGTACATGTGATTTCTTAGTTTTTTATTTTGAATAAATATGCAAAAATCTAAAAAAAAAAAAAAATTCACGTTGTCATTATGGGGTATTGTGTGTAGAATTTTGAGGGAAAAAATGAATTTATTCCATTTTGGAATAAGGATGTAGCATAACAAAATGTGGAAAAAGTGAAGTGATGTAAATACTTTCTGGATGCACTGTAATTTTATAGAAATCACTTGATAAATGTTACAACAAAAAGCTGATTGGTTGCCATGGGCAACTTCTCCACTGGCCTATGGTTGCCACGGGCAACTTCTCCACTGGCCTACTTCTCCACTTTTTTCACTGCTTTATGACTATACCCCTGTGTCTGCTCCCATTGTCGGTTAACCACTTAATAGGTGATTTTGTTTCCCAAAATCTTCTCAGAAATTGTCAGGTATTTTATGATTGAATTAGGTCAAGAACCTATACTTAAATCTTATCCAAAACGATCTATTAAATTTTTTTTTTTAAATTAACATTTCTAAAATAAAAAAATTTCAATCACCTGAACATCGCCATCAGAACAGTGGTTCATACGCCACTGAGGGACAGAAGAAGAGAGTCCTGCAGCGGAGAGGAAGGAAAAAATCTCTCCCAATGAAAAGAAGAGGAAAGAGGACCACAGAGAAGAAGCCCTGTGGATGAAAGGAGGCACAGCTGGCCAGGACGGGACACTGGCAGAAGAAAGAAGCTGAGGACCAGATAGTGCTGCAGTGGTAAAAAAGGAAAAGAGCTACAGTAAACAAAGATCTCCACTGCAACCACTCCTAGCACCACAGTAGGCTGTTTGGACCACCTCAACTAATTTAACCTTCCCTAGACCACCAGGGTTGTCGGACTCTAGGTCCATGGTCCATTCAAGCCTCAGGCCTGGGATTCATGTTAGGTGAGCAGAGAACCTGTGCATCTGGTAAGTGACCCTGGGCATTAGGCCCAGGTCACTATGTCATTACTTAGGTAGACTCAAGGCCTGAGCCCCCCCATTATTTCCATACCCCCACTTCTAAATTTCTACTTCGACCACTGTCACCATGTATTATTGGGGTTAACATAATTAGCAAGGTTGATGGCGATTGTATCATACCTGTTACACCATCAAGTAACCCTGTTCATTTACGGCCATACAGTATGTATTCCAAAAAAAGACAGGGGTCTGTTTACTAAGCCTTGGACGGAGATAAAGTACCATCCAATCGGCTTCTAACTGCCATGCCACAGGCTGTGTTTGAAAAATGACAGTTAGGAGCTGATTGGTTGGTACTTTATCTCTGTCCACTGTATCTCCATCCAAGACTTAATAAATAGACCCCATAGTCACTACCTGGTGGACATAATTGGGGAAGGTTATATACAGTATAATTATGATGCTATAATTATACTGTATATATTATCTACTGCTATATTTTAAGAACAGTATATAAACCTTTCATTTAAATGCATTTTGCTTTGTTTTTATAATAGTTGGGGAACTGGAAAGTCAAACCAGGTTTCAGTGGCATAAGTGCGCCGGACCCAGGGGAGCAGAACTTGGGTTTCCATGGCGACAATAAGTAGCATAACTTTCGCCTATATGGCTTGACAGCCGGGCAATAAACTATTATTGCATTGTGGCAATAATTGGTATTTACTACTGATAAAAATGTACACGTCGCCTCAGTAAGTGCCAGCCAAATAACTAACGGCACAAATGGCATCCGTCCACAGTGGTATCGAGAGAGGGGGGGAGAGGGTACAAATTACCTGGGCCCAGGTCTGATGGAGGGGCCCAGTGACGGCCCAGTGGGGACTCCGGGTCCCCTTCCCCTTACATGGCAGCAGCAGCTCTTATCCTCAGCCCAGCACCAGCTGCTGTGTACTGTGCTGCAGTGTTGCCATGGAGGCGCTTAAAATACAATTTTTTCAGTATTTTTTTCTAAGGGTGCATGACCACGCCTGCTATGATTAGACCACGCCCCCTGAAAAGTACCTGGTCCAGCCAGGCTCTCTACTGCTCTGTCCATCCATGTGTGCTAAAGAGACCAATATTCAATTGCCCGTTAGTTCTTATAGTTTGGACCCCCTGATCAAGGAATCAGTGCCACGGCATTAGTGGAAAATAGGCGTGGCGTGAATCTTTATAAAGGAAGCAAAATCAGACAATTATCATCTGCGCCTTCCATGGTGGGGAAAATTATTTGAAGAGATTCCGCGGAATCTGCGTACGCAGCCGCTTGCATTGATATGCCCACGAGACTCCCAGAACACACCCATTTTTGCATGCACTTCTGACCACCTCCCAGTCACCACCCTTTCTGATACCATCTGTCCTGATTGCAATAGCTTGCATTTTGAATTCCAAGAATACTCCTCATATAGCTTAAGTGACTCTACATTACACAAGTCATCCACAGGACAATGATAATCTACACTGTAAGCTTGCAACAATACTAAAGTACAAGAACTATCATCCAGAGTGACGTCTGCAATGTTACATTTATCTCAATGTACGAGTTTCCCCAGTGAGTCTCCGATGAAGGGAACGGACCATCTTTTCCGTGGGGATCAGACATTTCAAATCGCACTTATTTTATTATTCCCCGTAGCGACTGTCAGATAAATGAATTAGCTTAGTACCTATGATGTAACCAGCCTGGAGTTCACATTGTAATGAAGATTTTTTTTTTTAGTTCTACAACCAATTTGCGTTCATATTTCACTGTATCATGCCCTGGTCTGTGATGTCGGGAGACTCGCTGATTTTTCAGCCGGCGCCGAAGGCTACCCAGCGTCATACCCAGTAGCGAGGGAACCACAATATGATAGCCATATTTATGACAGGAAAGGAAGCAGTGTTTGGAAATACTGAGCGGCTAGCTAGGCCATCCATCTCGGTAATTAGCCTCTGTCCACAGATTGACCGGGGTTAAGTGAAACTCAGAAATTCGCCCTAAACAGTCTCACCGGCCCTAAGAGAGCAGCACAAAGGACAGAAGGCAAATTAAATATTTGCCTTACAAGTCGATGAATGACTAAATGATTTATAGGCGTTTAATTAGCTTCAATTCTGCATCATCTCCCTCCCTTCAGTTCCCTCAGTGACAGCGGTCTCTGGAGCACGGTGTAATATGAATCGCTTACTTAATGAAAAGCCCAAATGCTCTGTAGAATACTCAAAAGTCTCAAGTACGGCTCAAGAAACAGGAAGCGTACAAAGTAGAGCTTAATGATCGCAGCGCAGGTCTCTCAGCCTGTCGGGCGGGCAACGCTGTGGCTTCTAGGGAAAGATATGAGCCCACATTAGTGATAGGCTATAAGGCCCGATTCAGACCTGATGGGTGCTGTGTGTTTTCACACAGCGGACGATTATCCAACTGCTGCGCATGCGTATGCACCGCAATGCGCACGCGCGTCACCCAAACAGCGATAGGATGGTGCGAAAATTTTGATCGCATGGCTGTCCGCAAGGTGATTGACAGGAAGAGGACGTTTGTGGGTGGTAACTGGCCGTTTTCTGGGAGTGTCTGGAAAAACGCAGGCGTTCCCAAGCGTTATCAGGGTGGGTATGTGAAGTCAGCTTCGGCCCCGATCAGCCTGGTTTCGTCGCATTGGAGGAGTAAGTACTGAGCTACGCACACACTGCGCAGAAAGACTGCGTAGGGAACATAATGTGACTATAGCAGCATAAACGCACCGTCTGGGCTTCCGCAGCGCCGCTCGGTGCTCACCTTGGCTTGGAAGGGGTTAATGTTTTGTGGTGGGAGGAACGTAGAGAGAGGGTCCGGGGGTCTGATTGGCTGGATCGTGGATAGGGGCTGGCCTGTCTTGCATATATGCTGCTGACCGGGTACTTCCTGCCTCTCTTCCAGCTCTTCTCGTGACTGCAAGTACACTCATTTATTACAACATATATCCTTATTCTCTCTCTTACTTCCTAAAATCTCCCTTTACACTTCTTTCACTCCCTCTCCTCTGTTATTTTCCTTTCTATATTCCCACTTCTCCTTGCTTTCTTTACCCTTCTATTCTTCCCTTGTGCGCCCTGTGCATCCCCTATGGCTGCCAGAATTCAACCCAGCCGCACCGCTGGCCTCCCCGCCCGGCTCCTGGACGCCTCTGAGGTCCAGCCAGCCCGGGGAGTGCCTGCTGCGGCTGCCGGAGAGGTTCGGGGCGCGCGCGGCCGGCCCCGGCCGCCCGCCCGTGCTCCCCCGCGAGTGCTAGCCGCGGCGGGGGACGGAGCGCAGGGGGATAGTGGGCGCACGCGGCGGCTTGCCAGGGACGGGGCTCTGCCGTCCCTGAGCCCGTCGCTAGTCGCTACCCGCGGCCGCTCCGATCACGTGGGGCCGGGACGGAGCTCCCGGCCCGCGGATCGGCGGCTTGCTGCCACCAGGGGGGGCATCACCCACCTCCAGCATGGTGGCCACGATCCCTCCACTACTGGGGTTACTGGGCGGGCGGGGGGGTCGCGCGGCTGCCAGACACGTGCAGTCTAGGCAGCGCGCGCGTGCTGCTTCTCATCCTGCCAGCTGGGGGGCCCAGATGAGGCCTGACCCATCTGGCCGGCTCTCCCCTTCGGCCGGTCAGGTCCGGCCTGCGCCCTCCCCTGACAGAGCGGGGCGTTGCCCCCGCTCTGCTGTTGCACATCCCCCGTTGCCAGTGGCGGATAGGGCAGCGCCGGTTAGAAGAGGGCGTTCTGCGTCCGCCCGTGGCGGGGCGGCCCTCCTGGCCTCTCCTGTCGTGGTTGGTTCTGTAGCGCCTGCTCCTCCCGGATTGCCTCGGTGGGCGCATGGCGCTGCTGCCGCCGCCCGTGGCCGTGCGGCTCCTCCCGGGGTCACTCACCCCATCAGGGGGCGGCGTGCGCCGGCCGACCGTTCTTCCCCTCCCCGCGTCCTGTCGTCGCCTGCCGACGTTGCTGCGGACGGTTTTCATTCCGACGTCGCGCTACCTCCTTCCAGTAGTGACGACTCTCCGGTTTCTCATCCTGAGGGCAATGCTCGGGATAGGAGGAGGTCGCGGCGCGGGCGGTTTGCGCGAGGTTCCTCGCAGCGGGACGGCTGTACCGTGATGCCCGACAGTGAGGGTTCGTCTGGGTCCTTGCTCCCAACGGGAGGTTTACGAACCTCCCGTGGGGCGCACGACTCGCGTGGCGGCTCTGATCTTCCTATGCCTGCCACTGCGGCTGCACCCTTGGTGGACGCCACCGTTCTGTCCGCCATTTGTGCCGCTGTTGTGTCGGCGGTGGCGCCCTTGTTATCCTCCGTACCCGGGGGACTAGGGCGGACCGCTGCTTCTTTGGCGGATAGCATTGCGCAATCTCTTACCCCACTTCTGTCCCCTGGCGCGACGGTTCCCCCACCTTCCTCGCTCCCGGTGGCTGCGGGTCTGGTGGGGGAGCTGGGGAACAATGTCTCTTTTGTCTCCCCAGCCACGGAAGTCGTTTTCGGAATGGAGTCTGTCGGTGCATCCTCGAGTCGTCCGGTGGCCGTTGGGACGGACGGTGTTCCCTCTCGTGCAGGTGAGTCTTCATCGGACCCCGACTGGTCCAGGGGGAGCGCGGTTACACCCCATAGCGGCTTGGGAGCGGGTACTCACTCCAGCTCCTCTAGCGTAGGCAGCAGGGCGCGTAGGTTTTCCAGCAAGCGCAGCAGGCGCAGCCGCAGGCTCCGGGACACGGACTCTTCCCTTGCTTCCACGTCCTCGGAGGGTCTGTCCTCCTCCGACGGTGGCTTGCACAGGGTTAAGCGTCGCAGACGGCGCGAGCGTCGGTATTCAACCTCATCCGCCTCCCAAGTCTCGGTGGAATCGGACACAGTGCACTGCGCTAATACGGCCGTGCAACGTGGACTCAGGCCCCGGGTCCGGGACCGTATCCGTAAGGGCCAATATGTAAATATTTTCGCTCTTACTAGTGACGATCGCAAAGCCTTACTTTCAGCTAAGAAAAAAGGGCAGGCCAGCGAGGACGCTTTGCGGTCCTACCCGAATTGGGTGCGATGTATGTTGATCTTTGCTGCTTGTTACCTGGAGACGCGCCCAGACGAACACATGAACGTTGTGCGGTATCAATTCCTCATACACGTGCTGTACCATAAGTACAAAGGGTCGGCCTGGCGTCGTTATGATGAGGATTTTCGGCGCAAACAACACGGGCGGCTGATCTATAACTTCGGTAAGAAAGATGTGGAATTGTGCTCGGAACTGACCCAGGGTTCGGCCGGCACTGAGGAAATCGGCATGGCGAAGTGTTGGGCAAACCGACCTGCCTCTCGTTTGGCCGGCTTTCGCGGTGGTTCAGGGCGCGCGGGGCATGGAAAATGCTTCGCTTTTAATAATGCCCAATGTGACTTAGGCGGCCGGTGTCGTTTTCGTCACTCTTGTATCAGATGTGGCGGGGGCCACGGGATTAAGGACTGTCCCAGTCCAGCGACCGGAGGGGCTTCCGGACCACAGACCCGGCAGAGTCGCGCTCCCGCGGCCTCTGGCGTTGGCCACAGCTCCCACCCCAATTAGACTTCGGGCGCTCATTCCCTGGCTGCGACGGTACCCGCGGCCGGCGGACGCCCAATTCTTACACTCGGGTTTCGCGTCGGGCTTCCCCTTGCCGATACATGGACGGGTGGGTCCCGGGGCGGGTACGAACCTGCGCTCGGCTCGGGAGTTTCCGGACGTGCTCCGTCAGAAGGTGGAGGCTGAAGTGGCGTTAGGAAGAATGATAGGCCCTTTCCGGGTACCCCCCTTGCCAGATTTGGTCTTGTCCCCCGTAGGCATAGTGCCCAAAAAGACCGTGGGAAAATTTCGGCTTATCCAACATCTTTCCTGTCCTCTGGGGTCATCGGTTAACGATGCCATCCCTTATGAGCAGTGTTGGGTTGTTTACCTATCCTTTGATTCGGCCATAGACACCATCCGGTCTTTTGGGCCTGGGGCAGTGATGTGTAAATTGGACATCCAGTCAGCGTTCCGTCTCCTTCCGCTGCACCCGTCTGCCTTTCGGTTTATGGGTTTTAAGCTAGATGATGGCTATTACATCGATCGGTGCCTCCCTATGGGCTGTTCTGTTTCTTGCGCCTACTTCGAAAGATTCAGTTCTTTCCTCCACTGGTGTCTCGAGCAATCGACGGGCCAACGGAGAATTTCGCACTACTTGGACGATTT